>NC_134179.1:23584486-24222526 GCF_964188355.1 Buteo buteo
GCAGGTGGGCACCTCATCAGAGAATAATTACTCCTCACTCCACAACAGCTTTGGGCGAGAGATTTGGACTTAATTGCAAACCGAAAAGGAAAGCTGCATGCCAAGTACTTAAGCACCACTTTGCACTGTAGGTATCATAAGAAACAGAAGGTCATCAAATGTTGATATACAGCAGCAAGGAGATCTCTGCTCTTTCCTCCCTTACTAACTTTCTGCTCCTGAAAGCATCAAATAAGTTCAACCAGAACTAAACAAAAGCAAAGCAAGTCGTCTCCTCCAAATGTGATACCCAGCAACACAAACAGTCCTTGAAACATCCCAAACCAGTGATCAACTACAAGGGTATTTGATCTTTCAAACTTTACTAACAGATTATGTCATTATCTCCCTCCCTCCACCTTTTGACCCTTTACTTCCCAAACTGAAAATTCTTTTTGTGGTTTCAAACTATTTTTGATGCCCCACATCTAGCCCATACCTCTGACATTGAACATATTTGCTGACTATATGCACACAGTGTGCATGTGGGTGACTTATAAGGCAGCTCTTCGGTATTAAGTTAGTTTGGGAATATTGTATACCCTGCTGATTATCAAGAGCAATTTCCAAGGGGGGAGGTGCAGGAGGCAGGGAAAAAGCCTTTAAAAAGCTGTCTGCCCCTGTGATTTTCAGCTCTTTGAAAAAGCAAGAAAGAACAGAAAGGCACCCCTGGTGCGTGGTTAAGATAACTACAAAGGAACTATTCTTACCAGGTTCCTTCAGTAAAATGAAGGGTGCTTTGATTGCATTTTTTGGCCTTGCTAATCTGACAGATATTGATGGATAATATGGAACAGCCAAAATCTTTGTTCTAAAAACATTGACTCATACATGTTACATCCAGATGTTTTACTGGGTTCTTAACAGATATCAAAGCTTGCTTTAAATACTTGGAAATTGCATTTTATACAGTTAAGCATGCGTGTATGCAGGGGAGGGAAAAGACAGAAGGAGAGGAGCTCCCTTAAGAGCAGCTTAAAAAGGAGTATTTAGTCCCCCAACATGGACACTCTAAATACAAAAAAGCCCAACACTTTTGTTTCTGCCTAATCAAGTTTGAAAATTAATAGCACCAAGATTCTTAATGAGCAATTAGGGCCTTGCAGGCTGGTCTCTCCAACAGGCACAGGAGCCTGTGTGTAAACACTGCAGTGCTGAACTGCTGGAACCAGCCAGCCCCCAGCTGGCTGCCCAGGCAGAGACACCCCCATGACTTCTGATGGCTGGCCCTTCAGCAGTTCCACAGGTAAAGGGCTCCAGTGTCCCCCCTCCACTGGGATCCAAGAAAGGAAGAAATCTTTCATCTGAGAGCATGTGGGGGAGCCACCCCCACACCATAAGCACTTTTTACCAGTAGATCATGAAGGGAAGCAAGCGATGCACGCACCGTGGCTCTCAGCAGCGCTCTTCTCCCTGACAGTGCCCGAACCACTACCACCGGAGAGCAGCTGAACGGCCGCATGACCCTGAAAATAAAGAGCCAACTCCATGTGGGAAATAAAGACATGCAGACAAATCAGACACAGAAGAACAAGAACAGAGGTAGCAGGTTGCAGCGGGAGTTTCGGAAACGCAATGCTGCGCACCTCAGAAATTCTGAATCACTCAAAATTGTTGCCCCAGCCTGATTCTCACCAGCTCCTGATGGATGAAGGTTTACATACTGGCTATTCTGCTTTGCAGTCACTCATCCCAAGATGAGAGAGATTCTTCAGCTTGGTAAGCCTTTTAGTAGAGAACCCTCCTAGTAGAAAACCAACCAAACAGACAAATTGCAATGCAGACAAAACGTGACAAGTATCAAGCATAGATAGAATTTCTGATCTGCCAGGAGCCAGAGCTGAAGATCTGCTGCTGAAGTGCTGCTTTTCCTTCCCCAGGCATGTCAGTGGAATCAGTCAGTCAGTCAGTCACTGACAGAAGCAGGTATGAGGTATTGCAACAGAGAAAAGCATCTCCTGGGCAAGTAGGATCAGGCCATTCCTCTGCACCTGTTTGCAATAGCGTAAAGAGTTTGTTAAACATTAGGGTCAGGAAACTTCCAAAGTCTGTTTTAGACAGTTCACTGGTGAGGAAGCTACTCAGCCAAAAAGCTGACTGCTCTTTTAGTTTAGACTAGTGTAGTCTGGAAACAAAAAAAGGCTTTAGCATCACTAGTGACAGCCTCACCATGGCTGGTAGTGGCCCAAAGCATATCTGATGGTTATTTAACAATTAAGGGTGAATGGAGTCCCAGCCTCACTCTCAGCACAAAGGCAGCCACAGGAACATAGTGGCTGGGATCTCAACACAGAAGAGTTCATACTGCAACTTAAATTCCTCTTTCAATCTCAGAGATGTTTTCCACGTTACATAGAACATAATCATGCAGTTTCACAGGACTTATTTTTCCTCCATTGCTTTTGGAATCCAAATACAGCAGCACAAGCCTCCTTCCTCACCATCCCTCAAAATGCTTCATGCTATGCCGAAGGAGAACTAGTGACAATCCACCCTCGGCACCCGCTGTTAGCAGCCACACAGGGCAAAGCAGCCTTTCCTCCAGAGACTGGGCTCACGCAGGTGGGAGTGCAACGTCCAGGAGCATTTTCATTAACCATGTGAAGTGCAGCACAGGGCTGATTGGCCAGCAGAGCTGAAATTCTCTGGAATTGTTCAGAGCAGTTTCAATCATTTATAAAAAGGCAAAAGACAACAGCTGTGCTTGTAAAGACGGATTCTGAAAAAAAAGGACCTACTAGAAAAATGTACTCTTTAAAAGACCTTTATTTGGGTTGCATGGTTACAATTCTGAAGTCCATTTTTGCTTACAATTAGATTGTTCCCAAATAATATTTCATAGCTCACCGTGTAAACAGTGCATTCTCTATCAGTCTAGTGTACCAGAACTTTATAAAATACAGATTAAGTGACTTTTTCATTTGTACACTTTTCAGATTAGTTCACCAAGATCAATTAAAAAGGCAAATAGATTAATTGGCAAAAAAAGTGTTGTCGCATTTTTAATATATTAGTACAAAATGGCACAAAAGGAAAAAGGTCATTTTAAAGGCTATAAGCATCAAACGTCTTAGTTTGAATCAGTTCAACTGATTTCAACTTAATTTCATATATCACTGTTGAACTTGGAATTGAACTTGTAATCTTCTTTTCTTCAGCTGTATGAAAGACCTCAAATACAACTTCGGATCTGTTCATGGAAACCAAATCACAGCAGTTTCATAACAGTGACATTCAAGTGCAGTTAGGAAGTTGGGAATTTCTGTTCTTCCCAGTAAATCTAAGAATTCACAGACTAGAGCTTATTTTCATCTAGCCAAGCTCATTGATGCACACTTCAGATGCAAAGATACCAGACGTGCACATAAACCACGGTATTTCTTAATGCAAGAACTGAAACAAAAAATCCACATAATTACATCATCCACCCTACCTGCCTTTGCAGGAGGCTTCCAGGCATAACCATACTCAATGCCAGATACAGAGATATATAATGCATCTGAAAGATTTCAGGCAAACTGAAGGCTTAATTCAAAGGCTTCAGTTACAAAAGGGAGATCACACCAACTTCAGCAACCTACATTTTATTTTTGAACCACCCATATCAAATGGGCAGGTGAGTGGGATGGAAGGGAAAGAGACAGAAAGACATTTCTAACTTAAAAATAAATTCTGAGATGTGAATTCATTGCCTCAAGCAACAATTCAGGAGTTTGTTTTGGCAGCAACATTTAGCAATATCCCAAAAAATAATTACCCGCCCCATCAAAAAAATTATCAGGATTTTGATTAACCCCTAAACCTTAAGAGGTTTTTACGTTTAAGTTAATGTAACAGTTTATGACATTGACTGTTTTTTTTCTGGTAAGACAGCACCCACATCCAAGAGGGCAGGCAGTTATATTGACAGTAGTACTGAGAATATTACTTCTCAGGTTAAAACAAGAAGTCTTATAAAAAAAGTAAGTGTGATGAAGTACAGAACCATTATTTTACTCAGCTTCACAATGAGCAAACCATGACTAGGAATTTCCTTTCATAATTTAAATACCAATTACAGTGCTTTCTCCAGAGACTTTTTAGGTAGATAACCATATGATGATTCCAAGAAGCAATACTCCAACAGCAAGTATAATAATGAGGATGCATATCTTCTTTCGGGACCTTTGCTGCCAACAGAGAAAAAAACAAGTTGATTGAAAACTGCACCACCACATCAGAAGACTACTCAACTGCTTTTATGGTCCTACTGCTTGTGCAATCTAAATCGTGTCCTTACTAACAACAAGTCATATAAAGTTGTTAAAGAAAAAAAAAAAAGAGCTAAGTTATCCACAACTTACTTTTATGGCTATATTATTCAACAGAATGATTTCAGTGCTATTTTCTGGCATACATAATAAACTAATGAAAGAGAATGCAGTAACATAATGAATGGATGTAATTAGAACACAGGGGGGAAGAAAACATGAGAGAGCAGGTGACCACATATAGAGGAAAATGAGCAACCAATCTGCACAGTAAATGAGGTAGAAATGGTCTGCTAGAAAAAAAATATTTAACGACTATTAATGTATATAGAGAAAAGGACAACGGACTGCAATTTTAAACTCCTGGAAGATTGACTTTGCATCTATTCACAGAGTTATTTTAAAGTTGTTTTTGTCAAGTTTCTTATGTACAACTTGCTCTTAATAGAAAAAAGAGAAAAGAAAAAAAAAAAAAGAGACACCTGACTAGAGACCCAGTTATATAGATATCACTACAATAAAGTTATGAACTTGTCCAGAACTTTCACATCTCCCATACAGGTCTGTAACTTGATATATCAGAGCACCCAAGACTAGCAGCAGTCTGTCATCCTTTATCTGAAGGATATGGAATCTGAAGGTTTCCTTCACAGCAGGAAAGGAAATGACCAGTGGGTTTCACAGGCTTTTGCTGATTGCCAAGGGATAATAACATTCAAATCTTGGGATTCTAGGCCACAGCTCCAGAAGCAAAGCCAGGCTTTGCTCTGTTTTGCAGAGGTTGTTCTGCCTGGGTGGTTTCGGGGTTTTTTTCCCTTTGAAGAACTACATCTGTGTCGGTTCTTCATTGGAGCTGCCAGTTCTCTGCCCACTACCATGCAGACTACCAAGTTTCTTAACTATTCCCTTCTTCAAGTTTTACTATCTTGCTGCCACTTCTCCCATCATCAGGCTAAGATTTCTTCATCTGATTCACTTGCTAGAACTCAATATGTTTGCTAGAGTACCTTCCTGTTTTTAAATCTGTGGTCGGTTCTCTCCTTACACTCCCAGTCTCTTCCTTTCTCATCCTGGAGACCACCTCTTGCCAACACTGCATTGAAGTCAAACATTTCCCCTGTAACACTACTTAAGCAAATCAGTGGACTAAAACCATGGCGATCTTATTCCCTCATACACTTCATCGTCATTTCTACAAGTGCTGAAGCAACAGTGGTAAAGGGGGAAAGAATGGAGAGGAGCCTGCCTTTGTGCAAACAGCTCTGCTGTGTGAATGCATCCCACGTGGCAGATGAGTGGTGCATACCTTGTCCAACTACAAACAGGAGTTGTAAGGGTACCAACCATGCGCAGCCTCGTCCCCGCCAGCATGCCTGGGCCTCTAACACTTTCTTGAGGGGGCCAGACCATACAGATATGATATTTGCTTAAATTAAGATAAGTCTGCTGAAAGGGGAAATGATTTTTCAGTGTCTTGGAATAAGGATGAGTTTTCAAGCAAAGGAAAGTTCAAATCTGAAGCAAACTACACAATCCTTTCAAACATGGGCCAACTCTGCAGAGTGTTTGGTGTCTGCTGCAAGACCCAACTGAACAGAAGCTTGTCAGAAGTCTCAATGACCTTCCTTTGAGATCAGAAGATATTCATCCTTTCCTCCTCAAGATAAATCACAAAGTTTTAAATTTTAAATTTCAACCAGAAAACTAACACCTTCCACAGAAAATTTTGGCTGCTACTATTTTTTTTTTCCTGAACTCTGTCAGTATCAAAATAGGAGGCATCAACCATTTTTAACGTGCCAATTAGTGCCATCAAATACAGTTCAAGCATGCATCCACCCCTTTCCCTCTCCCACTTCTGAAATTAGCAGGCAATCCTTCAGACGTTTCGTCACTGATTTACTGCCCTGGCTACTAGTAACACACACAAAAGGATTTAAAAAAAAAAAAAAAAAAAAAAAGTCCACAGACTAACTCTGACTTAAGAGGGAAAGTTTATTACTAATAAGATTACTTCTAATAAGTTCCCAAAATGTTACACAGAAGTGGCATTTCAAGGTATTTAAAAGGCTTTTCAAAAATTTTTGACTTTGAAATACGTTTTTAGCATCAGGGTAGCAATTAACAGAAGCTGGATATATACAGCTTTGAGAATATTTTAGACAGCAAAAATTGGTACTAACTGGCAGCATCTTCAGAAGACTTCCCTGCCTATCTTTCCTGCTCTTCCAGTGATCTTTAGAGGCTTGCTCTCCATATACAGGAACTTTTTACTTCTTGAGCTGTAAAAAGAGTGGTTGGTTTGTTTGGGTTTTTTGTTTGGTTGGGTTTTTTTTCAAATAAAGGTATAACTCCAGATGCTCTGAAACAGCCTGGCTAATTTTACAGGAAACACAAAGCTTTCAGAGGACACTGACTTTTGTTTTATAGTGACCTAGAAATACCAACATAGTCTAACATAAACCCTTAAGTAAGTCTCCAAGCCTTGAGGAAATTGATAAGAAAAATCTGAACTGCATAAGAAAATGGAAGTCAGGAGTACTGAGAAAGGACAGTTACATGCAACTGGGAGTCAGCATTGATGTTACCTGGTAGTTTGCTGCTCTTGACAGCTGCTGGTTTGCTTGCTGCACGTGTACGTCTGCATTTTCGACATTGGCTTCTATGCTGTCTTTATTTTAAAAGGAAAGATATCAAATTGTTGTTAGTCATAACCCAGCCAGTGGTTTGGAATGCTGAAATACACTTGAGACCATATGTAATAGCTGCCCCCTCAACTGCTGGTGTCTTCATCAATACCCAAAGTTTTATACCTTGCATTATGGAAGTTTGACCCATCCTATACTTATACCCGAGTTCATTTCAGAACCACCCAGGCAATGAGTAGCTGAATTCATGTCAGTAACAGCTCCCTTGTTCTAGATGAAACTTTCAGTACTTCTACTTTTTTTTTTTTTCTTTTTCTCTTAACTTTTACTTGTCCTCCAACTTGCTACTGGCTACCCTCTGCTCAGATTAAAAAAAGTCCCAAGGCCTATGAAAGCAGAGGAAACAGGCACACAAAACACCCCAAGAGGCACAACACTAGTTTGGTATTCTACCATACTGACACAGATTTTTTTTTTTTTTTTCCTGGAAAACTATGAACAGATTATGGGCTAAGGTTATAGAACAAGCCCTGAAAATGTATGCTGGACACAGACAACAGCATGGCTTAGCAGCAGACTCAGAAAATGTATTTTCCAATCACATTTAGTTAAAAGAATAAACCTGTCTGCATGGAGGGCAAAGCAGGAACCTTTGCTGAATCTGCACACCTATATCATTAGTCAATACAGTAAAACTCCCCACATGAACTCCAATTTTATGTTCAAAGAGTTAAAAAACCCTACTTTTAAAGACATTTTGTACACATGAAAAACTACATAATGTTTTAAACTACATTTTAAACACACTTTCTTAATGACTTCCCAGTCACCTCAGCCAGTGTACCCATTATTAGGTTATATCTGATTTGCTTTAGCATGGATATTCTCTTTAGTGGAATTCTTCCAGCAAAAGGAAGTTCTACATCGCTGCTCTCCAGAGAAACAGTATAAAGGATTTTCAGAGAATATTTGAATTGGACTTACCTATCACATCACCTTGTTCATGAATCATCATTCCTAGATCTTTAAAAATTTCATTGATGTCCATAATATCTGCCTGCAAGGAAATAACATTGCATTAATTGACATAATGTATTCTAGCATCTCTGTACATTTAGATACAAGTACTGCTCCTTCTCCTCCTGAGTACACATCCGTGACTCTTTACAGGATAAAAAAACCTTAATATGTTTATTTGGAAGGCTTTTTTGGTACTACAAAACCAAGTTTATCATAATCAAACTAACTGAAGATGAGTATGTGCGCAAAGTACACGTCACATCACATCACAAACAGGACCTCTCGTTACTGAGGGCATGTCTACATACATGCTTGTATTAGTTTAACTGAAGGGAAAGGCTCATGCCAACTTTGCTTAAAAGCTCTCTGGTTAAGCCAAATTAGTAAAAGCACGTGCAGAAAGTATTTTGCATTAGTTTTAGTACACCTAAATTAAACACACACGAATTTCATAAGCACCACAGTTTACAGAAATTACCACTATAATATGGCCAGGCTATTGCACCTATATTATATTATCCTATTACCATCTGACTATGATGAAGTGATAGATGCCATGTTACCACTGTGCACGTGATCTCTTCTTAACTGATGACTGATTCATGTTTAGTTCAATTCACTGTAAGTTATGGGTGGTAGGGGAGAGATTATTGAAAAATGTACACATAGAATGGACTTTGCCACATGCATCAACAAGACTCCCTGACAAACTCCAGTTCCAGCATCTTTCTTGTTGATCATAGAGATGTGGATTCCAGACTGGCTGCAAAAATTCATTTTGTCTTCACAGAAGTCTCTTGATGTCAGCATTTCATCACATGTGACAATTTTTTGTGTAGTTTACATCTTGTTTTTAAATTATTTAACTTTCTGACAAGCCCTTAATTGCAAAAGTTTGAATGAAACAGAGTATCACTGTATTTCCAGAAGTGTTCAAAAAAGCTGCTTAAGAAATGAAGATGCTGAACCATACATTGGGAACACGTGGGAGGAAAGGTATAATTTTGCTTCATTTATAGTCACTGGTAAAAAAAGGTTATATAATATGACCACTGTGTTGTAAAAAAATTGTATGTATTTTTTCTTGCAATCACACGAGCACTCTCTTATTCCATAACTGAAACACTGAAGTTAAATACAGTATCAAAACATGGCTTTCATACAGTAGATTTCTAATGCACATTTCACATCTAAAGGCAATTATTTGTAGTTTTGAAGGAAAAAAACCACACCCACAAACAAACCCTGACTCCTCAAGATTAATGTCTGCAATTAATGATCATGCCACTAAATGTTTTTTCTTTGGAAGCATTAAAAGCATATTTTGCTGTAAAACCACTTGTATTTACCTCAAGCTGCCTAATGGAAGATTCCCTCTCCTCAATAAGACGGAGGTCATCTTCTGTAATTTCTTCATCTTGCACTTGTGCTTGCGGTTGACTATCAAACAAAAAAAACCCCACCCAGAATGGAACAGGCATGATGAGAATTAACTCAGAAGAATAAAACAACAGTTAATACATAACACATACTTTACATTATCAGTTAACAAAAATGCACATTTTTACCCTTGCCTGTCTAGCTAACAGGGAAGGTCTAACAGTCACACCTTTGGTATAGGAAGCTGCTGCTGTAGCAACGTTGCACATAGCACTGAGCTAGCTCATTGGAAATTCCAAGTATGAACACAAGGGCAAAGTTTCTTCTGAATTATAAACTGCAGAGTTTATATCCATCTGAGGCAAAAGCAAGCTAGCCAACAAAACAGAATCTGAGACTGAGAAGCAGTTCTTGGAGAGTAAGAAATGGGAGATCCCAGTAAACATTGGACCCTTACCACAACTTAGCAGTTTTACTCTGTTCACAGGTTGGACTCTGCTTACCTAAGTCTGGGTCTCAAAAAGCCCACATACAGACTTAGGGCAGCTTAAGGAGATAACTAATGCTGAAGCATGGGAAGAAAAGAGGGAGATGATGTGAACTGCTCCTTTTCCTTCCCATGTATTCCATCAAAGCCTCTTCTCTACACTTGTCCTATGGAAGAAAGCCTAACTGAACAACCTATCCCAACTCCCTCCAGAAAAAGTCAACTGATCAGAAAATAAAATTTAAAAAAAACAAAAACAATTGGCAGCAAGGCTTCCCTGCAGGCCATTTATTATTCTGAGCTAGGTTAAGACTTTGTAATAAATTCAGCCTACCTGTCCCAAGAGACAAGTGTTCCTTCTTTGTAGCTATCTTCAGGAGCACCACCCTACATGATCAGTGTTCAAAAATAGAAATAAAACATTATGGCCCTGAAAGGAGCACCGTCAGCATTTCTATAATGAGTCAATATTACAAGGTTTATAGTAAGTCAACTTCAAACTGAAACGTGATTTAACATGTTCTCATCCTCATTTTGCTTTATGTATGCATAAAGCAGAAATACAAGCAAAAACATTCAGCTCAGTAACTGCCTGCTAAAATTTACAAGTACAGCAATGTGTATTTGGCACAGAGTGAAAAGGCAAAATTGATATGCTAACAAGGAAAAGCTCAATATCTCAAGCTCCTCAGCAATCTCAAATTCTCCATTTTAATATTGCATGGAAATCTGGCAAGTGATTCTTCCCTGTAGGAAAAATCTGTTTATATCTAAAGGTCCAGCAAAAGCATTTAAAAATCTACCAAGAACAGCTTTTGCAAGATTATGGCATGAATCCAGGGGCAGTTCATGTCTCTGCGTGACAAAGGCAAGGAAAAAGTAACAGTTCTCAGGGGGGAGTTACCAAAACTTAATTCAGCCTTTACTATAAAATCATATAGCACACGTTCTGCAGTATTTGAAGTCAGACTTGAGCTTTTGAAAGTAGCATTGTGGAGGCAAGTTTGACATTGACCACCACCAACACCATTGTAAACAGAGTATAATGGCACATTTTCTGATACTTACAGATACCCTTGAGCTGGCTCTTACTCTGGCTACAAAGTCTTTTTCTTTCTCAGCAGCTTGCCTTTGGAGTCTTTGGAAATTTGTTAGTGCTGTGGTGAACTCCCCCACAAGACGGTCTTTCTGTATTTTTCTTTGACGCTACAGGAGAAAAAGTTTTACCAAGTCAAATGAGCTCAGGCTTTTCAAGGCTTTGCCATTTCCAGGCTGCTCGATGCTAAGGCATATAGTCTTTTTTTTCTAAATAGGTGTACAGGAAGGCTGTCTACAAAGCCATTTGCAACTGCATGAACAAACCTTCCTTCCCTCTGGGATCATGTAACTCTGCACAATTTATGGTATTGAAAGAGGAAACCAACGTATTTATTTTCATTCAACAGCTGGGAATGAGAAATGGGCAGGGACAAGAAAGCATCTACCTTCCTTATTATCTTTTGATTATAAAACATCCTGTTTAATTATGAAATATTTTGATACTGTGAATGCTAAAATATGCAAAGGTGACTGAATGGGGGGGAAGGGTGCAGAAAAGAAAGAACAGGACACTTCACATGTATTTTACATAAATGCTGGAAATACATATTGAGCTGCATCCAGAAGTGGGTTCATGTCCCCTCTTAAGTGCTTTTTACTGGGCACTCGGGAGAGCCTCCACCATATTTCCCTAACTGTACACATTACATCAACCCTTCCTTCCAAATTTCTGAGAGGTTATAATTTGCCATTTATCAATCTGTTATTTATGCATTTAATTGAGAGGTAGCTTTGATGAAGATGCTCATGATAAAAGGAGTAAAATTAAACAGCAAAACATCTCACCGCCAACTTTTCAGCTCCAAGATAAAGAAACAGAAAAACCATAAAAAACCCCACCCAAACATACTTTGCCTGAACTAGAGGTTATATACCAAGACCAAGTTTTAACACTTCCATTAGAAGTTTACAACTTGACAGGATGAGCACACACAGATCATGGCCTGCCATTTGAATTCAGTGTTTCAAGACAATTCATTTTCCTAAAGGCTCCTTGGTAACCAGCCACAGACGAGGCAAGTTGTTTGAGTGACAATAACCTGAATCCATGTTTTCTGGGATCCAGTTGCTCTTCCCTTATTTAAGCAATGGATTTCACCAGGATAGGAAACTATAGGATGGCAGACAGGAGTGTGTTAATGACAACAGCTACTTCACATGTTACCTCCTAATGAGATTTTACACCAACCTGGGAAAGAAGCAGTTTAAAGACTGTTAGTAAACCAACTTGTACAGCTCCTGTCCGCTCCTCTTAAGAAAGGAAAAAGCCTGTGGACAAGACATAGCACGTATGCTTATCTGAGTGATGTAGAACAGACCTACTACGCATAATCAAATTATTGGGCCACCTGCCCTGCAAGTGGTTTTGGCACACAATTCCTTGACCCTGGAAGCAGTCAGAGTACCTGCGGAGTCAGACTTAGCATCACTGCAACGGATTACAAAATGCCCAGCTACCTGAAATCACAGGCACAGCGCACTGCCTTGATTCCTACCCTTTCAGTCAAGCTACCTCATTCCTAAAACATAACACCAACTTTGGAACAAGTCTGGACTGCAACAAACTATTCTTATGTTCTAAGTGTCCCTGTTGTGCAAATGTGTTGACTAACTAAACAGTGCTTTGAAAGCCTGGTGAGGAGCACAAATATAAGCATGCAGAACTGAAGTCACTCAAATACTCTATGTGAGCCAACATGATAGTCAAACCAGCCATGCTCTTTGGTTTTATACCTGTTCGCTTGTTGCAGGCAAAGATCCAAACTCTTTAATGTATTTGTCAGTTTCTTTGGCAAGCTGGTTGGTGTATTGCTGCTTCTGTTGCCTAAAAACAAATGCAGAGTTTCATTAGAGACCAGTGGGTTCCTTTGAATTTCACTGATTCTCAGAAAAGCAGCAGTACTAAATGCTCCTCAAGTGCACGAAGCCATCTTTATTCTGTTCTTCACTGTAAAGGCGTGACATCATGGATTCCAGGCGGGACAGATGCTGAAGAAGGTGTGTTCCTTAGTGTGACAGCATCGTTACTTACCTTTATTTTTTTGAGGTTTCTCCTGTTTTCCTAATGTCCAGCAATAGGTTTCTAGTTATTATGAATATCCAAACATGCTTTTCATAGTCCTTTTGAGTCTATCAATAGTTGGGCACACCTGGTTCTTTCTGAGTTCAGAATAACTGTAGAAAAGACCAAGTTTTTTCTGTGTGGAAGAACATACTGTGGCTTGAATATAATTCCAATACCACAGCCCATGAAAGGTCAATTCCTGATAGTTACTGGAAAGCTTCTCCAAAGGGATCTATATGCTCCCATGATACAATAGTTGCAAACTTAACTGAAAACTTCATGATTTACTAATAGCTTTAACAGTGCTTAAAATAAAAAAGCCTTGTCTTCAACAGCATTTCTATTTTGGGGTTTTTTTTTAATCTCTTTGCTTCTGATATTATCACACACTCCTTTACCAATCTTCATATTTTTTTCCTGGAGCACCTCAAATGCTTTACCTGCTGTTGCATCCTCCTCCCCAGTGTATATAAAAAAGGTTTTATCTGGAAAGCTATTAGCAAACAATCAACATCAATATTTAAAATAACTCTTCAGATACATACCAACATGAAAGGAAAGGCCAAGTGTTCAGACAAGTGAAAAAGGGATAGATGAAAACTCAGGGAAACTTACCATATATATTACCTCCATAAAGCGACTGGAACATGACCTTCACAACAGTTGCTATCCTGTTTAATTGTGAATTTATGCCCAGATCCTGTCTGGTTATTGCAGAAACTGTATATGTTGATCTTCACCTATTCACAGACTCCAGTAGCATATCCACTGTGGATTGTACCTGGCTAATGTTATGGGCCCTGAACTCAGGCTATTATAAAGCAATTTGGCTGTTCGCACAAGATGAATGTGATACCTTTGGTCCAACACGCACCTCCTCCTACTATTCAATGGCCACAGTGGGGCATTAACCACACTGAAGACTGCCAGCTTTCTCAGGGTTAGCACAACACATTGCTTACGTACATTTATGATGCTGAGATTAATGTGGTAAAGCAGTTTAATGGAAAAAATCATACCAGTTCATTAGACCACGCAGAGAAGCAGAGGAGAGCCGACTGTCTCTGCTTAGTGGCATATTAATGAAAGTGCACCTTCAGGTGACTGAACTACAGCACAGCATCTGCCTTGGAGCCTTATTTCATTTCTGCTATTTTAGTATTTCTGGTACATGTTTATTCTATAATGTCATCCCTTATTGTAGCTTTCATCACCAAAAAGACATTCCCCTCTCTCCCCCAGTATCATATCTCACAAACCTCCCCCAATATATTCATTACCTTGTGAAACTGATACATACAGATTTGAAAAGTTGACTGGAGTGGATGGGTGCGGGTGTTTGTTTTTTAAACAGTGATAGTGCTTCTGGTCCTGCCACTTTCCCTTTGCTGACATACAGCATAGGTTTTATAGATGTATTGATACTGCAGGCAACATACATGGACAAACCAGCTGACTTTAGTTTACAGACTATCCAAGATTAATTTTAAAAAGCGCATCTCAAAATTTAAGTTTCAAGTATTTCTCTATACTTGCCTTTCTTGGTGAGATCAAGTACTCTGCCTAACAAAAACCCACCTCATCACCTACCAGGAGACTGTTTACAATGCAATGAAATTAAACATTTTCATGTGAAGTACTCACAGCTGTTGCCTCAACTCAGGCGTGTCTTGTGGTGTTCCAAGCTGATGTAGTATTCTTTGTATTTCAGCAGCTGTTTGTGAAGAGGAAGAGAAATTTTAATGGGGCATAGACAATTCCCTGGTTAATTTTATGCATTTTTGCTTGACAATTCTAAAGCCATAGAAGTTGACAGAAACTGATACTCAAGACTTTTTCAACCTACTACAAAGACTCCACTTAAGAAGTGCCAGAACAACCAGTGAATGGTTTTTGCCAAGTCAAAGACAAAGCCCGGGGTTTCTTATACAGGATGGGAATGTATTCAAGTGCCTAGGTAGAAACATGCCATTTAAAGATCAGTTAATAGTTTCACTATAATAAATATAAATCAAGCCTTTAAATATTAATTTTTAAAATAAGCAGTACAATTCTTATTCTGGTTTAATCATATTTTATGCATGCCATTTTGGAAAGCCATATGAAAGACTGCCATGACATTATCATACACAAATATCTCAGAACCAGTGCATTAATGAAGAGACAGCAACAAAGCCTTCATGGGCTTAAGGTACATTAACCAAAAAAAAAAAAAAAAAAAAAAAAAAAAGGTGTCCAGGTTTAAATTGTAATTTTGAGATCCTCACATTTTTAAATGTGGGATACACTTAAAAATCACTGGTGGTTTGTATTTCATATATTAGTTTTGAACTGCAAGAAGTGACACATCATCTGAGCCTTATTTTCAGCTTAATGTATTTTACTGTCACATGAGAAAGCAAGGAGAAAAATGGACAGACGCTTCAAGGATATGCAGTTTATAACACTGCAAAACTAATATCCTTGACATACTTTATCTCAGCTTAAAACCCTCACATCTTCTAAAATGAAAGAATACATATGCAAAATAACTTATTTTTGTTTGATCTCAGCTAGGAGTAGACTTCTCTTCCCTGTATTTTTGTGGCCCTCCCCAGGCAAACTGGTATACCACAGGCAATAGAAAATATGACAGTATAGTACTTGGGATCCTCACTTCACTAGCACGCTATCTTTTTTTCTTGAATACAGTTTAAATTGCTGTAAAAAGCATCTGTAAGTAATGAAGAAAACCATAAAAAAAAAAAAGAGAAAGAGTATTTTCCATATACCGTGGAAGAGATCTGTAACAGACAGAACTTCAGTTGCAAGACAAAAGTTACCTATGACTTATGCTAAGCAGTTTGATAAAACTGGAATGTCTTAGAACATTTTAAGTAATAATATTAAGTCTAATCTTTGTTTCATAACAAGTCTCCAGTGAATTAGATTATATTGGATTTTCTACACTGCTTTACATAACGTCCCGATGTCGACAACTGCTATAGCCAATTCCTGCTGTGCATACCCAGGTAACAAAGATATGAAAAAAGGGGAAAGTTAGTACCCAAGTTTTGCATGAGGTAAAAATCAAATACTTCAAGGCAGAAGTCTTTGGGGGAATTGAGTGGACATAAGCTGCTAAAAGAATTATTGAGGGGAACAGCACTGTAAGATGGGTTTCACGCAGCTTGTATTTTAATTGAGCTGGAAAGCAGCAAAACATAAGTGACAATTTTTTAATTTTGCCTACAGTCACCACCTTCCACCAAGCATCAGCCCTTCCCTGCCCAGTGGAGGCCTCCAACATGCCGGGGCCGGGGAACCGGCCAGCCCACTGTGCTTCTCCTGGGCAGCTGGGGTGGTCACGCGAACTGATAAATACCGACTTGGGGTAATTAAGCCTTCTTCTTATGTTCAGTATAATGCATTGTTTTAAAACAAACAAACAAACAAAAAGGTAACCGGCTCGTGTTATCTTCAACAGCGTGACATTTTAATATCTATAAAACTGAACGCAAATTATCCTTTATTTGTTCCAAGGCATTCTCCCTTCTGATTCAAGGGCCAAGGAGCTCAGTGATTCTGTATGTACTTTTACAGGGAGAATTAAAAAAAACCCAAACAAACTGCAAGCACTCTGCTAACAGCTGTTTGCATTGCAGACAGAAAAAGTACCGGTGTGCCCTACCGCCACCTAGAGGTGCATTATTTAACTGCAAATAAAGTAAATACAGGTTCGTGTTTTAAATAAAGGCCCTCACTCGAAAAATTCTCTGAAACAAAGCCTATAGTGAAAAAATTTGCATTCTAACTTAGTTAGATACTTATCCTACTTCTACAACTGAACACAACTAGATAATTGAGGGGAAATTAAAAGCCAGCACCGCGTAGCTAGTCAGCTATACAATTCCAGGCAGGGAGAAGTTCATCCCAGTTCAGATCTTGTGATTCAAGAATTCAGCACGAAATTAAAACACCTTTTACCAAGAAGTCTGTACGTATGCATCAAAACAGCAAAGTTCTAACAGGCTTTCAAATCTCAAGGGGAAAAACTAAAATATAATAAAGAAAAAGACCCCAAGGACTGAACTGACATAATTTTTTCTGGACTCCCTATAATTTAGCATTTTCCACCTTAACCTTTTACAACAAGGATATTATCCAGAAAAAAAAATAGCATTTCTCTTTTCAATTTTTTGTTCATATGCAGTATACCGCATTGAAAAGTGAAACATTGCTTATTCAAGTAAGCAAACAGAAAAAAGGCAGAGCAGTAAAAGTAAATTTTGGCCAACAGTCTTCAGCAGCACTCCTGAAGTTATCTTCATAAAAAAAAAACAAAAGCAAGTTGGTAGGACCAGTATAACACAGGAAGCAGAGAAGCTGACCTTCCTGAAATCTTGATTTACAGTACACACCTGCAGGTTGACGAGTTAATGAAATCCATCCTTTGTACTCCTTCATATTAACATAAACATGCTGGAGTGTATACAGGCTAAAAATTTTATTTTTTATAGGCTCATAATTCTTTTGGTTTGGCCTGTTTTTTTACAGATTTCTTACTGTAGCTATTACTCATTCAGACATTTGACATAATATTATACATATAATCACAAAACCATCTGAATCACAGACATTTGTCCAGACTCATGAACTCGTACAACTTTATTGATAAAAACAAAATTTAAAATAGGCTTTAAGACATTACCACCTGGACCATAGAGGTGAAGTGTCTTTTCCCCCTGACACGCACACACAGAGATCTTACAGAATCTGAAAGCAAGAATTGGCTTCAAAACTGCTTAGTTAAAAGTCAATATCCCTTCCTTTCCTCAAGGGAAATGCAGGGTAGCCTCAGCCTCTCCTCCTGAAGGTTAGACTGTAGAAACATCTCTGCTGGGTCCTTCCACTGCCCCATCTGGGAAACAAGCAGGGAGAGGCTCTTGCCACTGAAGGGGGAGAGTAAAACTAAGGGAAACCTGGGATTACTTCTCATAAAACAGAGCGCCCTAAGTTCCCAGCTTCAGTGGTGATGGTGGTATTTATAAAGGTACTGCCTCCCTTGTTTAACCAGCTTTTTGCCCCTGTGCAGGGAGCTCAGGCTGGCACATTAAGGCACCCGGCAGCTGTTTTGGTGCTTCTCAATCCATCAGTAATGTTCAACTGTCCCGGAGAGCCAAAGACTTAGACCCAACTCACAAAGTCCTAGCTCTGCACTGCAAACATACTGGTAATAGTCAGGGACCAAAGATCAGAGCACAGTTTTGATGGGTTCCTAGGTTACCTCACCCTTCATGTTTTTCCCTTCCCCACTTCATAATTCTTCCAACTTCCCAAGCAGCTCTGAAAAACAGGAGTAATACGACTACTAGAGGTCCCTCCTGTCCTTCTGGGCATTACCAATCCTGTAACAGAGGCTGACTGGGTCTCGTGCATGATTTTAAACCATTTCAGTGCAAAGTCTGACACTCAGGTTCCTTGGGTATGTACAGCTAGCTGCTAGACTTTGTTCAGGAGCTGCAAAGGGCACACACTGTGTGCACACAGGCGTTCTTCACCGAAGTCACCAGGATATGGCAACAGCCTCTGTCAGGGGCACGCAAACTCCTGCAGCCACTTCTGCACTGAAGATCAGGGTAGATGTTTGCATGTAACGAAGAGGAACAGCTCTTTCAGGGCTCATACTACAACCCTGCAGGAGCAGCACCTTGCCAGCTGTGGGCTGGCAATGAGCCACCGCAGAAGGCAAGCCCTTTTGGAACTGCGCAGCGCAGGAAGCAAGGTGTACAATTTCACGCAAGCAAGATGCATTTTCTCCAAGCAACTGCTGTCTCGCATGCAAAAGAAAAGAATCTCACTTTTTCCACCTGAAAATTAGTCTTGTATTAGAAAGAAGCAATACCGTATTAGTAAGAAGACATTTCACTTGTCTTTGCAGCATTCCTAATCTAGATCTCGTAATACATAACTATTAGCTGATGAAAGCTACTCGGCTACTCTCAGACTGGTCACATGCTCTGGAACAGGTCAGACACGGTTAATGATGAGCCAGAGAAACAATTAAGGCCTAACCTGAATTTCTACAGGGAAAATTATTTAAGAGTCAGCACATGTTTACTTTTACTAAGCCAAACAGTGGTTCCACTTCTAGTCAGTGGAAGCTCTCCCTCCAGTTAAAGGGAACAAAAAAAAGGGGCACAGAAGAAAATACTAATACTGTCTCGTATAAAAGGCCTCCTTTTCTCTACATGAGTTACAGGAGTAGTGAGATTTACAGTGGAAATATTTACATTTTTTAACAGGTAGGAGTATTTAAGAAACATGTTCTGGCCAGATCTGCAATACATACTATTTTTTCCATAGATAAAAATATATTTCACATATTGGATCACACATTATCCTTGCTTAACAGCTCACTTTTAGCTGGCTGGGAAAGAAGAAAGTTTCATCTTCATTCTCCTCATCTTCCCTTGTTTTTCAGCCAGCTCTGCAAAGCTGTTCCATTACCACAAGTAAATCCACGTTGACATAACTACTGCTTCTGCTCCTTGAACATGAAAAAGTTTAAGATCACACAGGAAGTTTCAAACTTAAAGATACAGATAAATAAATTAATACAATACAACGAAGACCAAAATGTAAACAACTTCTTTCCTCTAAGAACATAGGAGCAAAGAGCATTACCCCCAACTGAGAATTAGTAATCACTGCACAGGCTGTAACACCACAGTATTGTTGCAGAATAAAAGGTGAAAAAAACCCTCCAAACCCTTCAGTAAAATCCTAATGTTTGAAAGGCAAAGAACTAAGAGGAGGGAAATGAAGAGTGAACTGTAGGTCACGCACCTTCTCTGGCAGGACTGAGAAGTGTCCAAGCACCATGTTCATCCCCAGCATAAGACAAGGGAAACTGAGGATGGTCTTACTTTGGAAGACTTGCCAGTAACTCCAACCACAGAAGCTTTCCCAGGTTACCTACAGTCATCTGTCTTCCTATCTCAACCTCCATTCTGTTTAGCATTTGGAAAACCAAACTTCAAGTGGCCATGATCAAGCTCGTTGCTGCTTTACAGCTGGAGAGTGAGGTGAATCAACACATAATCCTCAGAGTTCTAAAAGGAAGGCCACAACATAGAAGCATGAAATTAGGGGAAAAAATATGTTTAACGAGTGCTGCTTATTACCCCTTTGCAGCCTGGAACCTCACTACTTACTTGGATCACACAAGATCACATTACAGCCACGCAGCAGCACCTCCCTTCAGTCCTACCGTCCAAGCCAGATCCACCACATCACCCAATTTCATAAATGAGGAAATGCAGAGGAAATGCAGCACCCGTTGGGTGTGCTTGGAAAAAACACCAGCAGCAACAGGAGCAACAAACACTGAGACATTGTACTGCAGAGGACAAGAACCAGACAAGCAGGCAGGGCAAGTACAATGAAACCTGCCTTACAGAACAGCAAGGCTTGGGACCTGTCATGGGAAGAACGAGCAGGGTACTTTTCCAACCAGCAGCTACAGCTGCTCCTGAATATTAATAGTGTAATGGTGAGGGCCCTCTCCATGCCCCTGTCTTTTACTTAAAAAGGGACAGATAGGGTTTTAGTCACTGCCTAAGGTTAACAGGACTAAAACTAACAATGGGGATTTAAAGCCATTGATTTTCAGTCATCTTCCTAGCTCCTGAGCCCAAGCAGAATAAACAGAATCAGCAAAGTGTTCCTTTGTGTGCACCAATGCAAAGTCTGCTCCACATGAGGCTCAAGCTCAGCTATGGCTTCATACAGCAAATAAACAGTGAATACAACACCAGCACAGTCGCCATTCAGAAATGCTTCGTCAAAGACCTTACACGCGCTGCCACCGGTTGGGTAACTATGAAGAAACGTTCAGCTGGAAACAAGTAGGACAAGTGAGTCAACAAACAGCACATCCAGTTACAGATTAAGTTGTGTGGAATCTAATAAACTTCAGAGTCACTTCAGAGCAGGTTATTGGAATAGAAGAATTATTTGTAAAAATTACACCAGTTCTAACTGCTTTTGCCTGGGGACAACAGACTTCCTCAATTTATTCAAATCCAGTTCAATGTGTTTTCCTTCTGCACTTCAACTGAGGATACTAGACTAAAGAAGGACAGATGCTGCAGAAAACATTTCTGGATCAATCTTTTATAAAAAGCTGTTACATATAGCAACCTAATGTAGTTGCAATAAATTCAGCAGACTGAAGTTTTCTGTATGAGCGTTAAGTGCCTCTTTAAAGCTGCCAGTATAGTTCACACTCACTAAAATGTTAAGTAAATCAAAATGCCAGTGCTGTACACCTTGCTAATTCTACTTTAACCAAGAGTGACAGTTCACTAGAGGAATCAAATCCAGGACACCAGGCAAAAGACCCCAGCGTAGGAAAAAGCACCCCCACACCCAAAAGCTCACCTAATTGGAATCAAGTATGTATAACTTCAGTAATTTGGTTTTAAGTCATTTGCTTTATTCTGTCTTAACTCAGTGTTTAACACTGATTATTCTAAAACAGGATAATACATTGGCACAGAGAAACAGTAGCTGAAGTATGTGTGGGAAGGAGAAAATAAAATGAGGATGGGGATGAAGATTGTCCTCAGAGCTCTAAGGACTGAAGACTTGTTAAGAATGGAAGACTAGGAAAACATCAAGTCTTGTACCCTTTCCTGTTGGATTTTATTAGAGCTTCTAGCATTTCTAAATAGAATCATTCCCCAAAGTGACCAGGAACATCAGTAACAATGTCTGGAGTTCAGGATCTGCCTCTAGTTTTTTCAGTGCTGTTGTAATTATTTCATTCTAGTGTACTACCCTCTATAATGGTCTTTCAAGGACACTGTGAAGCGAAATTGAAATAGTGCCTGTTCTTCTAATGTGGGCGTAGAGCACACTAAATACACAGTTTAAGTGCACAATAACTGATCTTGTGATCAATTATTACAGCTCAGCCAAGGGGAAGTCATTAAATCAAGTTACAATCACTTTATATTCATATCCTAAAACATTGCTGGTAACTCCCTAAAACCCCGAAGTTTGAACACTTCTCTAAAGAATACTAATAGCTTGTTAAGTTATGAAAAGGATGCATGATTCTCCAGTAAACAGTAGCTGCACAAACACCATAAACCCAGCCCACCTACATGAAGAAAGCTTGTTTTTTTAAGGTCAAGTCATTGACACAGGAAGGTAACTCAGGAGCTAACACAAAAGCAAAGACATGCAACACATCACAGACTGATTGACACAAGCAAGTAGCTGTCACTCCGGGCGTCACTCGCAATCAACCACTGACCTGGGTTTATTCTGAGCCCTAAGTGCAGTGCAGCCTCCTGCACAGCAGTAATCTATGAGATTTGATAGGGGGTTCTCTGGATAATCAAACTGCCATGCAATCTCCTCTTTTCCTGTCTGCAAAGGGGAAAATCCAACAGAATTGAACTGGAATAGGTATTTTAAGTACCTTAGAGAGGCACTGAAATGAAACTCTCTAGAGATGGGAAGGACCATGAGGACCCCAGCCACTTCTCTTCCCCTCTCTCTGCTGCAAACGCAGGCTGGTTTGCAAAAAAGTTAACTTGTCTAGGTGAGTCCATTTATACTTGCTCCAACAACAAAAGCAACAGTTGCAGACAAATTGTGGATATCTTCACTGGTCACCTTGTATTTATAAATTGCACAGTGTTTTTACAGTTGCTATTTAAATGTCTTCCATTTAGAGATGGCTTAATTTACAGAGCTCTTCTGTCCCCGTCGCCCCCAGACTAGTTAACTAAGGCAGAGCAAAACAGTCTAAGACAAGGAAAATTCTGCCTTTCCTGCACATACTAACACAAATAGCGCTCTGGGTTGTACATGGAAGACACGTTTTTCACTCTATTCTGCCACTAGCATAAATAATTCCCTGTCCCTGTTGTGCAATGTCATCCACATAAGACACAATTTCATATTGCATTTCCTGTAGAACCAAAATATTTTTAACAAACAAGGCAAAACATAGAAAAATATTAACAAAACTCTCCAAATTCATAAACAAATCTGTGAGGCATAATACCTTAAATATATATGCTACTTTACATAGAACAAAGCCTTTAGGAACAGCATGCAAATAATTCACGCTTGAAGTTTTCAGAAATAGTTTATTTCTGAAAGAACTGTGGGCTTCATGACTTCACCTTGTTGCAGAAAGACAGGCATTTAGAAAGACCTGAAATATCTGAATTCCTCCTCCTATTATCCTCCATATTCATGTTATGAATTGGATATAGCAGATTCAAGTTCAATTCCTCAGCTTGGAAAAGCCCACAAAAAGGAATGTGGAGGACCGTAATGGATACTTAAAACCCCTAAATAACCAGCCTTTCCCAGGTTTTATTGAAACTTCATCCTAAATCCAAGAAACCTTCCTGACAACAGCAACAATAATTAAAAAGATCTGTTCCAACTAGTATGTTCCCACAAAGTTAAATTCTGGTTAACTGCAGCTAATTGGAAATTTCTGACAACATCATCGTTAAAAATCTCAACAAGCTCTACTTTAAGCCTATTTGCTTTAAAACCACACCTGTACAAAACCGCACTTTAAATATAGACAAAACAGAATTTTGTTTTCATACAGGCTCTGATTTCAACACTTCAGCAATTTCATTTACTTTTCACTTGCCCATCTGTATCCTTCTTTAGCTAAAGTATAATCATGCACATCTGCTAGTGATACAAACATAGTGGCAGACATAGTTTTTCATTAAAGTTTCAGCCTGTTTTGCTGAACGTTTTAGCTACCTACCAGGCTTAAACCACAACAAAGAGGCATATATCAGAAATCTAATATTCTTCAGGGTTTAATCTAAGTTTATTATTTTCTACAGTCACATAAAGTGAAAGGGAAACTCATATAATGGATGTAATTCAACTCCCATTTTAACAACATCCAGCAAAAATACTGGCTTATTGAAAACTTGGGATGCAACAGAAATTGGACAATCTTGCTGTCACAGGAGACGTATCACATGACAGAGGAATCTCAGCTGGCTGAAGCTGACCTTCTGGGAACGTGCTCTGTATGAATTGATGTTTGTGCTACCTTAATGACCAGAAAAGAAAGTCAGCAGAAAGCAAGAGCACTTATGAGAAAGAACCTCTCAAAGCCATACAGACTCCCTCCAGCCATATGTGGATTGTGGCTACTGAATTTTATTTTATTTTTATTATCTTGCAGTATGCAGAGCATATGTTTCTCCAGCTGGGCTGATTTTCAGTGTGCATGAACAAGGCAAATACTCTATCACTAACCTTGCCAATACTGAGCAAGGGTAGATTATGCCATTCTTACTGACTTTGCAACTACCACTATACAAAATCCTGCCATGACCTTTATAAGCTGGAGGAGTTGGGAAGGGAGAAGTAGGGAGGGAATACGAATGCCTCACTTCAGTTAGCGTAGGTTCTGTAACTGTTTGATTACAAACCAGAAATTCTCTAAAACTGAAAGACTGGGTGTACTTTATCAACGCCAGGCTTTGTTCTGTGTTCCCAAGCAAAAGGCAGCAATCTACACTGCTTCTAAACCAACAGCTCCCAAACCCTGGCTTAAGATGCCAGGGGAGACATGATAGTTATCTATCCAGCCTGTATCATTCTTGCTTTTCTTGGGGGATTGCACTGAGTGACATACTTGGTAGCTAGAAAGAGTATACTAGGAGCAAGGCAAAACAGTCATACAAGTCTGCTTCCTCAATGACCCACACATAGGAGACAGACTTGAGAAGAAGTATGAGGGGGGAGGAAAAACCACCACTGGTTACTTCTTCTTGCACAGTTCCTGTCAGAGACACGAGTCAAATCTTTCCAGCTGAGTAGAAAAGGCCCCTACTCCTCTAACCATACCCTTCCTACTCTTACAACTCTGGAGTTGTCCCTGTAGATGAATGCAACTCCCATTTTGCTCCCTCTCAGGAACATCTTTTTAAACAAAATGCTTTCCCCCTTTTTGCTTCACACAGAGAATCAATTCTTTAAAATGCAGAAAACTGTCAGATCTCAAAGAACTGCTCCCCCTCATCTTCACAGTCGTAAGAAGTCTGAAATTAACGTATTTTAAAGTGTTTAAATTAGGCTTTTTGTTTGTTTTACTTATTCTACTTTCATCTTTCCATTTGTTGAAAGACCAGATTTCTTCTTGTACAATTCGTTACATGCTCTTCAAGAAGAGGAGGAGGGTGGGGGGAATCACAATAGGGACTCAATGCTCTCATCCTACTAGGCATATGCCTAGTATGGTAAATGAACATGCCTTATAGAAATACAGATTTGTAAGCAGACAGGACTTGCTTTGTCACAAAGAAATATTTTTTGTTAGCTCACCTTGTTTCTGTGCATCATACTCATCCCTTTGCTATCCAGTTGCTGTAAATAAGTGACCAACAGGAAATATTTCAAGGAAATACTGAAGGCAGGCATTGAGATTTCTCTCAAGTTAATAGCAGCTGCCATTAAGCTGCCACATAAGTGAGAGTGCAACCTATGAAATCCAGTTCTGGAACTACTGCTCCTTCAGCAAACACTGATTAAAACACTTTGATAATAGGTTCTCCATCTGCAAAGCCCAGACAGGTTGGAGCTCTACACCCTGCATCATTCCCTATATTCTGTTCTCCATATTCAGAAAGTTAGGGACAAACCTCAACCACCTTTAAATTCACATTTCAGAAGTCCAACACAATGTGTGTCATCTAGATTTTATGATCAGATACAAGATAGGCCTAGAGTGAGAATCAGAGTTACTTTGGACCAGATTCCAGACAGACAGAATTTCAAACCTTAATCATAAGTTGTGTTCTAGTAACACAGAAATTTAGCAGCTGCCTAAGCCTAAGGGGTGCCAAAGCTCATTATACACTTCTCTGGTTTTATTATTTAAATCTGAATTTTCCCTATCTGTTTGCAGATCTACTTCTCACCACAGTTAACACAGACCTGAAACCAACTAGTGAGCTGCAGCTCACAGGTATTGCTGACCTCACCACCAAGTTTTGCAATTCCAGCTGCTCAGTGGAACAGTTTTAACAAAAGGTACCGAGAAACGGTCTGCAGACTAGTTCCCTAAATCTCAGCTCAGAGATGTTGTTGATAAGCAAAACATGAGTTTCAGGCTGAGGAAACTAGACTCCATTCCCTAAATGTTACCAAGTGATGTTATAATCACTTATTTCTGCAGAAATGCTGGAAACACAAAACAGAGCACAGATCCTTGTTTAAAGAACAGCTGTAAGAACCTCCTTTTCACAGAATGCTCTGGGGATTGGGATCCCAAACACATATAGGTGCCTTCCTGGCGTAAGTTTCCAAGAGGGCTCAGAGTGCAGACAGCAGCATATGCTGCTTCCCATTAGCTAGCTCAATTATATCTTCAAGGTCCTAAAAATGACCCTCTCGAAAGAAATTCAAACAGCCCACTACTGATAGCATTTACTGTAGTAGGTCACCAGTGGTTCAGGCAAGGTAGAAGCAATTTACAATTCTACCACACCTTCAACATAACAATTAACTGCATGATTGGATCAACAGATCAAAAGAATCTGTTCTTTAAATTTAAAAGGGTGCTAAGCTAACCCAGCTGTTACCTGATACAAATACAGGTCCTCTTCCATTACCACAGAAAAACCCAAACCAAAAAAAAATACTATCTTGCAACTGATTTAATTATTGGTGTGCTAAATAAAGGTGTGCTAAACCAGCACAGAGGTGAACTTTGCTTGTCAATCAGTAACAGTGGGCTATGTGAACTAGGAAAGAAGGTAGGTAAGGATCACAAGTATTAATATGACAGCAGCAGAACGTAGATGCATTATGAAATGTGAGGTATTAATATATGTATTTCATCTTGTATATGTATGGCATATTAAAAAGAGTTAATCAAGAACCAGATCAAATTTATTACTTGGAGGCTGTGTGTGTGTAATAATTCAACCTTGAAGAAATGTTACAATAAAAATTGTTGTTCCGACCAATGCTGCTTCCTATAAAACTCCGGTATATTATGAAATCTTGGCAGCACATTGTTGTCTGATTCCGGAAGTTCTTCTTTATTTCTCCCACAAGTTAAAGGGCCAGCTTCTAGCTGGAAGAGCCAGCTTCCTTTCAACTAATCTGTATCTCATCTATATCTCTGTAGTAGTATTCACAGTTTGCTTGCATGTTTAGCAGAAGTGTGAATTGGTTTTGAGGGACCTCCTGAAATGGTTCTGTAATCTGAAACCAAACTCTCTTACTCTATTAATCTTGCTCTGAAAACCAGAATATCTACACAGCTCCAGGTTAACCAAGAACAATTCAAATCTGTTGACACATCTCACAAGTGCTAAGCATTTCTGGACAGAAGTGCAAAATCAAGTCAACTGCTTAGAAGGCAAAATATGGATTTAGGGTCAAGATTCCTGTTTCTCTCCCACTCCCTCCCTCCCTAACCCAGATCATAAATTGCAGTCTAAGAGACACCTCCTCAGCAGCTGACTAGCTCTATAGCTCCCTAAGCTTGCAGGTTTTTCCCCATTTGACCTGGAAGTTCCTGCAGCTCACATCTTCCAACAGAAAGCTGGACAGGTACTACACATGGGAACAAAATAGCTAGAAAAGTGTACATAGGCCCTTAGAGAGCTCAGTCCAGGAAGCATGTTCAGCATGCCCATAGGATCCAGATCCTCATAAAATCCACCAGAGGAGAATGGACTACAAGAGTAACTGAGTGGTTACAGTTCAGTCAGATCTACAGAAGAGCAAGGGATGGAATCCAGCTGTGTACCTACCAGTCCTAGAAATGTGCTTGGCTGGAGTTTTTGAAAGCAAAGCTCCTGTTTCTGAAACCATGCCGCAGTGGGGCTAAGAGAGATTTGGACTTGGGTCTTGGGAAGGGCAGAAGCACTTGCCTATTGCTCAGACTTTAGCCAACTAAATTTCAAAAAGGAAAGGAGAACAGGATTGCAGGTAACCCCTGTGGCATATCTCCTTCCATCTAAGCCTGGGCATGTTGGTTTTAGTATACCTTGCTTGTCACAAGGGCAGGGGAGACACAGCAGAAGCAAGAGAGGAGATGGAAAAGTCATGATGAGACTAAGGACTCGCTGAGTCCAGCACAAGATGGTTAATTATGTTCAGCGACTGTCTTTACAATGCTCCAGTTTCAGCCATTGATTTAACTTTAAGTTTTCACCTGAAGACTGATGCTTTTTTTTTTTTTATTTTGGTTGACATCTTATAACCTTGGTGTCTGTCACAGGCTGGCAGGTATCTCTGGAAGACCAAGTTAGAAGCCATGAGACTGAGTGAATTCACTGAGCCGATTTTAGAAAATAAGGCATAAGGGTTTTGACAGAGCCAGTTTGTTAATTTTAGGTTGAGGGAAGACAACCCCAATGTACAGAAACTTTTCAACAAAGCAAAAGTGCAATTTTTTCTTCCTGTCTATTGAGATTTAAAGAAATTCCTTCTGGAAAAAAATACAAAATGTAGCTGAAAAAATAGGCAAAACGCCAATCTGCGCCACCAATCTGTGCTACAAATACCAACTTTTAAAACTTGTCTTGAAAAACAAAGATCAAAGTTTTTACTAAAAAAACTGACATACTTAACTGATCAGAATTCATTTGCAGCTTTAATAAAAAAATACCCATTTCTGCATGCACACTACGTCCTGTACATCATTAAAAACATGCATGCCAATACCTAGCCATATGCTGTTCATGGTTAGCTCCCTTCTCATGAACAGTATACCTTGCATAATTTGAGAGATGAAGTTGTATTTGCTTTATATATATATACACACACATATTAAAAATATAATGGAAAAGGGAGGGAAAGGGAGAAGGACTGAAATCTCCAGCAGCCTAACTTCCCTCTAACTTGAACACCCCAGTTATGCGGGTAAAAAAAATTAGGTGATATGAATCTAAGCCCAAGTATATTAAAACTTGCATAGTCTTATTTACATATCTAATACGTACTTCCAAGGGCAAGCTGCAAGGCCATAGCTTCTGTCCCTGCTAGACAATTCAAGCTCCAGCAAATATTTGAAGCAATCCTTGCTCAGCAAACATCTCAGCCTACCATCTTAAGGTGCCACATAACTAACCAGGACAAAACTGGCTTATTACCAGCAGCCATCTTACTAATTATTTATTAGTTTGGTGAATATAGAGTGATACTGTACCTCCCCAGGATAAATCACACTTAACCATATATACAAAGGACTGGTTCAGCTGTGCGGGGTGCCACAAACCTGCCAAACGAGCAGGTGAAGTCAAAGAGTGAATTCCCATGAATGAATCTGAGAAAATAACCTCAAATGGGGGACACCACCATTATTAAAGTTTTATATAAAACATTCATAAATACAACTTACAGCATTGTGTGATCTTCTGGATGTTAGAAGTTATGCGTTGGGCTAGTTGATTAGGATCCCCAAAACCCGCACTGTACGACATGGCTGAGTAGATTCGCTCTCAAGATCATCCACGATGGGAACAAGTCAGACAGTCTCCACCTATTAAGGAAACCTAAGCCCCCCCCGCCCCAGAAAACAGAGTTATGTCTTGGTCATTGGTTTACAACTGTATTCATCATCCTAAAGAAGAATACACAGGAAAAGATTAAAGAAAACTCCATATAGTAACATTTATCCTCTCCGAAAACACAGTACTTCAAAGACGGAATTTAAGGGAACACTTTCTTAAAAAAGTATTAAATAAGAATATGACATCCTTTTTGTATTTCCTACAATAACTCTTAAGATTCTTAGCAATACACACAGTTTAAGGTCTGCTATTACACTACAGCAGCTACATCACAGAAACTACAACCTTTGTCAAACTTCTTACATATTTTCCCCACTGTAAGCAAAGAAAAAGTATGAATTTTCATTTGTTGCCATTCCAGAAAGAAGCTGTACATTTAATGTCAATGCCAAATCCTCTGATGAGCTATGTCCCAAACCAATTATATGGTTATTTCCATACCATGTATCACCCATCCCACCAATACAACCTAGCATATATAAACCACTGGAAAAAAACCCAGCAGATATCACACAAGTTATCAGAATGAAGGAGGCACCCAGTTCCCTCTAAACACCAATCATTTGTATCAACTTCAGTTTTAGTTGTAATCCAGTTTCATTCTATGAATTGCCAATTTGTCCTGTTTCAGCTGCTGTGTTTCTCAATATGAAGTCATTTTTCAACAACTTGGTCATACTAATACATTTTTAGGGGTGTTTTTTGCACCTAAAACTATGGTATCTTATCTAAGGAGGTCAAAATCTTACAACACAAATACTCACAAATACACTTGCCCTAAAAGCACTCATATACAATCACACAGCATGTAACTATTAGAGTCATATAGCCTGCTTTCCATCCATACAGACCAAATTTCAGCACAAGCTCAAAGGTACTCTCAATCTAAATTAACAAGACATAGCTTAGGATACACGTGCAAATCAAAACCATCCATTTATCTGTTCTGCAGTGAGAATGCAGACTAATCAAGCATACATGCATCTAACACAATCCCACAACTTCATCCAGGCTGTGCTTAGTCTTAACTTCATTCTTTCCAGTCACCTTCATGGGTTCAACATTTTAACGTCACCACTTCCCTGCACGTCCACTGTTCAACCCAAACCATGTGCCTTCCAAGCAATGTCCTCTTCTCCTAGCCTGTCAGCTTCTGGTTAACAGACACTGCTAAAATTCAATTTCAGGGAGAGTGAGAAAGCACATTTAAATGTTTAAACAGAAAAGAAGGAAATGAGAAGGCCAACTGATATGTCAAGTGTGATACCAGCTGTGCTACAGTTCGCAAACACAAGTCCTTATGAACTCTAATTTAAAAAAAAAAAAATTAACAGTCCTTGTTGCCAAATATTATTTTCTTTCACCTTCGGAAATGCCTGTATTAATACAGCACAGCAACATCCTGGTTGTTTTACAACACGATGTTTTCATATCTCTATGATATGAAATGATCTCTAGTAGAGCTGCCAAGACGTTGCACTGGTCAGGCCCATGAAACATCCCACCAGAACTTCACCAGCAATATAACTACAGAGGTCAGGCTCACCCCTGCTGCCCTGCAGGTTACATTACCTATGCCGGACAAGCAAGCTGCTGCTACTGCGAAGACAAACCCTGCACGATTTTGAAATGGCTGCTGTAGCAGGGTCCCAAACCCTGCTTTGAGTCTTCAGGCCGTAACATATCCTCTAGTAATGAACAACCTCACTGCAGATAAGGTGACAAGGAGTGTATTTGCACTCTTCTGTGTAGTTGCTGCACAAACACCTGCCAGTCATGCTAGCTCTCTGCAGTATTGTTTCCTGTCTTTGTCTGTACCACATGCAGATTCAAGATATTTTGAGTCACAGACTAAAGTCTGAAGTCAGCCAGTCAGCCAGCCTAAATCCCACTTATCTGGTCCGAGGCTGGCATAACAACCTTTGATCTTTTTGGAAACTCTAGGCAATATTCCATTGAATTTGTACTGTAAGACCAAACCCATGGAAACTTTATAGCAAAAAAATGGTTCTATGCCTTGGTAAACTAAGTAAGGAAATTCTATCAGTTTAGCAGAAAATATAATCATAGGCATAAAATCCAAAGAAACCACCTAAAAGAAGTTAGTTTGAAAAAGAAGATTTCTCAGAACTGTTGACACTGTTTGTTTCTTTTTAAAGTTATGACTATTTCTAGACATATTAGGAGCATGCTAACTACAATGCCAGCACTGGCTAAAAATACTTTTTAGTTAAATATTATATTTAATGTTAAAAGTTAAACATTAAAATGCAGCTGCTCGGGAGAAGAGATAGCAAAAGACCAAATTACCTGGTGTAGAAAAGCTACAGAACTAACTGAAATAGTCCTTCATGATAGTTTTTTTTCCCATCATATTGGTATTTATGAGACAGCTGCCTGTAACACTATTCTCAGCAACAGCTTTATGATCAAGAGATATACACAAAATATTTCATCCAAGTCTTGACAAAAGTAGTGATAGACTTTCTTGTTTTGTCCTGAAAATTTCTACATCTAACCATATCTTTAAGCGAGTTACACCGCACTATACTGACAAATGTACAGATTGTACAATAGGTAAGACTTTGAGCTTTTCAACTTTCTAGCTACATAGTTGGGCAGCCAGACACAACACATAATGAAAGGATGTTCAGATGATAAACTGCAAAGTCCACAGGATACAGTTTAGCTTTTCACCTGCATGTGTAGATCTCTGATAGTTTATACAATTCTTTGTATCAACACACATATTTCAATTGAGATTTATAGTAAATTTGTAGGACAGCAGTGCAAATTCACATCTGTTTTACTCCATACAAATTCTTCCACCAGCAACACTATTACCAAGCATGTTAATAATACAGGTTGGTGACGGGGTAAGCTACTGGTCTGGGGAACAGACAGAAGGAGAGGTAAGGGGTCAGCCATCAGCTCTCACTGCCTCCCAGTCTTCACCACAAACTCCCCAAGTCAAGAAAAAACAAACTGAAGAGCTCAAAGAGAAGGAAAATATTGTATTTGTTTATTATTATGTTTAAACGGGAAGTTTGAACTTCTTCCTCATTCTAGTTCTCAAAGCAACATGGGTGTCTGAACTGAACGAACACCCTACTTCTACTCACACGCCCTTTGCTCGTTAGTGCTGAGTTACTCAAACTCCTCTGAAAACACAGATAGCTGAGCCCTTGGGAAGCCAATGGGAGTTTTGCTAATGGCTTTGACAAGGTTAGGATTTCAACCACCAGGAAACAAAACAGACACAGGCACCAAGCACTTCCTTCCATACCAAGGTGATAGGACCATTCATCAAGACTCTGAATTTCCATAGAAATTACCTCTTTTCACTACTCTGTTGTGACGTATTTTGGTATTACTGCCTGCATAACTTTTAAAATGGTAAAGTTAATAACCTGCTGCAGTTGAGAGAGGTACACTTTGCATTCAAAGTGGAACACAGCTACATCTGTGGTAGTCTTCAGTTCCTCTAAAAGTTTCAGTTGGGTGTGAGCTCTTGATTGTACCTTTTATTTTCTGCTCAACATCTCTGTCTTTGAATGGGAGTATACCTAGTAGCAACTAGGCTTGTCGAGCTACTGAAAAAAGCCTGAAGAACTGAGTCTACTGGCACAAATGAAATAATCAGAACACTTCATCAACACTCACTGAAGCAAGACCTCTCTGTACATACATGAAATTCAAGGAATTCAAAGGATCACTATATATTTTTCCTAATTTCTACATTAACTGGTTCCTGCATCACACTGTAACTCCATACCCAAGCAAAAAATTAACCTGAATATCAACTTGTTTTCTAGAAAGGTGTTTGTCAGGCATGGAGAAAAATTCACTTTTCCTTTGCTATTTCCAGCCAGATCACTGCCAAATGCAGAGACAAGAAAGTGGGAACTCCACAACTGAGCAGCTCCCCAGTGCCATTCTTGAAAGCTCCATCAGGACAAAACGATGTGCCATGACAGGCACAGCACATGTTAGAGCTCAGCAGCAGTCACCTAAATAACTATCCCAGATGAAACCAGCAAGATAATTTTCTCCTTAGTAGCTGGTACAGTGCTGTGTTTTGGTTTTAGTGTGAGAATAATGTTGGTAAGACACTGATGTTCTAGTTGTTGCTAAGTAGCACTTACCCCAACTTAAGGATTTTTCCACTTCCCATGTTCTCCCAGCGAGGAGGTGCGCAAGAATCTGGGAGGGAGCATAGCCAGGACAGCTGACGCAAATTAGCCAATGAGATATTCCATACCATAGAATGTCATACTTAGTAATAAACTGGGGGGAGTTGGCCAGGAGGGGCCGATCGCTATGCAGGCATTGGTCAGCAGGTGGTGAACAACTGCATTGTGCATCACTTGTCTTTTCTTGGGTTTTAACTCTCTCTCTTTTTGTTACATCCCTTTTAATTACAATTATTATATTTTTTATTATTATTGTTATTATTTTATTTTAGTTATTAAACCATTCTTATCTCAAACCAATAGTTTTACTCCCCCCCCCCAATTCTCTTCCCCATTCCACTGGGAGCAGGGAGGAGTGAGCGAGCAGCTGCGTGGTGCTTACTTGCTGGCTGAGGTTAAACTACAACACTTGCAGACTCCAGACAGCTACAGTTAATAAGCACCTAAACTATTTTGTATTTTCTCATTTAGACAGTCAAAGAGTTTTCCTTCTCCTATAAATCTTGCCCCCACACATTAGGATAAGAACCCTTAAACAATAATTTTACTGTTTAAGCAATGTTTTAGCATCAGGACCTAGAAATGTTTACATGGATCCTTAACTTTGAGAAAGCAAAAAATACATGCTGCATTCCATAGAAATGCTTGAAAATTTAAATCTGATCTGAATTAGGATTTTATGCCTTTAAATATCCAGAGACAAGTCATGAGGCTTTCTTGTATGTGATTATTTTTTTTTCCTAAATAAAGGTCACAGAAACAAAGCTTCTCCCAAACAGCTCCTAAATGTGACTTCCTTTGTAAACTACTGCCAAAAAAAAGTGCAAAATCCTTCAAGCAGGGTGAAAACACAGGCAAAAATGACAAACTGCTGAAAGACTTTGGCAACAAACAATTGCAGCCAGTCACAATGTTAGCTACAGAAAATTTGTATCATAGTAACAGCCATGATTAGTAAGATTCCTCCAATATAACATTGCTCAATTTATTTCATCTCAGTAGGTTTTACCACCCAAATACTGAGATGAGACAAGGTCCATCTACAGAGTGACTCTGGTACCTACCTACGGCAACTTGAAACACATTACCATCTTTGGACAGCATCTGCTGCTGACTTTAGCAGTAACTTTGCAGCAGGTAAAATTAATATTTAAAAAAAAAAAAGCTGTTGGAATAAAGGCCAGACTGTACACTGTAAGATAAGTACTCCCTGCTACAGCACCTGAGGGATTCTTATAACCGACTCATAGCAACTGACTTAGTACTACACAGGTGAGCATTAAATCTGTCACTATTTTTTCTAGTGGGGATGATGGAGGGTAAGTTTTTTCTGGATTTATCTATTTTTTCCCCCTATACTTAGACTAAAATATTTTGAGACAGAGACTGTATTTTCCACCTTGTGCTTTTACAGCCCCTAATGTGCTGGAATCCTGGTCCACAAAGGCAGGCTGGGGGCTTCCATAATACAAACCCAACTATGGAGCATAATAAACATGCAAACAAAATAGCAGTAAAACAAAATCCTTCCTGCCTTCTTAAAAGAAAACAAACAAACAAAAGTTTTCCAGATTTTCTTTTATAATCTAGTTTCAGGGAGAAGTCAAACTTAAATCCATATAGGGTAGGAAAAAGCAAAGCTTATTTAAAACTTTCTTTGCTCTAACGCAGCAACACTAACATAAAAGATGTCAAAAGGTAATTTTCTATTCCTCTCTGCCCAGTTCCCTCAGCCTTGCCACACTACTCATGCTGAAATATACCAAAACCAAGCTCACATTGTGTAACAGCTAGAAGTATTTTTTTTGAAAGAAAAAAAAAAAAATACTAGATGTGACACTGGTCAGTGTTTTAGTCATTTTCCCTAGAAATTATTCTGTCCAACAAAGACGTAATTTAAAGCGGTGGCATTTAGAACTGCCCAGTGTGGAAAACTAAATCACAGAAGCCTGAAATACTATTAGGCCTAATGCATCACCAATGCTCAGCATATATGGCTAAAAAAAGGACTATGTTTATCATTGTCCGATTCATCCACACCAATATTTATAATGAACTAGGTGAAGGAAGCACATAGCTTTCACAAGCCTATGAGAACATATTAGTTCTTGGGGAAATGCCTTAAGTAAAGGAATTATGTTTCCTAGGTGCACACAAAGCATTTAGAGGCCTGACGATGAAGCAGGAATAGGAAAATGAACACTGGGTACTGGAATTATTGGGGAGAGGAGGGAACAGAGGGCTGAAAACAGACCTGAGATGGCCATTTCAAAGTGCCAAGTTTCTTGTGCTGCTGATAGACAATGTCTCATGGGAAAACAAAGATGGACCAGAACCACAGGACATCTAGCACGCGACATGTTCTCACCCAAGTCTCCCTAACGGCAGCGTGTTCACTTTGAACCAAATGCTCAGATCAAGTACACTGAGGGAGAAGTTATCTTTGCACAAACATCTGATTGTGCTGGATGCTGAGGCTCTCTGAGGCCTACCAGGATGCTAATGGCTACTTATAGCTCACGTTCTCTTTTTCCTCCCCCCCCACCCCCCCGCAAGAGTTTCACTTCAACGTAAGCCACCATGAAGAGTGCTAGTTAATATTCTGATAAAAGACTATAAGAGATGTCTTCATGAAGGGAATACAAATCAGTTTATAACAATGCCACCATTTAGCATCACTTTCTTCTAATTTTAATACATTTTAACTTTTTTTCTCCTCTTTTCCTTCTTTTCTATTAACAGCACTTGCACAAAACCCTCAGCTCCAAGCAGAAGGGCTGCACTGCCGGCAAAGCACATGCCTGAATGATGATCGGTCAGGAGGGCTCCGCTCGCCCTGCCAGCTCGGCTCTCTGCCTTTGCACGGCTTGTTCATCAGCAGAGGGGTTCACAACACGAGCACATCGCTTCTGGCAATAAGCGCCCTGGGATTTTATCATTGAGCTTCAATTATGATGCAGTGCCTTGCACTTCACGCGAAGCAGAGCGAAACCTTCCACTTCCTTCTACAGTTTCAAGAAGTGCCCATTTCTAATAAAGCGGTGAGTGGCTCACCAGGAAAGCAGTGATAAGATCGGGCCGGGGCCCGATGCGCCAGGCCCGGGCTTGCTATTTACATAGGTGATTTTTATAATCTCCCTTCCTCCTGCCGACGTGCCTTGGCTCACCTCGGATCTGGAACAGCACGGAGAGCGTTTCCTTACGGCGAAGGTGACCATCCTACCCTACAGTCCGACATAAGCTGCGGTAAAACAAACACCAGCTGCAGGCCCCGCGTCCCTCTCTGGAGCATCGCGGCCAGCGTCAAGCCCAAAGCCATGACATCAGGGGGTGCCACGGGGAGGGGTGCGAGCCAAAGGCTGACACGACCGACCGCGCTACAGAACCGCGCCCCGCCCCGCGGCCCGGGCCCTGCCCGCCCCGCGGCCCGCTCACCCCCTCCCGCCCACGGCCGCCCCGCTCGCCCCAGGCCCGGCGGCCCCGACCGCAGCCGCGGCCCGCGGGGCGCGGCGGCCCCGGCCCGCTGCGGCCCTTCCCGCCGCCCTCTGACAGGCTCCCGGCGCCCGGCAGCCCCTTCCCGGCTGGCCGGACACCGCCCCCACCACCCCTTTCCCCCGGGGCGGGCGGCGAGCACCCCCCCCGGCGCCCCAGCGGAGCTCCCGCTGCTCTTACCCGGCCCCGGCGACCCGGCGGGCGGCGGCGGCGGGGCAGGGAGGAGCGGCCAGGCCCCAGCCCGTTCCCGCCCCGTCCCGCCGTGACGGCGGAGGCGTGGGGAGGCGGGGCCGCGGGGGCCGGGCGGGCCGCCGGGCGCTGCCCCTGACGGGCGGCTCCGCTCGGGCCTGCGGGCGGGAGCGGGCTGCCGGGGGAAGGGGGCAGCCGCACGCAGCACCGTGCGAGGGGAAGGAACGGGGGGGAAGGGGGCGTAATTTAAGGAAAAGGTGCTGTTGCCTCGGGAACCGAGGGGAGACCATGAGCAGGGAGACAGTATTACAGGGAGAAGTAGGATGTTACCACGTTAATATCCCGCTTTGAAGCACCGCCTCCAGTTTTGGTCACCTTGTCTCTAAATGGGAGGCGGCACTTAGAGGAAAGTGAGTGGGGAGTTACGGATGTCTTTAAAGGTGCCCGTAAACGCCGAGATTCGCAACATTTTGCTGAGAGAGGGGGCACGCGGTGCCAGGAACCGGGAGGAACGGCGGGTGCGTTGGCGGGGCCGCCGTCCCTGGGCGCGGCGCGCAGGAGGAGCAGGCCGCGCCTGGCAGCCGGGGCAGCCGTAGCGGCGGCTCCCGGGAGTGGGGCGAGGGGAGCAGAGGCATGGCGAAACCCCTTCTCCTCCTGGCCCGGACACCCGGGAAGAAGCAGCAGGTGAACCTCAAGGCAGCCTCCACGCCAGCAGCTGGGGCCCTTCGGCATCCTTCCTGGTTCTTCCAAGGGAAAATTGCAGGACCGGATGCTCCCCGGAGCCAGGCTGATTCAGCCCCCCGTGCACGAAACACCACGGAGAAAACAGTGCGCAGCACCCGATGGACGGGAACGCTGTCTCCTCCGCACAGCCCAGCCTTGCCTAGGGAAGAGCTGCGGCAGTTGGGAAGTATAAGTTTATTTCTGCTACGTCATAGATCTCGGTCATCGCTAAGATTTAGAAATAACTAGAGCAGTCGAAACCTGAATAACATCCTAACCAAACAACATCGATAGAAAAGTCCAATAAACTGCCAACACAGTAGAGTGAAGTTAAAAGCCTGAAAGAGACAAGACTACCCTTTACATAGGTGGTTCTTGAGGTGTCTCAAAGCGTGCTGAAAGGCGAGACAACATAGCCCTGAGACTTGCATACCTACCTATAGTTCTTATGTTAATTGATGCTTGGAAATGTCCTTTTCTCACTTTCATAAATTAAAGTTACCAAAGAAAAAAATACTCTGATATGCCTATTTGCTGCAGGAATGCTGTATACATCTTCATTCTAGTTTTAATAGGCTATTTTGATTAGCAATGATTTTAGTGCTGCTACATGTACAGGAGTTTGCCCCCATGCTGCTGACATACTGGAGCTGATCCAAGATGATCCAACTAGACAGTGCACTAATGAGAGTATAATGCACATCCCTTCTGAATTAAGGCCTCGCCTTGATTTTTATCTCCAAGTGTTTGTTGTATAAACTCTGTTGATTGAGCCCACTCACTCTTGCTTTATAAACCTTCAGCTGAGTTCACTGTCAGTTTTTCTCAAGAAAACAATACATCTTTTGCTATCTGATTTCAAATATGTGCTTCCCATTAAAAGAAGTGACCCTTCATCAGTGAGAATACTTTATCTGCAGATCACCACTTTGGTATTTTTTTTTGAGACTTGGAGGTAATACACAGTCATCACTGATCAATGTTCATTCTCATGCTTTGGAAAAGAGGTATCCTAATGCTTTCCTAGAGATGCTGGGTGTTTTATGAACAAAATGCTGGTGCTCACCTGCTGTTAGCTCACTTATCATCAGCATCCACCTTCTATTGTTACTTAACTGAAAAATCTTTGTGATATGATTCTTTAAAGTAACCAATTGCAGCAAAGATGTTACAGCCTGGGAGGAAAAGCTGAATTATAAAACAAACTTCTCATTAAAATGTTGTCTGTACTACAAAAATACTTAAGTAGCCTCTTTAATATAATCTTATAAAATAATTATGAAGATACAGTTAATAGACCATCCAGAAAGTCCTATTTATTGATCAGATACTGCTAAGAGCACAGTATGTCCTCAGAAGATTTTGGTTAACTCCTATGGAAAAGCCATTGACTGGGAGAACATGCTCTGTTTCACCCTTTTAGATAAAACAGGAGGATCCTTCAGTTTCTGCATGCTTTCCTCTGCTAGCAATGGCGTATGGACAGGAGTTGTAAAGAAGCTGTCTTTAAGCGTTATGGTCAGAGATGCTGAAACAGGGTGGTGCTACACAATTCTGTCTCTAAACTCATTTCATTAGCTTCTTTCTAGAGCTCCCACACCAGCGTTACCTGGGGACTGAGTTCAGAATCATGTATTCACTTACCTTTCCTGTCGCTTTTGGAGAGTGATCAGATTTCAGTTGATTAAATGAAATGGGGAAAGCTCTGGGGAAAGAAAGGGGAAAACATTGAGACCCTGCAGTACATAGGCACAGCGTACTGCAAAGGATGCTCTGGATCTTCACTGACTGAAGATCAGAGTATTTGCCAATTATATTCCTGTTATTGTGTGTAAAACTGAACTAAAAGGGGTGTCACTTCAAACACACACTGTTTGAGGATCCATACTCAGTATCGTGTCTGATATTTGAAAGAGTTGGAAGTTAAATCACACCAGCATAGTGTGATTTTGAAAGAGCACACCTTCCTCCTAGCCCAGTATCTGAATCTGCCCCACCTTCCTGTTTCTGTATTTCTGCCTTCCACCTCCTGCTCCTGTCCTGACACCTAACCAGCAGGCACGTGGGCTCAACGGGGTGGGTGGCACAACCATCGGGGCTGCCAGTGACACAGGAACGAAGCACTCATTTCCGTACAGCTCCCCATGCCTGCCTGATGCATGATGAAATGAAGGGGAAGCAGCCCAACCCTGGCCTCATATTCCTGATGAGCGTCCTCTTTCCAAGGCGTGAGCGGTGCCGAAGTGGTGCGTAATTTACCTTATGGGCAAATTTCATTCTCTGCTATCACAATCCGCTTGCGCGCCTCTAACTTTAGATAGGAAGAGCAATGCTGCCAGTATTTGGTACTGATGGCAAACCGCCCGGCAGAGCTTACCCAGGTAGTTGTTACTGATGCATTCCACCATCAGGAATTCCTGTTATTGTTGTCGTCATCACCGTTTGCTAATTTAATTAAAATACCCGCTCCAGAACCTGAAATGAGATTAAGTTCCTATTACACTCAATGCTGTACAAAATTATGATGGGTGATGGTTTCCAGCCTGAACAAGCTTATGGGTTAATTACATTGCAGAATGGCCAGTAGAACCTATTTGTTTTAAAAAAACCTGTATGGGCCATTTGCGTGTTATTTAGGCTGGTACTTGCTCTCCAGCAGCAGTAATTAACATGGTAGCATATGTTTTAAATAAACTGAAAAAGATTCTCTTCCCAATATTGATAATGTTTCCTTAAAAACAAGCAAAAAGTTTACTAGCAACTTATTTGCAAATCTTTCTTTGCCTTTCTCTTTAATTTTCAAAGACCATATTATACTTTCATCGGCAGTAGTGAAATGAGCTGACATTATTATTTCAAAGCCCAGACTTCAGTTAAGTAGTACCTGCAAATACATAATCTTTCTAACTTCAGCCAGACCATTTTGAAATGATAGAGTTATAAAGGGTACAAACTTAAATGGCAATGTTTTGTTCAGATAATGAAATACAAATCTACAGAAGGAAAGATACTAAAAATAAGAAAAATCTATGGACTTTGTGGTCAGCAACTAGGTCTAATAGAATCCAATAGATTTTCATTCGTAAAATGAGGTCATTGTTGAGCAATCAGTCTTCAGTTTCAATCTTCATTTTACAGCTCCTCCTCCTTCTCATTTTACAATTCATAATTACCTTCATTGCTTTTTGAAACCGTGGAGAAGAAAAAAAAAAAACCACGCACGGGGATCCTGACAGAATTCGGCTAGGTAAACCAAACAGACGTCAAAGGTAAAGGGGTAGAGGGGGAGTTTTAAGACAAGGAAAACATCATTAAATGATAGGTGCGAAATGCAGTGTCAGAAAATTGGGAAAGCAATCCTGGCTACTCCAGCACATTTAGTCTCTAAATGCAAAGACCGACAGACTTACTCTGGAAGCAATTGCCTCTCTCTTCAAATGCAGAACGCAGCTGCACAGCTTCCCTCTACACCGTGGCAGACACAAGTGATCCTGTGCATGTTTTACTGCACTTTCCACAGCCCGACAGTGATGTGAAAGTGCTACTGCAATTCACTCACCTGGGAGATTGGTGTTTGTGTGTTCCGTGTTCTCGAGTGCTTGTGGAAGGTGCCTGACACTGGCAACCGACATCTCCTGTCCAGGTACACACCAGGTACAGGATATAAAGCAACAGCAGCAGCGGCAGCCTCTATGTCTCAAACCTTCAAGGGATCATGACACTACTCTCTGCCTGCCGATCGGCGGAAGGAGGGCGATGACTTTCTGTCAGCCACTAACCTGGGTCAATGCTAAAGAGGAGAGAGGATCTGTATTTCTTCTTTATAATCCCTATGACACTCAAAACTTTTCAGATCTGAATCGCAGAATCTGCTTTTTTGAATGCCCAAAATGTCAGTTCCACAGCCTGAGGAAGGCAGAGGAAGACAGAGGTATAAGCCACAGACACTGCCCACCCCACCCCAGTGTAAATGCAGGACACTCTTATGGTGAACGTGGTGGGATAGAGCAAAGGGTCACAGATGGCACAGTGCCGATCAATGGAAATGAAACACAGCTGAAATACGGAGGTCAAGCAGAAGAGTGTGTCCAGAAAGGTGTGCGGCCTGCAGAAGTCATCTCCAAAATACCAGCAGGTATAATACTCTAAGCCCCAGGAGGAGGTCGGCAAGGGCGAGGGAGAGGAGCAGGGGGTTGGTGGGCTTGTGCAGGGCTTTGAAATGGGAAATGACATGACGACAAGCAGCTTCCCCAGCACCGTGATCAGTGTGCCCAAGGCACAAGCCAGATAAATGGCCAGCTGAACCCCAAAGGGGTGTAAGGTCCTGTAGCAGGAGCTGTTCGCCTCGTAGCACAAGGAGACAAGCATCCCCTTCTCGGCACTGGGAACCCGGGCTGAGCTCACACCAAGCCTGCCCAGGTCCCACTGCGTACCCTGGCTCTGTCACAAGCCTGGAAAAGGATTCGCCTTCCAGCAGAGGTGCCAAATCACTAACCTGAAAAAAAGGTTACAAAAAGGCAGGTTAGAGGGAGAGATGTCTTTTAATCAAGTACTTTTATTAAAGCCATCGGATAGTTTCCATATTTCAAGAGAAAAAAATGAGCCTGATTTATCTGTTTTGTATCTCTATTGAAATAAAACAGCTCTAGATCAGTGTATTCAATTTTTGTGGCATCACTTTTTATATTTTTTTGTTTTCTTTCAGCCAATACCGCAAATAGTTCAGGAAATGCAGCAAGTCCAGAGGTGTGTGGGCAAGCAGTCAACAAAAAGAAGGTCTGCCTTAGAAGGCAAACCAGAGCTGAGTAAGAGGCATTGCAAGCCAAAGCTCCCTAAGGGATTTGAAAGCTGACTTTGGTATAATGGTACACTGGTTCCTGTGAATTTCCCTGGAAATGAAGTTCCAATTTAGTTACGATTCTTTTTATTATGTAGAAGATGTGAAGTGATTATTCTGAAACAAGTAATATCTGACTGCAAAGGAAAACCCCTCAGGGCAAGTTGCTCATTTTATAGTGTTCTGGCTATGGGGATATATATGGATATCCATTGTGTTGATGACAAAAGTATTCAGCAAGGCAGACAGAAATATTGTTATATGCCCTAAAGATTGCTCCTGCTTTTTACTTATGAAATTGCTATTTAAGTTTTAAGTTACTTAATTTTTAATTTGAACTGTAAGAAATATACAATATTAATGGTTTATAGTGCATTATTCCAGCAGTCTTTTTAATAAATCAGATAACTGAAAGGTATGATTTTTAACAGTGGGACAATTACAATTAAATACATTACATTCTTCTATATGTGTTTTTGTTCTTGAAATGACTGGTATAATAGCTGGAAATTATTCCCACCTTTGCCATCCTTCCCAGCAGCAACAAAACATAATAACAAATATCTCTTAATTTTATTTCCATAAACTTTTAAATCAGGAATACTTATGGTACAATATCTCTTTTCGTAGAGTGGGAGCTGTACTGCAATGCACTGAAATCCTTTTCTAAGTACATGCCTACTGCCTGAGTGGAAAGCGTGAGATGTTGCATAAACCAGATGGAGAGAGAGTCCCTATAGGTGACTAATATACTCTAGGGGCATAGAGAGACTGTTGTGTATTTAGCAAAAATTGCCATTTTCTAAGAAGAAGTTTAAATGCACACATGCTCAGCTGCTCTTGAATCAAAATTGCTGGGTATAGTCTAAAGCTGAACTTTTGTTGAATGTACTATGCAGCCTAGTAATCCACTGGAAAACACAAAAACCCCAGAAGGATAAGTGTGCTGATACGGTTCAATCTGCAGTGAAGACATGCATAGCCAATACCTTTTTTCATTGAAACTGCTGCATATAACCTCTAAGATCTAAATTCCTCTAAGTAACCTCTGAGTTCCTTAAAATAGAACAAGACAGTTTCAAAGGATTACGGACTTTCTAAGAGGGCCATCATCAGTGCCATGAAATTTTTCCTCACAGCTTCCAGGAGAGTCAGTCTGGGATCCCTAAAAGGAATATAATAGTATGAGAATGCTGTGGGCTTACTAAGTTGACCTATATTGAGCTAGTGAACCTAAACCTCAAATATTCCGTCACATGTATTACAGCTGTATAGCCCATAGTGCAGCCTTTTGTTCTCCCTTGTAGTAGTAAGCAGTTACCATCTCTGAAGAAGTCAGGGTCTCATATATGAGTGTTTTATCATTACTGCAGAGTGGCGGAAATGTTTGTAGAGTAAATACTCACCCAGTCCAGCTTAAAATTCTGCCAGGTGTAGTGCACTCCACCTCCATGCAGACAGGGGGTCTCCATAGGGTGCAGTATGTATTTTTTCTTAATATTTTTTACACAAATAGCAACATTTGGCCTTCAGTTTTGTAACTATGGAAAATCCTTGTCCATAGCACTCACAAGAAATTGTTCCACCTGCTGTATCCCAGTTTTGTGTAACTTTTGCTTTTATGTTTTCCTGCTCTTGGTTACACTGGTCTGCGTTCTGTCCATTCAATTGCTCATATAGGACACACGTATATGAGCAGTTTTAGAAACAGTACCTCTCTAAGTTAACTGTGCCAGCTTAAACTGTTAAAAGTGGAAGTGAAGATGGAGAGAGAAGAACTCACTGCCATTGAACCCATCTGTAGCATCTTTATCCAAATTAGTCAGCTGAAGGATTACAACCAATGAGACTGTGGATTAGAGAAGGAGTAAAAAATTATATTTTAGTTCAGTAAGTGAATAAAAAGAATTAATAAATTCAAATATTTTATCTGTTATCTTTGAAATTGAAAAATCATATATTTGTTTCAGTCTAGGATTGTCTTAACCCAATTTTTCTTTCAGTTTATTGATCTTGTTATCCTTTTATTGTCTCCTTTTTTTCCATTTATGTCAAATTTGAAATTATTGCTATCATAATAAAGTGAAAAATCCTGATACTTCATCATCTTCAAAACATTCCCTCTCATCATTTTTTTCTGTCTAAACTTTTTTCTGAATGTGAACCCAAAGTGCACTTTTTATTGAACTTAGTGTTTAGTGATGCAGCAGAGAAATTGTAAAAGGTATGACAGAAAAAAGTCAAAATACACGCAGAAAAAAAGTTGAATGTGACATACTCTGGTTCAAGAGTTCTCTGCAGAAGAATTCATTAATAACAGGTATTAAAGGTAATCCCAAGACTGCAAAAGAGGGCTGCAGGTACAACCAATATAGCCTTTCCCCAGAGCTCCTGATTCCCTTTGCTGTTGTTTGCAGTGAACAAAACACATGTCAACTGGGAATAATCTGACCAAAACAAGCAATATGTCAATAGGGCCTGTTAATTCACATTTCAGAAGAAAAATTAGAAACTTAAGATATTTTAAGCTGGTAAAAAAGGAAAGGAGAGGGAGAAGTAAGGTGGTGTACTGCACAGCACTGGCAGAACAAAATGAACAAAGATTTAATACTGAAATACAAGCCACCAAGTAGTCCAGCCTGTGAAAAGCATCAAATGGCCTTCAGCCACCTGGATGTGGCTCACGCAAAGCTGCCTTTTTATACTGGGCAATTTTTTAGTGGCACAAAGTGGACAGAGGTGACCGAACTCCCCTGGGCGAGGAACAGGAGAGCACACGGCAGCTTAAAACAGACATCCCTATCACCCGTCTTCTGCTGATTCAAGGCACCTGCACAACACTGACCTGCAGCCAGACCGCTGATCCCAGACTGGGCAGATATCACTCACTCCCTGCAATTTCCACCAAAAGAAACAGAAATGGTCAATATAATTGCCCACAATTTCTTGCCCAGCTGGTGTGGGGCCTGTGAGACTAGAGGGGATGTTCTGGTCCAGGGCTGCTCCATCCCCATGGGCATCAAACATCACTTTCAAATCCTGTAGAATCACATTTTCTTCCTGTCTGGCCTGGCAATGTTGCACTGCTGGTAGCATTACTTGAATGAGACACCGATTTCTGCTAAATTGTCACAACAAGGAATAAAAATCACTTTTTTGCCCAGAATAACATTAGAAAAGCCAGATGCACTGGAATGTCCTGCATCACCAAACAGGAGCACACTCCTTTTGTACTCACACAACAGAGCAGCTGCGTGGCAGCACCTGACCGTCACTTTGGCGTCCTGACTGTGGGGAAAGGGCACAGTGCAGTAACCACTGGGAAGACAGAACTGAAACTTTGCCCATGAAACCTTTGACAAATATGATGGTTTTTTTTTTTATTTATATTTGATTTACTCCCTTTTTAAAAATTTAACCTTTAATTCCTCTGAGGGAATGTACCCACCTTTGTAGATGACTGTTTTGATGATAACTTATTTTCATTAGCAGTGCAGTGCAGCACATGGAGAGAGAGGCAGTTGTTCAGAGGCTAGACAATCATACCCTAAATCAACCCACATTTAAGATATTTTTCAGCTACAGAATGAAAAATTGTGTTTATAAGAGCAGGCTGAGGTTGGTTTATCAGCACTTGTAAGACTGTGTCTGGAGTCCTATGAGCAGATAAAGATGATGGAGTGTTTTCAGCTGGAAAAAGTGTTTCGGCTCCATTCTGCTCCCCTGGTTTGTTTGGAAAGTTTGACTAATAGATCGGGACGACTAGTGTGCTAATTTTCAGACAATGATATCTAAATAATTACCTCATGTGGCTTAAATATGAGAGTTCACGGTGGCCCTTGGGCACAATGGTTCTTCAGTGTCGTGGCCACGTTGCTTGTGTCTCTGTGCACACAGCAGAGAGTCTGGATGATGTATCCTGTATATTTTGTCAGTGTGCTGGTCCTTTCCTAGCACCCGGACACAACATTTCTTCAGATGTTGTTATTACCTTGCTGAATCTAAGTCCACCCATAGGTTACCTTTTATTGTATTTGACAGTATATGCACATACTGTAAAGATAAAAGAACCATATAAATATTTGCAAAGTTTTCTGAAAGTAATTCCAGGAGTTGCTAATTCATTTATAAAGAATGTGACTAGTTAACCAAGTTTTTACAGGAAGGCAGTAGAGTACACTGAAAATAGCAGTCTGAATATTGCACCTGCAATGACCGTTTTCAAAGGTTTTTTGTAACAGATGATAAACCCTAAGTGATGGGGCTGCAGGCAGAGCTGAAATAATCCAGCCAGCAGGTGGCATTGCACAAGCCCTTAAGTGCCGAGAAGTTAATAAAAAGATCAACTATTAGGAGAAAGGCAGCCAAAACCAACAACAAACCCAACCAACCAACCTCCCCACCCCCCTGCCCCCGCCAAATTCCCATCATTATGCATGGTGTTTCCATTACTTTGTTCTGGTTTTGAAGGAATTCTGATTCTTGTGACACAGAATTTTGTTAAGTTTTCTGCAGTGTTTTCTTGCTACAGAAACTATGTAGACTTGCATCTCTACCATCACTGTGCCTGGAAAAGAGGAAGCAAAGGGAGAAGCCAACACTTCTCAGCATTTGTTAAGTATGAGAGAAACACAGAAACTGCTGCAGGAAATAGGTGCCATATATTCTCCAATACTGTCAGTATTTAACCCTGAGAAAACCATGCTAAAGGCAAACAAGAATCAAATTGACGTGCAATCTAAGAAAATTACTTCTATCATAGGGATGGTCATTTTGGTGATGTAGTGCTGTATTGGGTCTGGCACAAATGCAATGGGTCAAAGACGGTATAATTACAGTCGAGAGAGAGAAATCAGACAGAACAGTGAGGTGCTACACACAACTGTCATCACAAGATGTGTCAAGTTTGCAGGAGAGATCCCCAAGGTACCAGCATGATTTGATGGAGCTGGCTGCACTGTGGGGCATAACATGACACTGAGAAAAAGTCAGTTTTGACCATGGAGCAGACCAGAAACTTGGTGGGAGAGTGGGTTGCTGGAGATGATGGATGGAAGCAGTCACAGATATATTTCCCTCTGTTTTGGACAGGACGGTTCCACCTGTGTACGTGTGCACAGCACAGGGGCAAAGCCCATGCCTTGCATTTCTAGGCCCTAAATTGTTAACTGTATCTTGCATTTCTAACCCTAAAATCTTAACAAAGTCAAAGCAATACTACACCAGCTGTGAGCCCCAGAGGCTAGATGAAGTCATGATTTGGCAGCATGAAGTATTCGCCAAAGTATTGCAACACAACCAGTCCTGGGGCAGAAAACTAGGTGAAACAAAATTGCTTAAACATTGAAGAACAAGATCTGTAGGGGAAAGGGTTTTTCTTGAGCATGCAGTCCTTTCTTTGGGTCAAATCTTGCCTCTCCTGATTTATTTAAAACATATCTTATATCTTCAGAAGCATCTTTAAACCATCATGATTACAGTGTCAGGTCTAGAGACAAATGCGACTGTCGCAAGTGCTGCGACTGTCACTTCTGTCACTCGGCATCTGAACGGAAGGATGAGGGGACAAAATCTGGCTCTTAGCTCCGCTGATGTCAGGTACCTGCAGCATCAGTGTACTCTGGCCATGCGCAGGCTCTGAAATTAAAGTGTCTGAGGGCAGGATCCCAAGCGCAGGGTGGAGCTCAGGTGTCGCTAGCTGACTGGTATGAAAATGCGATGGGGGCCGGTGGCACAGGCCAGCTGCCCCCCTCCCGGCTGGTCTCTCCTGTGAGCGGCTGCAGCTGCAGCTTCTGCTTGCAGGCAGGGAGCAAGAGAAGGCTGCTCCCGGTCAGAGTCAAGCAAATATTTGCCTGTTTTCCTCTCCCCTCCTGCCTCAGAAGGCTCCCTTCTCCTGCCTTTCCCTCTTGCTCCGGTCTACACCCCAGATCAATTTTTTTTGTGTGTTTAAATATCCTTATTAAAATCCAAGGCTCCTTTGAGTGCTTTTTTTCTCCATCCTGCATTTTGGTGGAAATGTGTAAGTAAAAACATGAGAGAAAGCACTCCTCCTTTCTTACAAGAGAAACTGGAATGTTCTGGTTTATATATCGTTAAAAAGGTTCATGGCTGTCTCTTGAGAAACTGCACATCCTTTTGTATGTGGTTTTTCTCTGTAATGCTTCATTGATGCTTTGTTGCTGCTGTAGCCATGAAGACTGACTCGCAACTGATCCAGTGGGAAGATGATTTGATTAGGTTACATAAATGGAAGAATAAATAAATCAGTTTAATATATTACAGTTACAGCTGTATAGGCCCTTTTGTCAGGAGTTTCTTGGAACAGTTACTATCATTTACTTAATTTTCACTTAATCTGATTAAAATGTTGTGGGTTTTTTTGTTAAAAAAACATTATAACTGAAAATTGGATGCTGGCTATTGAGCATTAATTTACCTGAACTTATCTGGCTTCTTTGGCATATTTTCATTTTGAATAGAAAAATTAATGCCTGTAAACCAAAACCGTTAATTTAAATCTTGATTAATTTATTTTGGAAATGCTACTGCAGACTCTCCAAATGATTGCCATTTGGATGTTTTATGTTATTGCTCACTTCCTTCACCTGCAAAACACACCTGCCTTCAGAACCATGGTTATATCAGTGTCTTCATGCTAAATACTTGTGCTCGGCAGTATTAAGGTATAAAATAAAAATCAGCACAGAACTTGCAAAAATAAATCAATCTATTTCTCAAAAAGTTTTCAGCTGGTGTTGTTGCAACCCAAGGATTTAACTTTTTTTTTTTTTTACCCCTTTCTTAATAATAGATGTTGACTTTTTTCTTGAAAGCTGCCTTTGCCTGTGGACTCCACAAGGGGGTAGGAAATCCTTTCTCACAGTTTAGGCTGTGACAGAAATGACCAAAAGAAAAAAAAAATAGTGCTGTCAGACTGAGGTGCCCACCTGGATGTGGGAGCTTGAACTCCCTTCTGAGTCCAGGATTGAAAATATATCCTCTGAGAGCCATGTTAGCTCTTGCTGGAATCATTCACAGTAAAAAAGATAGAAGTCTTAAACCTTCTGGCTGCTGCCCTGTGGAGAAGAACATGGTCCGGATTTGATATAGACCAGAATTCAGGCTAAAACAGTACACTGTGTAGCTTGGACCAACAGATTAATGGGTGAGCATGTGTTTCAGAAAAAATAATACAAAACAATTTACCATGATATTTAAGGAGAGGAGGAAATGAAGAGATCTGCAGTGCTTGCATCTGAACATAAATGGTGTACCCCATTGAATTGGATGTGATTAATATGTTATAGCAAAACCCACAAGACACTTGTGTTCTCCTGTGCACCAGCAGCTGTGGTCCACAAAAAAAATCCCTGTTACTCTGATGCCCTAGGTTTTGTGCAAAGCAGTGCTTTGTTTAGCACCAAGTTTAGCACCAGTATCAAGTTTAACAGCAGGTGGAACAGCATGACATGCCACAAAGTCGTTCAGGAACCAAATCCCACGATCTGACAGATCTGGAAGTCCCCTTGGCCAGAAGAACTACTGAAGAAGATGTAGGTGCAGGCTGCAAATTGGGTAGCAAGACTGACAAAGTAGATGCTCCTGTAACATCCAAGGGCACACACTGGACACACACAAGGACATGATGACACATTGAAGCCTCACAGATTGCTCAAAATTGTTCCCTGAAGATTTGCAGTCTGGAAGAAATGTTGCCTTTGTAGGAGATGTCATGTACTGGGCTGACTCTGAATGATTTATGCTATGTGTTAATGAAGTAATTTAATCATTACTTAAAATGTCTCCAATTGCATCATGTTTTACCAGCTACACATTTAATATGTAGAAGAGTTTTCAGAAATGCCTAAATGTGGCCTTAGGGACTTAATTAGGCACCTAACATTAACTTATCCTATTCTTGTGTAACAAACAGAAGGGATTAAAACTCACTCTGCAGAATATTTGAGTACAGTGGCAAATACTGCTGGCAGCAAACATTCTGAAAATGCTTAAAAAGGATCTGTAGTTGCCTCCAACTCTAGCATTATATCTAATTTTTTGGCCCATCATCAGACTCATGGCTTCACTGCTAGAAGAATGTCAGGGATATTTAGCATTTGTTAGCTTTCAGTAAAAACCCCTCATAGACTAGTTTTAACACAAAGACAGATCTGATGGCGCACAAGTTTCTTTGAAGAAGCCACACTGAGCCGCATGCAGACATGACCTGGCACAGCTGGCTGCGACACCATCTCTGCTGGGCTCCCCATCCCCTCGCATGGAGCTCCCCTCTCCCTGCCAGCACCGGCACGCCGCAGGCTCTCCGTATCACCCCCAAACACCATGTATTTCGTGTGACTGGGCTCCAGAAGGAGAAGCAGGAAGTTCCTGAGAGCATCCCTGGTGGGACACTGGCCAGGGAGGCGTCACGTGAAGTGTATGCAAAGGTTGCCCCCCACTTCACCAGAGCTTCCAGAGAGCTGGCCCCCAGGAAAGCACTGCAGGAGCAAAACCAGATAAGATGAGTCTAGACAAACCTGAGGCTTGGCTGCAAGCAACCTGCTGCTCAGTTTTCTCGCTCTCCTGGAGCCCCACTCCCACTGCCCTCGTGTTTAATCTGGGGGTCTCCCTGGGCATGCTTTGAGCAACGATATGGGACAAACTATTATCCAACTTCTAGGTGCCTAAAGTCTTTATTGCATCCAGCCCTGCTTTGTTCCCTGCTCTGGCTGTTCAACTAGTGGCAACTGTGCACAGAGAAAGTATTTGCATCAGCTTAAAGACCTTGGGGTTTATGTTTCTTATTAGAAAAGATGAGAGCCTTACACTTCAGCCCAGATAAATCTGTGACCTTCCAGCTCCTTTCTGTCTCAGATGTTTCAGGGTTGGGGTGAAATTGGAATTTTCCAGATCCCAAATAGAACGTGTTCATGTTATTGCAAATCCATTAAAAAGTTTTCAGCAAAGAAAATGAGCAGCTATCACTGGCATGCCATACTAATATAGATGCAATAAGTCAAGAAGTGAATAAACATGTGGGTGGCTTTTTCGTAGTCAGACTTTAATAAGGGTAGAGTATACACTGTATGCATGCCACAAAAGGTAAGTCAGGGGTACAATTCACAATGAAAAGACTGCAGTATCTGGATTCAGTAACAACAACTCAGCCAACCTTATTTTAAGCATGTAACTGATGTGAACCTGTCAGTGACTCTTACTGACTTCAGAGGGAGCTCAGCATGGCAAGGACCTCAGTGAGAGGCTCTAGTCCAGTGTGAAAGTGGGGTGGGGTGAATACGGGGTGGGCTGTCAGCAAGCATATTTTATAACATCTGGAGCCTCACATCTAAACAAAGAAAGGACAAGCATGTACCTGAGTGTGAGCAGTACTCTCGTTCCTGAGTACTCCTCCTCAAGTACGAAGCACATGGAGGACAAGGGCTGAAAACCTGATTCTGTTGTTTTCAGGGAAAAAGATCATCTTCAAGCCAAAATTACACTTAAATTCTATTTGCTTGGGAATAACAGCAGATTTTATACATCTGCTAATGCCCCACTCACAAAAGGGTGACAAAGACTGTCACCGTATTAGCCTGGTATGTATTCAGTTCAGGAGATTATTTGGTGAACCTCAAGAAAGATTAGCTGCATGCATACAAGATTAGGTGAAACAGTGTTTATGGACTGTATGTAAATACTTTCTGAAATTGAAAAAAAAAAAAACCTTAAGAGATTGCAGAAAGAAACTTCTGACACACTATCAAGGCATTAAGAGTGAACACAAGTGGTAAATAAGTATTATATGAAATGAGTCTGATTTTATTAAAGAAATATTCGATGAGATAATTCTACAAGACTGACTCATAAAATTCATATTGCACATTTCTGGCTTTTACTGAACCATGAATATCCAGTAATCCACTCTTTCTTCTTCATTTCTAGAGCTGCTGTCAGTAGTAGAATCTATTACTATGACTGATCTTCAGATAAAAGTTTTATTGTACGAAAATGTGGGTTAAATATTCTGCCTTTTAAGATATATTTAAATGTTTTCCGAAACCATGGATAGAAAAAGCCATATATTAATGGATTGCAGAAAGAATTTAAATACCCAAGCCAGTTTAGAGCATCAAACAAAGGTAAAGGAGTAGAGAAATTTAAAAATGGATCAATTAAGATAGTGAAAAAACAAGGAAACCAGCATATTAAGAAACCCAGCATAACTATACTCAAAGTCTTGGCAGCTTTCCTGTCTTTATTCTTAGAAAGCTCATTTTTCTTATCACTTTTTGTGGGCCTGTGCACTTGGCTCAACTCACTTGTGTGCCTTTGGGAGACAGTAAAAATTTTAACATAAATCCCTATCATAATACAAGCAGGAGCAAATAAACCAACTGTAAATAAAACAGCTCCCCACAGTTTGTTGAACACAATAGGGCACAAGCTTGAGCATTTAACCAGTGTTTCATAACCCTCAATTCCAGAAGCATAAGCTTCTGAGAAAACTACACCAAAAGCAAAAGCAGCAGGCACTGACCAGCACACTGCTATGATTTGTTTTATGGCCGCAATAGTCATGGTGCTGGCGTAATGCAGAGGGTGGCAGACTGCATAAAACCGATCCACGGCAATGGAACAAAGGTGGAAAATGGAAGCTAAACAGAGCATCAGGTCAAAACTATAATGAACTTTGCAGAATGTCATCCCAAAGTACCAGCAGTTCTCCACAGACCTCACCATGCTGTAAGGCATAATGGCAAAGCCCAGCAGGAAATCCGTGACGGCCATGGATAGGATGAGGAAATTGGTCGGAGAATGAAGCTGCTTGAAATATGAGATGGAAACGATTATGGCCAGATTCCCTAAGATGGTGAGAATGAAGGCTGCTGTTATGAATAGATACATTACCCCTCGTACTCCTGCTGACCTAAAGCTCTCAGGACAGGATGTATTTCCAAATTCAGAGCAATCAGACAAATCCCTCGAGATATTTGGAGAAAGCATAATCAATCTTTCATTAGACTTTTCTAATGGAGATGCAGTTCCATAGGCAGATTTAAGTTTCCGAAAGATTCCAATTCCTAACATGAGAATACAAGATAAAGTAAGGCAAGAGCATGAACTCAATTACTAAGTGAAATGCAGAAATTCAGAAGCAGACCTTCTCTTGGCTTAAATAGGGACCAGTTGCAACGCATTATTTTTCTGAAATGGTACATGAAATCTGATAACTGGAAGCTATTATAAAATTCATTGCAAACAATATTTTTTAAAAAAGCAGTTGAAAGTAAACTTAATTATCTCTTAAATTAACTATATAATATGATAACATCAATTTTAGTTTGTGCATTCTATCTGGAGCATTCTGTAAAATACAGTTCTTGTACTTTTTATACATCACAGTATTAGTAATTTTAAAGTGTTAGAAGAAAGAGATGCATAGACAAAGAAACCCCTCAAGTCACTTCAGTCTGTAAATACTATATAGGATTTTTTTGTCTCTTCAATCTTAGAATACTGATCCTTTTTCTATAGGAGAAATGTTATCCGAGCTGACAAAACTCAGCTTTCTTGGAGATTTCAGTTAATGTGCTATTCACCTAAATGGTCATCTTAAGAGTCACAAATCAGCTGCCAAAACCCCCTTTTCCAAATTATTTATGATGCTAAACTCACCTGCTGTGGATTATGAAGTACTGGCAATGAATGCATCTGATGGAAATCGGTTGTAAAACTGGTGTGATAAGAAGTATTATTTTCTTTCCTACATAACACACTTGTTTTCTATCATTATAGTTCCACTAACTAAAAGGGAGCGGAGATAGGTCGAGTCTTGTCTCCTGTGATAGACTGTGGTCCAGCTGCAGTAGTTATAAATGAATATAAGAGTGAATATTTTCAAGGGGTAAAAAATTCCCTTCATTTATCTGGGGAGAACCAGACCCATTTCTTCCATCTCTTTTCCTGATAACTTTTTTTGGACAAAGAGCAAATTTAGAAATAGACACAGAAAGAGATACTCTCCTCCACAGCAATTTAACCCACTTAAAAGAAACTTGGGAAGCAGCTCAGTTCACTGACTTTTTCCAATAGGTATTACCCTGGAATGAAGAAAATACAGAAACAGAGCATCACAAGATTAAAAAGAGTACTTCGTAGTTAGTTTTATAGGCTAGTCCTACCTGGTTCTCTTTTAATAATACCATCAATAGCTTCTCTAAGTAGACATTTTCCTGTTTTGTTTTTGTCTTGCAAAACTGCAGTGTTGCTAAAAAGCAGACCCCCCTCTGCATCTTGGCCCAGATTAATGAAAGGTGGGAATTTATTTTTCTTTTATGACATTACACTTAAGTCCCAGGAGATTCTGAGTGAAAAATATGTATATAATGTAGGGGTTTACATCAACAGGAGATAAACAAAGCCAAGTGTCTCTATTCCCAAGACCATTACTTTTGTTTGCTCTATTAATTCATTTACCCTTGTGTATAGAGGAGCTATTTTGGTGACTTAAGGTAGGTACAAGTTATATCAAAATGAGTCTCTGAAAGGAGAGGCTGAAGATAAAGGTGAAAGAAAGATGTTCTGGTTTTTATGTTTTAGTGGCTAATACATTCTTTCACATTTTTTAATGATTACCATTTCTAATGAAACTTAGAAATGAAATATTTAATAACCCTGAAGATTACCACCTTGTAATTTAATGGGCAGCAACAGTACTTTCTCTCATGCTGGCTGTATCTGCAGCTTTCGCATAATATACATTACAGAAACGGATAAAAAGAAGTGTAAATTTAGGTCAATCTATCATCTGTTATTGGACAATCTATTATTTATAAATAAATAAAAAGTAGGAAAGGTGGTATTTATTTTTTTACAAGAAAAGACAAAATTAATTCACTATTAATGTGAATAAGTGGAGTCCTCTGAGGTCAGAGGTGTGTGTTCAGACTTAATGCTGACCCTTATGCAGGTGTATTGAAGATGCATTACAAATCCAAGGGTAAATAAATGCTATTCAGGAGAAACTGGATTTTTATTGAATGCGATATACAGTATCTTGTAAGAACAGGGCAGAAAATAAACATGTTTTTTAAAATGAGTTAAGGGAAAAGTAAGAACATTTAAAGGAGTCTACCTTTATGGCAGCTGCTTTAAAGACAAAAAAGGAAACATTTTGTTGGAAATAAAATGCAAATCTCTGGGATTATCTACAACAGAATCATTTACAGACTCCAAAAGTAGTAAAATTTTGTCAGTGTGTATAGCAGAAATATTTTATCTTTGAGTTCTGTCAGTATTTTTGAGACAGGCATGTTTAGTAACTTTAAGTAATCAAGTGAGAGATATGCAAGATTTACACAGATGATCCTTTATTAAAAGAAGTTACTAAAACATAAATCTGTGCAGACTTTTATGCAGACACAATTATATTAAAGAAAAAAAAAATCTGTGGAAAGAGGCTACACTTGAAAGAGCATTACCTTCAGAAAGCAGCATCCCATGTGTCTCACCATTGGTCCTCCTTTCAGCATGGGACAGAAGATAGTGGAAGAGGAATGGTTTGACACCTCACCTTTCAGAAATTAAATGTCTAAAACCTGCTAACAATTGTACAGGAACTGGAACCCTTATAAAAGAAACTCTAACTAGGTTAAAGCAAGACTACAGAAAGGACCTTAGAAATTGTCTCTGAGAATTAGTCATATGAGGCAATGCTCTACTGCAAAGGCAGTGTGGAGACAAAATTGTTGTAGTCAAAATTTTCACTGGTAAAACAGTTTAGTTTTATTACAGGCTATGAGCTTCCTTCATGTTGTACCTCATCATTTCCATGTTGTTCTTAATTATTGATTGGAAAGAACTGTTTGGTTACTTATTACTAACTGCTGTTATTCCTCTGGGCTGGCTCCAGTAAAGCAGAAATCACAGCAGTAGAGAGCAAAAGACAAGCTCAAATTTTCTTAAAGAGCTGTCTTGTCCTGTTGGTAACTGAGAAAATCCAGAGGGTATAGGATGCACTCTGTTTTCAGTGATCTCTCTTTAACTGACAGATGTCTTTTAGTCAGCATGCTGTGAGTACTCAGTATTTAAGGAGATTGACTCTTCCTATACTTACGGGAATTAAGAAGTTGAGACATCTAGGAGTGGGTTGTGGAGTTCCCACTGCCTAAGATACCTGTGAAACCAGTCTCTTAGGAAATAAATTTGTTTTACAAAGGCTATTGCGTAGTCATCACATAGAAACATTTTCAACTACCCATGCAGTTGGTTGGATTTAAAATAGCAGCATGAAGGTGAAAATATCTTATTAAACCCCCTACAAAGTAGGAAATTAAATTTAATTGGAATCTGATTATGCAAGACTACATAACATTATGCAAGACTCAGTAAATATTATGGCAATTAAATTTCATAGAATCACAGAATGGTTAAGGTGGGAAGGGAACACTCTGCCCCATCATCCAGATCATTAATGAAGATGTTGAACCGGATCGGACACCATATTAACCCCTGGGGTACACCACTAGTTGCTGGCCTCCAACTAGACTTTGTGCCAGTCATCACCACCCTCTGGGCCTCGCCGTTCAGCCAGTTTTCAATCCACTTCAGTGTCTGCTCATCCAGCCAATACTTCATTACCTTCTGTATGTAGTATTTTCTTCCTTGTTGAATGGGTATTAATGCATTGTAGAGGACAGAGAGTGCACAGTGTGCACAACCTAGATGAGTTAATGATTTAAGGAAAGCCATACACTTTGCAATATTTACACAGTTTGAGAGCTCAATTTTTCTGTTTGAACACTGCACTAATGATTTTATTATCTAGCAGTTTAGAATACCCCATTTTGGAGCGAGGCTTTCCTTGTGAGCCTTTTAGAAGGGTCCTGCTTGGGCAGTCAGTGCTCCTCCTCTCCCCCATCCTGCTGCGTCTGCTGTCTGAGGGACAGACTGCAGGACTCGGCCACAGGCGGGACCGCCGTGCACGAGGCCATAGCAGGTGGCAGCCCAGGAGCTGCAGCACCGTGTTACAACCACCCAAACACGAGCTACAGGCACTAAGGCAGAGGGGACAGGCAGCAGTCTACGGCTCTGAAATGGACCATCGGTTTTGTACAATGCATGAGAGGAAGGTGACATTGCAAATTGGGCTCGCTGGTGGCAAAATGAACAGACACAAGTTTACTGGTGAAACAGAGCCTTTCATCGTGCTGGAGTAATTGCTTTGCACAAGTTTTCAGGGAAGTTAAAACATATGAAATCACCCACTGGAGACTCATTTGTTTTGAAAAAGGTAGCCATCTGGGAAGTGTTTAATAAGGTCACTAATTAAATGTGTTGATAAGGAATTTAACAATACCCTTTGCACTTCATTTACATGGTAACACTTTGAGATTGCAGTAAGGTACATTCTCCTTCACCAGACCTGACTCGTAATCTGATGATCGGACAACAGCATGAAGCATTTTTCTTGTGGTCTCCTAATTTATTAAAGTCTTGGGTTCAAACAGAGTCCCTGTGGCCTCATTAACATATCTCATTTGTACATCCCCTTCACAGTGAGAAATCGCTTTGCGCTGCCTGTGATTAGAGCTAAGGAGAGAAAGTAACCTGGGACTTCATTAAAGTTGCTCTGCTGGAGAAGGCACTCTGTAAACAGAAGGCAAGGAGGCTCTTTGGGAAAGTGCCACCTTTAGGTAATAAGACACCAGAGGAAAAAGTTATTTCTGAAACTTTCTGAGCTGGGCCATGCACAAAGCTGACTTATGTTGTAGGTTATTAAGAACAAGGAGAACTGCCTTCTAGGTGTGGGTGAAGGTCACCAGCAGTCTGTATGTGGAAGCCCCCTGTTACTTCTGCAGAGAATAAATACTGGTGACATCTTGGCTAGACTAGTTTGTGGGAGAGTTGTTGGTCTACGCACTGAAAATTTCTTCTTCCACTATTTCCATTTACACTAAATACACTGTGATCATCTTGTGCAGCCACAATGTTGGGATGCCCTCTCTACTGGTTTTGGCTGAGTTAGGGTTAATTTTCTTCATAGTAGCTTGTATGGTGCTATGTTTTGGATTTGTGATGAAAACTGTTGATAAGCCCCCCTTGTTTTAGCTGTTGCTGAGCAGTACTTCCACAGCCTCAAGGCCTTCTTTGTGGGTCGGCTGGGGGTGCACAAGAGGTTGGGAGGGGGCACAGCTGGGACAGCTGACCCCAACTGGCCAAAGGGGTACCCCACACCATATGATGTCGTACTCAGCAGTAAAACCTTGGGGGAAGGAAGAAGGGAGATGTTTAGAGTTACGATGTTCGTCTTCGCAAGTAACCATTATGCATGGTGGAGCCCTGCTTTCCTGGAAACTGCTGAGAATCTGCTTCCAGATGGGAAGTAGTGACGAATTCCATAATTTGCTTTGCTTGTGCATGCAGCTTTATTTTACCTATTAAACTGTCTTTATCTCAACCCATGAGTTTTCTCACTTTTACCCTTCTGATTCTTTCCCCCATCCCACCAGGGCAGTGAGCAAGGGTCTGCGTGGGGCTGAGCTGCCTACTGGGGTTAAAGCACAACACCCTCCAAACTTCTGCACAGCATGCACGGGATGGCTGAGGCTCCCCTAACTCAAGGTGTCCCCTATCTGCCCTCCCTGGCAGGTCATCTCCTCCAGATGACCTACTGGCTGCTGAAAATTTTTGACCTGCTTCCCTCCTGATGTGCTCCAGGGCAGGACAAAAGGAACTGCATGTGTGCCTCTGAGACTTCACAATCCACCATCATCTCCGCACTGCAGCTATTCAGGGAAACCTTCAGTAGTAGCTCCATGGATCGCTGCCTAGATCCAAAATCTCGTTTCAGGGCTCTTGCTAGTCAAGAGTTGGTCCTGAGAAGACATCTAACTGCTAGCTCCAGAAACCTGGCCTTTGACGCAAGCATTTTTGGAGTCCAGGATCATCCCAACTTTTCCATAGTGTGGGATTCAGCTATGCTGAGTAAGCTTCATCTCAGCTACCTAAAAATTATATCTAAAATCATCAAAACATCTGTTCTAGTGACTGGAAGATCCCTCTTGGTAGTAACAGAAAGAATATCTGCAGGAACAATTCAACGTACCTAAAAATGGACAAGCTGGTGAGATAAAGCACCCTGTGAAGATGACTATTTTTCTACAGTGAGTATAAAGAGAGCTACTAATGACTAGAGCGGATGTAGTGCCTAACTTTTAGATGTCTAAATTTAGATTAGATGGCTATCAGCCTTCAGGAGGTTGGATATGATTTTTATGGTTTTACGTGGATTAGCTTTGCACTAGGGTCTAGGCACAGATTGCAGAGGCATATGCTCTATTCGAATTGGAGGCTATCCTGCAAAGAAGCTGGGATCATATTCATTCACAAACACCTCCTGCAACCAGAAAATAATGCCAGAAAGATGCCAAAACAAGTTATGAAGAGAGACTGACCAGTTGTGAACTCTGGTAGAGTTGAAATTCTCTGGAAACACAGTCAAGTTTCCAGATTTTCAAGGAGATAGTGGATGAGGAGAAAGAAACTACTTCCCCATTGACTTCCTGAAGGGACTATGTTAATATGTGCTGAACTTAGTAAATATGTTCAAAAAGCCTCAGATGGGCAACAGTCCTCATAGGGAAAGATCACTTTCCTTCCATCTATAAGACCACCAGAAGAAAGGAGGTATCACCTGGCAGCACTTCTGAAACTGCTATTTTAAGAGAGATCAAGATGTCCAAGTGATCACACAGTTAATTTCAGAAGATAACACTGAGCATGAGAGAATTAACTACATCAGGCCAGCTTCACTGGCCATGAAGGAAGAAGAGAATTACCCATTAACTTCTCAGAAAGGTAGAGATTTTATCTTAACTTACTTTATTTCTCTGAGATAAAGGATTAAAGTAGTTATATTGTCACTAACAAGGATTACCTTCCACAGCACAAGTGCTGGTGTGGTATATATTTCATTGTTCTTTTTTATGTCATTTTGGTGACTGCAAGCTCACAAGATGGCAATGAAACAGCAAAAGGGACTCTCTCAGATCCTGGTATTTTGCTCTGCTGAAATGTAGCATCATTCAACTTTTATGCCTGACAGCATAGAGTGCTTCAATGCTCTACAAAGCACAGAAGAGAAAGGCAAGATACACATATGATGTGCACTTATACAAGCCACATGAATGGAGGATATAATTTACTGACGAGCATAGCTCTTACTTCAGTACCGAGTCATCGAATTCTCTTCATAGTCTCTTCTCAGGTACTAATCCTTTGCTGTCCATTCCAAGGACTGGTCCTTCATAGTTCAACCAGATGTCACAGGATCAGGGCAGAGGTATTACTTCCATCTGTTTGGTGATATGTTAACTCTACAAAAGCCAGGTCATAGATTAAAAAATGACAGTCTGTGGGTCTTCTTCAGCTGGTGACCATGTGCTAGCTTTTGACTTACTTGCCTGCCCTTTGTGCCCCAGTCTGGGTGTCCTGAGAAGCTGCCCACAGATGAAACGTTGACAGCCTGCTCACCCAGGTGCCTTCACCCCAAGCCATTCCTACAGCCCTTCTTCTGCTACTCCTCCTGGTGCTTCCACAGCCATCCTGCCCCATTCACCCTCCATTCAGGCCAACCATAGCATTTCTTCACAATTCTCTATATACTTTCCTCACCAGCTGTCACAGCATTGCCATCAGACAAAGTAACAGTATGTCCAAGCTAAGAAAAAGTTCTGTAATATGCAAATTGGCAAATATTTTACATTGAAACATTCATTAGACAAGCATCATTTTCTGGCATTGTCAGGTTCAATGTTGCTTTTTGCTATTGCTTTTCATTCCATACATCACATTTTTCCTTGTCTTTGATCTTGTTAAACATGCTTCTGATCTCATTAAGCAGCAAACCCTTTAAGTGACAGACTCATAAGTGACAAGCACTAGTTGAAATGGAAACAGAAGGAGCAGCACAATTTTTCTCTCTCCCATCTTCCCTCCATGGAGTGTGCTAGCATGGCTTGTTATGGGCCTGTTTTGACCTCTGCACACATACTGAAGAGGAAGGACAAAACTTAAGAGTTTGGGGTTATTACTCAAAGATGTCTAGAAATTCAGAAGGAAAGTCTTTTCTGCTCTTTCTAGAGGACAATAAATAAACACAAATATTGTAATATAAACACATCTCGTTCAAGAAATTAATCATTGTATCAGAATAATTTCTTAAGGATTAAGAGCAGGGATATAAACTGCTCTAAGTTTTTTTTTTAACTTAAATCTTGCTCTTCTGTGCATTGCATATAAATAGCTATAACCAAAACACCACATACAAATCCCAATCTGGAATGAATGAAGACGTAAAGCACAATAGTTGCTTATCTGCTTGAACCAGATTTGGTAAATGAGTAAACAAATAGGTGTTGCCTTCATTTTCAGCTCTTACATCCAGTAGTTCAGCCTCCAGGCAAAAATTCAAAGCCATGAATCCAACCATTTAAAGCATGTTACTCTAAAAACAAATGAGTCCTGGAAGAGTCCTGTTGAAAAACTTTTCCAAACAGAATCATCTTTAATGCTCTGCGAAACCACATGTAAAAAAATGCATAAACAATTGGATTAAATGTAGAATTTAAGTAACCAAACCAAACCAAAGCATCAATGAGAATAGGAGGTATCACATAATTCATAAATGGATTGGTTGCTGTAAAGAAGAAGAATGGACTCCAGCAGATGAGAAACACTCCCATTATTATGCCTAATGTCTTGGCAGCTTTCCTTTCTCTGCAGAATGAAATGTGGTGCTTCATTTCAAATCTCATCTTTTTTTGGCTAATTGCATCAATGGATCTTGCCTGTCTCTTGGCTATAGAGTATATCTTCCTATAGATGTACAGCATAACAAATCCAGGGATGTAAAAAGACACTATGGAGGCCACAACACCTGAAGTTTCACTAAAAATTACAAAGCATCCTCCTGCACAATGGATATGATTATAAATGTCTTCTGCCCCTCGCAAGTTTAGGTCGAGAAAGATCATCCCAAAAGCAAAAGCAGCAGGCACCATCCAACTTACGAATATCATGACCAGGATAACAAAAGTATTTATCTTTGATTTGTATCTTAGAGGGTCACACACGGCATAGTAACGGTCGATGGATATGAAGGAAAGATGGAAGATGGAAGCTGTGCTCAGCATAATGTCCGTGCTTGTGTGGATCTTGCAGAAGAGCTCCCCAAAATACCAGCAGTGCTCAACAGAGCGCACCATGCTGCAAGGCATGATGAGGAAACCCAGCAGAAAATCTACTGTAGCCATAGAAAGTATCAGGAAATTGGTAGGCGTATGGAGCTGCTTGAAATGTGATATGGAGATGATAACCGTCAAATTTCCAACCACTGTGGCCAGAATAATGCAAATCATGAAGATATACATGGAAACACGAATACTGTTTGACCAGCTGCTCCTTATGCAAGAGCCGTTTACGGATTCACAGCACAGTTGCATCCTTACTGAGGTCTCAAATCTATGTAGGTATGCAGCACAGGTACTGTTTTTCCTAATGCTGATATACATTTACAACTGTTTTTTTCTCTTCTGTAGAGGGAGAGCTGCAGGAAGGAAAAAAAAGGCAATTGTAAACACCTTAATTTATTTGGATGTGTAGGACATTCACATTTCATTATTTATGAAGGATGAAACTATTTTGTAATTTTACTTTTAACAGAATGACACTTCTATCATTAGACTTCCCTTGAAATGGGAATCTCATTTGATGAAATAAACTGTATAATGAGGTGTCATCACACCAGAACAGCAGTGGCTCCCAGAGGCCTGCACTGGGCAATGTCTTGTCTAGTAGGCAGATGAGAAGTCCTTTTCGTTATTTTCTGTTTAAACAGTACTAGTCTTCATCAAAATTGCTTGGAGTCCTGTATCTCTCACTTTGCTCTTGAAAATCAGTAATTTTAGATTCTGAAGCTCCCTCAACTTATTTTTTGATACATAAATCCAAGATCTACAAGGCTAAAACAGAAGGCTAAAGCTGAGGCGCCCATGCTTGGTGTCTCCTCCAGCCCTGTCCTGATAGTGATAACTGAACCCACTGTGAAGGCTGGCAAAACCAAAAAGTTTCCATGAGCCCTTAGTTTTTAGGCAGATGGCACTGACTCACCAGATTGGGTCTTACTGCAAAAGTCTTGTAGGCTCTAGCTGTAAATAGAGATGAAAGGAAAAGATCTAAGAGGGAAAAAAAAATTTCTGCCTTTTTGCTGCCAAACTATAATGGAAGAGCCTGACTAATCTGAAGCATTAGCTGCTGTATAAGCAAATCTCTTTTCTGTCGGGCTCTAGTTTATTTCAGTACTAGTAGTTTAGCATTGTTATGTGTATTTATTACGCTAATACTGTTTTTAGCCAAGGCACAAACATGGACAGAAACATTTTCTGAACATTGGTTTAGTCTGCATCTGAGGACAAAAATATTGCTGTCCTTCCCTTGTGTATGCAGTAGCATGTCCCATTTGCAAGTCTCTTTTTACAACAGCATTTAATGAAAGTAGTTTAGCACTTGGCAAGCAATATTCATTGTTGAAAGATCTGGATTTCCTTTAATTAACAGAAAAATAGTATTATTATGATAAATAAGGAACATTAGCATATAACATGGTTGTTTAAGTCAGAAAAATACTGACGGCAATTCAGCCAGTACTACTTTATCCTATTTGCTTCAGGACTTTGCTGCCTCTGGTTATTCTCAGCAGAACACACAAAAGAATTAATTTTTTCTTATATCAAAACAAATGCTATTACAAGCACACCGTGATATTAGAAGCTAAATGGAAGCTGAATATAGATGATACAGATGATAAACTATAGCCTGTGAAACCCTGGCAGGTACCACTAACAGCCTGTGTTATACAGAGGGATTTTCAAGTAGCGCCAGGCAGTGGCACCTGCATGCCAGGGACAAGGTGCATCCAGAGGCGCACTCAGAAAAACAGGATATATGGAATCCGAGTATATTTATTTACTGTTTGGGGTGCCTCTTGCTTCCCCTTTTTTCTGCCTACTAATGTTTAACGACATCTCTGTTCTTTTCCACCTTACTTTAACTATCACTTCATATATTTTTTCCTTCACTTTTGGTCCACCTCTTCATGTTTCTTTTCCTGCCTATCATTTCTTCTTTCGGCACATTTAAACCCAAGATAGAGAAAGCACAGTCAGCTGGATCTTTATTAACCCAAATTTTCAATTTTCACAGGAGAAAGAATTAAACAGCAATTTAACTGTACGTACTGGACATAATGATAAAAGTTTTAAGCTCATTCAGGTTATAAATGTGCTACATAGATTTTTATCTTAATTTGGTTTATGTGTAAATTAATTAAACAAATACGGTAAAACAGGCTATAAAGACAAAAAAGAATTAAGGTGCTATCTCTAGTTTTCTGTTTAAAAGATGAATAACTATTGTTCTCTGACAGAGAAACTGTTTAAGCTAAAGAAGTATGATCTCCCTTGGAAACTGTTTTTCTTTTAAAAAAATTAATCTTATTTTCAGAGGATTTTGTTTTTTCATTAAACAGAAAGAAGAAACTCCAACCTCCAACCAAAAGATTGAGCAAACTGAGATCAAGTATGTGGCTTTGCCCAATACGGAAACAAAATACATCAAAACTCATGTGGCAAACTGTCCAAATGAGCTGAACACTGAAGAATTTTTCAACAAGAAAGCAGAACACTTCTCTTCCATAATTAATTACAAAGTTCAAAATTCAATAAAATGGAAATACGAAGAAGCATCCTTTTAAAAACCTGTCCTCCTACCTTTCTCCCCTCACACTGGGTAGAAGTCTGCTCTTGATGGTCATTTGTTTTCTGCTGAGTGAGTGGCACCCCTTCCTTTTAAAGACCGTCTCAAAAGACAGCTGACCCTCTTCTTCACCATTGTAACAGTTCTGGATAACACAAATTTTGAGAGGACAGGTACTTAATCCACAGCTGGAGCAGTCTCCAGTAGCCCTGGCACATTGCTGGAGCGTGTTGGGTGCAATGAGCAGCATTCCTGGCCCCTCATCTGAGGAGCAGCTGTTAATGTGAATAGTAGCTCAAACTGTTTATTCTGTCACTCACTTAAGAACAAAATCATGGCTGTAACACTCACATTTGTTTAACATGCCTTATTTGTAGGTAAATCGAACTCATTTGAAGTATGTTTACTTGTTCAATTAAACATTGTGACCATGCTGTGAGCAGCCCGAGATCATCTAGGCACAGAACAAAACCCACCATGTAGTCACCCTTCTGTAAGCTTCTAAAATATACCAAAATACATAAGTATAGGTAGTTTATAGCAGCGTGTAAGATTTCCTTGAAAAGGTATATAGTGTACAGAGTGACATGATGTGTGTTTACCAGCCTAGTTCTGATTACTCTACTGAACAAACGGGTTTAATCTAACAGCCTAATCAGTCAACAGCTATTTGCAAGATACAGCTACTAAAAAGGTGTTTAAAGTAAACACCTATTATTGGCTGTACTGGCGTCACAGATGAGGAGCATCAATTTTTTGCTCAACAAAGGACCATGCAGCCCTTTAAAACAGTGATACTACTGAACATAAAGACTGTTAATATAGTGACCATCAGCTAAAGCCCAGTTATGCTGCATACCTCAAGGACATATGCAACAAGGTAGATTAAGATACTACAACTTGCAAACTCTGCTGCATGACCTGCGTTAACTGCTTCATTGTATTATGTGCACAAAAATCGAAATGAATGCAAACAACTTGGTTCTTTTATTTTTCTTGAGGCAGCACTCATGAAGGGACCGGCGTGTTGCAATGCAAGGTTCCCCTTGCTATGGGAAGACAGTTTGCCAACTAAAAAAGTGCAGAAACAACCATCAAGCTGAGTGAGAAACCACTTGGGGTAGTCAAGAGGATATGTTGAGGAGAGGAGTCAGGTCCAATTGCTCAGAGTTGGGGAAATGTCAAAGCGATGTTAGGCACCCAAAAACTGCTGTCTGAGAGAGGCCTCCACCCTTTTGAGATTCATAGCTGTGGGCCTTCTATAGAGCCAGGTACTTCTGTTTGAGGCATGAAGGTTTAGGCCTTGGTAATTACCATCCTGACACATACATATTATAGGAAGGTAAAGTTTAGGGGAACAAATCCACGTTGCCTTACTCTGTACAAAACTCATAAAGAAGTCTGGCAGCCAGCTCATTATGGGGACTTAGTCAAAGGACATCCGTGCACGCACACACACTGCTCTCCTGCCGCCCTCCTCCTGCGAGTGATGCAGTGGCCAAAACTCAAGGGGATGATCTGGAAAGGCAGCTCTGCTTGAAGTGCTTGTTTCAGAACCAGCTACCTGGCAGCAACCAGCCAAAGCCCTGGGGGACCCTCAGGGGCTGGGGACCCTTCCCCTGCCCTGAGCAGCTCTGCTCCTCTGCAAGCAGGGAGGCAGCAGCCAGCTGTGAGGTCTGGGTTTTTGCTCTGCCTCCTTTCACGACCAGATTTTGAGTCTGGTCAGAAAGCGTTTTCCTCCAGTTTCTGCCTTGCAATAAAATGCAAGAACAACTTGCCATTCTTTCTCTCATGTGTGACATTTCTCCAGAAGGCAATCTGCTTCTTTTTAAACCTCCTGAGGACTTTGGAAGGGTTAGGAGCCCTCAGGGAGATGAAATAAAATGAAGAGTCAAAACCCAATGATACAAAATGATATGTTGTAGGGTTATAATATTTATCAGTGTCCTGGTTTCAGCTGGGATAGAGTTAATTGTCTTCCTAGTAGCTGGTACAGTGCTACGTTTTGAGTTCAGTATGCGAAGAATGTTGATAACACTGATGTTTTCAGTTGTTGCTCAGTAGTGTTTAGACTAAAGTCAAGGATTTTTCAGCTTCTCATGCCCAACCAGCGAGAAAGCTGGAGGGGCACAAGAAGTTGGCACAGGACACAGCCAGGGCAGCTGACCCAAACTGGCCAACAAGGTATTCCATACCATGGGATGCCACATCTAGTGTATAAACTGGGGGGACTGGGGGCGGGGGATCGCCGCTGGGGGACTAGCTGGGTGTCGATCAGCGGGTGGTAAGCAATTGCACTGCGCATCATTTGTACATTCCAACCCTTTTATTATTGCTGTGTCATTTTATTAGTGTTATCATTATCATTATTAGTTTCTTCTTTTCTGTTCCATTAAACCGTTCTTACCTCAACCCACGAGTTTTACTTCTTTTCCTGATTTTCTCCCCCATCCCACTGAGGGGGGGGGGGGGAGTGAGTGAGTGGCTGCGTGGTGCTTAGTTGCTGGCTGGGGTTAAACCACGACAATCAGATGGCTGTATGACAGTCATATCTTGTCTGCCTGCACTGTGTACTTATCGCTAGAATATGCTGGTGAAGGAGAAGTTCAAATGACAAGTGTTAGAGCAGCCGATTTGAGTGCAGGTTCCTGGGACAGGCCATGTTTGCTCTCTAGCTGACTACCAGCAACACCTATATACTTTAAAATAATTAAATGTATTTTAAAAAGAAAAAATGCAAAGAAAGGGGCTTGGTGATGCTAAAGCTGAATTTTGTTCCTGATACCAGTGCAGCTGGGCTCTCACCTTGTCTTCACCTCTAAAGAAGAAAAGACTTATCTGTGGGGCTGGCCAGCCTTCCTGCTCCTACCAAAATCTGCTCAGGGCCAAGGACTGCAAAACACCTACCATGTACTTTGCAAAGCGTAGAGGAGAGAGTGGGCTGAGGCCGGTTGGTGAGTGTGACTGCCCATGGCAGGGACGGGACCGGTGTGGGGTCCAGCAGTTGCCTTCAGCAGCCCCACAGCAACAGGAGGCTGCCCATGGCAGGAGCCACTGGAGGGCACTGCGAGATGTCTCTGTATAGACTATCTTTGGAGATGTCCTTCACTCTTCTACCAAACAACAACCTGTGGGCATAGCACTTAGCATTCATTATCTCTGAATGTACCAGCTTGTACTGCAAGACCCATATGCATCAGAAAGGAATGAACCACAGTCTGAGAGGAAGCTGTGAGCATGGGGAGGGTGGTATTTAATGGTATGTTTACTGAAATGAAGGTAAAGTGGCAGTTTATAAGATATCAAGATAATTAAGTAATTAAGCAGGCCAGATTGTCAATTGATTTAGAGCCACAAGGAACACTTTGGTAACAAGCTTTCATGGTGTTAGGGCAGATGCTTCAAACAGGCATTTTCTTGCAGCTTAATGCTGACGTGGATCGCAAAAATATTCTCAAACTTGCTATTTATAATATCAAAGAGAAATGGGTCAAGCTCTATTATTGGGAGGCCTCAGAGCACTTATAAACAGTCAGCGTTCAACAGTCTTTTGAGTCTGTAATATAGTAAAGAAGTTATACATCAAAATTCAAAGTAAAAACTTCTCTACAAAATTGTTGCTGTGGCTTGCTTTTCGGCAAAATTTATCTTTCTGCAAGAATTAGTTTTCAAATTTTTGGAAAAGCAAGAAAAAGAGATATTGTCACACTGTCTAGCATGCCTTGGCTCATCTATACTTCTTGTTTGTTTATTTTTAAAACATAAAATAATTAAAATGGAAAACAGCACGGAAGGGACTGGAAATAGTACTTTTGCCAGATACCAAACCCATTGGAACAACGTGTTAAAAAATGATTCTGTCCTTCCGAGGCAAGACTGTGGAAGAGACACTGGAAATGGGAAGGAACAGAACAGGGCTCGGGAATGAGAACTGTTATCATGAAAAGAAAAGAAAGGCAGGACAGCATCGATTTCTGCTGTGATTCTTTTAGCTTGCATTTCTATGGGCACAGTTTGGTCATTTGGCAGAAAATATCATTTTAGACATATATATTAGGCAGATGAAATATATTACACAGAGGAAAGTTTTTCATTTTCATATAGTTCATTTTAAAAACTGGCTTTCTGCAAGGCGAACCATGGATTTAAAACTACTGGAGGCTCTAAGGTGGTCCCATGGTTGGAGAGGAGTTATGAAAGCATATAACTCCACTCATTGTTTATACAGTCCTCAGGAAAAAAAGCACAGCATTACAAAAAATTATCTTCTTAAGATTCTATTCATATGTTTGAAATCTGATGGAAAATGCACAAATTCCCAATGAGCTATCCATTCAAAATAAATATTTCATTATATTGGTTAAACTATAAGATGTGCAAACTGCTAATCTGAATGCTATTGCCGCAAACCTGGTGCAATTCCACTGAAGACAACCTGAAATTAGCTCAGCTTTATATCAGAGGAATCTAAAGAAGAGTGCATGAGATGATTGACCTCTAGATCTTTTCCCATGGTTTATATTCTTACTCTTCCATGCAAACCATCACTTTTCCTTGCCAAGTAAAAATAGCTGTTTATACAGAGTAATGTGATGTTTGTGCTCTTTCTCAAAGTGTAGTGCTTAGGTTCAGGACTATAAATCCAAACCCCAAGATAAATGCAAATCTCTGAAATGCACAGAGGAATAAGAGATTCCAAGAAAATCATCTTTTTACAGCAAAGTAAAACACATCCATCCAAAGCCACGAAACTATCTCTGCACAGGGTGGGGGTTCTACATATTTGGTAGCCCTGTTAAGTAATGCCATAAGGCAGTCCATTGCTCCCGCTTGGTAGCAAAAGCTGCTGGGGCAAAGAGCAGTGCCAGGGCTCCCCAGAGGTCAGGAGCAGCCCCTTGCCTCTCTCCTCGGCAGGGCGAGGGAACCCCCCTGCCGAGGTGTGGGTGCAGAACAGAGGCACCCACGCAGAGGGGCAGGTCCCCTGTGCCTCTCCGGTGCTCCCATGCACCCACCAATCCCACGGGAGTGAATTTAGGACTGTGGCTGTTTTGTAAATATTTGGCAGCCTCTGAACACCACCTCCAACACGAAGGCAAACACGGAGGAGGGGGGCAGTGAGCAGTAAGCAGGTACGGTCCCAGCTTTGTCATTCTGCATCCCCATGGCCCTGGAATAACTTCACAGAAAGTAAAGAGCCTTACTCTGAATTCATAGCTGTACCTGAAAAGAGTTGTGCCCCCTTGCTATGTTTTCTTTCAGCTATTGGGAATGAATTGCTTTTTAAATCATCCTCTCAGCCACCATCAAAACCTCATTGCTGTTGGTATTACTGCTGTTCGTTACAGAAAGAATGCAGTAATCTGTGCAGAATAACAATTATTACCTTCAGTGCTAACCATAGAAGATTCATCTCTGAAACAAAATAAAATCCCAGACTAGCATATTAGCAGCTCACTGTATTTCGAACTGCGCGACACGGAGACAGTACCTGCTCAGGAGTTATGTCCTCATCATGAACCAGCGCAGGCTGCGGATACAGCGCGATAGTGACTCATCCCACATGAATCCCACAGCTGAGTGGCTGCATGCTTGGTCTGACTGGTCTACAGCCTGCTGGAAAAATCTCATCAACAGGATGACGTAAATATTAAATATTCAGAAAAGATAAGCAGGTAATAAATCTATTCTGACACAAGCCACTAGTATATGCAAAAATTAATCCCTCTGAATTAAGTTAAAGCCAGGCTCATGGAAAGAAGCATACAAAATAAAGACAAATGTTTATTATGGTCAAGGTACAGATGGAGCTAACAGCACTGAACTGTTTTTAAGATAGCCCGATGTTTCTCGCCCTCCTTTCAATTTTGTGTAATGTTGACAAACATTAGCAATTTCAGTTATCTTTGAAAATTTGATTTGTCTATCCCAGACTGGATATTTTCAAAAAAATCCAACCACAATACTTCAACAGTATCTGAGAACAAGATTGATTAAAAAAGAAATTGTTTCCTCCTAATGAAAAAAATTCTGCTTGTCTTTTATGTACAACGCTCTGGTGTTTATATGCTTTGTAGCAGGGACTTAAGAGGTGTTGATTGCCTATTTATATGTCTTTTACCATACCAGAGGAACTATACCTAAATACGGCCAAATTACAAATCAGCAGTGGCCAAACTGCAACTTGTTGTTTTTTAAAGCACAACTCATTGACACGCATCTGCATCTTCAAACAGTAAGAGTCTTAGTATTGCTGTGGAACCCAAGGAGGAGAGTCCTTCCAGAAAGAAGCAATCCCAGGGAGAAGAACTGACCCACTTTGGGTCAGTTTGTGTGCATTGGCTGGTGGGCTGTGCTGGTGGACAGCCATGTCTTCCAGCTCCTGCTCCCCTGAGGTTTCTCTGAGCCCTGAGCAGGACCTGTGGGGCTCAGGTTGCAGCTTCTCCTTGGGGATTTGGGATTGGGGCGGGGGGGTGGGAGATAGGAAAGTATGGCCCTGGCAAGGTGGCACAGGAGACATGAGACCGAACATGAGGGACAACTCTTGGTGAAATGAAGGTCTTGAAAATTCATGTTCTGATCTGGAAGTGTGGCTACTCTACTGGAAGCCACTGAAACCTAAAATTGCCAATAAAGACTTATATGTCAACAAGCAATACCCTGGAGCCTCCATTCTCATGGACTACTCCCTGTTGCCTTTTACAAATGCTGGATTTGACTACTGTAGACACACGCTGTTTTCCTAGAAATATTGAAGAAGGTAGATTGTTTCTAATTGTCCATTTGCAAGCCCAACAGACTGCAGATGCCAGTCCTGCTGTGCTGTGGGCCATTTTTAAGGGGGGGACCTGCTGGTGTCATCCTTTGCTTCAACAGTTGTTTGCCGCTGCAGGAAGCAGCAATGCTGTGCATGAGCATCGTTGGTATTGTGGCACTGCAGGAACAGCAACTCAAGTAGTGCAGAAACTACTAGTGTCAGAGGCTGTGCCCTTCTGTGCCCACCCTCTGCTGCCCAGTCTCAGGAAGACTTGCACGGGCAGCCTGATTTTTCACTGGAAGAGCTTCATTTATCTTCTCAGTAGCTGCTGTACGTCATTTGAATATGCTTTTTGAATCACTGAAGAAGAGGTAAGGGTGCACTGGAGTCAGTTTGAATTTGTTCTATTACTTGTTATCAAGTTCCTGCTTGCTAGCCATCTCCTGCCCCATACCCATGAGACTGAGAGGGAACAGATGGCAGCAACAGGAGGTTTGCCATTTAAATATGCCTCGACCAGCTTGCATAACTTTTTGTTCATGCAGGTGAGAGTTGGTGAAGAGAAAGTAAATATCTCTTTCTCTTCTTCCCCCCTCTGCCCCCACCCCGCTCTTCCCCCCCCGCCCCCGTAGTCCATTTTGTTCTTTGCAATTGTTACCGCTTCTTCCTTCTGTGCCTTGCAAGCGTTGTTGCCCCAGCTGCCCATGTGGACTAATGCCTTAAATGGACCCTTGTACAGGTCCCTTTCCTCCTTTCCCTACTTTCTAACATGCTCTATATTCATCTGTTACCACATGATATTAGGTGGGTCATTTCATACCACAGGTTTTGAAGCTTACACTGAACATGTCCTCCTCATTTTCTGGATACCTACCAGGAGCTGATTTTACAGGTAGTCAGCACTTGCAGCTGAAGCCAGTTACAATCATGTTTTGACTATATATGGTATTTTTGTAATATGAATTATTCTGGCATCTCAAGTTTGCTGCCTAAATTAGTGTCTACTATAAACATCAGTTTCTTTGCACTTCATCTCCTCCTCTACATTATAGGATAAAAATTACTTCTAGCTTCATGGAAGTGCTGTGATTGCAAATGTTTCTAAGACATCAAGATATTATCTAATGATGAGCCTTAGCAAATCGAGGAGGGGTACAGGTCGCATCCTTGGTGACAGAAGAGCAACAATCTGTAAGAAAAGACTTAGCAGAAAACAACCGGTATTGTAAGACTCCCTTGGCAAAACACGAGTGGTTACATTAAGTGTTGCATGACCCTCAAATGTGAGAGGTTTTGTGCCTGCTTTTTGTTTAGTCCAATGCTGAACTTATCCTGCAAACAGAGGCTAATGTTAACATGAATAAACAATCTATCTAAAATGCCTAGTGTAACATTAAAGATAGGCTCAGAAAGTCTTCAGCACAATAAATGCTTAAGCCTGTTGCTAGGTAATGATGACTGATCAAACTTCAGCTTTTATTTTTTTATAGCTCTGGTGCTTATACATACAGCCATCTGATACTTTTTAGGTTTAGCTAACTGACATCTGTTATGACAGGCGCCACACATGTATTTTTACCCACACCTGCCAAAGGCTTTGTGTCTTTCAGTCTAGCTACCAGAAAGTACATCACTGTCCATTAATGGACACATTTTCACAGCTTGCTCTTCCCTTTTATATCTCAGTGTCAGATATAATTTATTTTTACTTAGGCAAGCATAATTTTTCTTTTGAACAGTAAGTTTCCACGAATGAATTATAATGTGTTTTCACAGTTTTTTTATGTTAGCTATTGCAGCCAACTCAGTGTAAGGACACCTCTGAGAAAACTGGAGAAGACAACTACTAACCAAGTAGGGGATGGAAAGACAAAAAAGGTTTATAAATTTTTAATAAATTTTTGTACAGTTTGTCAGCTGGGTGACAAAACAAGATGCTGGGGATTTTACAGGGCCACTGCACCTAACTTCTGCTGGGGTGGAAGCTATATGGATCACCATCTCTATGAACTCTCCTAGGCAGAGCTGATGACTTCCAGCTCCAACCAAACCCAGTCAAGTGATGTGAGAGCCTCCATGCAGGGTGCACTGAAAAAAACCCCACAGAATACAACTGAATTCACAACTAAATGCAGAACATCTCTGTCTTTGCAGATGAACAATCAGCAGCTGTAAACTGATGTATCACCATTGTTTTTAGTAGTAGTATAGCAAACTCACTGCCCCCATTTGACTTTATTGGACCTCAATGAAAAAAGCATTACATCAATATTTCTGGCTCTTAGTGGAGACAAAATGACAATAAGAAAAGAGAGAGCTTTAGGTATTAGGTAGCAGCACTTAGCCAGCACAGTAATAAATGCTATATGGAAAGCTTAGAAAGGTCTCTAACAAGTATGGGGGAGTGTATCCTGAAGAGACCGTAAATAACCTAGCAATGGCATAGGTCTGAAGTTCACTGTACTCTCTTTGCTCAACTTAATGGAATTGATGCTAAGGCATTAAAACTGCTTGTCACTATTATATTTTGCCTAAGATTTTAATAAATGTTGCAGAATGAGGTTTAGATTTTTCCAAAACCATTCATAAATTTGACATGAATTACTAAGAAAGTTTTGCCTGAAAAAAACCAACATCTTTTCCTTAAAGAACCCCAAAACTATAACTGTATAGTCCTTTTTCTGTGTCCAAAAAGCAGTCTCAAATGGCCAGAAAACACAGCAAGGTGAGTTGCAGAATAGAAAATTAACCAACCTATAAAAACTGACCTTATTGTTTCCATGTATTTGACTTTGATAAATTCAAGTATGCCTCATACTTCTAACACTCATTTAGAAGTAAATGTTCAAATATTTCTGTTACAGAAGTCATGATTTAATCTTGATGACTATCTCTAAGGTACTCTATTTTGGGTTTTTTATGTTTTACGTTATTATGTTTTGCAGTACATGAACTGGGCAACTGACTGTATGCAAATACTTGTTCTCCTTTTTTTCTGCAAAGGGTTTTCCTAAAGATTGACTATTTTTTCCAACACTTAAAGATACCACTGCTTCCTACACTCCTTGCTGCTCTTACATCCTGACACCATCACAGCTACCAGACTATGAGTTCATCAAAATTAACTTTAACATTAGAAGCAGTAAATGAAGTTGGATAGGCAAAGTTAAAATCATGTAGTTACAATGCATTTCTTATATTGTACATATTTGCAGGGGACGTTCACTGTTGCCATGAGAATATCTGAACAGACAATGGAGTATTTCACTTACAACTTTATAGTAATGAATAGCTACAGGAAACATTTTAATACTTTCACAGATGGAGGTTACAAGTGCTTCTGCTAATTTTTAATTCTTTTCTAAACTGAAAGAGAAATTAACATATTGTTGTCAATATGCTAAGTGTCTGTTTCACCAAGACTGATCATTTCTAGCAGTGTCTGATCCACAGGTAAACACTGGGTAATGCTGTTATGCTCATCCGTGTCTTCAGTAGGAGGTGCTGTCTGTTAATTTTTAGAAGGTATACTGGAATTATTTCTCTGTTGGGCTCCATGACATCTCACAGTGCATCACTAGCCACTGAGAACCACTACTGTATTAGCTGTGGTAAGCCTTATAGTAATTGCTGCTGTCTTTATTGACCCGTGCAAGTTATTTCTCTTTTTCAGCTTTCCTGCCCTGATGGTGGATGGTGACATTGCAAACACTGTCTAGATGAGGCAGGGTTATAATTTGGTTCTTGGTTAATTAGAAATGTATGAATTCTTCAATTCAAACTCAGGTCATGGGCATTCTGTCTATCACTCACTATATCTGCACTGATTCTCTGTACCTAGGAACAGTGGCCCATACTGCCAGTAATTCACCTATGATAACATGCATTGTTCATAAACATTTAGTATTGTATTACTAAGTCTAACAGTTGCACAACCTCTGATTGCTGTTGCAAGTTATTTAATGGATAACTTGAGGTTATGATGACTAAAGTATGCATACAAGGACACAGCTGTAGCATCCTGTTCTCTTTAAACAAAACCCATATTATTAAGATTCTGTCACTCTATTTTTGCTCAAGGTCTGCTTGCTTTAATTCAATATGTACAATAAAGTACATTAGATTTTACTCAGAGTTAAATTTTCCCTAAAGTTGTTACCAGTCTTACTTAAGTCAGCTGTAAGGTTTGGATCACACTTGCTTTAACACAGTATTTTTCTACCTTCATCTGAAGCCTTGCATCAATAAAATCTATTAAGGACTTGTTTTTCTCTCTGTGCCATCAGAAACACCATGGACAGGTGGGTCTTGTTTGCTTTGGCCAGCATCAAGGTATAAGGAAGAAATATTGACGTGTGAAGAGCAGGCTTTTCCAGCTCAGAAAAGGATGGGGCTCATTAGGATACCATCTGGAGTAGCTTTTGAGGTGGAGTTAATTTGATTCTTCTCCTCTGGCATACCTGTCCCAGAGTCAGTAAACACTCCTGTTCTTTCAGAAACTCAAATTCTGTCCCATAAGGAAAATGTAGGAGAGGCTTTTTTTTCCCCCTAGAGATGAGCTAATGTTCTCTCTTTCCTAACTCCCACCTAACAGGTAAGAAAGTAAGTGCATTGCCAGCTAACTTTCTGTGAATTCAACAGAAACTGTTCTAGATGAATGTGATTTGTTGCATTGGCCGTTCATTATCTCTCTGCTCCTGTATTCTGAATGTTTCTGTAATTTGCATCCTTTGAAACTGGTTTATATTACAAAACCTCACATTTCCTGAAATTGAACTTCATCTAGTCACTGTGACCACTAAGTTCCTCAGATCTGGTTGGTTTTTGCACTCCTTCCAGGGAACCCTTACCCCAAAGCATGGTTCATGGTTCTTAAAATGATGGAGCTATTCTGAGACTGCTGCAACGGTCCATGTAACCTCATCCTCTGCATGGTTAAATTCTTGCTTTATCATCAGAAATGAGAAAGGGATTAATAAAATCCTCAGTGGTCCATTGTGTAGCACCCTTGTTACCCTCTCAGGGAGAGGAAATCTGTGCAGCAAATCTTGAAAACTACAGGTCAACCATTCCTCAGTCTTGGTTTTAGTGTCATTTTCAAAGAATCCTGGACTTCTGCATCCCTAACAGATGAGGTTTGACAGTCCTTTCCTGATATCCTCTAAGCCACTTAACTAGAAATATCAATTGTATCCTACCCATTTCCAGCTCTCACAAGCTAAGACAGTCAGCTCTGCATCTATCTGGGAAGTACTCCATACTTCAGAAATGCCAGCAAGCAATATGTGAGAGATTTTTATGTTCAATTATCACAGCCTGAATAGTGACAAGGGAGCAGAACATGGCATAAAACCTACCCTTGAATAAAAGAAAAACATTTCTTTAAAATTTACTTATCTCCCCAGGGGCCCAATTTCACTAACACTAATGAACTCTCACTGCTACAGATATTTTTTGGAAGTTTAACCTGATAGGAGAAAGATAAACCTAGTAATGATAAACTGAATGTCTACAATTCTGTGCAATCCAGGTCTCCCAACTGTATTCCTCTTCAGTTTCAGAAAGATTTTTATGAATTCCACATGCATTTGGAGTAAATGAAATACTTAGGATTTAAAGTACCAGCAACCCGCAAAGTATTTGTTCGTTTCAAGAGTGCCACTGATGCATCTGTGAGGCATTTCTCTCTAAACTTACCCCAGATTTTTCTTTTTTGTGGGTTAGCATGTAAAGCTATTGATGCCAACCACTGAAAAAAGATTTTAGTCAAGTGGTTTGACTGCGACAACAAAAAACAGAAGTCAAACTGCACTCACGTGCCACTCCAGCAGCAGTTCCTCTTTTTTTTTTCTTTTCCACATGAGCAATTCTAGGCCAGGTGATAAAAGTGTATTTCCCCTGAAGGGCAGCCAAGGGGCGGATGGAGGCGAGCAGCAGGTGCCTGAGGAGGAGGCCCGAGGTCGAAGCACCTGCGAGGTCGGGGGGCGGCAGGAGGCAGCGGCCTTCCCCCCAGGCTGGGCTCCCTCCTTCTTCCAGCCCTGCCCTGCTGGAGCCAAGGCCTGAGCCCGCTCAGGGAGCCACCAGGACTGGAACAGAATCGGAGGTACCTCCTCCGGGGTAGAGAGGGAAAAAGCAAGGTCCGAGAGCAACAGAGAGAATTAAGTTTTCAAGTGACAAACCCGTTTCAGGATCTTTTCCAGTACCAGAGTTTACAAGTCAGGCTAGCTCTTGCCTTTCTCAGAGCACTTCCTTGAGGTCTCCCAGGGCAGAGGGCTGAGTGAGCAGCACTGCGGGTGGACGGGGAAGCACCGCCGTGGGGACCAGGCCCAGGGCAAGGCTCCTGGCTGCCCTGCTGCAGAGACACCTTCCACCGTATGTGCCCGACCCCAGCGCAAACCAACGGAGCGGCGCGGTCGACAGGATGACCCTGCAGACCTTCATAACCAGCACGCTCGGCCTCGTTTGCCCTTCCCAAACTGCTGCCTGTTATGGATGAGATGAGGGGCTCCCAGAGTGTACCAGACTGCCTCGGGGAGCCGGGTCAGCTCCCACCCTGCAGTGCTGGCCATCTGCCTCTTGGAATTCCGGACCCCACACGCGCTACACACCCAACAATCACAGGGCATTAGTACTGCCACACGTCGGTCATAACCTCTCTTGAGCAAAACCTCCCCTGTTTAATGAAAGACTAGCCTGGGTTACAACCACAAGTCAGGTGAGGAAAGGGTGAGGTGCTGGACGAGGCACCAGCAAGCACGACCTCGAGGGCCTGCCTGTGTTGGATAACTGCTCCCAAGCGGTACAGTCCCTCCCCTGAGTACGAGCTCAGCTGTTTTATTTCCAGGATGAAACAAGTCCTGGAAGGAGCCTCCAAGTTGTGTGCTGAGAGGCAGCAGCACATGCAAAACCAGAAATCATGTGATTTCAACAACTTCTGGATAACACACGTTGGTGTGCATGGGGTGGGAAGCCAGAATGTTTCATATGTGCCACATTTAGTGCAGCTCAGCACTAAGCACGGTGCAGGCTGTAAGCCAGTGATGTGAAGGGCAGTAGAAGCAAAAGACTGTGGGATAAGCGTTGAGGCAGGGACCAGTCCAAGGTGTATGTGGTGCAAATGAGGCCCATTTGCTGCAGAACATGATAGACAGAAATCAGGCCCAGGACTGCCAAGTTTTACATATCATGGCTAAAAGCCCCAAATAACGCCCATTTCTCACACTGCATGGTAAAATGTGTTTCAGGTACTAAAATGTTGCCTATTGCCTGTGTTTTCACAGTTTTGAAGAAATTTTCCAGATACACAGAAGAAAGTGTTGGCATACCATGCTTATGTGGTAAGTCTGATCTGAAATGCATTGGACCCAGCATGCATCTGCCACGCACAAAGCGGTGCAAGCTCAGAGGGAATGCAGAATAGAAGGTGCTTTACAGAGCGCAGCCAGACTCAGTCCTTGCATGGGTTATGGAGGACCACTTTCTCTCTCTCTAAGGTTGCACCTGAAACCATTTCAAATCTGGTTTTTAATTCATTGCACAGTCCCTTGGTCAGAATGGGGCCAAGGCCCTTTGAGTATTAAGGAGGCCCTATTGATTGGTGTGTGAGGCTAAGAAACATGAACACTTAGTGCTTATACAGTCTGAAAAACAGGGGCAAAAGGGGCAGAAAGACTTCCTTGGAGAAGATTTGTTCTGCAGCAAAGTAGCAAACTTCACATTTCACACATTTCAGTATCAGTCGTGTTTCTAGTGTTATTCTGGCAATCTACATGATATCTTTGAGGAAAAAAAATTCTAATTAAAGATTTTGTGTAACAGAGCATTCATACTAAAAAATAATTGCACTGGCTCAAGTGCTATTAAAAAGGTATACACAACAGAATGATCACATCACTTTCTCCTAAATAAACCCAACCGCCACTGCTGCTGAAAAAGAAGCGCAAGACTTCAGGATAACTGCCATGGCTCCTGAGGAGGTGGATCACTGTAGGAAATTCCCCTCCTGTTTATGGTGACTGTGTAACACCTAAGGTGTTACATTACAAGGAGGTTCGCAGAGGATGCGGCAGGTCCTTTTCATAAAGCCTTCCAAAAAGTGTTGCTGTTATGAGCGGTTTCGATGTGCCATGCTTACTTTTCAAACGTCCGTCACGTAGCACCTAGTTGAAAAGAGAAAGAATGACACTAATAGTCCACTAACAGAGTAGCGATATTGCATCGTACGGAAAGGACAGGCCTTAGATGTTGAATAATTTAATGCAGCACTTCTTTCAAAAGACAGTCGTGAGCATGAAAGAAACCAGAATTCTCTCTGGCTCTGCCATAGCCTTCCCACATTTCCTTGGACCTGAAGGTCTTTAAAACTTCCTCCAGCTCCATCTTTGGAAGAAAAAAGACAATCTTCTCCACCTCATAAGAAGGTAAGAGTGAGACTAACTGATTTGTTAGGTTCTCCTTTGTTACTCATACATGGTGCTGAAGGTTTTATACATATCTAGGACAGTAATTTGAAATATTTTTTGATTTGTAGACCCCAAAACAGTTTCCAGGTGGAAGTAGAGAATTTCAAGCTACTGGCCATATGTTGCTTTCCTTAGTTACTTTTTGCAGATCAATTTGAAATCACTGTTGTTCATAGACGGTGAACACCTGCAAATTTTTAAGAGCCTCTGTGACAACAAATAAGCATGTATTTGTTAAGAAAATATAAATTATTTTTTTTAATTAGACCATGATCATATTTTAGCATACCAGTAAATCCTTTGATGTGTATGTTTTTACAAAAGTCCTATTCAGAATGAATATTCAGATGAGCAATGCTTTTCCATTCTCTGCCTTGTAAAAAAATCACTTTTTCCCCTAAAACTTTCCAAGTCTTTTTCACTGTCTTCATTGTCTCTTGTAAGCTATTAAATACCTCTTCCAAATCAATTAAGATTCATCTAGCCTCTTACATAAACATAAATTAAGGTTTATGAATGACAATATGTTTTGGCAAAAATATACAATGAAGTTTCACATAAAAAAAAACCCTACAAAACCATCAAAAATTCCTTTTAACTTTTTTAACTGCATGGTATCTCTGCTCTTATGCATGATAGTAATTAGGAATTTTTCTTGCTTGGACAATTTCTCAGAGTATTTGATTTCGTTGTCTCCTAAAATGCCCATCAGCAGAAACCTGTAGAAAATAGCTCCTTGAAAGCTGCTATTTATAGATCTTGGACCTGAAGTGGGAAGGCATGTTTGCTAAAGAAAACACTGAAGAGATTTTTGGCGTTAGCATTTATGTGTTCTCATCAGTAAGGATTAATTCAATCCATCTGTTTAAATGTCCCCTTGAGTTACAGTCTGCAGAACCAAAGAAAGTGGTTCTTGGATGGGACTTTGCTGCTGTATTGGTTTCCAGCACCACAGTCTGGAAAATCTTGTGTCAAACAGCTCCAGGGTGTCCCATTACCTCAAACTCCCCGGGGGCCAGCTGCACCCCACTGTACAAGACTTCTGGAAAGACGTAGTTGGTGCCAAATGTGCCGCTGAGGGAGAACATCTCAAACTTGGTCTGAGCCATCTCCACTGGCTGCCCGCACGTGTTCAGGTCTGTGCTTTTGCACCTGAGCAGCGTGCATATCTGTGGGGAGGAGAAGGATACAGAAAGGTGAAATACCTCTAAGCTTTCAACAGTCAAGAGCTGGATTTGATAGCAAGGAAAGTTCTTATGATGCAGTAATGGACAAGTGTTTTGGGGTGGTTGGTATGTAGGCATACACAACCCACACTCACCCCTACAAAACCAATTACCTGCCAGTGGTACTTTATGAGAGAACCATGAAGCCCATCAAATGCACCCAGGACATAAACTTCATCTTCGCTCTTGTTTGACATCCGATAGATCAAATGACAGCAGAGGTCTCCTTGGCAAACCGTGTAATTTCCAGTTTTGTGCCTGAGTTCACTGAAAGTGAATATATCTCGCCGGACAGCTCCCAAAAAAGTGTCTTTTCCTCCTGGAAATCTCTTGATGCTTGCGGCATATGAGCTCCAGTTGACAGCCGGGGGGTAGGTGGGGGAAAGACGGGGCCGTGCGCTCAGCTCTGCTAGCAGGAGACATCCCTCCTCGGTCCCACTGTCGTAGTGGTAGGCGGTGGGTCCCTCCGGCGTGAACAGCCCACTGCCTGCCGAGGACACCCACCAGCCCTCCATCAGCTGGCACCCTGGAGCATGGCTTGGCAAGGGGGCCAGCTCCCCCCCATGCCACACCAGCAGCCTTTTTCGGTGAGGCTGTTTTCAGTCAACATGTTGCAGAGAATTTTGGAAGAATTTTAAAGTGCAGAACTGCTAAAATACCCATCCTAGAGTAAAAACATGACCTCAAATTCAAAAGTTTTGTGCTTCGCTGGATCTCGAATCTGAGCTTTCAATGGCAATTTGACACACAACCATCCTTTTTTTTTTTTAGAACTTAGGTTCATTTAAATATAAATCAGAGCTCTAAGAGTGGCATATTAGTCAAAGCAGAAAACCATGGGGGTAATTACGTTTCACGGAAGGAAACCCAGGGCTGTGGCCTAATGTCAGCTCAGTCTATTTAGGGTAGGCAAAGACGTTTCTTTGTGGCTTTCACTTCGGCTTCAGGGGAGAGTTACAGATGAAGCTACAGCAACATTTTCTTAGTTTACAGAAAAAAAAATGGCAGTAAATATCTATTAAGATCAAAACAAAACATAAATATCTGTAATTCTTCAGCAGTCGCAAAAACCTGAAAATGTTTTTTTCAATATACAAGAGGAATCCTCCTTTTGGTTTTAGGTTATTAAGTTCAGTTTAAAACATTTTTTTGTCCATTTAAATGTTGATGGAATTTTTAAAAATAAATGCTGCATCTAAATAAGAGGCTGATAATTTAAGTGAAACTTTGTGCTACTTTTGAAATAAAATTTCATTTTTAAATTATAAAAATTTAATGTAATAGAATTTCTAATTTTACTGGTCCCAGAACATTCAACATTTTTTTACCTGAAGCTGTTTACTACATTTAATACAACATCAAGCAGATTTTTAGTCTGACTGAAGCACTATTTTCCAGAGACTTCAAGACCTCACTATTTGTAAAACATTTCTGCCTGCTTCTGAATACAGTAGTCTGAAGACAATTTCCCTTTTCCCAAATGCAACTCACCTGTCATTGCCAAACTGATGTTGTGAGTATTTGCTGAAAGTAAATTAACACCCATGCCCATAGCCCAGGCAGAGTGAAACTCAATCGCAGTCAGAAACGGCAGGACGTTCATCCAAGCCGTCGGGAAGAGCACGGTGTCCACCTGCAGCTCGCTCACCAGGACCACAGCAGGCTCGTGGAAAAGGATGTCGAAGCAAGTGAAAATGCCAAACTTCCCAAAGGGGGTCTCAAAAGTGACGGCTTCTGGCTCTTTTGGGTAATTAAACTGAGTTTCTCTTCTAAACAGGTTGTACTGCAGGTGAAGAAAATGGCATATTAGAAACTAAAAATAAGGCAAGATTATCAACAGCTATTTTTGCTCTAAGATAGTCTTTAAGGCAAAGCTGGGGGTTGAGATACCTAAGCTGGCCAGCACACTGCTTTTGCATCCATCCAGCCGACCCTCTCCCCCAGCAAAATGGGGTGGCTGTGCCCCAGCTGCCTCCTGGAAGCAACGCCCAGCCGATATTAACTGCTAAACCCTGCCAAGATGTCACCTGTAAAAGCTCCATCTGGCTTGGCCAAAACTGTACCGAGGACCAGCTAACATCTACTGCTTATGGAAAACTCTGTCACTGCTTCTTTCCCATTTACTATCATAAATGTAGCCCTTAGGCGTTTGGTATCCAGCATGCACTCTGCAGCTCTGTGCTCCTGGGCACCTGATCAATCAAGCACTTGCCTACTTTTCCTTCTGGCCATAAGATCCTTCCATCAGATCATCCTAGATTGGTTGTCACTTTACAGTAATGTAAAATTATTGCATAAACCAGCTGAAATTGGTACCAAAGAAATAAAAAATATACTGATAATCAATTACAGGGTGATGCTGAAGGACCTCCTTACCTTGTGGTAACGAGCCACCAGTTTCCCCTCTGGGTCAAAGACGACATCAGTGTTGTACTGATAGCGGCCGTCACTGGGGCAGCTGGGATCACTGGAGTTACACAGCTTCTTGTCCCCCATGTTTGCAACCACATAGATGGAGTTATTTCTGGCCATGCAGCTGAGTCGTTCCTGCACTGGAGCAGGAGCAAATCTAATGCATTTTTGGCAAAAGAAAAAAAACAAAAAATTTTACAAGTTTAAGTTCAGATGTGGAGGAAATGCATTCAAAGTTACTATTCCACTAACTAACTGCACATCCCCAGGTGCTGAAAAAAAGGACAGATCAAATCATAGTTTCTGTTCATTTTCTTCTCTGTTCATAGCATCATTTTAAATTGGTGGTCTCTTTTACCTTTAAAAAATGGTCTCCCTGTGTTCTTCTTTCCTGTACCCTTAACAATGCTACTTTCTGTGCGGATATAATTCCCAGCTAATGCACATAAAAAGATATGGATGGCTTCAGAAAACAAGGGAGACAATAAATCAGTATACAGACATAAACTTAAAATAACTTACAAATAAATTTTCAGGCAGATCTAAACCTTGATTTCAAAAGACCATTTTAGCCTTTTTTAAGACTCTTCGTTCTGTATAAGGCAGCTGCCCTTAAGCCTTTAGTAAAAAGTGGCCACAGCATTTACAGAGATGAGGACTTCTGAAATCTAGCTTCATAAAGCCTTAGAATAGAAGAATAAAAAAGCTTAGCCTAGACATGAACTTGGTCCTCTGGGTGTCCCCTGCTGACACACATTCAGAGCAACCCTGTGTAACACAGGAGACTGTGCAAGTGGTTGGATTTCTAAAAGGCACTTCTTTCAGATCTAGATAAATATATTGTGCAATTTGATTTAGAAATCACCCAGCCACATGAGCTGAGGACTGAATCACCTTGTCTAACCTATGCATCTGACATGATAATAAACTAGCTTATACTTACAGAAGATTTTCACAATTGATCTGAAGTGATAAATTATTAAATGTTTTGAAAAATAATGAACTTGACAAAAATTTCCTCATTTTCCCCTTTTTGCAATTTTTAGAAATGAGACAGTCTCAATGCTTTTTACCTTGCACATTACCATTACCATTTGACTAAGAGTTCTTTTTGATGCAAATCATTTCTATGCTACTTGGAATGTTTAATGCATGAAAAAAAATAGCAGTTCTTAGGCATTTATTGGGAGCAGCTCATGACTCCACGAGGCACTAGTTTGAAACCACATAAATCACTGCAGAAGAAATCACCTTGTGGGGTCGGTGCAAGGAATCCAGTTCACTGCCGGATCAGGGATATCCTCCAGGTAGGGGTAGATGGCTTCTCTCGTGAAATGCCAGCCATAAATGCCGTCTTCCGGAGTCACAATGATGTGGGCACCCTGACACAACAGGCTCCGTTAAGAATTCGCCCATCAACAGATAACCAGGAGGCTCAGCAGGAGCAGAAAACGCTAATTAACGAGGCTCACGATACACCTAGTACCTGCTGGGCGGCTTCCTTGATGGCCCCTTCCAAGACATCCATGTTTTTGTTCATCAGGGCCAAAGCATCGTCGGGAGAAACGGGCTCGTCAGTGACATCTGGCAGGATGACCGCGTGCTCGTAGACGGCTGCAGTGAAGGTGTCGGAGGCAAGGGCCTGCAGGACTGCGAGTGCAAACACCGCAGCGCGCAGGAGAGGCTGGGAAGGGAGCATGGCTGGTGCCTCGCAGCTCCTGGATCGGGCATGGGGAATATAAACAGGACAGCGAGAGGAGGAGTAAAGACATAATAAGTTTGCTTTGGAAATAATTTTCTGGTGAGTAGTCTGGGAAGGTACAGTATAGTTCTGCCAACAGTCAGGACATTTAATTATAACAAGAAGTCAAACAAACACTTCTAGGAATTGGATCTTGTTTCCAATTCAAAAGGCTGTAAATGAAAGGTGAACAAAAGGCTAAGAGACCACGTCAGAGGCAATGCTGATCTACGAGGGGCTCTGTGGAAGGAGGACTTGCGTGCTCCGTTTGGACATCCCTCTCCAGGCTTCCAAACCCACCTCGGGGCGAGCCCAGACTCCCCTGGTTAGGGCACACCACTCCATATAACTTACCACATGCGGCTGCCGCTGGTTAAAAATTCAGCCGGTGCTGCAGGCAGACCGCCTGCGTGAAGTACAGCCCTCGCGCTTCAGAGTGTAGCTGATTCATCCACGCTTACGAGACACACGGTCCTGCCATGCCTCTTGCCTTGCGCCACTGGCTCATTATAGTTGTAGCAGGTGCCCTGAGAGTGTCCTGCCTCCCGGCCTCATACTGCAATATAAACTAACCCTTGAACTGTGCTGATCTCTCTGCCTAGAGCTAACGTACTCGCTCACCTTGTGAGAAAGAATTAAACAACACAGAATGATTTCTTTTTTACTATTTTTGTTACAGGAGGCCATTTTTCACACAACAAGCAATTTGAAATTCCTCAGAAAAAGCAGTTTTTTCTCACGGAAAGCAATTTTTGCATAGCATTTTGGAAACAGACTATTACTACTGGAGTTTCAGGTGCTTTGTAAAAACACCTTTGTTAGAACCTGCGGTATGTCTGTAAGGGTAAAGGAACATAACCTGGCTCACCATTTACTGCTCAGCAAGAAGCCAAGGAAAACTTGCTTCATCCTGACAACAGCTTCCTCTTCGCTATGCAGTTTCACCCACAAGTCTTATTTTTGTCCATCAGCACCAAGGCCTCCTCAGGAGAAACTGGCACTGCAGCACGTTCCCACTAGACCGTGCTGTGCTCGTAGACGGCTGCGATGTATCTGTCCAGGGCACGGGCCTCCGGAGCAGACAGCACCAGAAGCACGGCAGAGGCACGAGCTTTAGGAAGCCGCACGTCTGGAGCCTGGAAGTGGCCCAAGAGGAGGCTGCGGGCAAGCAAGGAGAGGGGGCTTTAAAAGGGGAACTCTTGCGCAAAATCTGGGAATTCCCCAAACTGGCAGGAAGCGGACACCAGGAGTTGTAAGCACCCTGCCCGGAAAGTCTCCCAATGTCAAAGGCAAGAGAGCTGCCAGCATTGAGCAATTCTGCCTTGTACCACCTGTAGTGAAGTCACCACTGTGCTGCAGCTGAAGAAACACATCCCCTGCCAGATCTGCGAACGATTCAGGCGTGGCATTGCTGTAGCAATGCAGTTCAAGGCAAGCCCGGGTCACAGCAGGAAAACAAGCCAGAGTTTGGGAAATCTCAGCAAGGACCAGCACGGACGCGTTCCCGGCCAAACTGGAGGGCACGGGGCGCAGGCAGGGCTGCGGGAGGCAGGCGGCCGGTCCCCGGCTCAGTGCTGCCCCACGGCCACCAACCTGTGCCACCCCAGCTCGGCACAGCACCGGCTCAGAGTCGCGGGGCTTTTGGGGGCTGCCCCACATCGCAGGGGGCTGCCAGGCACGCTGCTTGTCTGGGCAAACCCGTCAGCACATCACTCAGTGACTGAGGTCTGAAGATCTCTGGTCCACAAAGGTCTCTGTTGGAAGAGCATTGTGAATGGGAGCCACGATTTCTAAATTTTGCCTACTGCAACCTGCTTTCTTACGTCTACAGAACGCTCCAGCAGAAGTCTTGAAGCCAAAGCTGCACAGGCACAAAAATCACTTGTCGCAGGTTGCCCAAGTGTCTTACCTTCTTTGGTTCTGAGTCAGCCGTCAGGCAACAAAACGCTTTTTAGCTGCACGTCCATCGAAGAAGTGTGTATTGTTATTGGTGGTTACACACAGCCTTGTCTTTATACAGACTTTCGGTATGTAGATAATGGGCACATTTGCATAGGATTACTTTCTGTATGCCTGACTTACGCAATAACACATTTCACAACGATAAATGTTAACACAATCTTTGTAGCAAAAAGAATTTAGTGCCGTGACGGCTTATGCCAGTCTTCTATCGGAAAATATTCAACATACAAACATGCCTAAACCAATCCACAATGGCCTTGACCCAAATCCTGAATTCAAGATACTCACGAGGTTCAGGCTTGGCATCATGTACTACTTGCACCGACGTTCCCCTAGCCAGAGGACTGGCATCAGCAGTGAACAAACCTGGAGGAACCGCTTCTCAGCTCTGAGACTGGCCACACGCTCCCGCTGAATCCCTTCGGCATTGCAAGGTGAGACCTTCTTGCGTGCCACAGCCTCCCTTAAATCCAGATCCTTTCCCTGGGAGAGAGCTGAGGTATCACCCACCAGGTTCCCGGGGGACAAGTACAGTGTCTGCCCTGAGTCTGTACCCATGGGAAGAGGATCACACTGGATAATCCCTTGCTGGACTGAGATCAGGCTGTGGTCAGACAGGAACTGACTCCAACAGTGAACAAGGTTTTAAGAGAGTATGGCACTCGCAGCAGTGATGTTGAGCTTCCATGAGTCAGAGTACATTGTCTGGGCCTTTTGATAAACATGTCATTATGTTAGACATGACACTATGTTATGTCACATGTGAGTATCTATTCACATTGTAAAACTGAAAAGGTCATATGGTGCACAGCAGTGATAATCAGTGCTGGAGCGTGGATAGTATTTGCACTCCCAATGTCTCACCAGCTCCATAACAGAAGTACTTGTGACTGAGGACCTTGAGACCACCATGCTGAGACCAGGAATGGTGCCAGTGTAGGGAAAAGGAAGGAGAAATTAGACTGATAGAGGTCTCTGACCACTCTTAAAGACACAGCCACAGAACATGCACATCTTTATATATTGATATGCTGAAAGAAGGTCACTAGGGTCCAGTAGCAGCAACAAAGCACGGGTCATGGGGGGAGAAAAGGAAGCAAAGATGTGAAGAGTGCCTTCTGACCAAGAAGCAGTGGCAGGTTTTGTTTCAGGGTTGGCTCTTTGACTGGAGTCCTTGCTCAGCCTCCATGATGCACTATTCTGTGCTACCATGTTGTCCTGGTTTCAGCTGGGATAGAATTAATTTTCTTTTTAGTAGCTGGTATAGTGTTATGTTTGGGGTTCATTTTGAGAAGAATGTTAGTAACACACTGATGTTTTCAGTTGTTGCTAAGTAGGGGTTTTACTAAGTCAAGGATTTTTCAGCTTCTCATGCCCAGCCAGCAAGAAGGCTGGAGGGGCACAAGAAGTTGGGAGGGGACACAGCCAGGATAGCTGACCCAAACTGGCTAAAGGGGTATTCTATACCATGGGACATCATGCCCAGTATATAAACTGGGGGGAGTTGGCCTGGGGGGATTGCTGCTCAGGAACTAACTGGGCATCGGTCAGCAAGTGGTAAGCAATTGCATTGTGCATCACTTGCTTTGTATATTCCAGTTCTTATACTATTGTTATTGTCTTTTTTTTTTTTTTTCTTCCTTTCTGTCCTATTAAACTGTCTTTATCTCAACCCATGAGTTTTCCTTTTTTTTTTTGATTCTCTCCCCCATCCCACTGGGAGCGGGAAGGAGTGAGTGAGTGGCTGCATGGTGCTTAGTTGCTGGCTGGGGTTAAACCACAACACATGTGCCACACAATGTGTACCAATGACATAAGAGCAATAAAACCTAAACAACACAAATAGGAAAAAAAAGTATAAGTGGGGTAAAAAAGCAGACTTGCATAGGTCAGCATAAGTAGTTGTGTATCAGAGAAAAAGGATTATTTTTTTTTTTTGTACAGAGCTGCGGCAAATCACATCTTCCACTGTTTTATTTACTGGTCCCATAATAATCTGCAATTATGAAATACACAATGCTGTTTTAATAAGAATGTATCCTCTGGCCCACAATACAGATTTCCTGAGGGCTAGAAAAATAAAAATACAGAAAACAGAGAGAGAAACACAACTGCTGTTTTGCACTAATAAAAGATTAATAATCTTATAATATAGAAATAGATACTTCTCAATAAATGGTAGCAATAAAATAATATTTCTGCATTATTACTAAACAAAGCACACTGATAAGAAATTTGTGCAACTGGAATAAGAAACATAATTGGAATTGTTGTAGTAGAGGATAATGTATCTCATTTGGACATAAGATTAATTGTGTACAGCTTCAGTTATGGTATTATCAGGGGAAGGCTGGTGGTTGTGGGTCTTGTTTCAGATGATCCTTTTCATACCAGCGTCCAAAAAGCGTAACAGTGATGACTGGTTTTGTTGTTCTCGTCTTACTTATCAAGCGCCCATCATTCAATACCTGATTGAAAAAGGTAAGAGAAGGACATGACTAGAGCAGTACCATATGAACATGCTAAGAGCTCAGAAAGATGTGACAAAACAGGAGGAAGGAACATCAGACCATTTCTCTTACTGAAACTAGTGACTTCATTAAAAGGTATTTAATAGATCTGATTATTCACTATAAGCAAGTTCACTTTGGCTGTTTTGAGACAGTTTATTCCATTCCTATCCCACAGAGAATCTAGCATGACACAGCTCCAGGCTGTCCCATTACCTCAAACTCCCCGGGGGCCAGCTGCACCCCACTGTACAAGACTTCTGGAAAGACGTAGTTGGCGCCAAATGTGCCGCTGAGGGAGAACATCTCAAACTTGGTCTGAGCCGTCTCCACCGGCTGCCCGCACGTGTTCAGGTCTGTGCTCTTGCACTTGAGCAGTGTGCATATCTGTGGGGAGGAGAAGACAACAACAAATATAGCCAGATGGAAATACTCTGGTGGAAAAGCCTTGCATCATCAAATCTAGCATGTGTCGGAGCATGTGACCATCACAGGATCTCTTTCATAATTTTTAAGCAACTCCTTTTAGGTTGTAGCTTAATTTTTTCACCCCTTGACATGATTGGGAGTATTCCAGACCTGCATTGTCTTAGTAGTTAGAAATAACCTGCTTCTGATTTAAGTGCTGCCAGAGCACCTTATTTCATTCCTGAAGCCCAATCCTGTCACTTCCACTAATTCTTCCAATTGCCAGTTCTCTTGTTTGAAGGTTGCTTTCTCACGTGTTTTAGTAAGATGAATTTGTGAATGGAGATTTTAGGCAAATGAAACCAAGTCCTCCTCATGGGTACATTGTGCAACTGTACACACAGGTCCTCTTACTGGTATTTGCACATGTTGCTAATAATGGTTCATTAGATGGGCTGGTAGTCCATGGGAAATATGAATTTGATGTTCTCCATCCAAATCCTGATGAATATATGTCAAGGTGATGAAGTTAGCATCCTCTGTTACAGTTTTCTGTTAGGAGTTGCAGCACATAGAGGAAAGTAGGAATGTCAATGTTTTCCTTTTGTCCTTAGAGTTAATTATCCAGCTGATAAATGTTTATGGACAACATGAAGAAATATGAAATAGGGCTAGCACTCCTGTGAAGATTCAAAGGATGTTGGCTGGTTTTGCTGACAGGTGATGGAGTTTTTCTATTTGTGTCAGATAGTGGGGGATAGAAGAAGCATATTTGCAAACATCAGAAGTATTATTCATCAGCAAATATGGTTTTGTGTTGAAATGTAAATAAGCAGAGAAATAAAGAATAAAATTCTCTCAGTATGTTCTGAGGAAATGACAAAGAAACTGAGGGAAAAAGGAAGAGTAGAAATTCCTGTCTTCTCTAGAAAATTTAGTACTGGTAGAGATCATCTGGCAGCTTCCACAATCACTGAAATAAATTTTCCAAGCGAGCTCGCCAAGAACTGAATTTATTCAAGCTACCTTCTTAAATGTATTAGATGAGCTGTTTGCTGTCTAAGACCTCCCCCCATATCCTGGAGTCTGTACCAGCTGATATGCAAAGGCCATGTTGACAGACACAAGTAACTAACTAAAAAAGGAATAATCTGTTGGCACAATAACTTAATTATGAAGGCAAAAAAGGTTTTCTAATATGGCTTTAAGCAAATTCAACCAGGATGTAACGCACTGACTTCCCAAACATTTGATTAAAAGACAGGAAGAGTGCACATTTCCAGTAAAAGTCATATGCCATTTCAATAAACTTTATTGCTATGATTTGAGTAATGACAAAAAATTAACATCTCTGTGACCCTAAGTTATCAGTGTCTCATAAAGATAGATATGATCAACTGATTTTTTAACAGCAACTCTTTGATGATGATTACAGAGGAGATTCAGAACACTTACTGCAGATAGTCACAAAAGAGGACCTAAATTCAGCCAATATTGCATGCTTAAAAAAGTAGTGAGCATGCTTTGGGAACTTAACAGAGGTTTAGAGATCTCTCCACTGCATTTGCTGGATTTAAAGGTAAGCGGGCTTGGACGTTTTTGCAACTACTTCCCATTGCTAACAAATAGGATGCCAGGACTCCAGCATACAAGAAAGTAATTGTCTTTTTCCCCCACAGAGGTGAAGGTTTCTCCCTGTGAAGAAGCTTCCTAAAATAAGTAGCCCCCCTCCAAAGAATCATTACCTGCAGATAGTATTGTCCTTCAACAACATGAAGCCCATCAAAAGCACCCAGCACATAAACTTCATCTTCTTGTTTCCCTGCCATCTTGTAGCTCAGGTGACAGCAGAGGTCTTTCTGGCAAACGGTGAGATTCCCCTCAGGCTTAGTGAGCTCAGTGAAAGTGAATTGGTCGTGGAAGATGAGTCCGCTGAAATCATGGTCATTCGGTGAGAATCTTTTGACGCTTGAAGCATATGAGCTCCAGCTGACAGCAGGCGGGGAGGCAGGAGAAAGGCGAGGGTGTGAATCTAGTTCAGCAATGAGGAGGCCACCATCCTCATTTTTCATGTTGTAGTAGTATGTTCTGGCTCCGTCTGGTGCATAAATACCACTCCCTGAGGACAGCACAATAGTCAGTCCAAAAAGAATAAAAAATTTTGTATTGCCCTTTTAACTGTCTCTACTGCTAGCTTATCCACTATTTTATAAATATTACAGAAATTTTAGTGGCACCAGAGGTGACCATTAGCAACTCGGTACATAGAGCTCATGCTTTAGCAAAGAATAGCATTTTTCTTCCTGGGTGAGGTCTGCTCAGTGTTGCCAAAGGCAGAGGATGTTATGATGTTATGTTATGGTTGTGTTTATGGCCTCCCCAGTTCTCTTTTCTCCTGTAGGCAACAATGTTGCTTGAGAATTCCTTTATTCTCAGCTAACTGATGTAAAAGGACCATCTACCAATTGAGACCATCTAAAACACAACACAGGCAAGTATCACAGGCACGTCCTGGTGAACAAAGAAAGAAGGAGATAGCAGCTGTCCAGTCCTGTTTACACTGGCTGAGGACTCCTCCCCACATGGGGAATTAACACCTGACCAGTGCCAAGTGACAGAGGAAAAACAAAGATCTGTCATACCCATCACTGCCGAAAAGCCACATAAAATGGACCACAATCAGTAGTCTGTCAGGCATTTCAAATGAGAAGCCCCAAGCCAATACTGTGGTTTCACAGCTCAGCAAAGATACTGGTCTGGCTGAAATATACTATCCCATAAGCTAAGCTCTAGAAAATCAGTGCTACACTCTTAAAACAAAATGCAGACTTCTTAGCAGCGTTACTGCAACAGGTCTGATTTTTTTTTTTAACACTTTTCCACAACTGTGTTAAATACAGCTACAAGTAAGTCTTTCATTTGGCCAGAATAAATGGAGCCATGTATGTGGTTTACAAGTATATTTAGAGTTTAGCATTCAATCACAGACTTAGAGGTGGAGAGGAAAAGAGCCTAGGTTTCAGAAGTTTCTACTCAGGTAGAAAGGGCAGTAACTTACTACTTGTTCAGAGGCATTAAAATAAAGAAAGGAAAATCCTAAGAAGCTAGGGAGAAGAAAAGAAAACACCACAAACCTTGCTGTATCTTGTATGGCATCAGTAGGGATGGGATTTGTCGGTTTTAAAATTTGGTGACTAGACTCTTCACCTTCCAGATAAATACAGTATATTTCTCTGCAAAATCACCTTGCAGAACAGGGAATAAAGATTCACGGCTATAAAGGTTTTTCAGACAGAGTGACAATTAATTACCTGTCATAGATATGCTGGTGTCATGTGTATTGGCAGCTAGGAAGTTGACACCCATGCCCATAGCCCAGGCAGAGTGAAACTCAATCGCAGTCAGAAATGGCAGGACGTTCATCCAAGCCGTCGGGAAGAGCACGGTGTCCACCTGCAACTCGCTCACCAGGACCACGGCAGGCTCGTGGAAAAGGATGTCGAAGCAAGTGAAAATGCCAAACTTCCCAAAGGGGGTCTCAAAAGTGACGGCTTCTGGCTCTTTTGGGTAATTAAACTGAGATTCTGACATAAAGAGATTATACTGTAGGGGAAGGAAAAAAGAGAAACCGGTTAAAAGCACTTACTGCAATATCCTGGAGTCATTCCCTAAAACAGTTCAGAATGACTAGAGAAGTTTTTTGACCCGTGTTTAAAGCCTTCACATGTAGGAAGTAAGGCTAAAATTGTATGATCACCATAGTGCCCAAAAGGTGGATATGGGGAGACATATACTGCCCTGGCATCTAACTAGGAAAGCAACCAGCTATCTGCAGATCTGTTGCTGTCAGCCACCTCCAACTCCCATACAAATAATCTCTCCACTCTCCCCAGCTAGTTTATAATTGTGGTGACCCGAAAGACACACAGAAGACAAATAATAATCGACGAGGAGCATAGACGATCTGGTGCCAAGAGACAGGATTGGTGACCTCGGTGTGGAGATGCACAGAAGGACTGGAAGCAGACAGCACCAGCAGGAAGCACAAGACAGTACTGGGAGACTGCAGAGCGGAGAAGAAAACAAAGGCTGTGGTGATGGGGGGAAGGCAGATGATCTCAGCCAACAGAAAAATCCAAGTTTGCGACATTCTCAGCTTTCCAACATTTTTCTTCTTCCTTCACATTCATGTTTACTAAAAGAAACCCTTAATCTCCAGGTGGTCTGGACGATAAAGAGGTGCACCAAGCCAGAAAAGAGGTTCAAGTTTACTGAACTTGTAACTCAGCGCCTGGGCTGTGCCAGGCTGGCACAGGGGGAAACAGACTCACTTTATCAGCATCTCCCTCACCCAGTTTTCTCACAAATAAATATCTTGGCAACATCTCTGAAGAACCAGGTGAAATACTGGGCCCAAAATACATTAAATAAACAACTGACTTCAGTCTAGCCACATTGGCATGATATCTGGCACACAGTTCCCAAACAACTTTGATGAACCTTGCAGGTAGGCACATAAAACTGGAAGAAGATCCTTTCATTGGGTGCAAATGTTTCTATGCCCTCATCTCTTTTTAAATCCAGCTTAGGTCCCTGGTTTTGTCCAGATAATTCACATTATGCAAAAAATGTGCTGAAAAATCATCAGGAAAAAAAATTATAGGAAAGGACCTATCTTCCTTAAATCAGACTACGCATCTAAGGTGAGACGCAGAAGAACATTTTTAAATCCTGGAATGTGAAGGGGTAGTCTGGTGAAAACCTGGCACTGAAAACTAAAGGTGCTTAAGCAGCAGGATTTCCAGTAATAGGGAGTTAATGAACTGAGGAAGTCAACCAAAACCATATGCCACTAAATTGGACCTGAGCAATCATTTGTCATTCCAGTCTGTTTTGATAAACATGACAGCAAACGCAAATTCGGAGTCAACACTTCACAGCAAGAGAGAGATTCTTTTAAATTATAAACAGAAGCAAAAATCTGCCATGGGACAATGACTGGCATTTAATTCTCTTGCCAAAGAGAGTCATTTTCCAAGTAGTGCAAAAATAGCTCCTGACTTTCCAAGGCCACTTTACCTTGTGGTAACGAGCCACCAGTTTCCCCTCTGGGTCAAAGACGACATCAGTGTTGTACTGATAGCGGCCGTCACTGGGGCAGCTGGGATCACTGGAGTTACACAGCTTCTTGTCCCCCATGTTTGCAACCACATAGATGGAGTTATTTCTGGCCATGCAGCTGAGTCGTTCCTGCACTGGAGCAGGAGCAAATCTAATGTATTTTAGGAAAAAGAGAAAAAAAAGACTAACAAAAACTGTGCTGCCGGTGGCGTCCATCACTGAGTGCTGAGGGCACGCCAGCAGCACCTCCAATCCTGCAGTCATGGCAGGGCAGGCAGATACACAGGGTCGCTGCACCACTCCCTCAGGTTGCTTCCTGCAGCCCGGGGAAGGTCCTGGAGCCCTCCCATCGGCGTCCAGAGGGACACGCTGCCCCTGGGCTGCCTGCCAGCACCCCTCGGCGCCAGGAACCCGCTCTGCAGCAAGCAGATAATCCTAGGGCTGGGAAAGGGCAGGAGAGGAATTGCTGGGCAGAGGAAGAGACTAACTTGATGTCACACAGGAGAATATCTTAGCGTCTGGCACAGCAGCACCTGAGGACTGTAGCTCTGGGCCCTCGACACACCAAGCAGAGTCGAGGTGTGGAATAGTGTGGCTGATGTGGACAAGGCACTTCATCTCCTCCCACAGATGGGAGCACACAGTCCTCCAGCCGTGGCATGAACAGCAGTGGGATATTCATTTCAAGATGTGACGGGCCATGTGTCATGAACTGGCAGCACCTCTGAAGCACCCCTACCAGGCCAGAAAGAGAGCAGACATCCCCCTCCATAAGGTGGCGATGCATATGGCTTTGCAAGGTGTGCATGGGCCACACAGGAGGACCAGCATGCAAGATACATATACAGCACCAAGGAATAGGTCATGCCAGACCGTGGTGGCAGGAGTTATATTCCCATACACCGCTAATGAAAACCCTGATTGAGAACAGTGAAGAGACACACAGATCACCTTCACAAAAACTAACTGTGCGAAAAACTGCAATAAAGACCTGCTTAGACACTCTGCCACCCCACACCCGACATTCACTGAAAGACTCTGTATATTTTAGCTACTTATGTCTCAGTAGAGAGTTGCACATCCTGCACTTCTCCCCATTGTGAATCTTCCTCTCGGGACCATTGAGGAATTACATCCTCACAGATGTAATAACATGCTGTAAGCACCTCACCATTGAGCAGGTGCAGAAAGCCATGGTGAAAAAGGCAGACCACAGCTGTAGTTCCATGGCTGAGCACTTACTGCATGCTGTATGGATCTGAAGTCCAGCACTCAACCATAGGTTAGCTTGTCCCTGCTGGAACATGATGCTTGAGTGACAGATCATGTTCTATAGCACAGAGACTCTAGCAATTAGAACCTTATCTTATCTGAATTGTGAAAAACTAAGATTAAAAGTTTCTGGGTTTGTATCACTCAGAGCTTTGGACCTTGACTACTAACCTCATCACCTCTGTTATCAGCTGCTCAGAAACTAGTTCTTGGCTGTCCACAAAAACACTATGTGTGTTTATGTTTGTTTCTAAAAACCAAACAAACCAACAAAACAAATAAAAACTAGTGTCAAGAATTTACAATCAGTTCTATTCAAAACAGTGCGAAAAAACTGAAAGCAGAATGAGAAGCAGCATATTCTGGCACCAAAGTTTTTCCAAGTGAAAAAGCCCACGTTTCCTCTACATTCAGTAACCCGAATTCTGTATATTGTTTGAATTTCTCTTCAAAAGGTCTAATTCAAAAATCATTTTTCTTTAACAGGTTCCCTCATCAATTAGTCATGGACATACTATATATTTTATCATGCAACTTACCTTCATATGCAACTTTAATTGAAACTTACCCTCACTTCAAAAGCATTAGCAGTTCTTAGGCATTTATTGGGAGCAGCTCATGACTCCACGAGGCACTAGTTTGAAACCACATAAATCACTGCAGAAGAAATCACCTTGTGGGGTCGGTGCAAGGAATCCAGTTCACTGCCGGATCAGGGATATCCTCCAGGTAGGGGTAGATGGCTTCTCTCGTGAAATGCCAGCCATAAATGCCGTCTTCCGGAGTCACAATGATGTGGGCACCCTGACACAACAGGCTCCGTTAAGAATTCGCCCATCAACAGATAACCAGGAGGCTCAGCAGGAGCAGAAAACGCTAATTAACGAGGCTCACGATACACCTAGTACCTGCTGGGCGGCTTCCTTGATGGCCCCTTCCAAGACATCCATGTTTTTGTTCATCAGGGCCAAAGCATCGTCGGGAGAAACGGGCTCGTCAGTGACATCTGGCAGGATGACCGCGTGCTCGTAGACGGCTGCAGTGAAGGTGTCGGAGGCAAGGGCCTGCAGGACTGCGAGTGCAAACACCGCAGCGCGCAGGAGAGGCTGGGAAGGGAGCATGGCTGGTGCCTCGCAGCTCCTGGATCGGGCATGGGGAATATAAACAGGACAGCGAGAGGAGGAGTAAAGACATAATAAGTTTGCTTTGGAAATAATTTTCTGGTGAGTAGTCTGGGAAGGTACAGTATAGTTCTGCCAACAGTCAGGACATTTAATTATAACAAGAAGTCAAACAAACACTTCTAGGAATTGGATCTTGTTTCCAATTCAAAAGGCTGTAAATGAAAGGTGAACAAAAGGCTAAGAGACCACGTCAGAGGCAATGCTGATCTACGAGGGGCTCTGTGGAAGGAGGACTTGCGTGCTCCGTTTGGACATCCCTCTCCAGGCTTCCAAACCCACCTCGGGGCGAGCCCAGACTCCCCTGGTTAGGGCACACCACTCCATATAACTTACCACATGCGGCTGCCGCTGGTTAAAAATTCAGCCGGTGCTGCAGGCAGACCGCCTGCGTGAAGTACAGCCCTCGCGCTTCAGAGTGTAGCTGATTCATCCACGCTTACGAGACACACGGTCCTGCCATGCCTCTTGCCTTGCGCCACTGGCTCATTATAGTTGTAGCAGGTGCCCTGAGAGTGTCCTGCCTCCCGGCCTCATACTGCAATATAAACTAACCCTTGAACTGTGCTGATCTCTCTGCCTAGAGCTAACGTACTCGCTCACCTTGTGAGAAAGAATTAAACAACACAGAATGATTTCTTTTTTACTATTTTTGTTACAGGAGGCCATTTTTCACACAACAAGCAATTTGAAATTCCTCAGAAAAAGCAGTTTTTTCTCACGGAAAGCAATTTTTGCATAGCATTTTGGAAACAGACTATTACTACTGGAGTTTCAGGTGCTTTGTAAAAACACCTTTGTTAGAACCTGCGGTATGTCTGTAAGGGTAAAGGAACATAACCTGGCTCACCATTTACTGCTCAGCAAGAAGCCAAGGAAAACTTGCTTCATCCTGACAACAGCTTCCTCTTCGCTATGCAGTTTCACCCACAAGTCTTATTTTTGTCCATCAGCACCAAGGCCTCCTCAGGAGAAACTGGCACTGCAGCACGTTCCCACTAGACCGTGCTGTGCTCGTAGACGGCTGCGATGTATCTGTCCAGGGCACGGGCCTCCGGAGCAGACAGCACCAGAAGCACGGCAGAGGCACGAGCTTTAGGAAGCCGCACGTCTGGAGCCTGGAAGTGGCCCAAGAGGAGGCTGCGGGCAAGCAAGGAGAGGGGGCTTTAAAAGGGGAACTCTTGCGCAAAATCTGGGAATTCCCCAAACTGGCAGGAAGCGGACACCAGGAGTTGTAAGCACCCTGCCCGGAAAGTCTCCCAATGTCAAAGGCAAGAGAGCTGCCAGCATTGAGCAATTCTGCCTTGTACCACCTGTAGTGAAGTCACCACTGTGCTGCAGCTGAAGAAACACATCCCCTGCCAGATCTGCGAACGATTCAGGCGTGGCATTGCTGTAGCAATGCAGTTCAAGGCAAGCCCGGGTCACAGCAGGAAAACAAGCCAGAGTTTGGGGAATCTCAGCAAGGACCAGCACGGACGCGTTCCCGGCCAAACTGGAGGGCACGGGGCGCAGGCAGGGCTGCGGGAGGCAGGCGGCCGGTCCCCGGCTCAGTGCTGCCCCACGGCCACCAACCTGTGCCACCCCAGCTCGGCACAGCACCGGCTCAGAGTCGCGGGGCTTTTGGGGGCTGCCCCACATCGCAGGGGGCTGCCAGGCACGCTGCTTGTCTGGGCAAACCCGTCAGCACATCACTCAGTGACTGAGGTCTGAAGATCTCTGGTCCACAAAGGTCTCTGTTGGAAGAGCATTGTGAATGGGAGCCACGATTTCTAAATTTTGCCTACTGCAACCTGCTTTCTTACGTCTACAGAACGCTCCAGCAGAAGTCTTGAAGCCAAAGCTGCACAGGCACAAAAATCACTTGTCGCAGGTTGCCCAAGTGTCTTACCTTCTTTGGTTCTGAGTCAGCCGTCAGGCAACAAAACGCTTTTTAGCTGCACGTCCATCGAAGAAGTGTGTATTGTTATTGGTGGTTACACACAGCCTTGTCTTTATACAGACTTTCGGTATGTAGATAATGGGCACATTTGCATAGGATTACTTTCTGTATGCCTGACTTACGCAATAACACATTTCACAACGATAAATGTCAACACAATCTTTGTAGCAAAAAGAATTTAGTGCCGTGACGGCTTATGCCAGTCTTCTATCGGAAAATATTCAACATACAAACATGCCTAAACCAATCCACAATGGCTTTGACCCAAATCCTGAATTCAAGATACTCACGAGGTTCAGGCTTGGCATCATGTACTACTTGCACCGACGTTCCCCTAGCCAGAGGACTGGCATCAGCAGTGAACAAACCTGGAGGAACCGCTTCTCAGCTCTGAGACTGGCCACACGCTCCCGCTGAATCCCTTCGGCATTGCAAGGTGAGACCTTCTTGCGTGCCACAGCCTCCCTTAAATCCAGATCCTTTCCCTGGGAGAGAGCTGAGGTATCACCCACCAGGTTCCCGGGGGACAAGTACAGTGTCTGCCCTGAGTCTGTACCCATGGGAAGAGGATCACACTGGATAATCCCTTGCTGGACTGAGATCAGGCTGTGGTCAGACAGGAACTGACTCCAACAGTGAACAAGGTTTTAAGAGAGCATGGCACTCGCAGCAGTGATGTTGAGCTTCCATGAGTCAAGAGCACATTGTGGAGCAAGGCTCATGCCTCGCAGCTCCTAGAATGCTCTGAGTCATGGAAAAACAGTGCAAAAGGAGCATGCATAGAAAAGAAAAGAGGGACAAAGTTTAACTTTGAAGGAGGGAGGAAGTGCTGGTCTGTTAAAGCATTACCCTGGAATCAAGTGTCGCTGGTGACAAACAGGGAAGTATAACAGTACACAGAAGGATGTCGCAACTCAATGAGACTAAAAAACTGTGTAGTGCCAAGACTGATTGTGCCAATATAAAAATAAGTCATTAAACACATGGCTAGAAAGAACAGTCCAATTTTTGTTGTTACACTTTTCTCTGTCATCGATTGCAAGAGCCTTTTGCTACCTGTGTTGGCTCAACTCTGATACCCAGGTGAAAGGTGGATGTGTCACCCCTGGAGCTAGTCTTCTGTGAAGTTTGAGTGGCAAAACTGAGGGTCTTAAAAACTGCTTTATTCTAGTGTCTTCATATTCCACAATTCCTGTGCTATGTGTCAGTATGTGCAACTTTCCTGAGTTTCTTTAGACCAAAGTCATTACCTAAGCATCTCACTGCACTGACGTGTAATGCACTTAACATGGTGGGAAAAGAACTGTCCCTTGTGTTTATCACAGTGGCTCTCCTAGTCGCTTCTGTTCAGCTGTACATCTATTTCCAGCAGCCTTCCACCAGAAAATATGCATCTGGAGGGAATGTTTTCCTCTGAAATCAGGCAGGTAAGTGCCTCATTGCCTGGCTGCCGCTAGCCTGAAGCAGAAGACCATGCTAGTTCACCAGGTGCAGTGGCATGCCTGCTCCTCTGCTCACCCTTCCTGTGCCCAGGAAGATGCTGTGTATTGAAAGGCCTTCATTTTTAACCTTCAGTTCAGTTCAAATGCATTTTTTTGCTATGACATTTTCTATTTTTTAACTTTCTAGTAGTTGCAGTATTCTCATTTGGAAAAGGTTTTCTGAATAGTGGGAAGAAGAACAGGCTGTCTGCCTTCAGTTACAACAGACTCTCATTGTAGAGCTGAATCAGAGAAGACAGAAATGGAGGTGAATGCAAGCACCAGAGAGTTCTCTGCAAGAGTAATGCTGACTGAGGATTTCAACCACTGGGAACATTGATTTGCATCTGGTAACATTCACCTCTAAGTACTTCTCTACAGATGTTACTAGATACAGCATGCTCATTCAGGAGCCTTAAATATGAGCCTTTAAAAGGCTGCAACAGAGATTTCTGTGATAATTGACGTAATGTAGCTTTGAAGCCTTTTTCCCCCACCCTGTTTTTCTTACCAAATGAAATATGGATTGAGTCACATTAACCATAATCAGACATAAGTCTGCAGGAGGAAGCAGTAAATGCTCCCTTGTTTAGCAACAGCTAGGACAACAGCCAGCCCACAAAGGTGACTACCCAGGCAGGGCTCAGCAGAAAAAGTTACAAGCGCGAGGCTGGAGTACTGCCCTGCAACGTTTCAAGTCCCACTGCCAGGACCGGGGCGGGGGTCTGGAGTACGGAAGGATGGAGGCATCCCTGTCTGCCTCTACCAGCAGGCACCACCGCCTACTGCCTGCAGAGCTGGGAGCTCAGCCAGGAACATAATGCCAGTTAAACAAATCAACCCACTGAGCCCCCTGAATAAAAACTTCACAAAACTACAGCGGTCCAGGCTATACATGGCTATGGGCAATGTAAGAGGAAGCTTATCCTAGAGCACCCTCGGCTTTTCACACCTCCATCCTCCCAATCCACTCTCCCCACCCCTGGACTGCTCTATGCCCCATCTCTGCTACTGCCCAAGGGTGGCGGTTATCTGAGGACTTACTTTCGTGAAACAAGATGCAATCTGGTGCTAAATCAGCTTAGCTGTAGAGGTAGTCTGTCTTCAGAGTGTGGTCCTGCTCCTTTACTTGTGCTAAGAGAGACAGCGTGGAAGACTACTCCTCATTCAAAGCACTAATCTTGCTGTGGAGAAGCCCCTGTGAAAGGTCACACCGGCAACAACGCAATCACTGCAAAGCAGTGAGGAAATGCGGGCAGGGTGAGGAAATGCAAGCCACTCCTTGTAGCAACAGCACACACTTATGTCGCTTCGCTGTAACAGGACACCATGTCCTAGGGCACAGATATAAATGTAGAGATCCGCTACTTTTTCTCCACAAACAAGTAGAGTGTTTTCCATTACTTCTATTATATGAATTGCAGACAGTTACAATTTAATACATTTACAGACTAAAATCTTGTTTTTACAATATTCACTTTGTTCAAAACCAATGAATTTTGCAGCCTGCAAGTCTATTTTTTATGACGTTGGTCAGCTTAAATGTGAGCAATGTTTTTATTTCAAAACAAACCTGCAGAACAAACAATAGAATTAACCGCACATAGAAATCTTAGCTGCCCCACACAGAGTAATCCAGTCCACATGCTCAGAAAGTACAGTCTGCAGGGCCTGCACCCGCACACATGCTGGTGCGTTCAATCTGTTCAAGCTGTTCACTGGCCTTTCCCAACACCTGCCTGCACAGTCCTGCCTCTCCCTCGCACCAGCGTAAGCAACCATTTCATGGGAAGACAGATACGCACATGCAAAATTGCTCATTTTGAGGATTTTTGATATGGACCCATGTGACTGCTTGAAAAAGGTGACACAGTTATCATATATCAATAGTTTTGTGGAAAGGAAGTTTTCCACATCCTAAACTGTGGCCAGAAAGATTGAAGTAGACTCTTCCAACTGTAAGCTAGAGCACGGCATGAGAACACATTACACTGTGTGCTGAGTTGAATGACTGTTTTTGAAGCAATGGTGTTTCAAGGCTTGTTTTCTTTTTCAAAGTAAATGATAAAAGTTCAACCATCGGCCTTCAAAGGTTCTGTTAGCCTCTTAGAAAAGTGTGTGTTCAGAAAAGTGTGTGTTCAGAGATGGGACAGAACAGTGTTGTGGAAATGACTTCTAATACTCCACCAAAAATTTCAAAGAATTAAAAATAGGTTGTTATTGGGCCACAACCCACTTCTATGTGCCTGAATCCTACACCACTAAAGCCAGAGGAATTTATTTTCTATTGTCCCCAGTGTCAAGGTCAAATCTATGACAACCAACACTATCGTATAAAAACACATACAGAACTGCCCAGCAGAGTAATTTCTTTTTGCTGCAAAATCAAGTCAACAAATCAATGTGGAATGACTATGCTCTCAGATAAGGCAACTTGAGAAATAGAATGCCATTGTAATTATGGGTATTAAGATTAATTAACGTTATGATTAATTATGATTAATTAGCATTACAGAAACAAGCAGATGTGATCTTAAAGGATCTGCAGTGAAATCATGGTGAAGCTTGCTGTGTGTGTGGAGGGTCCTTTTCATACCACCTCCCAAAGAGAGTTACACTCAAAACTGGCTTTGATGTACTAGTCCGACTTATCAGTTGTCCATCAGTTAGCACCTAGTTATGGAAAAGTAAAATAAACAGGAACATCAGCAAAGCAGTACTATTGTATGACAGACACAAAATTCATTAATGTCGACCTAGTTGAGCGATGTGGTAGCTCACCTGGAGCTACCATGAAGTCTGAGAAAAACTACACTTCTGTCTTGAGCAAGATCATGTTCCAGGGGATTCGGGGCGGGGGGGGGGGGGGGGGGGGGGAAGAGGGGAGTCAGCAAAATGGACGTGCTGTATGAATGCAACCAGGAAAACCAGGCAGAAATAAAGCTGCCTTGAACTCAAGCCAGTTACTGAAGTAGAGGACACTGATAACTACCAAGATGCTCCTGTGTCTTGTAGTGGCATTTTGACCATTTGTATTACAAGCCTGACAAATCACAAGGGTGTCCCATTACCTCAAACTCCCCAGGGGCCAGCTGCACCCCACTGTACAAGACTTCTGGAAAGACGTAGTTGGTGCCAAATGTGCCGCTGAGGGAGAACATCTCAAACTTGGTCTGAGCTGTCTCCACCGGCTGCCCGCACGTGTTCAGGTCTGTGCTCTTGCACTTGAGCCGTGTCCATATCTGCAGGGAGAAGGATACAGAAAGGCAAAATACCTCTAAGCTTTCAACAGTCAAGGGCTGGATTTGATTGTAAGAAAAGCTGTCATGATGAAGAAATGATCCAATACCTCTACTCATTTCTTTAGGCCAAGAGGATCCGTGGGTGGCACCTGAAACTTTGTAAAAAGACGGTTCTTTGCCAGCACTGCAGCAAAGCACTGTGTCTGTGTGTTTACAAGTTATGTACACATTCATGCATAATGCATATGCGTTTAGTCATAGATGTGGAATAGTTTGTGACCTAGGGAAGTTACTTCAGCTCTGGCTGAGTTTCCTAAAAAACTGAAGCCATACTTATTTGCCTACTCTAGTGGGAACACTCTAATGATATAGAGAAAAGATATAAAGCCTAACAGTGGAATTTAAAAGAATCAATACCCTGACAAGCCATGTGAGTACAAATGTTATATCTGTATTTAGTTTCTTTATTTTGTTAGATAACTGCATGTTAGAGAATCACATCAGCACAATGGTAAAAACCATTGAGCAGAAAACAGCTCTGTTGCGACAAGAGCATCCCTACGAAGACAGGGAGAACTCTACAATCTTCTCTCCCTTTTGCACACAGATATGGAAACCTCCTTGAAGCGTTATAGCACAGGGTCAACTCAGGATCTTCACTTTCATCATTTATAACATAGACAGAAAAGCAGGATCAACACCTCTAGTGAAGTCAAAATGCATCATGACGAAAACAAATGTTTTCAGAGGGGCCTAAAAAATGCCTCCTCTTAAACCTCCTCAATCAAAAATAAGACAAACGCAAATCGGCTGCAGAGAGAGTACTGCAGCCTTCCCACTGTCCAAATAAGAACAGAAAACCTTTACCTGCAAATAACACTTCAACACTTCAACAACATGTAGCCCGTCAAAGGCACCCAGAACATAAACGTCATCTTTCTGCTTATCTGCCATCTTGTAACTCAGATGGCAACAGAGGTCCTGCTAGCAAATGGCACGATTTCCCTTGGGTTCAGTGAACTCCATGAAGAAGAAGAGAACATGGTAAATGACCCCACTGAAACAGTGGTTGTTTGATGGAAGCTGCTCAATCCTGCTAGCATACAATTTCCAATTAACAGCAGCAGGATAGTCAGGAGAGAGACGTGGGCACGAACTCAGTTCTGTCACCAAAAGGTGACCATCCTCCGTTTCTGTATTGTTATAATATGCTCTCGGACCATCTGGGGCATAAATACCACTCCCTGCAAACACATAACACCAGAAAGCTTTTAATCTGAAAGCAAGCGTATGGGAGAAGTAGGCAGTCTTCACTAATTAAGCGTGTGCCAAATTTTATTCTAATGTTTACTAGATTGTTTTGAAACTAAATTAAGCCTTCACAGACTACAGTCCTAACCTAATGCTTTTTGCAATCAATGGAAGTAGACCAAACTCTGATGTTTCATGTATTGTAAGATTAGTGTGCTAATTATATGCCATTATATGTGATTTAAGTGGTTGAAGCTATACATTCCTCATTGAGTTTAGCTGCATTAGGAATCAGTATTTCTGATGAAAATGAATGGTAACACTCTCTAAATCAAAAAAATTCTGTAAGGAAAAGATATTACCAAAAGTCAAATCTTTATGCAAGCTCTTTACATAAATAAACAAATCTTTAAAGCCCGGAGTAAAACCTATCCATAAAGGAGTTGTATGACATAGGGTCATCAATGACTGAGAACTAAAGGAATGGTTCATATCTGCTTTTATTTAGAAGGCAAAGTTTAGGGCTACATTTTAGGAACACCAGTAAGTTTAGTTTCTCTCACTTCTGCAAGCACGTGCCCACAAAACTTGCGCTTTTCTAGCATCTGCTCAGGAAAAATACACAGTGAAAACAGAGTCTGCAAAGAAAACTTGACAGGTCTCCAGCCCAGAAATAATGTTTGCAGGACGCACAAGAACATTTCCCAGAGTTAGGTTTCCACCTAGTGGAGACAAAAAAAGTTTGGGCCTTCACATGACCAAACATCGACAGACACCAGGGTCAGAAGATGAAGAATCACATGCATAAACTCTCAGGACTGATCATTTAACAAATAACTAAAGGTGTTCTAGTCAACTTAAGCATTTCTGAGTTCTTACATGTCACATTTTGATTTCCTTTTTATCTGCACGAGTTCTCTTGTCCGAATGCTGTTGACATGGGTATGCATGGCTAAAGCCGATTGATAGGAATTTTTGCTCAGGTCAACTGCACTACACAGATATAAATGTTGTCCGTGTGAACAAGATCAGTTAGAGCAATATCACGTTACCTGTCATATCTAAAGTGAAGTTGTGCGTATTTGCTTAAAGAAAGTTGATGCTCGTTCCCATGGCCCATGCTGAGTGAAACTGGACAGCTGACAACAGTGGAAGAGTGTTACCCCAAGCGGCTGGGAACAGAATGGTGTCATCCTGAAATCTGCTTGCCAAGACCACAGCTGGGTCATGATAGAGTATGTCTGCACAAGTGAAAATGCCAAAATAGCCAAAGGATGTATTGAAAGTCACAAATTGTGGATCCTTGGGGTAATTAAACTGTTTCTCTGTCACAAAAAGGCTGTACTGTTCATGGAAAGGAAGGAATGGAGGAAAAAAAAAAGATTAGAAAAGAAATCAAACCATTTAAATCAGTCTAAGATTGAATATAATACTCATTCACTTAAATACAAGTGGAGCGTATGTTTTGTGAACATGCTATACCTTAATTATAAAAAGGAGAATTCATACCTCTGCAAGAGGAGTCAAGCACAAACATCCGTGGTCCTGATTTATACCAGTGAAGGGGATTTGTATTTGGTTAGCAAGAGTTTAGGACATTAATATTTTAATATCTGTTAATATGTGTTACTTCCTATTGAGAAGCAGTAAAAATAGAGGGCTTATTGAGTTTTAATTAATTTAATTTAATTACTTGCTATTAAGTTCAGAATAGCAGAAATGAAGATACCTTAAGGCAGTGGCTTTCACCCGCCCTCTGACACCTGCTCTGTATTGACTCTATGTACAAATATATTTAAGCCTGGGAAGCAGCTTCTCTTTCACATCTTGAATCACCCAAGCATGATGCACTTCCTGAACACTGTAAAATCCTCTCACCTTGTGATAACAAGCCACCAGTTTCCCTTCTGAGTCAAAGCCAACGTTGGTATTGTACTGATAGTGACCATCACTTGGGCATCTTGGATCACTGGAATTACACAGCTTCTTGTCTCCCATATTTGCAACCACATAGATGCAGTTATTCCTCGCCAGATAGCTCAGTTTTTCCAGCACGGGTGAGGGAGCAAACCTAAACAGCAGGCAAGGAAAAAAGGAAATAAAACATCAAAACCAGCCAATCCACAAAAATGCCAACGCTAAGACTTCTGATCACAAGAATGATAGGTTTAAGTTAGTCATATCTAATATGAGACTGTCGTATCCTGTTATTCAATAGCAGGCAGTGGTTTTGTGCTTCAAAGCTTAGTGTGCTCATACTCTGGCTTCACCTCCCATTACCTAAGTGAGGAACGCAGGGGTTTCCTTGCAGTGAAGATGAATCTTTGCACCTTCAAGTCTCTGTTCTCTGCCAGCGTGTGGCACAGTGTTGAAGTTCCACTGACACATGGGCTAGTATTGGCCGTTCTGCTTCAGCTCTTGATTTGCCTGCTGCACTGAGGTAGCTTAGGATTTGTTTCTTCCATGGTGCATTTTGTTATCTTTCACCAAATATTGCAGCTTCAAAAAATGGTGCAATATATTAAGGAAAGTAACAGAATAAAAAGGCTACTACATCGTGATTCAAAAATATAAATTTGAAATTGTGCAGTATATAATTTCAGTAGTAGCTGTTATTTTATTCACAAATACTCCTAATATTCCTATATCTTAAACATTTTCTACAACATGCATGGAATACATTACTGAAATGTTGATTCTGTAAGTTTTTTATTTTAAATAAATCTCAACCTTTATGAGTATACTAACTAAAATCAAAAGAATTACAGTGAGAAAAAATGACAAAGAAAAATGATGGAGGAAGTTTTCTGAAGCTATTTACATGATGTCTAACCTGCCTTCATTTCACAACAGTTGTTCCAAGACACTTAAAATTATCGACAAACACTCCTAAAGGTAGCTGTCTTTCCCATTGGACCCCTCCCCTGTGCATAGCAGGGACAATACCTTCCAGGATCAGCACATGGAATCCAGTCCACCTGTGGGTCCGAGATATCCTCAAAATAAGGGTATATTGTTTCCCTTGTGAAGACCCAGCCATAAATGCCATCTTCAGGAGTCACAATGATATGGGCACCCTGGTACCAACATACAAACCCCAAAAACACCATTGAGAAAATGAATAAATGGTCAGTGTTTACCAAAATGAATGTCTCTAAATCTGTCATAATACCGGTCTGGCTGCTTCTTTGATGGCCACTTCCGAAATTGCCGTATTTTTGTCCATCAGCACCAAGGCCTCCTCAGGAGAAACTGGCACTGCAGCACGTTCCCACTAGACCGTGCTGTGCTCGTAGACGGCTGCGATGTATCTGTCCAGGGCACGGGCCTCCGGAGCAGACAGCACCAGAAGCACGGCAGAGGCACGAGCTTTAGGAAGCCGCACGTCTGGAGCCTGGAAGTGGCCCAAGAGGAGGCTGCGGGCAAGCAAGGAGAGGGGGCTTTAAAAGGGGAACTCTTGCGCAAAATCTGGGAATTCCCCAAACTGGCAGGAAGCGGACACCAGGAGTTGTAAGCACCCTGCCCGGAAAGTCTCCCAATGTCAAAGGCAAGAGAGCTGCCAGCATTGAGCAATTCTGCCTTGTACCACCTGTAGTGAAGTCACCACTGTGCTGCAGCTGAAGAAACACATCCCCTGCCAGATCTGCGAACGATTCAGGCGTGGCATTGCTGTAGCAATGCAGTTCAAGGCAAGCCCGGGTCACAGCAGGAAAACAAGCCAGAGTTTGGGAAATCTCAGCAAGGACCAGCACGGACGCGTTCCCGGCCAAACTCGAGGGCGCGGGGCACAGGCAGGGCTCCAATCTAGCTGAATGTAGTTTGGCTGTATCTGACACAGTCCCTACTTAGCACAGCTTCACAGATTGTACAACTGAGTTAGTAACAGCAGATGGGTATTTAGACCTGACACTGCATGAGACAAGCACAGCACTAGCCAGGGGGGTGCCGAATTCCCCACAGGAGATCCGACTGCTCTGCTTTAACCATGTGTCCAGGACCCCTAGATAATCACGGCAGGAGAACACACTTGTGAGTTGATTTGAACAACAAACCTGGAAACCAGGATTCCTCTTCAGGTTTCTTTTGCCTCCATTGTGCACATGAAAGAATGAAGAGCGGAGAAGATGTCTTGCCAGAAAACTAGAGGGGTTAGTTAAGCCGGTCTAGTTTCTACCAGAGTTCTGGTGAAGTTCATGCATTGCAGGACAGCTCATTAATTTCAATGACACTTCCACTCCTTCTGGTAATCCTGGCCACTTCCGAGTCCTAACAGCACGATTCAGGTAAGTGAATAAGTCATTCCACAAAGAGAGATAATTCGGTCTCACGTCTACAGATCTGTAACTTGCCTCTACTTCTAGTCCTCTCAGCTCCTTCTCACCTGCCTCACCATTGGCACCAGCAGGGTCAGCACTTCGTAACAGGCTGAGGAGTGCAGTCCTGGTTTCAGTAAAGCCTAATGCCTGATACAAAACGAAAGGGAGCTATTGCCAGGATGTTCCCAGGGGAAGCCTGCCCTTTGGTATCCTGATGCTTCACAGTTCAGCTGGCTACTAGAAACAGTTTTTCTTGCTAGTGCCTCAAAAAGGGCTCTGGCAGAGAAAGAAGTATTTCTCATGTAAATTCCAGTAGTTACTCACAAGAGAAACTGACTGGAAACTGCTAGGACTAGACCATTCTTCTTATTTATGGAAAAATGGGTACCATAGAGAACCTCTTCTAGGACCCGGTTCTGGACTCAAGGACAAATTAAAAGACTTGCCGTGACCAAGGTCAAGAAGTCTAATGTGAGTTTCCCAGGCATGCCCTTGTCTCAGTTCCGTGTGTGTGTGTGTGTGTGTGTGTGTGTGTGTGTGTGTGTTTTCGTTCCCTAGTGCTGGAAAATAGTAGCCCTAGACTTTTGATAGATTTACTGTTGCAGAGGCAATTTGTACAAACATTCGAGATGGCATTTATTAGTAAAATAGATCTCACACACACCAAGCTGAGTCTTTATATGTAATACAAACATACATATGTCTGTACATGTATGTATACACACACACAATGCCAAGACTTCTCCAGGAATGAAGATCAGTTAGTTCTGTGTGGAGATGCTAAGTCTTCGCTTCATTACCTTTGCCTCCCATTTTCAGGCACTTTCAAGATAATACAAGTGCTGGTAGACACAAAGTCTTTTAGACTCTTGTTGTCTAAGAAAACTCACAGACCTTGGGAAAAAATGTTGCTTTATTGAAAACAATATTGTGCTTAATGCTTTGTCATTTCAAATTGTTTCAACATTTTATGTTATCAGTTAAAGTATTACAAGATAGTGAACTTTCTTTAAAAAAATAAAGAAAATCATGGTAGCAAAATAGTAGCTTTACCCAAGAATAATGCACTGCAGGCTCAAGTATAGAAACCAGACATTTAAAAACACACCTCTTCACATGCAGTGGTGCACTGTATACAGAACACAATTAAACAGGCGGACATCTGAGTGTTACCCATCATTGCAGCCAATCCACATGAGGACTTCCAAAAGAAAGGCAGTCAGTGTTTAGTGTTTCAAAACAGTAATGCAGCTACAACTAAACCACAACTGGTTGTTCACTAAGGGATCATGTATCCCAGCTCCAGAATAATGAAACACTGTTAAGTCCACTCATCTCAACACTAGGTTAAACCACAATAGTAAACAGAGAATTGAAAGTATGTCTGGTTATGTTTCACTGCCCATCAGATGAGTTCTTTCTTCATTATTACCAGGAGGATTTTGCAGGCTGGAACTGGAACTGTTTGCACAAGGAAAAGACAGGAGGGAGGAAACAGGTTTAATATTCTTTAGATACTTCTGTGCAATACCACCATTATAGCAAAAAAGCCACACATTGTGTGGAAAGAGCTACGTGTATCACTGGATTTGGTTCCCCACTATTGCACAGAACCACTTCTGCTTTCACACCTATCATTTCATGGAATCACAGAATGGTTCGGGTTCGAAGGGCCCTTTAAAGGTCATCTAGTCCAATCCCCCTGCAATGACCAGGGACATCTTCAACTAGATCAGGTTGCTCAGATTCCAGTCCAACCTGACGTCGAATGTTTCCAGGGATGGGCCATCTACCACCTCTCTGGGCAACCTGTGCCAGTGCTTCACCACCCCCATCGTAAAAAGTTTCTTCCTCATATCTAGTCTGAATCTACCCTCTTTCAGTTTAAAACCATCACCCCTTGCCTACTGCAACAGGCCCTACTAAAAAGTCTGTACCCATCTTTCTTATAAGCCCCCTTTCAGTACTGAAAAGCCACAATAATGTCCCCCCAGAGCCTTCTCTTCTCCAGGTTGAACAACCCCAACTCTCTCAGCCTTTCCTCATAGGAGAGGTGTTCCATTCCCCTGATCATTTTTGTGTCCCCCCTCTGGACCTGCTCCAACAGGTCCCCATCTTTCCTGTGCTGAAGGCCTCAGAGCTGGATGCGGTACTGCAGGTGGGGTCTCACCAGAATGGAGTAGAGGGGCAGAATCACCTCCCTCGACCTGCTGATCATGCTTCTTTTGATGCAGCCCAGGATATGGTCGGCTTTCTGGGCTGCAAACGCACATTGCCAGCTCACGTCCAGCTTTTCATCCACCAGTACCCCTAAGTCTTTCTTGGCAGGGCTGCTCTCAATCCCTTCATCCCCCAGCCTGTACTGATGCCAGGGGTTGCCCTGACCCAGGTGCAGGACCTGGCACTTGGCCTTGCTGAACTTCATGAGGTTCACATGGGCCCACTTCTCAACCTTGTCCAGGTCCCTCTGGATGGCACCCTGTCCCGAAGGCATGTCAACCGCACCACACAGCTTGGTGTCGTCTGCAAATTTGCTGAGGGTGCACTCAATCCTACTGTCTATGTCAATGGTGAAGATATTAACAGTACAGTACTGGTACAATAAACAGTACCGGTCCCAACACAGACCCCTGAGGGACACCACTCATCACTGATCTCCCTCTGGACCTTGAGCCGTTGAGCACTACTCTCTCGATGCGACCATCCAGCCAATTCCAGCTCACAGACACGCTCCTGGAGGAACTGTCAGTAGTGTTTGCTCCTTATTGCCACAGTCCTGATGTGTGTATAGAGCTGGCATTGTCTGTTTTAGGTCTCTATTTAGGTCAGTAGGGATTTAAGAAAGCATACAGACAAAGTATTTAAGCAATATTTTTACTGCTCATCTTGTCATTCATTATCAGGTTGGTAGTGAGGAAAAAATGGAAGCACAGCTTTCAAAGGTTTGCTTTATATGGCTGTAAGTAAAATAAAGAATGAATATCTCGGCATACCTTCTCCTCGTTGCCTCAATGATATAGAATATCCCAGTTGCAAGACCCTTTGAGGAAACAGTCAGTTACAATTGTAATAATAATAACCTTATGCAATAACTCATAATTGCAATAGATATAAAAAGCAAAAAATGTGTAATTACTTACACTTAACAGTGCCCATCCTCCTTGGATGGCTGAGGCCCATTCAAAACCCAGCTTTTCATTTAGAAGTCCTCCCAGAGTAGGACCTGCAAATGCCCTGCAACAAATCAAAATGAGGTATCGGCATCCCAAACAAAAAAGAGATCATATTCTCAGAGAACTTTTTTGTTGTGTTTTGTGGCCTCCCACCATTGATTCTCTCTCCTTTGTCAACAAAGAGATTGTCTTCCACAGACCTAACCTTCCTATAATCCACAATAAGTATTAATTCTTTGTTTGCCATGGGCCCAGTAAACCTGTCTAGTTACTTCCTCAGCTGGAAATAGGGTCCACACCAGAAAGCAGAATGCACTCTTTTCTGTATCTGGAATAGCTTAGAGGCCCCATTAAGGACCATGTTCTAAGAAGGCACCTACACCAATCAATTCTATCATAAAAGAAATTTAAACTCTCATCCCGCAAAATGTAAACCTGCCAAACTTCAAGACGAAAGACTGGTGGATACAGGCAGGTGAGGAAGCACATTGTGACAGACATGGGCACTGCAAGGTTAAGCTGTATGTAACTGCCCTGCAGCTTCATGCCCATTTCCGAATGCCAGGAAAGGTTATGCAGCTGCTGTCATTTTATGAAAAATCTTACATGATATGGTCTCTCGCTACAGAAAGGGACAAAACTGTGTAAAACCAGAAAGACTTCCTGGAAGCAAGTCACATAATAAACCCAAGTTTGATAACAGCATAAAACTGGGGTTTGGTAACTTTATATTATCTCTATCTGTACTGAACCCTACGCCAAATAAACAGGACAGCTAGAACTTCAGTTAGCTTGGAAAAAATCGTGCAAATTTGTACCACTGAAACCCACCTGCAGCCACAGAGGACTACAAGGACAGATAAAAAATTCCTGGAAGTGGCTTTCAACAGGGGGACTCTGTCGCTTCCCACTGAGTGACAACTCTGAAGGGTCACTCAGCCAGTAGTGCCTTTCACTCATTTCTGCGATGACCACTGGGTAATAAACACAGACACACTCTGCTAAGCTACGCAGGCACAGACCTTAAATAATGGCTGTGGTGGAAAGAGAAGATAAGATTCTACCCTAAGCTATTCCAGACAAAAGGAGGAAATGTAGAAAATGAAAGAGGAAGAACAGAATTAGTCAGGAGCAGATACCTTCTAGCTCGCTCCATGTGGGTGGACTTAACTTTGTAAAAAATTAGAGTCCACCTCTCTCTGTATTAAGCACTAAATATTTCAGTGACAACAAAAATGACAACACAGAAGTGCAAGCAAACATCCACTTAATCACTAGAGCTTTTTGATATGCAGGGCAATACATTTCAAGACGACAAGTTCAGAATCCATTCCCTTTTTGGGTAAAATGTCCACCAGCCACCTGTTTACCAAGAACCTTTTGAATCAAGGTCAACACAATGACTGCAATGCAAGACTTCTGGTTGTAACGCAGCAGGCTTTCATGTGGTAATAGCACAGAACAACCAAACACTCATAGCTTACAAAAAGGTGACTGTATACCTACCCAAGGGACCACATGGCATTGAAAAGCCCAGACACCAGTCCCAGCAGACTCAGACCTTCTTCAAATCCATTCTCACTGCAGAAAGACAGACCAGTCAGAGTAGTACAATACATTACTGTGTCTCAGACTATAGCCTTCTCCTATAGAGAGTTTTTCCCCTCCTTTTAATTTACACACAACATAAATACTTAACAAGCAGAAGCGTACAGTGGAACCATGTCTGTTTACCCAGTACTTTCTTCTTTGCTGCCTCTCGGGAGGACTGCAGTGCTACTCCTCATCTCTGATGTCTTCCGAATAGATTCCTAACATCACACCATCACTCATTCTCCATGTTTCATACCACAAGTGTAAAACAGTGACAGGTGGTTTTTAAGAAGGAAAGACTTTGTTCCAAGAGGAACATACTAGTAAGAGTAAATCAAGACCCTTCCTAGGTCATTACTCCTAAGCCTTGAGTACTTTGAGCAAGTATGACTCCTGTAGGTCCAGCTGTTAAAACCAATGCAGCCTGAAAATCCAGTGAAAACTGCTTGCTATTAATCATCCTCAGAAGCTGAAATAAATCCTATGTATATGAAACCAAACACAGGTCACCCCATGCTATGACACCCAAAGTCTGATGGACTTCAGTGTGTTCATAATACTCAGGTACACATTTACAAAATTACATTTGGAGTATAATGACCGGGGTGCTCATTCAGAAAAAAAAAAGACAAAAGACTAGTAGAAGCATTTAAGTGTTACTTGCTGCCTTTGTCTCAAAAACAGGGAAAAAAGCCACACCAAAACCCCACTTCATATTCACACCTGAAAATTAGTTGCAGTTTCCTACTGTCAGGAACATGAAAGATGTGTGGGACAGAGTTACTTACTATGCACAGTCCAGTATCTCTGGAAACACTGGGATAGCACTCATGCCAAGGGAAAAGCCAATCAAAACCAGCACCAGCACAAACATCCACAGCTGACTGAAAAAGAGGCATTTAAAAGAAGTTAGCTGCTGAAGACTCTTTTCAAGTAAGGACTCCATTTGTCTGAAGGCTGTTGTATCAGCTCTCCATGACTCACCAGAAAACTAGGTTTCTTGAAGCCAAAAAGAACTCTACTCTAATTGAACACTAAGACTTGAAAAGTACAGTTCTATGCTTAAAAAAAAGACTTTGTAAAAGAATTTGAAAATCCTGTGCTCAATTTAAGTATTTCCTTATAAAATGCAGTTCATTTTAAGAGAAGCACATAGAGAAGAGGTAGACGGATGTGCTTAACTCACCAGTACCTATGTCCAAGCTCCAGACTTGGTCTGTTGCACAAGTGAAGGATTTTGCAGCTAAAATATTGTAGCCTAATACATTATAACCAAATAGACTTAGCTAAAGAAAAGAATGTTGAAGATTTTACTGGTTTCTTTTTCTCACCAGCTCAGATGTATGAACTCACCAGTTACAAATGTATGATCTTCTTTAAAAATTAGAAGTCTAGGAGGAAGGAGTTGACTAATTCTGCACATTAGCAAGCCTATCATCATCTTTAACAGAGTATGTAACCTAGGACAAATGGACTGTACAGCTGTTTTGTAAATGCAGCAGAGTGTTTTGCTGTGAATTAACTTGAGAGACATGCAATGCAGTGTTCAGGTGCAACTGACATTGTCTTTACTTAGCTAGCTGAAAAAAAAGCTATAATCTGGCATTTTCCTCAGTAAGCTATATACAGAGACAAGACAAATCAATACTGCTGCACAGCCATGCAAATGAAATAGAGAAAATCGAAAAATAAGACAGAAAGAGAACTTTGTTTTGCTGTGCTGGAAATGCCACAGAATTGGGAGGAAAGGAAAATAAAAAACAGCATTTTTCCCACCACACACATTAACATGAGTAAACACAGTTAACAGTAAAAAGCAAAGGAAAAGGATCTATTTTATGAAGCTGTAAAATCTCCATTTTCAGATGCTTCCACTGCTTCACATTCATAGTCTCTTGTTAGAAGTTAAAAAAAAACCTGTTTCATGCTCAGAAGTGCTAATTATAGACTTGTGGACATACATGACTATGGTCATGATGGCTATCACAAAAACATCACGTAAGGGGACAGGCATAAGAAGAGGCAGTTCTGTACCTTTCAATGTGTAGTACAGGAGCAGGTCCTAACATGAAAAAGCACAGTGCTGTCATTAAGCCTCCAGATACCAGCAGCCACTTCCTGAGGTACTATGAAAGAAAAGGAAGAGGTATGTAATTTAAAGATGTGAATTTGTAATGTAACTCTTTTGTCTTTTTTAATGCCCCTCTTCTAAATCTTCATCTCCTGAAAAGTACAGCTCCTGTAGAGACCATCATTACACACAAACTGGGAATTCACAATTTCTCTGCCAGTTCAGAACATCATCAAGAAACACTGAATTCATGTTTCCTCACGACCAATGCAATCACTGGCAGCAGCTGCTTAATACAGAGATTTCTTTAGGATACTGAGTAACAGTGTTTCTCTGTTAGAAAAGTATTTTAGGTCTTACTTTTCCTTAGTGTAAGAAATATCATGTAGCATTGCATGTAATTCTCATGTACAAAGGCCATTATTAGTTTGTGCCAGGAAAAAACAGTGTCAGAAAACTGGCAATGTCCTTCATGTACAGCACTGACAGTGTAGGTTCCCTTGATCAATTAGCAGTGGCTGTAAACCAGGCAGTTTTAAGTGTATTACTGTCAAAGTCTCTTTCTATGACGCAGTTAAGAGCTAGCGAACCATAGCCAGTCAATGAGCTGATCTAATTTGGATATTACACTTTTTAAAAGATAAAAGTCAATACAGCTACCCAGAATATCTTCACTCCTCTTCTCAAAAGCTGATAAAATTACATGTGGTCAAAAGCATGGATAACTGGGACATTTTCCCACTCTCCATTCCACATTGGCTAGAAATAGATTGTGCTTAGTCCACCAGAAAAGCTCAACACATTTCAACTACAGGTACTCATCCAACATCCTTTACTATTTGGGACGTTCTTGTACTACCTGGACCTTGCAAAAGAGACCTTCAAGATGGCAGTATTCAGTGCACATGCAAGGTCCTGAAAGACAGATCCCTTTACAGGACCAGGCCTACATCCATCGCTTCAATATGGAAAGTCCTTCAGCTTTAACTAAATGCACAGAGTGCTTTACTAACCCTGCACAAACAGCAGGGTAGTACTCACTGGCAGTTTGTCACTTAGGAGTCCAAGGAGGGGAGAAGACAGGGAGTAAGAGAGTGCCAAACCGAGGAATACCAAGCCCACATAACCAGCTGGGAGTTTGAACTACAGAAAGGAAGACAAATAAAACAGAAAACAAAACATCAAACCATACATGCTACGTTCATTAAAGGACAATCCAAAAATTATATTTTAGGTCAAAATACTGAAATACATGATTTTAAGTATTTTACTCATACCATACAGAGGTTTTTCAAGTATTTGAAGTCATCAGCAGAGCTCCAGTTTCCTTCCACTTCCATTTCTAAGGATGGTGTGAAAACACCTGACACAACTGTACTTGGAGAAAGCCTAAATAATCTCAGGAGGAAACACTGTGCTATGTCCCTGCACCAGCACACCGGATTCTAACATTAGTATCTGGCACATTTGAAACATACAGTTCAGACACTGAAATTTAGATGGATTTAGTCTTTACCTCTCTAATCTTTCCACTTAGAAAAGCATAAATACTGTAGTCACCCACTGCTAATCAGTGCATCTTAAAAGTAAGTAGTGCTATAAAACACAGCTCTGGCTTTTCAACCAAAGGATGATTTTTATGAAAATGAGTAAGGGCTTTTTGCAAACACCCTGAGGTCTACACATTCCTAACGCAGAGTCACATTTCTGTACTGAAACAAAATGTGTAATGAACCAAAAGCATCCTAGTCTCTCAAATGAGTGCTTTAACTACCAGTTAGAAGGTATTCCAAGATATTTCATGTGGCATGGACTACATAAATATTCACTATTTCCTTGCCATATGCAGGCACATGATAATAACTCTAATTTAGTGGTTACAACACCTGCCAAGAAGGCTACAGCCCTTTCACAGCAAGTATCTGTTAGCACAGAGCAGATGGAAAGCAGAAGAGCCACATCAGTTTGCAATATTCTACAGCGGAATAACTACAGCTCCATTCTGGGTGGTGGAAGACGTACATTCACATCTCCAGTGATGTAAGATGTTAACACCAAGTCTCCTTCACCCTGGATGAGTGTTCGAAGTACTGGACTAGAGAAACAACAAGTAAGAGCACAACCACCTGTGAAATGCTATTCCCTAGAACAACGATAATTAATAAACCAGTCAAAAAGCATTGCTTAATTTCACACAGGAACGGAATTTTAAACTGTTTACTTCAAATTCATTACATTAAACACCATGGGGAAAATAAATACATGAAGTAGGAAACAAATAAATAAATATTAACATAAATAAAAACTAAATAAATAAAATGGCATTTGCCTTTTTAATGAGCGAGTGAAGAAGTCAGCTAGCAGGCTATATTGTTGCAATCAGTTTAATTTTGGCATTGCTGTAAGAGAAGGCAGAGCTGAGACATCATGTCCCTGAAAACAAATGTCCACATCAAGAGATACAGCACTCTCAGTGACTGCTGCAATTTTACAGAATTTGCTTTCAGAAAGGAGGAAAAAGTCCCTTGTTTACAAAACCAGCCGCTATGCCCTGTTCAGAGAAGGTATGCTGCTGTTGAAAGCCAATTAAGTGGAAAAAACACATTTTTAAAGGCCTGACAAAGTTACTGAGACCCACCGGCAACAGATGGCATCCAATGGAAACTGTGATTTGTCAGTCCTGTCGAAATCAAGTTATTTGGAAATCATATTATTAACAGTAAATTAAAGCAGTCTAGTTGGATAAGGCTTAATTCTGTTTAGGATATTTAAACCATATTTGTGACCAGTTATTTACTATTTAGCAAGTCAAGACCTCCTTGCATGTTAAAAGGACTTACCTTCTTTAGAATAAATAGAGACATTGTGGGATCCAAAAAGCCCAAGCATGCGCTTAGAGAAAATATAGTAAGACAGAGTAGTAACACTTTCGGCAGAAGAATGAGCTTCCAAAAGGAGTCCTTGCTAGGGATTGAATCTGTTTCAAGAGAAAAGGGGGGAAATTGCATTATTTTCAGCAGCATGAGCTCATGACTGATCTTCTTGCTTTAGAAAATAAATCAGTATTTCCCTTTTTCTAGTCCTAATACTCTTGTTATCTAACAAATGAAAGTCAATAGTAGACTATTGTGCACTACACTATTTTTATATTAAACCCCCAAATTTGATAGGTGAATAAAAGAAGTACACAATTTAGATCCCAATACTGCAAATCCCCAACTTGAAAAGAACAGAAGCATGTACTATTCCCAATTATGTGAAAATACGGCTACTTCTCTGTTAGTCCTTATACAATGAAAATCTCATGGATACGCCCCAACTTAAAACAACACACACACATGCATGAACTATTCATATCCAATCAGAGAAACATGCTTTGAAAGTAAAATAAGAAGATTGCTATTTATCAGTTGAGATCTGTGTAAATTTTTAAGCAACTAGTCATTCAGGTCTCCTACATGTTCAATTTGTACTCCAGACAGGGAGCTTCTTTCAGATATCATGGTTAGATGTCATTTCTAAGGCAGGCTCCCTTCCTGATGCTGTTGGTGTTTTAACAGTTGAATGTGATCTCAAAGTTCATTGAACTAAAAGTTCATTCATTAGCATCCACCAGCTCAGAGCTAACATTTATTTAATGTAATTTCAAACTGGCTAGTAATATCATGACTCCATACAAATTTCAGTGCTCAGGGAGGTGAGGGGGAAGCCAGCAGTAGCATGGTTAAGCACTATAAGTTTCTTCTAAAAGCCAATATATATGAAGTTATTCTCCAAGGTTTTCATATTTAAGAAGAAAAAATATTTTTAAAAATGTACTTTAAAGTTACTAGTTTTTATTCTAGGAAACTGTTTTATTCTAGGAAACTGTATAGGAAAGACTAACAGCATTGTAACCTTGCAATTACAATCTTGTGTGAAGAATTTTAAGTTAACTTTCTGTCCAAGCAGGACCATCTAAAATTTAATCAAATTCATAAGACTTCCAGCACTTCAGTTAAACTCCTCACTTATTAACTTTAACATTCTTTCATATTAATCAGATCCTGCATCATTCAGTACAAATAAACCTTTTTTTTTTTCTCCCTGTAATTCTGTTTTTTTCCCCTGTTACCCCTCAAACACATCAAGTTCTCTTGTTTTAGGCAAAACCTATCTCCACCTTTTCTTCAACTAGCTGCAATGACAAGCTGATACAATGAAGACACAACTGATCCTTTACAAGCCCTGAAGCTAAAGAGAGAGAAGAAAACAAAAATTTATCTCAGTTTACTGCCACAGAGTTCTTAGTGTTTGCAGAGATGGGCATGAAGTGTTGGATTCATTCCAGGCCATCTGCACACATTAATTTTAGTTCACATTAAAACACGGGCCTGATCAAGAATTCAGCTAGAGCTTTGCTCTCTGAGTTGTATCAGACCTCTGAAACTGGTATTTTTCTAAACCACAGTTATATACATGAGAAATTAAGGTAAGTGAAAGAGACAGGAAGAAGGGTGCTTACCATATTTTGGTAATATGCACATATTCACAGGCACCAAGACCAACACTACACATCCCAGTGTAATGAAAGGGACCTCATAACCAAATGATTGATACAAAAAGCCACCTAAAGGCGGGCCCAGCACCAGTCCGAGTCCTGTAAAAATTTCAAGGCTGCCCTAAAGGATGAAAAAGCAAGCAAGCAAAAAAAAGAATGCTGAGAAACTCTAGTGTTTTGTAAAAGCAATTCATTTTTCTGAGGAGCAGCACAACATAGGCTAGTGAAAAGAAAAAGGCACTGCATCGCTAAGGGGGGTAATGGCCAGTAGAGACCTTCACAAAGTGGGATAGCAAAAGGAATTTCGCAGTTGTCTGCATGACAGCAATCACTTCCTTTGCTTCATTGTGGGGGAACCACCTGTACTGCAGCATTAGCTACTCTGCCGTCACCTAACGCATCCCAGTCCTGAGGCAAGACAGATGCTCTGCTGATGGAAAGCATCTGTAGGACAACTTGGGCTGAAGTGATCATCTCTCCCCCCTGCCGTTATGCTCCAGCCTGAGGGGGAGGACCCAAATAAGCCTACTTGGATGGGTCGTTATCTCGTAGGATGAGGTACATGTGCCAAGTTAAAGCTTTCTCTCCATAACCAACTGTTTGGATTCACCGACTAGGGGTAGGAAATAACAGTGACATTGCAATGGGCATAATTCAGATTATTTTGGCTGTTATTTAATAATTTGGCATCTTTTGTAAGATACTAATTTTCAAAAGGACAATAATACAATTACACTTTTATCTTGTGTTACAACACCATAATCACCACTGTCAACATCTGCCTCAACACTTGACTAATCAGTGCTTAGACCACCCCCTTTTAACAAGTAACAGCTGGTGGTAATAATTGCTTAAAGTTTCACTAACTTCTAGGACCCAGAAAGATAATACAGAGATTCTTCCTCATCTTTAATTTTACTGATACAAGTCAGAGTGGTCAAGTGGCCCGAGAGTGGGCCTATTCCTTCAGGCTTTATGATTTTACCATAGGATGCACCTTGCTTCAACTAATCAGCTCTTCCTCCTGCCTCTGCCACCACCATGAGCAGAGCTCACAGTAACAAGAACTCTCCATAATGTCCATTTAAGGACAGTGAGTCTATATGAATGAATTTGAAAAGCTTTTATTCTCATGCAGAACAAGATATTAGAATATATAATATGGCAAACAGACCAATATTTAAAAGTGATCTGTCTTCTGACAGCACCCTTCCTAGATTTTAAACAAAGGTAGCTACCAAGCCACAGCTGTGTAGCATTTCTGATTGTGGCCTTGAGGTGACCTTCATCACCACGTACCATTTTCAGCTATGCATCACGTTTATTGTGCTGCCACCACAGAATTTAATTTCTTTTTAAGTCGAGGTTATTTTACTTACCTATTTGAACTACATTTTAAAGTTTGCAAACAGGAAACCTTAACCTTATTGACTGAATAAATCCAAAACATGATTATAATGTAACCTGCTTTCCAAAGAAACTGCCAGCTCCTCACTGCTGATACAATTTAGTAGTTTTCTGCTAGTTAGGAGGTCATATTTTTATAGACATTTATTTATAGAGTAACTATACAGCTTAACGACAATATTAATAAAAGCATCAGCTTTTGCAATTTTATTAAATGTTCTGAAGGATGTTCCTAACATGTGTTCACTCATTAAAATTTAACCCAGTTATTTGTCAGTCTATATTTGACTTGAAACCAGAATTTATTGAATTGAATTTATTGAAAAAGAGAAAGAAAAAGCAGCATCTTATTAAACACAAAGCTTTTTTTTTCCTAACACCACAAAAACTGAATAAGCATAATATCTCAGGTTGAAATGAATCATTGATGACCAGAAATAGTGCCCTCCAGATTTCAAGAAGTTCTATCTCTCCTCTTCTAATCTGTTGATAAAAGTGATGTATGAGAAAAATGAAATCAAAATTGTTTCCAGTTTTGCATCTTTCACCCATATAAATTAACACTATTTGAACAAATTAATCAAATTCTTGAATCAATCCTTACCATCCATGTAGAAGTAGCCACTAAAAGCTGTATTAGTATTTTAATAGTCTGATTTCAACTGAAGAGATAACTACTGCCATCAATGCTCAGCTGTCTTCAAAACATAAGCAACTAATACATACTGCTTAATTTATATCTAACTGAAGTTATGCTAAGGTCTAAACTTGTTCTAGGATTGTGATTCTAGACTACAAACAAACATTGCATGACGACTGCAAATATTCCTGCACGTGAGACAGCAAATTTTCTCCTCCTGGTTTTAGGCTGCCTACCAGCAATTCATCATATTGTGGGTACTCAGCTGCAACACTAGTTTTTGCACTTACCAGGACAGTAGCTATATTATTGGGAAATGCCTTTGCAAGGATTGAAAACGATGCTGTCATTGCTGCTGCAAAACCTATTGCATCCATTGCTCTTACTAAAAAGCACAAACCGATGAACACTGGTCCACTTGGCACCTTGTCCAGCATTCTAATAAAAACAAAACAAAACAAAACACCAAAACAGTAAATGGAGATCTCTCAGGATGCAACAAGTCATCTACTAAAGGCTCTGCAGCATCATTTCTTACTCATTAAAGGACACAGTTACAAGACACTCAATGCTTTCTATTGCCACATCTTTTTGAATCCCATCAGTGAAGTATTCAAACTCTACCAACTATTTCTGGCAGCTTTCTCCTTTTCCCCTTTCTCTGGTGGTGAAAAGAGCACAAAAAACCTAACCTGTGAAAAACTCCAGAAGTGTTCATTCTGCTTTACAAGGGATAGATAAAAAGTAAAGATGCAAAAAGTTAGGTGACCTAACCAACACCTGAAAGATGTCCAAGAGTTTCCAGTTTTCTTTTGTGTCCATCTTTTCATATGGATGAAAACGATTAGAAGACAAATGCAACAAAACCAACCAACAAAAATTACTCACCCAAAAAGAATGGTCACACATCCCGAAACAAACATCCCTGCCACAAACATGAATTTTGCTCCAATATGTGTAAGCTGTAAATTAAATACCATTTTTACATGTTACTATTTCAAGTCTAGATCAAAAATCTTTCAAAGTAAGTTACTGTTAAGAAATCAAAACATACGGGCACTTTATAGCGCATGTCACTAAAAGATCTGGAGACACTGCTCCTGCTGGTGTGCCTTCACGCAATACTGAACCTAAAAATATTCTAAACGGTTAAGCGACTTAACCCAGTTTTCAGAATGGTAAGACAATGGTGCAGTTAACTATTTCACAGCACTAGGCTGCAGCTTCTGCAGAGCAGCAGTTTACAGCAGCATTCCTCATTATAAACAAACAGAAAGTAATACATTCCCCCCTCCAGCACTGTCAGTGATGCCAAGTCAGCAATACCTGTCACGTTTATGGCTCAGCAGAGTCAATGGAAGCTGATTTTTAAAGCAAATTTGTCACAACCTTTAATAGCACAAAGCTTTGGCGTAGGAAGCACGGTAGCTTCAGGTTTCCCATTCATTACCAGCGAAAGGACCCCACCTTACTTCATTTCAGACTCCATCATCAGGGTGAAGGATGACAAGAGGCATGCCGTAAAGCTAACTCAATCCCGTAACAAAGTACACCTGAGCTTCTAATTCCATGCTGTAACCTCCCCTAAGGACAGCAGCTGTTTTAGACTCTTTTCTTGTTCGGGCCTGGACAAAGTCCCTGAATTTCAGACATTATTACTAAAGCCCATATTTTGCCAAGTTTCACTGAAACCCTCAGTATTTCTGATTGCTGGACTATCCACCTCTGTTGGTGCTCACTTCACCTGTCTGCAGTGAGGATGGAACACTCGCTCACTCTCTCCCGTGCAAAGTCCTTGGTGAGGGCTGTGCCATAGCTGAATGCCATCACAGGCACCCAGACTGCACTTACCAGTGGCAATTGTGTGACACCTTGATGAGCCACCTCACCACCAGAGAAAATCATTCACCATGAGGTCAGCAAAGAGACTGCCCAGCCAAAGAAAGAGAATACTGTGAAACTGGAGCAGCCCCAGCTTAGGGTATGATCCAGAGCAGCCCTAGCCAAAAATGCACAGACAGTGGTGCTCCAGCATATAAACAAACTATTACATGATTTATTTGTAATTCCTCCAGCATGAGAAAATCCTGCATCTGTGGGAAAAGACAAGTTGCAAGAACTGGAGACACTTATATTACTGTATAATGAAGTGGAAGGGGAAACAGACTTAAGCAACAGAGAGTCATAATAAGAGGAAATGTCAGAAAAAGACAACATACCAGAAAAGAAGAAGGGGTGCAGCTAATTAAAGAAAAACAAAACAAAACAAAACACCTTAAGAACAGCACCAACGGCAAACAGAATATATAAGTAAGTGCAACAAACAAAATGGGGAGTAGGGGAAAAGGAGGTAACAGAAAGGAGAATTGATCAGCAGATTACTCTGAAGCAAACAGAACAGTTAACCAGAGAAACAAAACACCTACATGTCCACCACCCCATGCTACCCTCAAGAACTGGAGAAGAGTAATTTTTAAATTGTACTGACAAGACTTAGATCAGATTCAGACTGACTGGCCAGGCTCCAGTTACTGCAGACACAAGCCTGCAGGAGTGCTACTGAAGAGATAACTCTTTTTCAGCTTTAGAGAACTGTCTTCATGTACAAACCCATGTCATCACAGAAATAAGTTACAGCTTCAATTATACTTACATATTTTCCCAAGATCAAAGAAGTCCAGAAATTGACCAAAGCAAAACATCCAAAAATCAGGCCAACAACGGTGTTACTGGCACCTTTTTTTTCTGCCTGCAAAAAAAAGATCACAATTGTGTAAAGATGGAGGCAAATTCTTGAGGTGAATAACATTCACGCTTAGTTTTAATTTTCTATTAGTGCAGTTACAAAGCAATTTCCTTTCTCAAAGGCAGTAGGGGCTCATAAGATAACAACACAGCAGTTTAAAGACATGTTGCACTTCTATTTAAGCTATATGTAATCAAGGGAAAAGCAACGTTCATTCCTCAATGAATGAAAACGCTGTGCTGTTTGCCAAATAGGTGACCAGACTTGATACAGGTGGCTTCAGCTGGTGCGCAATGGAGCTAACTACAAAGTTTTGATCCCTCACGTGGCCAGAGGGCAGAGAACAGAGATAACTGTTATCTTCATTGTATCACGCCTCCCTGTAACAAGCACCAGGTAAATTTTTGACTTATCCAACTGGCAAAATACACTTAATTGGGTACAAGCAGTACATTGGAATATTTAGAGCAAAAATAACCTTAACGTTTCCTCGATAATACTTGGGAACAACTTGGTCATGAAAGAAATGGACTTCTGCTGCAAAGGCACCATGACCATTTTTGGTTTCATCCTATATTTAAACATTGCATTGACTCAACACAAGCAGAGATTATTTTTTTTTTCACCCCTCCAGGTCCTAGGTCAGGAAATTTAACGCAGTGAATGACAGCCCAGCATGAGTTAACAGCAAGACAGATATAAATAAAAAGTCATTGAGTGGCTAAGGCACTGAAATGCAAGTCAGGACACAGGCAGAGTTTTATCTCAGCTCTACTACCAACTGCTGTGCAACTCTGGGTAACAACCTATTTCACTTCTCCAAGCATCCATTTCAACTTTTATCTCATTTCATTAGTTTGCCGTTTCCTCTGCAACCACAGGGAAGGTTAAATTAGTCCATGGACAGGATCCAGGTCACCGTTACATACACTCTAAACTACTTTAGCCAGTATCAGGCTATCACTACAAATTCCCACAACTGAAAAGTCTAACTCGGAGCTTACACACAGCCATAAAGGTCCCACAGCGTTCAAGATCCTTGTAAAAGTTTCAACGTGCAAAACATTATCTAAAGAGTAGCTGGCTAAATTGTTCGTTTACCTCTGAAGGGAAAAAGGGTCCCAGGATTGAATAGCATATCATGGAACTGAAGTTTATAGAAGCTGTTGCAGCCATCGTAAAGAGCTGCTCTCTAGTAAGCCTTCTGGATGCCTCACCAAGCGCTTCTGGCACGCCATCCTCTTAAAATACAAAAGAAAAAACCGTACTATAACCCGGCAGGGGGAAACACAATCTGCAAACCAGGCTTGAAAATCAAAACCCGCACTGCACGTCTGCCGTCCCGGCTCCGGGGAATTAAACCGGGCCGTACCCCTTTTTCCCCTCACGCCGGAGGGCAGCGTCGGCCGCAGAGGCAGCACGGTCCCCGGCGGTGCCCGCCCGCAGCCGCCCCCCGGCCCACCCCGCAAGGGCGCGGGCTTCCGCAGAGGCTGCCCCGCCGCGCTCCCGGCCCGGCTCCGCGCCCACCGGTGCGCCTGAGCGCACGCCCCGCGGGGACGGCCCCGGTACGCGGCACCGCGGCACTCGACCCCGCGGAGAAGCCGGCCCCCATCCCCTGCGCGCCCGCTCCCTTTCCCAGCGCAGCGGAGCCGCCCTTCAGCCGCAGCTGTCCCCCGGGAAACGCCGGGCGCCCCTCGCCTCGCACCTGCGGCCTGCTCGCTCCCCGCGCCGTCCGCCGCCCGGCTGCCCATGAGGGAAGGAGCGCCACGGCCGGAACGGCCGGCGCGGCGGGGCACGGCACGGCACGGCACAGCACGGCGCCGCTGCGGCTGGCCACGCACCGGGGCCAACGCCAGCCCCGGCCGCCGCCACTGAGCATGCTCGGCCTCCGGGAGCGGCCTGCCGCGCCCCACGGCCCGCCGGCGGCTGCCGGCCGCCTGGGGCTCCCGGCGGCAGGCGGCGGGGGAGCCGCCGCGGGGCTGCCCGTCGGGGTGGCCGGGGGAGCTGCGCCCAGCGGGGACTGACTGACTGGCAGCCCGGGCGGGGAGAGCGCCGAGAGCCACGGCAGGCGCCGGGCTTCGGGCGGTCCGGTGACAACCTGCCGGCTTCCAGGGTAGGCTGCACGTCTGGCCGAGGGGAGCTGCTTCCTCACGGGACCTGGTGAAACGCGAAGCGCAGCCCGTGCTCTTGGGAGGCGGCTTCGACAGGTTACAGGTGAAGGAAGCCGAGGAGGCAGCCGACAAAGCTGTCAGGGGAACGAGTGCGTACTTGCTGAATACAACTATAACTCGCCCGGACACCAGAAAGATGTTTCTGAAGGTAGAGCAAGAGACATTGTAGAAAAGCCTCACAACGGAAGTCTAAATCCCACCTGTATTAAAACAGGAGCTCAAAGAGCTTGTGAATATTATGTTATGGTGACTGCTTGGGCCTGGGGGAGCTGGGGCCGGTGGCCCGAGAGGTACATCCCACCTGGTGCAGCGAAAAGAAGTTTAGACTGCTGGGAAAGGAGGGGTCGGCTCCTGGGACTCTGCTTTGCTACAGCTGACCTACCCAGCTGCTCTCCTGAAAACGTAGCCCCCTTGGCCCAGCTTCACTCTCTTAAGATTCCTCAGGGGTGGCTGGCAGTTACTGTAGGACTGCCTGTTTGCCTTGTAAGCACAAGCGTTCATCTGGTTTAAAAGAAGCAGTTAGGTCTCTCTTTTCTGTACCAAAGGGAGATTCAGGATGGCTTCTTAGGACTGGTAGACCAAACAAGATCAATGATCATCTACACAGCCTCTAGCAAGTTACAGGGTTCATAAAACAGTAACAGAAGAGCTGAATGACAAAAGTTGTCACAAGAATTAATAGCTGGCCAGGAGTAAATTCAGACTGCCGACGAGGAAGAGGTGATAAAATTAATCCATTTGGCACCAGTTTCTGTCGGGAGGGGAGGAAAGTGAGGACGGAGATAAGGCATGAGCTGGGGACCTCTTCCAAATGTAATAAAAGACAGACCACCTATTGCTTGAAGAGAAAAAACAGTAATTACTTCTTAAAAGCACTACTTTAACTAGGCCATCAGTATTCCATCTAGTCACCAGCTACAATATTAAGATGCATAATAAGGACATTTCAGAGCAAAGGTTGCCATGTACCTAACTTTAGAATCTCACACTCCATGTGACAGGAAAAAGCAGAATTACTTTCTTATCACAAGATTAGGAAACTTAAAAACTATTTAGCAGCCACAAAGAACAACAGCCCCACATTCCTTCGCTGAAGCCTATTTTGACAATATATTGTGTGTGGCATATACTATGGCTGTGAAGTTGAAAAATCCTGAAGAACTACCTTGGTCTTTTCCTGTCTGCTTCCAGAAAAAAGACATAAACATAAATCCTTCTCATAGATACTGCCCCTTGAACAGCCTTACTCCCACCAAAAAAGAGGAAGAGCACTTGGAAGTCATTCTGAGTTCACAAACCAATAATAAGAAAAAGGCAATACATGCAAAGCATGACACACAAATAGATCAAATGAGATAAACTTGTAGAGAGAGATTAAAATTGCAGTGAGAGAATAAAGCTTTCATTTTTGTGGCTAGAGATAGATATTCAATTATGTTCAGGAGGTGAAATGGTTTTCACCCCAACTACTTGCCCTTTTCAGTCTAGACTCTCACTCAACAGATTCCTACTTTCAAAACCAAGTCCTCCTCTCATTTATAATGACATGCGAGTAATGAGTAATCCAATAAAGCATGTGGAGTCAGATTTCCACAAAGTCAGTGCGTGCAGTAGAAGGCTGAAGTGTGGAAGTAGAAGTGATGCACTGTGATCAGCATGAGCTATGGCTCCAATAATGAAGTGGGGCTATGAACTCATACGTGCATACAGTTTACTTATGTGCTGCTCATTATTGTCAGAAGAAACTGGTTGATGGAACATGTTTGTTAAGTCTTCGTATATTCTTCGTAAGCTATAAATATTTGTTAACCTTTGAACTGAGACTCATTACCAGCCTGTCACGATAGTTTTTCAAGTCTAACAAAACTCATGTTTTTAAAGGCATACAAGCCTTTCTTGCTTATGTCATGTCTGCGGCAACTTTAAAAAAAAAAGTACCTTTCCTTTCAGATCCCAAATCATATGTAGAATTCAAGCCTTGGAGCGCTAGCCCTCTATAAATACTATAAATAGAGTCTACGTCCATTGCTTACGTCCACAAGATAAAAACACATTAAGAACAATTGCTTTAAGAGCAGCTTCCTTCGTGGACATCCAGGATATTCTGAAATGCTCAGCACATGTAGGAATATGTATCTCCTATTATTTTTCTATATATTTGTAGACAACTTAGAAATACTTTTGCATTACAATCCAGAAATCACTTAGCCAGTGCTTATTTGCATCATATTACTATTTCTTTTGCCAGAAGTCATAATGGCTGCACACAGGTATTTGGAAAGAGTTTAAAATGGCTCTAATGTAACCATGTGATAACCACATCCTTTGAGAGTCTAGTGCACAATCTGTGGAAGGCAACAAAACCCAGCAAACTGTTTTCTTCGGTTGTTATGACATCAAAGTCTTTCTACTTTTCAAGTCGGTATTGAAATGCCATAGCTTGTCCTCTTTCTGAGACCCCAGAATGGTCTCACGATACTTTCTCCAGGTGCTTGAAACTCTACACAGACATCCCTTGCACTCCTGAGTAGCACCACATACTTGGCTGTTCTGAACCATTACCTGGAGGTGCTTGGAAATACACATCTCTCCCCTCTGGGCTGGTGAGCAGGACTTCTGTGGAAGGGCAAGAAAATGGGTAAAAACAGCTTGCCCTCTATAAAAATCTTTATGATGCAGAACCTTTTTCTGGACTATGTGACCAGAAAATGAATAAGATGATTGTTTAGGAAGAGTAGTAGTGTGAAATGTGCACTGGTATTACTTGCAAGAAGGCTTCCAACTCGACGTTCCATGGGGCTGAGAAATCATGTCTGTTCTGGAATGAAAAATAGATAATTCTATCTTGCTACATTAGCAGTCTAATCATAGCACGTGCCTGTGCTTTTTATTTCTAGAAACAGATGTCAGAGGGAAGTTAGTTTTGCAAGGATTGTTCAGAACTGAAATTCAGAACTGATCGTTCAGAGTTTAGCAGTGTCATGGACTTCTCTTGGGAGTTTGTAATACCTGACGCTTTTGCCTGCCTACCTGACTGCCTCACCATACTGTGCCGCTGTCTGAACCACTTACTACTCAGTTCCTGAGTCTCCATGGTTTACAACATGGCACGTAACCTATCACTGCAGTCTAGCAATTTGAAGAAAAGATGGGTCGTGGTTGCCAGGGTGAGCACAGGGTGGAGGTAAAGGTTACCACAGCAAGAGACAAGAGAAACAGAGGAAGCAAAAAGGAGCAGGAAGAGGATGGCTAAGAATGAACTATTATATCCTCACTATAGTACCACTCTTCTGAAAAAGCCCCCAAGTTCATTTGTCATTTTGATCATACAGGGAAAAAAGAGGAAGGCTGCCACCCTAGAAAGGGGGGACAGTCAGGGGGAGTCAAGGAATTGAATGGAGAGCACAGAGGGTAGTAGCTATAACCAAAAGATTTTTAAATATATGCAGCAAGATGGTGAGTCTGAATGGATTGCCCAGAAGAGCAGGCTGGTGAGAATCCAAATTCTTGATTGTCATGTGACAGCAGCTTGTGGTTACTCTTCCTCTCCCCAAATCCAAGTTTATAGACAGCATGTTATGCTCCTTATAGTATAGGCAAATCTTGAGAGGACCTGTCATGGTTTCAGCTGGGATAGAGTTAATTTTCTTCCTAGTAGCTGGTGTAGTGTTATGTTTTGGATTCAGTATGAGAAGAATGTTGATAACACACTGATGTTTTCAGTTGTTGCTAAGTAGTGGTTAGACTAAGTCAAGGATTTTTCAGCTTCTCATGGCCAGCCAGCAAGAAGGCTGGAGGGGCACAAGAAGTTGGGAGGGGACACAGCCAGGACAGCTGACCCAAACTGGCCAAAGGGGTATTCCATACCATGTGACGTCAAGCCCAGTATATAAACTGGGGGAGTTGGCCAGGGGGGACAAATCGCTGCTTGGGAACTAACTGGGCATCAGTCAGTGGATGGTGAGCAATTGCATTGTGCATCACTTGTTTTGCATATTCCAATCTTTATCTTATTATTATTATCATCATTTTATTACTGTTATTATTATCATGATTAGTTTCTTCCTTTCTGTTCTATTAAACTGTTCTTATCTCAACCCACAAGTTCTACTTTTTTTTTCCAATTCTCTCCCCCATCCCACTGGGTCGGGGGGAGTGAGTGAGCGGCTGCGTGGTGCTTAGTTGCTGGCTGGGGTTAAACCACGACAGGACCAAGTTCCTCTGCTGGGTCTGGCTGCTCAGTGAAACACGAGGCCAGCATTTGCACTGACACCACCTCAGCCCTCCAGAGCCCAGGCAGGCTCTTGCACTGCATCTGGCAGCTCCTCGTTTTCTAGCACTCTGCTTGTTACCCCGCTCACCCACCCTCAGGTGCACTAGAAGTACTCTGTTAGCACAGGACTGCAATCCTTGGCTTAAACGTCTCATGCCTTGTGGCTGTATGCCAGCATTTAAACTGCCGAGTGCTAAACGGACATCGTAACTCCAAGAGAAAATACAGAGGTTAAGAAACTAGCTACTCCTTGTAGGAATCCAGACAGATAGGTGGAGCAGGTGGAGTCGTGCCAACAGAATGCTGAGCTCCCGTTAACACACTGTGCAGCAGAGTGGACTTTCAAACAGGATCACACCCTTCCATTAATTTTTATACACAAACATGTCCACTTGCTATGCAGTACCAACATTTCAATACAGAGTTCAGTGCTAATGCAAACCTCCCCTCTACACATACATAACTTTTATCTTAGCACAGCTTTGTTTTCTCACAACTGTGCTAGAAAAACTGTTTTTGCATATTGTATTTCTACAATATCAGATTATAATTTGACTGCGATTATAGCTTCCGCTGTAACACAAATCTTTCAGCTGTAAATACTTCCATCTCCTGGACAGAATATATATTGCACTTATCTAGCAATACTGATCTGTCTTATGGCTGACTAAGGACTTGTTATCCTTTGATGACCTTGAAGGAGATAGTGGTTTATTGTCCCACTCAGTACAAAAACTCCTCTATAGATTAGGTGCCTTTGGGGCTTTTTAAGGAGCACGGGAAGATTAAGTGATTGATGGGTATAGGGAAGAACGTTCTCCCTGAGGAGTGTGAAAGAAGGGGGGCACTACAATTTGTGTGTGTTTGCATGCTTTCTGGGGTCTGAGCAGTATGAAGGAAATTCTATGTTCCCACTTCTTGTGCAGGAAGGGAGAAGTCATGGCCAAATGTCCCACAGGAGCTCCTAAATGAGAAAACCTGTCTTGGTGGTTGCAACCCAGTGGGGTATTGCAACTGAGGTTGCAGTTCAGAGTTTCAAGCAGTATATGGCAGTAGCTGGAGGTGGTCATGTGCACCTTGGAGGCTGTCAGCGTGAGTAACGGGCAGGGTCGTTCCTGCTGGCTTTGCCCTTGGTAGCTCGGAGCGCAGGGAGAGAAGTGCCCTCACACTACACTTCCATCTCAATGACTGTTTTTCAGAGGGCTTTGGTTAGCTTCTGCCCCTTCTAGATCTCTGCAACATAAAGGGTGTGTACCCGCCTGCCTCAGAGGTGACACGAGCAGGGAGAGGGCGAGCGGGAGCCTGGGAGCGCTGCAGCCGCAGCCCCCCAGCCAGGCCTCTCCCCTGTGCTGCCAGACCTTGAGGCCTGCGGGGCAGTTCTGAGCTAGCTGAGGGGTTTCCATTTTCCCTCTCTGTCCTCCCCTGCCCTCACCAGCCCCGGTGGGCCGCTCTGTGTGCCGTGTCTCCTCACTACCTGGATTTAGCCTACAGCCTGCTGCTTGATGATACCGGGCAGGTCAGAGGAGGACATACCGTAGGAGAGGTGACCCACAGCCTTGGGCACAAACGCGTTCACGTTAGCCACAAACCGCGGCTATCAGTATTTGTTACCTATTTTTGTTGTATTTTGCCGCTACGTATTTTTTACAAAGATGGCACTATGCAGACCACCCAACGGTCACACTGTCAAGTCTGAAACAGGTAGGATGCACACAGTCCCACGGAGACTGACAGCACCTGAGCAAGCAACGCGCCTGCACTGCGACGGCCGTGCTGCGCCCACCGTGAACGGGAACGTGCAGTTGCGCTTTTCAGATTTCAGGGTTACAGCCGAGTGCTGTAACCCGCACTGAAAGGCGCCAGGGACTGAAGGTTTGTTCCCCATCTGCCTCCAGGCTGCCGGGGATTGCGGAACGGTGCCGCCTGAAGCCAGACCGCCTTAGCAGCAACTGGGGCACGTCCTGCCCTAGGGAAGACGATGGGACGCGGCCCCGGCTGGCCCCTAGCCGGCTCCTGCAGTTGGCTTTCCCCGCAGGAGGCCCCGCCGCCGGGCCGGAGCGGCTCTGGCACCGAGGGAGGGAAGGCGGGAGGGAAGGCGGCCCCGCCGCCGCCGCCATCTCCACGGCTCCGCCGGGGCGGGCGAGGCGGCGGATCAGGCAGCGCGGCGGACAGCCGCTGCGCCCGCGCGGGCTGGGGTCCTCGCGCGCTATAAGAGCGTAAGGCGGAAAGCCCGCCCCCTTTTTCGCTGGCGGCTCGCGGCGGTGCCGGGGTGAGTAGCCGTAATGGCGCCGGGGCCTGCCGGGCTGAATCCCCGCCGCCGGCGGGGCATCGCGGCGGGAGCGGGCCGGGCGGGGGCCCCGGGGCGGCCGGCGCCACTCACCGGGGCGGCCTGTGTCTGTATTTGCAGCAGGAACCCGGGCGGGAACAGCACCCACCGAGAGCGCCATGGCCGAGGAAGGGTGAGCGGGGCCGGGGCCGTTGGGGGCGGCGGGCGGAGGGGCCGCGTCTCGCCTGACCGCGCCGTTTCGCGCCGCTCCGTGTCGGGCCTTGCAGCTCCGGCCGCGGGCGGGCTGCCTGCGCAGGCCCCGCCGTGGTGCTGCCGCATGCTCTCCGCTGGTGAGAGGCTGGGTGCTTGGCGTGGGGTCTGGCTGGCAGGGTCGCTGTGTGCCCGGCTTCCCCCTCTTTGTAAGGGAGCGCGGAGAGAGCGCAGCTGGCTGGCTGGCTTCCCGGGAGGATTTAATCTTTTAGTTTCTTTCAAGTTCACCTTATTTCAGTTTCTCCCTTGGCTTAGTTCTTGAGCTTGCTTTTTTCAGTGTTTTCTGTAACTATTGGGATGGTTGCAGGTGTACGAGAAGCTTTTGTTTATAGTTGTAAGATGGCGGCACGATCAGGGCAATATCTGTCTTCTCTTTAGCATTACTGCTGGAGGTGTAATGGATGTTAACACCGCCCTGCAAGAAGTGCTGAAGACCGCACTTATCCATGATGGCCTAGCTCGTGGTATTCGTGAAGCAGCCAAAGCCTTGGACAAGTAAGTGTTGCTTTCCCATTTTGTCTATGGTGAATAGCAAAACTGTGTGAGGTGTGTTGTGATGAGGTATGCGAACCTCATACAGTGGTCGCTTTGTCCAGATGTTCATTTGAAAGCTTTCGCAAGACCATGTTTTTCTGCCAATTAGTTTTGTCTTTTGCTTTCTCTCTTCTGGGTCTTTAACTGTGATCTTAAAATACAGATGCTAAACTCGATGATTCACGAATAACAGCATCTAGTGTGTTAGATTCTGTCTTTTTGTGACCCCAGTGCCATCAAGCTTTTACGTGGGCTGGTTTTGTGAAGAAAATGGAATGGTGCTTGCTGTATGAAGCGATGGAAATCTGGGGCTCAAGAACCTTGTGTTTGAAGAAGTGATAAACTTTTCTCAAAACTTTCTGAGATTTTAATTGGGAGGGTTAATATGTATGTCAGATTCAACCTGTAAGAATAGGTTTAGTTTCTATGAAGAAAAACTGAAATTCATAGCTTGCCTCTGCTTTTTTGCTAGCTTCATTTTTTTGTGTGGTAGCTGTAAATAATTGATTTGGTTACAATATCAAAACAATAGTAAAGTTGTCATATATGTGCCAACCATGGTAATTAGTCATGGTTTCTTGGTAGGGTGAAGTACCGTGTATATATACACCTGTGTGTGTGTCTGTATATAGGCACATACTTTTAAGAATAGATGGTGCTTAAGTGTAATGCTACAGTGTTTGGGTGATGACTTAACAATTTGTCGGATACCCCTTCACTCACCTTATGAGTGAGAACAGCAGTCTGACAAACCTGTATGCAAAAAGCTTTAAGACAAGGTACCAGATAATAGAAAAGAAATACAACTTAAATGACTGACAGTTAGTTTGTAAGAGTTCTTTTGAGTTCAACTACAACTTTATATGCTGTGTGTTAAGAGGATGATGTATGTACAAGGTTTATATACATTTGTGTGTGCTGGTCCTTGCTTGGAAATGTTTCTGAAACAGTCTAGTGAAACTCATGATGAAGAAGGCCATAAAGAAAACTGACTTGATTTGCAGTGGTCAAATTACATTAGGTTAAGCATAGAAGACCCATACAGCTCTCTTTGTTGTCAGGTATCCCTTTGGTATTCTTAACATTGTACCACAGTATTCAAAGATCCTAATTAGAATTGGGGCCCTGTCATAACAGCTTCTTTGAATGTAAGTAGAAAAGATTGTTCCGAAGAGCTTATAATAACTTGACGTGGAAATTCAAGCTTTTAATAATTACAGTTCTAATGTTAAATTATTGTAATCTGTGGTATACAAGAAAAAGCAATTTGTAACTTGGTTGCTTTCTGATAGTGACACCATTCTTTATGGGACCTGGTGTTTATCCAGTCATTACACGTTTCTTTAATGGCTGAGAATTTATCTAGTGGGATTTTTAGAAGCTTTCAAAACTGGAATAGAGTCTGATAATAAAGCTAACAATGTGAAAGTAGCCTGTTACATATATGAAAAACAAGAAGTAGTAGATCATATAAAAAAATCTGTTTAGTACTTCAAAAGCATATGGTGTCTCAAAACCAAAAATTAAACTCAGGAAGTGGTTGTCTGGAAACACATGTGCTGAATTTTGTTCTTTGTGATTTAGATTATAAAGAAAGTTAAAGCGGTGTCTGAAGTTACATTGGTCAGTTTTCTTTTTTTTTTTAGACGCCAAGCCCATCTTTGTGTTCTGGCTTCAAATTGTGATGAACCCACGTATGTAAAATTAGTTGAAGCACTTTGTGCAGAACATCAGATCAACTTAATAAAGGTGAGTGGTGGAGCTTTAGACACAAGTTTGGAACAGTTATCCTGCTTGCATTATAAGCTGCTTGTTTCAGCATATAGAGGGCTGAACCTTTGAAACACTAGACTGTAGTTCAGTATATGGCTTATCTAAGCAAAATTTCTGTTGGCAGCAGAGATTGTTTTAGCTCTGTGATTGTCATAGAAGCAGTGCAAAAGCTGTGGATGTAAACGGCAAAGGATGTGTATTGGCTATTTTACAAAGTTACCTGGATTTTTGTGTCCTGTATCATAAGAAATGCAAGTGGTCGTGGAGCCTGGGAGGAGTCTCAACATGGTTTTTTCCTACAAATTAAAATACTTAGCAAGCTGTACAATGATGATACTTTGGCTCCCTCTACTGATACTTGTGAGGAAAGCAGCCATCCGTTACCCAATACTTCTGAGAGTACAGCAGCTTTTTTGCTGAACCTAGTTATGTTAGGAATGGCTAGTTCTAATGTGATGCAATGTTTTACACAGGTTGATGACAACAAGAAACTGGGTGAATGGGTAGGTCTCTGCAAGATCGACAGAGAAGGAAAACCTCGCAAAGTAGTGGGCTGCAGTTGTGTGGTTGTCAAAGTAAGATGATGCTGATTATAGTTTATTTCTTGACTTGTGAAAATAAGCAGTAAAGATAAGGTTGCTTTAGATAAGGGACTATTAAATAGATGTCTTAGATTATTTTTTTAAACAATTGCTTTGCATTGTTGATAAACTGCTTCATGTTTATTTAAAATACTCATTTTGTGAGTTAAGGGTTATGTCCTTAAAGTATCTATGCCTACTGGCCAGTAAGCATTAAAGGAGGGATGTTTAAACTCAAGAGATAAGTTTTGCTTCAGAAGAAAATGCCAGTTCAATGTATCTGCTTAACTTGAAAATGTTTTGCAGAGTATATTTTAAAATGACACTGGTAAAGTAAAGCCACAGTACGAGCCTTGAAGACTTTGTTGTCTTTGAGGTCCCAAGAGATGGCTACATTTTCACAATAAAGACTAATGTCTTCTGTATGTGTTTTCATACTTACGCTACTGTTTCACATACGTGGCTTTTTTTAAGCAGAAATGAAGAATTTGTTTGGATCCATACCAATGGGTGTGAAACTTTAATGAAATAGAATAGTCCTTTATTAGAATAGTCTTTTATTAGAGAACGAAGGGAAAGCAGCTGGCAGATTGCTTGAGGTTACTTGTATGGAATTTGGGGAATATTTGAGAATGCCTTGAGGAAAAGTGTCAATCTCAGTTGTCCTTTTAAAAATAGGTTGTAAATTTTTGAATGGGTCTGTATTTTATTAATGGGTTATCTTGTGTTACAGGACTATGGCAAGGAATCTCAGGCCAAAGATGTCATTGAAGAGTACTTCAAGTGCAAGAAATGAATGGAAAATAAATTTTAACCCTGACTAATGTGTGTGTGATTAATGGGTGGGTATCTGTGGAATAGTTCTTTGAGTTGCAAAGGATAACATGAGAAGATGAAAGGACTTCGCAGGTCTTTGGTGTAGTTTATTGGTATGTTAACTCTGTCAGCTTGCTAAAAAGATAATGGCAATCCCTGCCATTCTTATTCTAGGGTGCTTCTGTTTCCTGTTCCTGCTGCAGAAGTTAGCAACTTGGGGAACTTTGCACAGCTTCTCAGTTGCAAAAATGCTGACAGTTGATTACTGCCTTTGCTTGGCAGTGCTTAGGCCTGTACTTCTGCAGGAATTCTGAGCAATTTGTTGGGGAAAGCCTGAAGTACTGCTGCATCTGTGGTGAAAATTTGGCTCCCTCTGCTGAAACAAATGAGGAGAACAGCCTTAACCATTACCCAAGTCTTCTGAGATGTTGCAGGAATTTTTTAAATGCTATCTTAATTTATTCAGGGAAATTACTTGACCTGGGATGTGTTTTGTTGGGTTTCCCCCCTCCATCAATTCTGAAGCAACTTGTGGGTGGAATTAGCTTCTTATAAGAAGTATTGCTATGTACTTCTAGATGAGATTCTGTAGGATTTCTCAGTAGTCAAGATAGCCAGGCAGTTGAGATCTCACTGCTCCAACAAGGCAATGTTGAACTCTGACTTGCCCAGTGTCTTGGTTTCTGTAGTAGTTGGATGACGTACAGAACTTGTGGTTTTGTCCGTTTTTTGGAAACAAGGTGGGATTCAGACTGGAATTTAAGATTACTGTCTTTTCTCTCTCCTGCAAGTTGTTTTATTTGTCTTACATTTTCTGCGGAGGCAGCTCCAAGTGGAGTCATGAGGAATTGCTCCATTATGCTGTTAAGTAGGACATGAATGTGAGTGTGTGGGGCTGGGCACCTCTAGTCTGAGGAGACGGGAATGTGTATCTCTAGTTCTCAGGCTCTTGAGCTTGAAATTTTTATTATGGTTAGTAAGCCCTTTCTTGATATCCCCAATCATTCATGTAGTGTAAAGGCAGGCATCTTCTCCAGATGCTGGGCTCATGTAATTTCTTAAAGCTCTCATTAAAGCTTTTGAAGTGTCTCTTGGTTTTGGCCCTGTCACAGCTTTCTAGTAGCTAGATCTGGGTGACTTGGATTTTTGAGAGGTTCCTGTAGTAATATTTTCAGGTGTACTTAATGAAGTCACCTGTTCCAAGTCTAGTTAAAACCAAGAAATTTATCCTTGTGCTGAACTTGTATGAAATTCTCAGTGAAGGCGTTAAAGTAGCTTTTAATGATTTAGTTAATGTCAAGCTAGTATTGCAGATGGAGGGAAGTTAACACAAACATACAAATGTTACCATTTTCCATTTGGATGTTTTTGAATGTAGTTGAAATGGCAGAAATTCACTCCTGTAGTTAAAAGCCTTAGTTGCAGATCTTATTAAATTACTGGTGGCTTCTAAACACTGAGGATAGGAATAATTTGTAAGAATATTCCTTTTTAAATGGAGTTGGAAGACACTAACTATTGAAAAATTGGAATTGTTGGTTTATTTTGGCTAATAATTTTGAGTGACTCATACAGAAGCACACCAAAGCACACTTCATCTTTTGTCCTATCTTAAACTGCATCTTGTAAGAGTTTTCGATAAAATAGTTACACTGTTCTTCATATTTTTATGATGTTGGTTGCTGCTACATTCTAGAGAAGGAATTGTCTGAAATGGTGGTGGCGTTGGCAGTCTAGTAGGATTTATGGTTTGCTTTTCCTTGGCTGGCTGCTTTATCAGAGTGGAATTCACAGAGGGAATTGGGGTCCAAAACTGGAGCTCAGTACCTGGGTTCTATGGCCTGTGTGTTGCTGAGGTTGAAAACTGTTTCTTAATTGAATGTGCTTCTGTACCAGAACATTTTTTACCTGCTATGAGTAGTAAAGTCCTTAATTCCTTACATCTCTGGATGCAGGGTAACAAACATGCAATCCAATAAGCCCCTACAGGTTAGTGGGTAAAGATCTTTAAAAAAGATGAAATCCATAGATTACATTCTCAAATTTGAGGAAGTATTTGCTAAGCCTGTGCAAGCAAACAGCTTTTCCAGGTGTTTGGCTTTTTGGCTAAAATTGTTATTATTTTTTAACCCAAAATGACCCAGGAGAATGGAGAAGAGCATGGTTCCTAATTCAGATACACTTCACTGACTACAAAGAGTTTAGGCAAGTAAATCGTGTATAGATAGTTTCTGGATGTATATGACTATGTGAAATTAACCTGCTTATGGTTTTAGGGCTATTGGTAAAATTTTGGTTGCTTTAGCATGGGCTAACAATAGACCTTAGATACTTTTTTTTAACTGGATTTGCCCCTCTTAAGTGAAACTTAATTTAGCTTGAGGTCATCTCAACATGGAAAATTCCTGCTGGTACAACTTTCTTATAAATCTACTAATGGTATATTGTGATGTGAAGCACTAATACCAACATGTAGTAAAGTTGCAGAGGGGACTATTTTATGATTTGCTGTTGGTGGAAAAAATAGGAAGGATATCCGTACAAGAAGGAAGAAATGTTCATGTCCAGGTGAATTGTAATTCTGAGATGGTGATCTTGAAAGGAAAAGGAGCTATCACTGAAAAGGATGAGTAAAAATAAAGTTGGTAACCTGTTGCTTTAATAAAATTATGAAAAAGTCTGGCTGTTACTGCTTTACCTCCATAGAGGATGTGGAAGGCTGTTCACCTTGTGTTGAGTAATATCTGAAATTGTTCCCCTTTGCACTTTCCTCGGTACTTATGGAGAAAGCTGATTCAAAAAAATATGCTGCATGGTGGTATCATCACTGGATTTCCTCTCCCAGCTAGAACACTGTAGAGACATGGGATATGGTGGGTAAAGAAAAAGATGTTCTGTGAGCATTCACAACCTACAAGAAGGTTGCAGAAAGATTACATTCATTTGGCTAGGCTAGAATAGTACAACAGCACCAGTTTCAGGTTTGCACTAAAGGTAGCTGATACATCTGTTTTCATGGATTTGGAGTTAGGGTACTGCTCTTTACTTCTGACAGGAGCAGTGAAATTCCTTATAGCAAGTTTTTTAGGTTGGGGTTTTTTTTAAGCCATATGTGGGGAACATGCACACTGGATCTATAGTGTAAGACTTAAGAATTGTTAACACATTGAGGATTTATGTTTAGTCAAGCTATTAGTCCTAATTGTAATGTAAATAGGTCCTTAAGGAGTTTTACATACTTTAAACCTCCAAGTAGTTTGTGAAGAGTCCAGCACACTCCATCTATTCACCTTTACAGAATATTCTACTTCATTTAACACATTTTAACTTTATTTTCAGTCAGTATAAGAAAAATATCTTCATTATCATGATGGTTTCTGTGTTTCGTTTATATCATGGGATATTGGAATTGCTACTTCAGCAGTAGCTGGGTTATGCATTTCCTCTTAATTACTATCAAGTATCAGTTAACTCTTAGGAAAAGGGGCTCAAATGAGGAGAGCTGTAGTCCACGAGCGAGTTTGTTAGGCAGTGTTTCTTTTACAACAGTGGAACAATACCTCAATAGAAGTTCAGGTCTATGTTTGGTTTGGTTTTTTTAAAGCCACCTTATTTTACATGGCAATGAATATTAATACTAGGGAATTGCAACTCTCTTTTCATGCCAAGGGTTTTTCATTGGAACAGAACCAACGCTTCCTAGACATTTTTGCCAGAAGGAATTAGGTTGAGATCTTAATTTTCTGATCAAAATGCTTAGATATCAAGTTAGGGGTTTTTCCTGTAACATTGCATTTCCTGGGAGTGACCTTAGAACCTGTGCAGGGTCAGCATTGGAGAACTGATAAAAGACTCAGTTTACTTGCCCTTTTTATTTTATACCTAAGACTAGCCCTAGTGTTTGATTTATTCTCAAAAATTTCTTGAGAACTAAATTCCACCCAAACTTCCTGGTTCACCTTCATCTTTTGTGAAAGCTAATTTGTTTTTTTATTCGAATTGGCAAAGGAAGGAAAGTGGTTGTTAGTCCTTCATACTGGAAGACTTAGTATATGCTTGTCTCAGACTTGTGCTTGTAGACAAAAGAGACCCCAGTTTCTTCATGCTTTCTTGATAGATGATATTTTTGTTTTGCTGTAGAAGATGTATCAATATTGATGTGTCCTGCAGGATTTCAGATGAAGTTTCAGAGGAGTAGACTTTCTATTACTCTTAAGTTCTAGCCATCTGTATTTATCACCCTAAAGGTACCCATTACCTGTCCCCTGAAAGGATGTAGTTAGCATTAAATAGGGGACTGGGAATTGGAGACTTTGGAGATGGAGTTCCAGGACTGACCCTGACTTTTCCTCTGTTGCTGATCATGTTTAATGTCCCTTTCAGGATTTCCTTGTTGTGAAACGGATAATGCAGAATGGTTTGCTCAACAATGCATGTTTTGTGGCTTTTGGTTGGCAGAAGCAGCAGAATGAATTTCTTTTTCTGGACTAAATAACAGGTTTTAGTGGTTTTGCAAGGATTGGTAGTCCTTTCCAGGCCTGAATTCTTATGTTTCCATGTGATGAAGCTAACAAAGTGCTTTGAAGAAAGGCTAGTAAGTTGTTGTGAAGGTGCTAAGTACAGACTTCTAGACAGCAGTGGAAGAATGTCCTATGCAAGACTTAAAATACCTTGAGAACAGTTAAGCTTATTTTGTTTCGGAACCACCTGTGTGTCATCCTGGCCAATACTGCTTTTCTGTCTCTTGTGCATTTTGCCTTGGATATAACAGTGAGCATCTGGACAGCCCCCCCATGTATTTGCACAGCTCCTACTTTGATGGAGTTGTGGCCCTGACTGGGGCTCCCACAGGGCAGCGGGTTATACCTGCCCTCCGCTCTTTTCCATGACAGTGCCCGTTTGACTGTTTCAGTCCCTTGGGAGTCTGGGACAACAGCAGTGCTACTCCATGCTTATTCCATGGTAATTCTGGTTAAGAAGGAAGTATGTGTTCTTGTAATGTGTAGTGGGAGCCTGAGTGCTCACTTGAAGGTAATTTCTTACCGGGACAGCTCATGCACATCAGGATCTCCCATTGTAATAAGCTGATACGTTTTGCAGTAGCATAAACATTGGGAGATCAGGGCTTGTCTGCAGCAAATCGCCATGCTGCACAAGCACTTCTGCAGGCTCCAGCCCTTCCTTTGGAAAACATTGTTTATTCTGCCTGCTTTGCCAAGAGGAAAGTGTATCTTCCAGTCTTACTTAACACATAAGTATTTTATGGAGGCTGAGCACTAATCCCACATGAAGAAAAAATATACTTAGTATTAAAACACACAGTATCCTTAACACTTTCTGTAACAAATAAGCATAAGCCCCAGTATTTTCTGACTAATGTTCCTGATTTAGAATTGCATCTACCTGTTAGGTTTTGTTCCTTCTTTGTACTATGGAACCTGGATATCTCAGCTGCGAGCCAGTGCCCCACTTATGTCCATGTTACTGAAGCTGGTGCAAACACCGTCCCTAAAACGTGCTTTCTTTCCTGGAGGCCTCACAAAGGTCTCTCATCCAAGTGATGTAAGGGAACTCTGAACACACAGCCATTTGTCAGCCTTGTCTTCTCCTTTGGGGATGATGTGTTTGGGATGTGGAGCCTCAGTAGGATTTATAATTCGTGTTAGGCCATTGAACCAGATACTGGATGTTGGGTGAGCACAGTTGTGGCTTGATTTATATAGCCCAAAGGAAAACAGAAGTAATGGCAAATTATTTTTTCAATGGTTTTAGACAGTTAAGTAAATACACAGGGTTTGGGTTTGTTTTTTTTTTTTTAGCCATTGGTTAGCAAGCAAATGTTTATTTTGAGAGTCTTTTAAACAAACTGAGATGAAGTGGTTAGTATGCTGTTGTATATAATGATCCTACACGCATTCATAATTTTCTCATGCATTGGCATTGTTTTTGAATGAAAGTCCACCTACAAAAAGCCCTAAATCCACATTAGCTGCTTCATGTAGCTGACCTGTTCTAAAAGGTGATACAATCTTTTATGGAAGTAAACCACTACACAAATGCCTGAACTTTCAGCCATTGATAACTGTGCTTCCTCGTTTCAATTCCAAAAGTGTTCGAGTCATGTTATATGAACTAGTGGAAACTAATTTGAAAATCACTTTGACTTACAGGAGCTTCTCCCCTCATCTCCCGATTCAAAAGCAATTGGGGGGACTTTTTATAGTACTTAAACAAAAGTATTTAAAATATTTTGACTGAGACCTCTGTGAGCAATACAGTATTACATAAAATGGGGATACTTTCAATAGGTAAAGTAACAACCACCATGCTTTTCAAAAATTTACGAACTGATGTAATAATTTTGTTTATACCTGATTGGTTTCTTTAAAAAAAGGATCCTTTTCCTGATCATTGGTATTTCATGATATTTTATATTGCTGAAAGATTATTAGGCACCATGCAGAGTTATATAAAAATAGATATCTACAAGGGGAAAATGCTTATGTACAAATCAACCTAGCTGTTGTTTTCCTTATCTAATTGGAAATTTGTTACCTTCAGTTAGTCTTCTAGCTCAGTCAATGTTAGGAATCCATTCATCTTTGCTGTAGCCGGACTGAGGCTAGTGGCTGTAAGGTAAGAAAAAGTTTTACTCTTTGAAGCACAACAGTAGAGTTTGTATGTCAGTACTCTACATAAATACCAACGTGTAAGCGGTCAGATATTCTTTTCTAAAAGCAATGAAATAATAGGCATTTAGGTCAGCGCCTGGCATGCCAAGTTCCTGCCCTGTAAAATTTTACAATCAAGTTATGAAACTGAAAAAATGTATTTTATGCTGACGTACAGAAATATGTTTATTAAAGCAAATTTCCTGTTTTCATACTCCAAAAAATTGTAATTCCAGTATGCTTCATTTTTTCCTTCCTTTTTTTTTCAATGGTTCTAAGACATTTTCCACAGTGAAAGAGTTCAAATCCCTGTTAAAATAAGCTTTGTATTTTGAGGACAGAAAAAAGCAATGCCCCCTAAGTAACCTTTTATATTGATTGTATTGTTAGCAGCCAGTGTGTTGGATAACATAATACAGATGCTTAGGACAGGTTTAGGAAGGCAAATGGCGGCGGGGGGGGACGACACCAAAATGTTTCTAGTTTTAGGAGTATGTGTTTAAGGGAATGGAGGTCATGTTTTGTAGAACTTCTCCACAAAAAAATGAAACACCCTCAGATATCCATATATAAAAAAGTGTTTGTATGTCAATACAAGCTATGGTATACATTCTCTTTTTCATCCATTTATTTGAATGGACAAATATTCAAGTAACACCCTTCAGCTTTGCTTTTTTCAGGGCAGGAAAATACGGTGTTTGTCAGCACATGTACAAGAAATGCCTTTATGTGCATGGAATTTAGCAAGCTACTGTACTTTTAAAAACATGTAATTTCAATTCCTGTTTCTGCAGAGACTGACTTGCACCCTTCCATGGGTATGTTTTATATCCAAATCAAAATCTCAGCTGGTTCTGACTCTTCCCTCCTGCCTATCTAACTATCTGTTTTAAACTCAGCATGACAGCTTTTAACATTTCCTTTTAAGACCAGTACGTCTCGATCCTTTTCTGATCATTGTGAACAGCATCATCATTCTGTCTGACCCTCAAGCCCATTTACCCTCTTCAAATAAAGTTAATTGGAATATATGTGCCTCTTCTACTTGCAGTTGTGTGAAAACACCCCTAAAAATGCTGCTTGGACATGGGCTATGAGTGATTTTTCATATATTCAGAAGAGAAAAACTTCTAGCCAAACTAGCCTACAGCCAAGAAACAGGGATGGACTTGCAGTGCCCTTTGTATGGCTGTCTCCATTATCCTACAATAAAATCCATCGTATTGTTATTGACTGAGCTAGTATGGCTGTGAATATAGATAATGTTAGCTAGCCCTTCCCATAAGATCCTAATTACGTTTTTGAGAACTTTGCTAAGCTTATTTTCCATGGCCTGAAATTGTTCCTTTTAGAGGGTCCATCTCAAATATTTTTATTTTTTAACTTTAGTTAAAGCAACATAGCTATTTCTGAGATTCTTGTTGAGTATAAGGTGTTTGATAGGTGTTTATTTACTTTTTTTTTAAAACCTCAGCTAACTTCTTAAAATCTTTTCATTGGGAAGTTCAAGTGTTTCCATTCATGGGCTTGAGATGTAATAGGAAAGCAGGGGTGAGAAGAAGCACTTCCAGATGATGAGTGAAGGGGGAGGATCAGATGTGTAGGAAAAAAAAAGGCAGAGTGGTCAACATAATTAATAGTAGGTGGGGGCAGAGCAGGAATAGCAAGAGGCTGAGTCAACGAGACGCAGGAGAATCTGGGCTCAAGAGACCCCGTCTCACCACTGATTTCTTGCCAATAATCATACGTGAGACTAGTGGGAAAGTATGTTTCTCGTTGTCCTCCAGCACTGGTGCACAGGGAGGACAACTGTCGAGGGACAAGGATTTACTGGAAGAGTGAAGGTGCATGCACACATACACATGCCTGTGCCGTTTTAAAGGCGGGTTACAAAGCTCAAGGTAATATTAGGGAAAAACCTGTCCGAGTGCCTTGGCATGTATATGTTCTTTGCCCATGCGGGCGTATGCTGTTGTTTCTACAGTCGCCTTATGCGATCTGAAGGCAAAGCAGACCAGCAGACCCTAAACCCGATCCAGGGCTCTGCCGCGAAGGCGGCTGCCGCGTATAAAAATAAGACGGACTCCGGTTACGTGCTTGAAAACGGTGATGAAGATGTGCCCCTGCCACCCAGCTCCTGCGCGCCCAGACGCGTCCGCCGAGGGCGGCCGGCGGCGCGTCCTCACCTCCACCTCGGGGGGCTCCGCCGCGCCGGGCCTTGCCCCGTGCGACTGACGGGCGCTGCCTCTCGCAGCTCGGGGGGCAGCTCCGGCCGGGGCCGGGGGCCGGGGGGTGCCCGGGGGCCGTGCCGGGCCCCGGCCGCCCTCCGCCGCGGCCTGCCGCTGTCGGCAGCGCTTCCCCGGGCTGGCAGGAGGTGGCAGCCGTGCTGCAGCTGAAGGGCGGCGGGGAGGCGAAAAGGGGGAGCGGGGCTGCGAGGAGCCTGGCTGCCCCGGGCTGGAGTTATAGGAGCAGGTGCTGCGGGGGTCCCGGCGAGCTGGCGACGCAGGAAACAAATGCGAAATGAAAGTCTTTAAGGCCTTTGAATATTGTCGATTTCTGTGCGTATTTTCCAGTATCGTAGCCTTGTAAAATCCAAGTCAGTCAGATGTTTAGGCTTTTACGGCGTGTAGAAATGTGTTTGCGTAAACCAAAGGGCTTTGTTGTACAGCTGCGACTGCTTTAATCTGTTTTTCTCAGAGCTGTACCACACGGAGCAAGCGCTCTCGTCTGCTTTCTTTCACGGAGATATTTAATGAACGAGGTACAGACTTGCGGAGGTTTGGGGGGGGTGTTTAAGTTGTTTGGAAGTTCACTTTGCACGTTGTGAGTAGCACCAGCTATGAGACTAGAGGACACCAGTGTCAAATTAAACATTTAAAGGACAGTATAGACTTAAGATAAGAGCCAAGATAGGTGAAGGCTTTTTCTTTTTCTTCCCCGCTGCCTCAAGTGTCTGATGTATTACAGTGTTCAAAGCGTTTCGGTATGCTTATATTGTATTCACACATATGCAATGTATTTGAAACATTCCTACCGAGGAGATTGTGGTGAAAACTGTAATGTGCAGCTTGCTGGGTTTCATTGTAAAGTAATATAATCTCCACATGTGCGAAGGCCAATGCAATATTTTATTTTTTGCTTACCCTAGGGAATGTGATATTAAATTTATCAGCTGAAGTATTTGAATGAGAACTCATAAATATTTTTTGAGGTGCATCAGTGGCATACATAGGGAGGGAGAAGACACGCAGTACTGGGTGAAGAGGAAGCAGTTCGTACTTTTCATCCTCCTCTGTCACATAACAGCTATGCCTTGCCCTTCAGATGGGGTACTGATAAATTTTCTCAGTGACTGAAAACAATTTTTAAATTGGGGACAATTTGTTAGTCACTGATTTTATTGGTAATTATTAGCTCTACAGTACATGGACTGCAGATGTTCTTCACATCAGATGCAGAGCTCAGGGTGCCTTGGCGGGAGAGGAGACGACTCACCAAAAGAGAGGTACCATTCTGAAGACATTTCAAATGCACAGGAGGGACTGTTGGCCTGCCCATTTTACCCCATGCGTTGTGATTGTAGGCACCCTAGCTGGCAAAGGTACTGCCAAACCTAGGAGGACTCTGTGCATTGCGTGAATGTAGTTATAAATCTTCCAGGGCTTAAGCAAGTATCTCTGCATGGCATTATCCTGTGTTGATGTGTGATCTAGTCTCTTGTCTGGAGTTAATTTGGGCATCTCCAAAACAACTCTGTGGTGCTTTAGAATAATCCAAGCCATGCTGAGTTAGCAGTTCTTTGTCATCATTGGCTCAGTGTTCAGCTGCAGCCCAAATTGCCCAGATCGGGAAGGGTACTGAGAACATGACCAAAGATGACATTTTGCCAGTGTAGAAAATCTTCGTGCCTCCACATCTTGAGTATTATATACAATTGGTCTCCACATCTCAAGAAAAGTGTAGTTTTTTCTTTTAAAAAAAAGGGGGGGGGGGCGGGAGTTATAGATATGGAAAAGGACATCTAAAATTGTTATGGGGAAGTAATAGCAGGCTTATGGTCTCACTTCAGTTTGGAAAGAATGCTGAGAAGGGATGAAGCTGATTTACAACATCAAGAAAGCAGTGCAGAAGATGAGTGCTAAACTTGTTTACCAAATCCTGCATTACTAGATCAGAGAACATGCATTGAAACTGATAGGATGTAATTTAAAACAGGTTTTTAAAACTGCCTTTCTTCAAAGCCTGTGATAAACTTCTACAACTTGCTGCTGCAAGAAAGTGTGAACTCAGAACACATCGAGAGGTTCAAAACGGTTTAGACAAATTACTGGATAAAAGGTGCAAACCAGATACTATTGGGAATAGGCAGCGATATTCCCTCTGACATCCGAAATCTAATAGCAGGATGCAGAAGGAGCATGAGGATTGGACCTCAGATAGTGGCTCGTTTCACATGCTTTTCCTAAGCAACTTCTGCAACAGCCATATCGGTCTCACCCTGTGGGGCATTTCTGAGAGGAAAAGATAAGATGGGCATGCTCCCAAAGTGCTAAAAGAGCCCAAATGGCTGCCTAAAGCCTCTTTGTTTCATGTCACAGACTTAAAAAGGTACCAAAGGAATCGTTACCGCTTGCAGAGAAAGCAAGCCAAGAGGAGGTGGCTACTTCAATCCTTTGGAATCCAAGAAGCTAGACGTTTTCAGGAATCTGCTCGAGTAGCAGCTGGCTCAAAACTGAAGGCTAGCAGAGACTGAAGGTGGCTCACAGTGGTAGATTATAGAAGTGAAAGAAGCAATAAGCCTTTTTACTATCATTTAAGTTGAGAATATTAGAATTGTGAACATAACTAATCCAGTTAGCTTTCTAGATACTTGTAGGAAATCTTATTAAAAATCTCTTTTAAAGTTTTTTTCCTTCTAAGGTTGCTCCAGTTTTGCAGTGGATGTACCTCCTGTGCCTTTGTCATCTTGGGAATTACATTGCTGTGATGCACTTCACTTGAAACTACTTATTAAGCCATCTCAGAAACTGAAGTCAGTCCAGGGCTGAATTTGGCACATGCCAACTATTGCCCTGCAAGTATATTGCCTTTGTGCACCAGGATGGGCTATTTCCAAAAGGAGTTGAAAGCTGGGGTTTTTTCCACTCCATGGAGACTTTAATGACCCATGCCTGCCCATATTAGACACCAGCTCTTCTCTCTCCATGATATTTCATCCAGCAGAAAAGGTGAACTGGCACTTTTTTGGTGTAATTGCGAGGGAGCTCTTGGCACTTCAGAAGGCATTTCTCTCTTTGATGTAAAATAGCTCATGTGCACCGGTTTCTCTGGCACACTGCAAAGTTCACCAGTTCTCTTAAGTTTTTTCTGAGAGGAACAGAATCATGAAGGTGGTGAAAGGGTGAGTGGGGGCAAGGATTTATTTGTTTTTTTCTTTCTCTTAGCTGTTGTTGGCCTGAGATCTGAGGAGTGAAGTGAATTTGTAATTTGTAAGGACTGTATTTTAAAATATTTGCCAGTTGCTCCAGATAATAAAGTAGGGATTTTTGTCCAGAGGAGAAGAAATGAAAATAAATAAACATGGATCTTTTTCACCTAATTTACGATCTGCAAATAAGGTTCCTCCTCAACCTGCATGATTAACTCTCTTCAGTCAAGAGTGACCATTTTGATTACAACTTCTATCAATAAAAAGCCGTGAAAACTTTTTTTTTCATAAGAAAAAAGAAATCCAACAATATCAGATGACTGCAGTGTAGATTGTTTTGCCATTTGTACCAGGATTTTAACCATGTTACAGCCAATAGATATATTACAGTACCTCACCTTTAACATTACTGTCAGATTTAGCTTAATGGAAATTGCCTTTGCTCATACCAACTTTAAACAAAGTAGAGCAGGAAAGCTTTTTTGTATGGCCATGATACTGCTTGTTCCAATGGATGCTGGTTATGGTATAGCTTTGTTTTTCGACCATGTGGATGTATCAAGAGGGATTAGAAAGATTTGTTTGAAATGTTGCATTTGATCAAGATTTTTGAAGCCCAGTGTTCTTCTTTTAGAAATACTTTGTGGCTTAAGTGCTTATAGAGGATAGTTGGTTCCTGAAGGAAAAGGTGCAGCAGTTCTGTGTTAAGGACTCAGTTCAAACTTACTGTCCCAGCCTCAGAAATGTGTTTTCACTAACCTAAGAGTGTGATAAGCTGAAGGAGAAGGTGCACAGCTTAGGCATTTGGCAGTGCTTCCACTGGAGCTGCTGTGCTGGGGTAGCAGTGGAGGTTCATGAAGTGAGGTGTTCTTTTGAGTCTATCATGTCTCAGCTACTTTACAATCTCTGGAGGGTCCTGGGCAGAGTTTGTATGAGCTGTGCCTTGGTGTTCAACAGATAGTACATGTGCTGCAGATGTTTTAGGCTGATCACCTGAAGTTTGTGATAACTACAACACGTGCTATGTTTTGGATGATCTCAATAGTACACCTAGTATCTTATTTCTGAGGCATTTTTGCTGCATGAAGCAATAAATTCAATTCTGTCATCATTAGGCAGGTGTTTATATGTACTGCAAGACTTTAATCTCTCTCCAGGGAATGAAATACTTTGGGGGCCCATTCTACAACCTGGCATTTGCTTTGCATCTCTGGCGTGTTCCTGTTTCTCTCTATTCCAGGAGAGCAAGCATGGTTTTATGGTTAGGACACGGATCTTGAATCGTTTCCCAGATTTGCCAGTGATTGCTGTGAAACCTAGAGCAAATCTGTCTCTCAGCTCACCAGCTACAAAGAGTGAGGGTAGTGTGGCTTTTTATTTCTGCTGTGTGTCTAATCTACTTAGCTTGGAAACCCTTTAGAATGTAGACTGTGTTGGGTTAGATGTATGTATCATGGATCCCAATCTTTGTACACAAAGTCACAGTCTACTGGTAATAATAGAACAGAAGTTTAATCTACAAAATATTTGATAAAGAGTCCCCCCAAATACAAATGACTTGCCATCATCTTGTGCCTTGATAGTCATATGATGTGCCAACCAGAGATTAATGATTGTGACATGGCTACTGTAATGTTTGGGTTTGGGAGTTGTGTCAGTGTGTACCAACTCTATTTTCCTAAAACAGGTTTATGTAGGTGGTGGGCTGATTTATAACTGGATCATGAATTAATTTTCTTCAGACCTACCCAAGTCTTATCCATGCAATGTCTCCCGTGTTCCTGTAGAGAGTCCCGGTGGTCCCTCATGTTCTCCATCTCTGAGGGGCTGGCTGTTTCTGGCTGCAGCGGTTCCCAGGTCTGAAGGCAGTCTGCAGCATCTGAATGGCCTGGAAAACCTGGAGGCTGCACACTGATAGTTGTTGAGCCGTCATTAGTGAAACTATGTGCTGAACCTTGGTGAAAATTACTTGGGTAGCCATGAGAAAATTCATAAAACAAAGAACAAGGTGGAAGGAAATGCCTTGAAGACGCTTTGAGTAGAGAGCTTAGAAGCCCATTAGCTCTTATCCTCAGAAAATGACCTCAGGGAAGAAAAGAATAGCATTTTTAAAGTTCTGGATCCTGGCAGAAAACTCACAAAGAAATTCAACAGGTTCTTGCAAGATAATTTTGGTATGCTACACAGACTTGAAACAGCCTAGCCATAAAGGCAATGTTAAAACAATTATCTCAAGGAACTGTGGTCAACTGAAAAAAATAAATAAACGATTCCAAGTAAACTTCCTGTACTTAGAAGATAGTATGGTAGGATAACATTAAGGCAAACAGAAAGACTGTGAGAAGCCCAAACAAATCCTTACAGCTTTAAACATGAGCTAATTTGTTATATGCATAAAGTCAAGACAGCAGCTACCATTTGCATCAAGCAGTTAATGTTTTCTTTCAGCTATATTTCAAAAAAATCATTGCACTTGATTAAGATACTATTCTTTGTTTTACCCTTGAAAACTTTTACAAATTCATTGTATTATATAATGTATTATAGTCTAATACTTCAGCAATCTGTGCTGGTACAAAGGAGAAATATCTACATTGTTATTTTGCAACTTTTAATTTATTTATTTAAGGAAAAATACACAATAATCTAGATTTATTTTTCCTGGGGAGTCTAGGAAGATAAAATTGTTTCCTTTCCTGACTCCTCCACTGCATGTGTTCGCACACATACAAGTGCACACGTGCTTACATGTGTCTCCCTCCCCGAAGGAGGTAATGTACTTGCAGATATTCATGTTATCTCTACCCATTTCTTTCTTGACTTTAATAATAATGATGTCAGAGTTTCACACTCATTTGTGCTTAAGAATCTGAAGTCCCTAAGATTTTTAAAATGTGCAATACTTTAATTGGGTATATTTTTATTCTAGCAAACAAAAGTCCATTTTGTTAGCTGTTTCCTGTGTTAGGAAGTTTCTGTAATAGTGATTTTTACTGGTTTCTCTTCTGAACTAATCCAGCCCTTTCAGTCTCTCTATGTAGGCAGTGTTCCCCCTGCCCTGCTGAAGGTGGACCTGTGCAGCCAGGAATGCTAAAGTCTTGGGGCAAGAAGGAGAGGAGGCAGGAGAGATCCTGATCTGTAGTTCAGTGGATACAATCCTGAACTGGGAATGGGGAGAAAGAAGTTTGGTCCTTTATGTTCAAGTAATTTCTTGGGACTTTGGTTTTTTTCAGTGACTCTCTAAAGTAAAACACAGAAGCAGTCCATGGGACAAAATACCAGAAATGCTATTGACTTTCTTCTGGTAAGGTCCCTTATCTCTCCCTTGGTGTCTCTGTTTATGACATCAAGGCTGGTTTATCAAACCTAAGTACCTACAAGGTACAGTTATCACCCCTGACTCTCCTTATTGCCAATGGAAAACAAAAATGGGGGTCACTTAATCTCATCTTAAAGTAGTTATTTAAAATGGTGAGTGAAATGAAGCACCTGCTCCTCGGGAACTGCAAAGGGAGCCTTTGACAACTGACCCAGCTGTCTGCATACCTCTGGTGTGTGGGCCCTCATGGTGCTGTGAACAAAGCTACCTCAGCCCAGGTCTGGGTCTGAGTCCCCCATTTAAGTAGCCCTGACTTAATAAGTTACAGAAAAAGCCTGAGCTGAACAACCTTTAGTTTTCTTACTCCATGTTTTTTTCTGCTGGAGTTTGACTAACAGCCACTAATATTTGTATGTTCTCCAAATTTGGCAAGAATGGGGAGAATCCCCCTCCTTAAAAAAAACCAAACCCAAAACCAAGAAACCCCAGGAATTGCCACAGAGGAAGAAGTGTATTGTGCTCTGTTAGTGAACTGTATGAGGGGGAAGGCATTGGAAGGAAATCAAAGGCAGGGTCAGTGCTTAAAAATAGTGTGTACACAGTACCAAATGGCCACTTTACCCTGACTACAACCACCTAAAAACTGTTCAAAGTTGCAGTTTTTCTCTCAGCACGCAAGCTGGATATACCCCAAAGCTCAAATTGCAATCCATGAGACTGCAAACCCACATGGCCAGTCAGGTATGCTGAAAGCCAAATAAATCCCAGTAAATGTGATCACGCTGTAACGGCCCCTACTTTTAAAGGAAGAACTAGCAAATACATGTACACAGTTGGGTCCTTCATCCTCACTGGCTTCAGTGGAAGGTGATATGGAAACTCTTAAATCAGGTTTGGAGATTGTTTAGCCCTAGAAATAAAATTATTTGGAATGAAAACACCTAATACAACAGAAGATCCTTGCCACCTCTCCCACAGCATGTTTATACAGGATGGTACATTCTAAAAAGTAGTGGTTAGGGTTTTTTATCCCCTCTGAAAAACTCTGAAAGGCACAAAGGACGCTTAGTTTCTCCCCTTCTTCGTAATAAGGAATCAGAACTGTGTGCCCACCTCTTGTAGCTAGCCGTAGCAATATGTATTATGGGCAAAACCACTAAGGTGTCTAACCCTAGGAAAGACAGACAATTTTGCTTTCACTGAATATAGGAAACAAAGTGACCCTACAAAATGCAGAACAGATAAGGTCTAAACTCTTTTCACTCCAGGTCAGCTCTGAGATCAGCATGGTATGGGGAAAATGCAGCTCTGATCTAACGGTGAGCCACATGAAGGGAAAAAGGAGGAAAGAGCTAAAGGGGATTTGCTGCACGGCTGTACCTCTTTCAGGTGACACCACCTTCTAGTTGTGCTCAGCAATGCCAACTGCAAATCGCCCAACAATTCTGGTAGATGTACCATGCCTGCCCTAGTGTCTGAGTTACCCAGTCTTAATTTTCTGCTTCCTGATTAATTTCTTGTGAATTATGTGAATTATTTAATTTTTCAGTCCTGAGGTAAACAAATTATTAGTAGCCATATTACAGTGGTGATGCTGTCAATAAAGCTTGGAGCATTCCTAGTTCAGCTGTGGCAAAGATGCTCAGGCTCCCTCATCCTAGGATACAGCTAAAGTTTCAAAAACAAATACCAAAAATCTTCTCTGTGGCCTTTTCTCTCACCTGTCTATAATACCCAAACTATCTCACATCTCTGGGTTTTGGCAGAGCAGAGGGTGGGTTCTCTACCCCCTTTTATGTCGTCACAAACAAGGTAACTCCTAAGAGCACTTGTATGCATAGGAACAGTCCCTGAGTTCAACCTGCTGAAATTAACTGCAGGGCCATGTCTCCCCTTAGAGCAGGAAATCACTCAGCTGACAGTATTATAAAACATTCCATAGTTATTAAGTGGTTTTCCAGTAATTTTTCAGTACTTAGCAGAAAACATTATCATAACTGATATACACTAATTTTGTCTTGTTTATGTGTGTATATAGTGTAACTTCCATTAAAGTGCCATTACATTTTCAAAAGGGATTCTGTAAAAATGACCTGGTGGTCTTCCAAATTTATTCTTTCAAAGGCTCCAGATCAAATTTGCCTACTTTAAACAATATTTTAAAAAATTGACAGTGTTGTGGATCCCACCTGGAGTCAAGTTGTGTTCTTTCTGCCTTGCATTTATAATGAGGATGATTTAATTATTTAGCTGACAATGTTATAAACGATGTGCAAGAGAGAATAGAGTCTGGCCCCCCAAGCCTTTCTCCCTTTCCATCTCGCCCTCCCAGGAGTCATTGTAATTATAGGGTGTTAACAGAGGAAAAATCTGTGTTGGTTAGTCGAGTGAGGACGTATATTTGGATGAGAAAGAGAGCGTTCAGTGGGAAGGTGCCATATTGAAGTTTTCCTGATCATTGTGATATTTTAAGGCTAATGAGTATTTAGTACACATGTTGAGTGAAAGGATTTAGGCATCTTAAATCAGGGAGAAACTAGCTTCATTGGTGGTTGTCTTCCGTTTCTTTCCACCTTGGCTCCGGAGAACTTCTGTAAGAGCAACCTGCAGCCCTAAATCCCACCCCAGATTTTTGTGTGTTACTGTTGGACATTGCCCAGGATCCATGAGAAGGCTGCTTCACTGCACGTCATGGCTGTATTGCTTCAGCCCCCTCCACTCCTTCATCAGCGCTGGAATCATTTGCTGGCCACTGCACAGCTTCCCCAGAAGTAATAGGTCTGTCTGCATTCAAACATTTTGCGTCTACAGCTTTGTCAGCTAAGAGCATGGGAAGAGAAGAAAAGAAACATACCACTAATTAAATTGTCAGCTCTGGTAAATGTTCTTATACCAGCAAAAAGCTCTATTGAGAGGTATAACTTATGTCATTTGGGTAGCTGGTATAAACACTGCTAGCAAAAATCTCTTGCCAGTATGCACCACATCTCCACTTGGAGAGTTTGTGAAAGCTACATCTGCAAAGAGCTTGTACTACAGAGAAGGCCCTAGCCACAGGGTGGAAGGGCCATTAGGTTGAAAATGAGGTTTCAATTTTTCTAGTCTAGAGTGGAGTCTGAAACTGCATGAAATTGGGATAAATGGGCAAATGTACCCCAATATCTCCTAACACTTTGAACGGTAGCTTGGCCTTCAGAGCAGACGCTTTGTGAATGTTGCCTCTGCCTGGCAGCTTCTCATCACCTGCAGAGCCTCCAGACGATGGTCCAGAGCACGCAGGCTTCAGCAGAATAGCTTCCACCAACTCTTTGGGCAGTCTTGCCCTCTAGTTTCTTCCCCTGATTTTGCTGATGGGAGATGGTGTGAGTACCTCTGCTCTCTCCTGGTATACGACAGTTCCTGTGGCTGGACAGAGCAAACATCTGGGAGCAGCGGCGAGGCACCTGAGGCTGGCGTGTGGGCATTGGGCGAGCAGCAGCTGGGTAAAGACTCCAGTGGGAAGGGAAGAAGTGGAGCTGCACTCTGTCCCTGGTGCCCTCTGCCTGTGGGCTGCCACGACCCATCCTGCTGATTTTCGGGCCGGTGCCGCTAAATGCTTACTTGGTGCAAAAAGTGAAATCTGGCAATCCAGTGCGGGGGTGTTACAGATCATAACCTTTCCACAGAGCACGCTGGGCAGAGCCAAACAGCAGGACATCAGACTTAGTGCCCACAGTCTTCTGTCAGGCAGGGATGGCCATTTCCAGTGGCTTGTATAAGTAGAAAAATTCAGATCAGAAGTATTCCCCTTCTGTCTGACCTAGAACATCTGGACTTTGCTGAACTCATTAGTGCAGATATTTCACTGTGAACTCAGTGGCAATTAGCAGAGTGAGGCTGCACTAGAAACAGGGTGCATGACTGAAATTTTTAAAACCTATGGTGATCCAGACAAACTGGGAGTAAAGTGCAGAAGAATGAAAGCTCTTGTTCACACAGGTTTCATAGCTTTTCTTGCAGACAAGAGAGAAATGTGTCTTAATATAAGCTTCATTTTGAGGGAAAGGCACACACGGATGGGCCGATCTATTAATTATAATCAAATTAAAGGAAAATGTTATTGTATATTTTAAACAATCCCTAGCAGTGCCACTACTATCACTGTTAGTGCCTGGAAATTAAAGAAAAAAAATGTAAAACCAGTTTTCACTGTTTATCTACTTTTGTGTGTATCTGTTTAACTCGGTTTAGACTATGAAATTACTAGACTTGTCTGGTTCACTTTCCTTTATGGGCAGTGCAATGTTCTGGTTTTCATATTCTATAAAAGTAGCGATGCCACAAATTACAAGGGAAATGCTTTGGTCCCTCAGTATAGATATAATTAAATCCAACTAAAGTATTTTCATTGCCAGAGATGAGGAATCTTAAATAAAATAAACAAGCCACTCAGCTAATAAAGATAATTTTTAACACCATATTATCAGACTATTGCTGAGAATTTTCAATTGCGTATTTAAATTTGAATCTTTTCTTTAATAAACATACAGCCATTATCATATGGTATAATGCCTATAACCAGCTATACCTAACAAGGGCTGTAATCCTGTTGAGCTGCTGTAATGGCATGAACCACATAAGTAAAACCCGAGTGGTTTATCAATGTCAACAAACTCCCAGATGGAATTACAGTCTTATACACACTGTTTAGTTGTATGCTATTAATTATAACATATGACAAAAATTATGCTTCTATTAAAAATGCACAGATGAGAATACATGTTCTTGAAGGGAACTTGTTTAAAGAGCAGAAGCCATCTATTGCTGCAAAGCAGAGTCATTTTCAGTGCAATACCTTTTCAGGCATATTTGCAGGATAATGGGGACTTGGATTCAAGCTCTGAAAGAAATATGGTGCTTCAGGCTCAGTAGAATATTTCTGGTTTTGTCTCTTCAGCTGCAATTTTCTTATGTTGTCTGCCTTTGGGGAAATCTGGACAATTCCTGAGGAAGCGTGAGCTGGAGCACAGCACTGAGAATCTTTGAGTAATAAACCACGAGACGCTGGCCAGGGAAGTCCTTTGGGACCCATCGGGACTTTGTAAAAGAGCAGGGGCACTTACTGGATGTTTTAAGGATCATTATTTTGTAAAATTTCAAAACAAGTCAAATAACACAGATTCCAAAGTCTGATGTGCTCTCTGTGCAGTCATGTTTGTCACCTGTTTTAGAAAAGCCCCAGTGTAAAAAAAAAATATCTTTTCCCCAGTTTAAAATGAAATTGCGACTGGAAAGCAGTGTGATGAGACAAACATGGAGCTAAATTATACCAAATAGAAGTGTCTTCTGAGTTGGAACGAGCTTGGGAACCCCCAAAGTATTTCAAGTGATCTTCAGTGCGTCAAACACCACAAGGTTCATCCATCTATAATTGAGATAGATGAACTTGCCAGTATTTACAGGTATAATGGCTGCACAGGCAGAGAGGAGAGGTAAAAGCAGAAAAGGCTGAACCTGGGGAAGTGGTTCACCATCCCTCAGGACCCCCAAGAGAGAAGTCAGCTCTGGGGATGACCAGAAGAGTTCAGCAGTTCGCTCCAGGGAAACAGTAAGACAGGCTCTATGGTGAGAACAGCGTGCTGTTGTGGGTTTAATTCCCCAGTGCAATATCAGAAATAGGGTGACAGCACTGTAGGATGGTGCTTTCTGTAGCTCTCAGAGTTATTTAATTCCCCCGTCCTAGAGAACTGAAAGGCTTATGCCTGCACAGAGCTGGCTTCTCCGAGTGTGCTTTATGCAGAAACAACAATGGCAGAAACAAATGGGATATGTGAGCGGGCTAAAGAAGGAAAACACTCCTTTAAATTCTGTGTTGCAGCAAGGAGGCGTTCGCTGCAGATTTCTGCAGTATGCACTGCAAGTCTCAGCATGGAAGTGGTGCGTCTGGGGACATAAATCCTGTCCCCACAGCCCCTGTGATACATGCACCTCTCCAGCTGGCCACTAACGTGTGACCACAAAGGCGAGCAGCTACCATCATCAGCAAGGGCAGTTTCTTTGAATTGCTGACACAGCATCAGTCTTGTCATTCGCTTTTCTTCTCAGCTGGTCATGCATGGAGCCTTCTTTCAAACATACCAAACCTGGCTTAGTGGAGGGAAAGCAGGGCATGCCTTGTGTTGAATGATGGGTCACAGTAGCTGGGCAGTATCAACTGTATGTGGAGAACAAGCTCCAGTTCCTTCTAAATGGGCAGCATGGAAATTAGGTTCGTTTGCAAGACAGCAAAGGGTAAAAACTAGGAAATTAGCTTGAGCTGGGCAGAAGTATTTTCATCAGGTTAATCTTGGGTTTTCTTTGTTTTAGTAAAGTAGATTTCATCCTAGTGTCTCTTCAGACCTAGTCCCCTACATTTTTTCATAAGTTTTCCTCATGTATGAATCAAAATTTAAAGCTTTGTTTTCAAAAAAAATAAAAATTGAATTTAGAATGAGAAAGTTTTCTTGTAGGATTCATATTTTGCATTTTTCATTGTAATTTGTATACTATAATTCCATGACATGTCAGCAGAAACATGTTTCAGGATAGTAGAAATACCACCATAACATGTAATAGTTACAATATTTCACATTCTGTTTTTAAAATTGAAAGAGCCTGCTTTGTACTGACTGAAGTATCAAATCTGATTTTTCATTGCAAAATGTCTCCTCTTTATTTTCTAATGAAACGACTTGATACCATTCCATAACAGGCACACTTATGGCTAATGGGATCAAGCGTAAAAATATAAAACAAAAAATGAAATTTAGAATGAAATCTCAATTTGCAGAACAACATTACCTGTTTTCCAAGACAAATGCTAGAAAGGCAGAACATTTTTAGAGAATTGTTGTTATTATAATTCAGAATTCAATTGGCAGAAGAAAGAGAACTTTAAAAGCTTTCTGCAAATATGACTTTGCTATCCTCAACAATTTTCACAAGGGGACTAAAAGCAAGAATAAAATCAGGGGTGACACCACCCACTGCCCCACTCCCTGATCCCTCCCCAAATCTGTTGGTGCAGCTCCTGTCTGCCTGCAGTTGGGTGGTGGGTAATTCTTGAGCGAGCTAGAAGTAGCAGGTGAGAGGGTTAAATAAGCTTCTTAAACAATTTCCATCCTGCCACTGCCCTGTTTTAAAATCCCTGAATTACTCACCAGCAGAACTGTTTATTTCATTATTAAAATGAGGCTGCAGGGCTGTCTCTTCCCCACCCACGCATGATGTTCACGGAAGGAGAACTACTCCCACATGATTACAAGGTCTGCTATTAAGTGTGAACTTCATATTTAATTGTAATTGCTAGCAAAATATAATTTAACAGCAAAGTATGCTGAATTTGTAACAAAGTACCCCTTTTATTTGAGCAGGAATATGGATGCTGCCCAAATGTATCCGCATGGTTCCAATTAAGCAGAGGAATGTTTAATGTAAAACTCAACTTGATGAAAATAACTGAAGTTTCTGACAAACCAATAAATTGGAGTCTAGAAAGCTCTGCATATACAGTACAGTCAGGGAGGGGCAACACCCGCTGGGTCATCAATTTTGGTGCAGTCTTCCTGTTCGTTTATGCTAAAATAATACCATGTAGGTAATTCAATTTCTCCCCAGCTGTAAACATAGAGAGGAATGCTGGATGCAGATCTGGCTGAGGATGGAGGGGGGCCTGGGCTGGCTCCTTAGCCCCTGTGCAATTTCCAGGCTGAGATTTTGAGAAACTTTAAACCCAGAGTTGCTTTTCTCCTTCTCCTTCTCCTTCTCCTTCTCCTTCTCCTTCTCCTTCTCCTTCTCCTTCTCCTTGTCCTTCTCCTTCTCCTTCTCCTTCTCCTCCTCCTCCTTCTCCTCCTCCTCCTTCTCCTTCTCCTCCTCCTTCTCCTTCTCCTTCTTCTCCTTCTTCTCCTTCTTCTCCTTCTCCTTCTTCTCCTTCTCCTTCTCCTTCTCCTTCTTCTCCTTCTTCTCCTTCTCCTTCTTCTCCTTCTTCTCCTTCTTCTCCTTCTTCTTCTTCTTCTTCTTCTTCTTCTTCTTCTTCTCCTTCTCCTTCTCCTTCTTCTTCTCTTTGGGGGCTAGCACATCAATTGTTGTGAAAAGGTCCCGCAAAATATCCTCTCAGAAGATTTGAGTGTTTGGTGGTGGAGATCTGAACATAGGGTTCCCTGCAGGAGCTCCCAAGGATGCCAGGCATGCTGCAGGGGGAATTGCAGCCAGTAAGGTCTGCTCCTCTCAGCCCCCATTGTTACTGGCAGGTCCCACCTCGACGTTTTGTTTAAGCTCAAGGTAATGCTGGAATCAAATTCTGATCTTGGATACGGCTATATAAAACTGGATGTGCTCCACCAGCTGAGCTCAGAGTGCGGCCCTCTACCTAATACAGGTTTTGGGTTGTTTTTTTCAGTAGAATTGCTGAATTATAAACCTAAAGCTGTGGTGGTTAATAAGCCACATATATTAAGGAGGAAATCTGTGGCGGACCGATTGTTTTAGCAACCTAATGCTGCGTATAAAACATGCAGCTCTTCTTGGGAGTCCTGCATTCAGGAAGAGAAGAGGTTCAGGGCTCTAAAAGCAGCATGAATCCCCAGAGAACTAGAGCTGAGGGATGCTGGTTGTATCCTTGCAATGAGAGCTGCTTTATGTAGTAAACAAAATAATCATCTACTCTTTAGTGATCGCAAATAAATCTTCCTCAAGAAGCAGGGAAGATAGGCTAGGTGGGGTGAGTTCAAAATGCAGGCAATAAATTATGAAATTTTTACCTTTTCACTGCTGCTGTTACCAGGCTGTACCTCACTCTTCTCCACAGCCACATCTGTGGGCAGCACCAGCTCAGGCTTTCAGAGGCAGTTACATGCCCAAAGGGTTTCACCAGTAACTAGACCAAGGTCCGTAGAAGGGACTAACTCTCAGGTACCCCAGCTGAACCCATTGCACCCAAAGAGCACCAGAGAAGAGTGTGCTGGGAAATCACCTGTGCCAGTGTGGGTCTCCTTATCCTCCTCTGAACCACCCATCCATGGTCTACCTAATCCTCTTTTTTTCATTGCAAAATTCATCTTATACACTCATTTTCCCTCACTCTTGCTCTGTCTTGCCTACTGAAACAGTGAACTCCTCAGCAGTGTTCTCCATACCTACAAGGATAGTGCCTGATCTAAGCCAGGCCATAACATGCTCCTCTGATGTGCATAAAAAATTATTTCAGTTAACATAAATTGCGCTGTAACTCTGCTCAGGGTTTGTGTGGGGCTATTTCTCTGAATTCAGCTGGCATCTTTTCTTACTCGGCAGTATTGCTAAAGGCTCTTATGCAAGGGCTGTTTTGTTTCTCCAGGCCCGCCCTCCCCAGCTCAAGAAACAGCTTTGTAAGACAAAAGAAAAGCTGGCTAATTAATTTACCCTTTTCTCTCTACCTACCGAGAGATCTGTTTACACTTTAAATGGGGTGGGCCAGGTTACTCTTGCCCTCCCAAGGCCAACGTAAGAGCAGACTTTAAAACAGGACTTTGTAAGTACCTATGTTTGCTAGAAATATTTAGCTTCTTAGTCCTGTGACCAAAGCAAATCGTTTGCTTGAGCAGAACACGATGGGCTTTTATTTCCCATTATGGGAAATACAATCTGTGTGATCCTGAGAGTGTTGTGTGGTAGCTGACGTTTGAGGGTCAGTTCAAAGTTATTGTTAGGTGTCTCTGGCTCTTGCCTTCCATTTTCTGGCTGGTCTCTTGATAAGAGTCTGCTACAATCAGCATTCAAGTGTCCTTTTTAAGGGTAAAAATGTTACTTTTGCCAATTTTTCTTGTAACTTTACAAATTCAGAATGCTCTCTCAGGTCATTTTGAAATACGGTGACAGAAATATGGGCTAAATAATCAGCAGCGACTCAGAGGATCTAATATGTATTTAAAACTATCAGGATATATTGTTCTATTTTCCCAGAAGCTTAATAATGAATAACCATAAACCTGGCATGCTTATATTAATCTCTGTAGGATATTACAGTTTGCACTCAAGACCTGAAGTATTTTTTCAGTGACAGCAACAGTTGGTTTGTACCTTTTCCATTTCTTCTATGCTAGACAGGCCAGTACATAAACAATGTGCTCTTTTCTTATTGCACAGAGACAACAGCTAGAAAATAATGCAGAGAGAATAGACCGCATTTATATTTTCTACTGTTGAAATACTGTCAACAAGTTCTATTTACATAAGATATTTCTACATTTTGGAAGATGCTTTTTGTTGATATGCCAGAACTTTAACTTGGTACTTAAGGAAGAGTTTGACATTTTGGTGTGTTACCTTTATCTCAGAGTATAAACTTACTCATGAAATTGGGCAAAAAGTAGCTTTATAACCAGGAACAAGTTGAAACTTCAGCATTTAGGCTTAAAGATACTGGAGGGGAACAGTTATGTTTTGGGACTTGTATTTAACTCCCTGTGGGTGTTCTTCATTGTGGGTTCCCAATCCAGCAGAGCCTGCTGGCTGTGGGAGCCGTCCATCGGCAAAGGGAAGCTGCAAGGGCAGAAGTTACTCCAAGGTCGTGCGGTTCTTTCCCTGCAGCCGTCCCTAAGTTAGGGACTTGGGAACTTTTTGCCTTGGCAAAGCCAACAGCGGCATCAGCCGTATCTTTCCACCCAGTAAGGTAACGCTGAGCTGGAAACAAGTCTCTGCGTTACAAGCATCTGCTTTCTTCAGAGGAGCTTCATAGCAGCTGCAGCTGCAGCTGCATCGCTTCTCTGGCTGCAGCCTAGCTAGTACCTTGGTAATGCAGCCATGCAGCTTGTTCTGCAGTTGAGCGTGTGTTTTAATGTCCTCTTTACTTCCTGATACGGGAGATCAAACACCTCTTTTGTGCTTTTCTAACGGCTTTACCTAGCCCTTTCATGCCAGTGCACACGCAAAAGCAAATCCCGCTCTGCAGCCTGTGTGGCCGCTCCCCAGCACAGCTCTGGTCCTGAAGGTATGTGTGGTATTCGTGGCCCTGGCGCGGCTGCAGCCCTGCTGAGGGCTGATGTGAGCTGAAGTGAAGCTAGTGCTTAAAATGTCAGTAGGTTTTGTGCTCTTAAAAGTGATGGACTAATACTCTTTGGCTTGCAGCTGGGATAATGTAAGTTTCCCCACGCAGTTTTGCCAAGCTTGCTCCGTCTTGACCTATATTCCTTCTGCCATAGAGGCTTTAAAGCAGACTAGACAAAGTACTGAAGAATATCCTGTAGGGAATAATCTTGCCCTGGGATGATGGTGAACAAAATGGTCTAATAAGCTTCCTCACCTTTAGTTTTTTTCATTCCCTGTTCTCTAAAGCAAGTACCTGCCGGCCAGGTAGGGAATTTTGTGACGTGCAGACCAGGAGGACAACGTCCGACCTGTGGTCTTGGTGTGTCAGCAGTGAAAAGCCTGGGCAGCTCCAGAATAGACCCGCAGGGGACAGTTTAACTTTGTCATTTACGTGGCCCTCAGCATACAGATGTTCTGCTGGGCATTTCCATCACTGTGACAAGCAGGCAGTGTTTTGCTCTCACCAGGATTTCCAAATGTCTGGAATATTGGAGCAGGAGAAACCGTATCTTTCTAGAGCTTATTTTTATGGAATGTATTATGAAAAGGGGTCCTTAGGAAATAGCAAGTCACCAGAATACTTATTAAAATGACCTTAAGGTCAGATTCTGCCACTGTTAATCACAATAGTTGTACCTTACTCTGTGAGCTTTCCCATTGGATTCAGTGGGATTACTTAAGGAATTCGGGTACTACCTGATGGGACCAAAGTGGCAGAGAGGCTGGCCCTTAATAAGCATAGCAGCTGTAACGCCACATGCCTTCATTTTTACCTTCTATTTTAGCTAGGTAAAAATACTTCATTTGCAAGTCGTTTTCTTTTGAAGATCCCTTCTTCACAAAGAAGGTGAATTTTATGTAGCAATTGTTAATATATTCTGTCATTTTTATCCAAATTTTAATATATTTATTGTTGTAATGTGAAGTCATCTTTGCTGAGAATGTGCTTCTACATTAGAAGCTCCCCAGTTTTTGATTTAAAGCAAATCTGCAATAGGACAAAGAAAATAATTTTATTCTGAAGTCTCCTTGAAATTCTTCAGTTTTCACAAAGATATTTTCTGGGGTTTGTTTGTATTTCTTTTTTATTCTATTTTAAGCCACTTCTGCCAAGTAGCCTGATTTAGAAGGACTGGGCAATACTTCATGCTCTTTCTGAAATGATAAATAATGGACAATGACTTGATTCAGTATTGTAACAGCTGCATGAAACAGAAAGGGGCCGCTATACAATTCTGAATATAAATGGGAAACTCACCTATGAAGAATTATTTGCGCTTCTGCAAAATAAAGTGATGAGACTTATTTACACATTTTTATGCTCTGGGAGAAAGGGATGCAGAAATGAAATTTTTCTTCTCCTCGCCAGAGAAGAAAATTAATTTGGCTTAGGTTTCACTCTACTAAATAGTTTCTTTTCAACCAGAGACACAAACCACTTCTTTGGGTGTTTGCAAGAACATTCTTAGCTTTGAGCATTAGTTCAGGTTGTTGAACTTGTACTCAAGGGCTTGAGCACTTCAAGAAGGTATTTTACTAATAAAAGCTTTCATTTTTCAAAGTAATAAAGGATTGTTCTTTGGTTTTTTTTTTGAAGCCAGCAAATCTAAAAATACTCAAATACAATGTAATACTGTGATACACAAGTTGCAGTGCAGAATTCTAGCCCTTTCAGAGGATTTCAGAGGCCAGTGAGGGATTTAGGCTCTGTGCTAGTCCTGTGCTCACAGACAAACTTAACCCTGTGAAATTGTTCACGTCACACATCAAAACTAGATTTTTTGGAAAGAGCTTCATAATGATTTAACTGCAATCAAGTATGTACTATGCAAATTTAATCCAGAAGACTCAAGTGTCAATATTCAAGTCAGAAAATACATGGTTTAATACTGTTTCCCGTGTCCTGCTGATGTGACTGCAGTTATTGAGATGTTTCTTTTTAACTTCTCTGTGATGGAAACAATCATGATTACAGAAAATAAAAATTAGAATTTAAAGTAAATTTAAGTCTGAATGATGTCATGTGAAAAGACAGGATTCTTTTGCTTCTTTCTTTGAGCCAAACTGTGCCTTAAAAGTATGTATGTAAATGTCAGTGATTCTTGCAAGTTTCATGGATATAAGGGTAAAAAACACTGGTGGAGTGTTTAGCTAACCAAGAATAATTATTTCATATTTGTTATTTTTCTAAGTGTAAAATGTTTTCCTCAAATAGAAGCAGAGCCAAAGAAATTTCTTGTTATTTTTGAACATAGATTAGTCAATGTGAACCATTAACAGGCAACTTTTATGCTGAAAATACTTCTGGACTATTTGGACAATATTTCTGAAAAATTAGTACATTAAAAGGAGAGTGAGATCCATATCTTATTATATGTAAAGGAAAAAGGAGATAGCTGTTAACATTTATCAACTCCAGAGGAGCAAAATTCTGCATCATCTGTTTGTTTTTTTGACAGTACAAGATTGTTTGTTATTGCATATCTATAAATGGTTTTGTCCAATACAGTACTTAAGCCTAAAAGCTGAAGGCAATATTACTTTCCTAGCAAATTCTTTTGTACGCTAATATCTCAGCCTCTCGAGATGTACTTTCCCCCCCATTTTAGCTCTAGTGTTCCCCTTTCTTATCCACTGGTATAATGCTGTGTATCTTTCTGGGTAATTTTTCTCTCTTGGAGACATGGCAGATCTTTTAAATATTTGTAATTTATGTTTGCCTCTGAAATAACCAGTATCAAAGTTATACTTACTTTGTTTTTTATATTTCTCACCTGCCTGTGGTGGTGGCAGTACTGCACCTGCAGACTTTACTTCCCAGTCTTACGATAGCGTCTGGAGAGCGTGGTCACAGGGCACGGTCCTGCGGCGCTAAGTGCGATGCCAACATAAACCAAGGCACTGTAGCTGGTGTGGAGAGTTTGCAGACAGAGCACAAAATGGGGAGAGAGACAGTAATGTGGGGAATACCAGAAGAGGAGGGGAAATGCTGGTCAGCCCTCAGTGCTCAAAAGCTTAGAGCTTAGTAAAGGCCCCTCCTTGGCCAAGCCTTGAGCGGTGGTTCGCTAGGTTGTTCTGAGAGTGTGCTTTCCTTCAGTTGGGTCATCTGTGATGGGCTACTGAATATGGACCCGAAGGAAGGTTGCTTTAAACCAACAGCGAAAAACTTTTCTTGGCGTATGGGGTTAAGCCTCAAGACATTTCCCAGGATGGAGAAATCCCTTGGCTTCCGTGTGTGTATAAGTGTATTTAGTCTCTTTTTCCTCAGGCAGACAGTCCTCGAGTTTCTCATTTCATAGTTTGCGTTGGCTGGAAGCAAGAGGAGTTTATTATATTTAAATTTATTTATGTTATACTTGTGACTATTATATTTCTTAATATTTTAAAATGTCATAAACATTTCAAGTGCTGAGGGCTGAACCATTGCAAATCACAATAAATTCCAGTGTTCAGAAAGTAAATCAAAGAAAGGGGTCTGTCCCCTCAGCCAAAAAGGCACTGGACCAGAGGAGCCTCTTTCAGGGGGAGCAGATGAAACTTATGAGTGGAGAGCAGGGCTCGGGTGCCCAGGCATCCCTCTTAGGTACAAGTGGATTTACAGGCTCTAGAAACGCAGTGAAATGACTAGCTGGTAAGTATTTAAAAGAAATATCAGGACAGTATCTGGATCGTGACCTTTATGGGAGAGGCAAACTGGTACAGCTCCTAGCAGGGGACTCCCTGGCCCCAGTGCCCTCTGTCCCCTCATGAGGTCCCTGCCGTCAGCAAGAAGTAGGAGGTGGGGGCCCCCATGAAGGCTGACTGTCCTGGTGGGGCATGGCCAACTTTGGAGAGGGCTCAGGACTCTCTACGCCTACTCCCTATCCCCTTTGTACCTCCTGCTTTGGTGGCTTCACACTCTCCTTTGCCTTTTTTATTTACCCTGTTACACTGCACCCCCATATTCACCCCTTTTGCTAGAAAATCAGGCTGAGGGCTCATGCTGTGTCTCTAATGAGGGTCACACAGGATCAGCCATACCGACCCCTCAGTTCCTAGGAGCATCAGTTCCTTCCAGGACTGTGACTCCCACGTTGCTGTCTGTGACCCGCACCCCTTGTTTCCAGATGTACCCATTCACATGTGGCCATTTAAAATGTCTCCTTTGAGAAAAAGGGGTACAATCTGTCTAGGAGTAAAATGTTCCTCCATAGGAGATGTTCTGAGTTACAAATGCACTGGAAAGCATCACATCTTTCTGGGTCTTTAAAATACAGAAAAGGATGATTTATTTTGCTTTTTCAGCACTTTTATTACATATTCTCACCCCTGCCATCTTATTCTACATCATGTTTGCTTTTGCTCTGATTTTTTTTTTATTGCCAGCCTGATCAGGTGAACATCTTTGGCGTTCTCTATCAATTTTCCACTCTTTGCAGCGTATATTGCTTGCTGTATCTTTTTCTTGGATTTGTTATTTATGACTCTATTTCTGTTTTTTTCCTCTCTGCCACTGAGTCAAAAGTGCATTTGTAGCCAAAGTTGTCATCCTCAGTTGTGCAATAGTGTTCTTGGGCCTTTTTCTCATAATGTAATAAATTATTTTTAAGAAGCACTTCCAAGTTTCACCATCTAATCTTCTCCTCCCAGTTTTGCTTTAGCATTCCTTATTTTTGAAGACTAGTTTTTCTGATGGACCAACTCTATTTGTGAAAGGTAATCTGATTCTGATACAACTTCTCATTTTTAGTCCAGTTACTGATTTACCTTTATTCACCAGAAAACAACTCAAAATGGAGGTTTGCATTACTGCTGAAATTTCAGCCTGTAGAAAGTCTTTAAAATAACCCTACTGCATCACAGAAAACTTCGCTTACATGGGAAAGGAGGAAAACTTTTGGATTTAGAAAGCTTTGGGATTTCGGAACAATCCAGATGGCAGAAAGATAACAATTTTCCTTTAACCTTGCTTGCTTAGGTTGCACTGGCTGCTGGCAGGTGTAATGCTAATTTCTCCTCACCAACCAGGAGAGTGATGCTTCTGAAGAAGAATTCAACTCCCTAATTCATTGACATCAAACTGGCTTCAGTGGGGGTTTGGATGAGTCCGTATTTCAAGGAGCACGTATGAAGTTTGATGTGCACATCATCCATCTATCACTGAAATCAGTTATTTGTTTTACTCATGTTTCTTCTACCCATGGCTAGAAGAATGAAAACAAGGCTGATGTTATGCTCAAGTGGAATCCCAACTGCAGATATCCTGCCTTTGGCTTCTACTCACCTAATGTTTGATATCAATCTAATGATACAATTTTTTTCAGGATATGATTAGTTGTACAGTATTACACAATACAGCACTGTGGTTATTATAACTGTAATAAACTAGAAGCAGAAAAGATTATGAATGTGTTTTTCTGTCTGGTAACTGGGTGCTTAAGCTCAAATTCAGGAAAGCATTTCTATAGAAAGGCAAGCTTACAGTGTGCTTAACGTCAATGACAGGTCTGTACCACACTGAGGCACATTTCAAACAGAAAGAAACCTAAGCACGGGTATAGGTGTGTTTAAAAATGGAGACTTGAAGCATAAATGTGAGAAGGGGATTTTGCAAGAAATCAGGATGAGGTCTGTGTGCTGGTGTAGGGCGGGACCCAGGGATACGTCTTTGGTGAAGGGCAGTTCCCCTGTTTTCCTAGGATTTTTGCTGCACAGTCCATAGATCCCACTCAGGCAGCCCTGTCGTGAGAAACTCAGCTAGCAATAAGGCAAGTGAGAGGGAAGAAAAATAAAGCAGAAGTTTTTCTTACCAGTCAGCCGGGATACATTTGGCAGAAAGTAACACAGTTGTTCAGATAACTGGGCAGCCAAGCTAGAGATGCAGTCTCTAATACCTTATTTTCCAACAAATGTTTCCACTTTTTTTCAGTTCAGTTGCCATTGAGAAGATTTTGATTAGTTATTCATCAAACTTATTTACAAAATTCTATGTCTGTAGTTAATTTATGAGTAGTTCTTGGCACACTTCAAACAGCTGTAATGGCTGTACAGTGTATATGGTGTATTTCTGTTTCCTGACTGAATGAGAGGAATGAGATTTCCACTGCAAATATTTTTTGTAGGACTTCAAAATTTGCTTTTCTTGAGTATTTAAAAATATTTTTAATACTGTTTCCATGAGTATTCCTGTTTTTGTGAACACAAAGTCAACATGGTTGAAATGAAGAGTTTAAAATTTTAAAGGAGAAATAAAGAGTTTCTTTTTTAGTGCAATCATCCAGCTTGACCCGAAAGTCACTTTAATCCTAGTTCTAAGGTTTCATAGGGAAGTACACAGCCACAGGCACGTTCACACATTACTTGTGTTCATGGAAGCATTAATTGAATTTCCAAAGTCCTGTCTCAGCACATGCTACATGCAGTGGGAAGGATTCTTTAAAAGTCTCTCTCACTTGGATCCCAGGTCCTTGTGGCAGCTGACTTCATATAGGAGAAGGAGGAAGGGAGTACCTAAAGTTCAGGTGGATAAGCCGTTATGACAATGACACTATAGTGCAAGAGACATTTCATCGGATGAAGAGAAAGATCGCGTCAGGGCTGACTACAAAATTGCAGTTTTCCAAATTGTGGGAAAAAGAGCCCTGTAGTGGTGTTCAAAAGCATTTTTACTTTGAATTCCTGAAAGAGGAAACACTTTTCCTATACCGTAAGTAATGCTACCAGCAAGAGATAACCCTTGAGCATTTCTGAGTGACATACAAACAGAAGCAACAACTTCACCTTTGGCACAGAGTTCTCACAAAAATATGCAGGAAAATGCCACCCTACAGCTCTTTCATTAAATGTAGCTTTCCTAAAATGACTCCAATGCAGCTATCCCTGCCCAGCTAAACCCAGACTATCACTGTGGTAGGGTGGGATGGATGTGCTGGACGGAGATCAGATTAGATCTCCTCTCTGTCACACTCCTGTCAGTCACCATGCACCCCGACACTGAGGTAAACCTGGCACTGCAGCAGGGGAGCCCAGCATTTCAGTGAACTAAACCAGCCTCTCTTGCTGCTTGCTAGCAGTGGTCAAGATTGCCTTTCTCTCTGACCAGTTTGTTTGGGTTTTGGCATCTATCCTACTCTGTAAGCACTGCACAAGTCCAAAAGGATCTAAAGCTCAGGCTCAGCTTGGCTAGGTTTCTAGGGATTTTACAATTGAATTTTTTCTTTTACTTGTGCAACATTTCCAAGAAATACTTTACAATATATATTTTTTTAGCATAGCTGTCTGTCAATTTTCATGGCAAAAAAGTATTTGGAAACTGGAGAATAGTAATAGTAGAGTTGTTTTTAAAGGAATCACCCTACACCATTCTAGGCCAAAACCTTTTATTAAAGTTTTATGAAAATCCTCCCTGTTTTTTACATTCCAGTTGAGTCTATTAGCTTTGCAGGTTTTGATGATCTAGCAGGTATAAGCACTTCTCACATTAAATGCAGTGTTGACAAAGGAAATTCACTAGCAAAGGTTTCATTAACTGGGGATTATACTGAAACCTTTTCCCAGAATTGCCAATAAATGGAGCCCTAATCCAAAATTTGGCTTTAAATTCAAGTGCAACTAATATAATTTTGTGTTTGGTTTAAAATTACCTGTGGTTATTTTCTCATTTTTGCAATATTCAGCATTATGTCATCTGGTCTCTCAAACAGCATTGTTCCTATGATGAAAAAGCAGACTTAAATCCCATGTATGAATGAAACTTCAGTTTAACTTATGCTTCCAACAAGTCCTGTGGAAAAAGAGCCCACTCCTGCAAAGATGGAGGATTAACTAGTTCCCTCAAATGATGCCATAGGTAATGGACACACTGCTGAACCCGGGGCTTGGTCCTGGGGTGAAGGTCCTGAAGTGACACATCTGCAGTGTGTCAGCACTGCTTGGACCTGAGGACGTGCCCTCCCTGTGTTGGTCAGAGTTTACGGTAAGAAGATGCAGAGATGGGCCTGAGCCGTGAGGGTGCCTGTGGTTCCTGGGGGTTTGCAATTCCCCCCAGTGCTCCAGTGCTCTGGCCAGCGGAAATCCGGCACCACCGCAGGCAATGGGAGTTTTGCCATAGACGTAAGCTGTGTGACGGTCTTGCCAACCTTGGTATAAAATAATGTAATACCCTCCTCCTGGTCTCCCTCCTGGCATTGAAGTTCTCTGACAAGCTTGCCTGGTTTGCTCTCTCCAGGCATGTGAGGGGGCTACAGCAGCTGCTGGCTTCCTCAGGCAAGAAAGTCTGCAGATTTACAGACCCTTTAGGGTGGTGCAGGAGTCGTATGCGGTCTTTCTAAGTTTCTTTGTGCACTACAGTGGCCTTTTCCACTCTGTTTCTAGAGGAAAAAAGTTGCAATGACAGATTAGGTGATTGCAATTAGGGAGGCATCTGGGGCCCTGCTGCTATGCTGCAGACCCTGATGCCCAAGGAGGAGATCCCTGGCCTGGAAAGGTGACAAGAGCCTAATCCAATTCTCCTAAACTCAGTGGGAATCTCTCCAAGGATCTAATAGGTTTAGGGTTTATAACACAGCCTGTTAAGATGAAGTTTTTGAAACTACCTGAGGGAGCTGAGCGTAGCTTTCTATTAAAATTAATAGGAATTGGATATTTAAATTCCTTAGACATCTTTGAAAGCCTTACCTCTAAGTAGCATATAAAGATCTAATGTAACTTCCATTGCACCTAATTTACAGTTTATAGTTAAGATGATGTAAACTCTGGGGTTTGTTTCAAAATGTAGTTCATTTATTTACAGCTCCCAAAGCTAAGCCACTGTTTAGTGTTCTATGAGAAGAAACCAAATATTTTGTAGTAGCAGACATTGTGGTCACAACTGGTGTTCTGACTTGCATTTTATCCGAGTCAAGAAGATTGCAGTATCTCATGAGTAGAACTGAGACAGAATTGTAAATCTGAAGTCTTTTTGGTTATCTTTTTAAAAAAGAGTTTGAACTCATATCACCCTGGCTTCCTTAATGGATTTACATAAACAATGAAGTGCCTCAGGAATATCACCAACAGCTGTTCTGTCAACAGATAGCTTCATTTTCTCTCCCAGATTAGGGTGGTCTGAAGCTATCAGCAGCTGATCTGACAGAGTAAATCTGAAACAAATTGCTGTTGTTATAATCCTTCCTTGGCATGAGGTGCTGCAGAGGAGAGAAACCAAGTATTGTTGCATAAGTAAATTGGCTTGGCTGGTGGTTCATTAGCGTGTATTGAAAAGTGTTATATTCCCTGCAATTCCTATCTATCTATCTATCATCTGTCTAAATTTGTTTGGGAAATATTTCTTCATCCCCAGAATAATGTAGGAGAAGCCATTTCCCAGTACCTCCTGATTTTAAGGTTGATCCACAGGTGTAAAATGAAGTTCTGAGGTTTGTCACCTGAAGTTTTTTTTTTTTTGAGGTTTGAGAAATGTGGTGAACTTTTTTTTTGTTTATATTTTTCCTGAGACTACTATTTTGGTTGAGCTTAAAATACTATTGGAAAACGCTGTTAGTCATGACAGCAGCTTAGTAGCATGGTGATGCCCAGATGCCTGAAGTCCTGGAAAGGCTGTAACGGAGGTGACTGGCAGAGTATTGCTAGCTTCCTTGGCACTGGTAGAGACACTCAGTTTGAGAAGCAAGAAGCAGCTCTACATTACTCCCAGACTTTACTGGGGAGTTGTGGTTCAGATGCCGTAGCCATCTTTATTGCCATTTCAGGGACTGGATGTTGAAGATAGATTGGCTCCATCCCAGGAAATCCCCAAACGCTGTTGGGTTTCATTTTGCTGAACAGGTCTTGAGGAAAGTGGATGCTGCAGGGAAGAACACCATATCTTTCAGTCTGAAGAAAGCATCACTTTGTTCTGAATTTAAGCTGCTGAAGGAGGTGCCACCAAGGCAGGTCCCAGCACCCCAGGCCAGCACTATGCTTTGGCTGGGGGCAGAAAAGTGAGCGGTGGGAGAATGGGGGGATTTCTGCTCTCCTCACAGGAATACATTGCAGAGGGTGTCACCTCTGAGGGTGCTTGTCTCCTCATCTTGGTACCTGCCCTTTCCTCTCTCCCCTTTGGTTATTGTGTGCACACTTGTCTACGTGGCTGACAAGCTAGTTGAACTGATTTGGGATTTTTTCCTTCTATTGGAGGTAATGCCAGCAGTGGAAGACAGGGCTCCCCTCTTATATCTTAATGTAATATCAAAAGGAACTGTGTGAATTAAAATGATTTTTCTTTCCTAGCAAAACAAAAGAGCTGAAAGATTTTAAACCCTAATTGCATCAAAGGAGGGAAATTAAAATATCCTTACAGGAATTCAGGTTACTGAAAAACTCAGGTCCAGCCCAGACACAAGTATGTTTTATATTAAAACTTAAGCAACCAGCCAGTATAATATTTCCTGAAGTTTCATCCATCATGCTACTGGTTTCTGCAGGGAGAGAAACATAACCTTCCCTTGCTATGTCTCAGGAAAAGTAAATAATATTGTTAAGAAGCTTGTCATATCACAAGTGCCTAATTAGGGAGGTTTGGGGAGCTGGCAAGTTTGCAGACTTCATTAAACACGCTGCAATGCCCTGAGGAAGAAAAATGATGAGGGATATCTGCAAATTATATAGGTGCAGGCTGACCTTGTACCACAAGACCGTAGAACGGTTTCTCCAGAGGGGCAGAGAAAGTAGCATATGGCTGCATGGACCGAGGCACAGAGCTGACAGGAGTGTGGTTGAAGCAGCTGCAGCATGGCACCCAGTTTGCTCTCCTGCTTGCAGAAGACTGTGGAAAAGCAGGAGAAGGGTTTGGCAGTAGCCCTACACATCATTTTGAAGACAACCAGAGACCTGCTGGATCCAGGAAACTGGAGTGTTGGCGTGCGGCGAGAGCAGCCCCACCAGACGGTGACTGGGGTTGGGACTCTACCAGAAGAGAGCACAGTGAAACATGGTCTTTCTGAAGACATTTCCCATCTCAAGGTCTTGGTCCTCTCTGCTGTGTGTGGAGCATGACTGTCTCTGGTCCTGGCTCGGGGTATGAGTTCCCGCCGGCCACTTGGAGGTAATGACAGCAAAGGAGAGGAGGGTCTCCTCCATCCTGGCCCTCCGTTGGCATAGAAGTACACATAAAACTGAATTTCCCTCCACCTTGACAAATTCTCCAAATGCCACAACCCAACGGCATTCTGATGGGGATCTCTTTTAATTCCTCCCATCAAAGCTGTTGTGGTTTTAATGCAATAATTAGGGAACCTAATGGTGGTGAGTATCAGTCAAGTCAAGTCATTATAGGTCTCACCTCTCCCAGGTGTTTGCCCCAGTCACTGATCTTGAAGCTAGGGCTTTGCTGGTCCCTTCTTTGATGACCAGTTGATTACTTAGCCAATGAGAAGTCTAGCAGCTTGAGGAGGATAGGCAGGGAGGACCATAATCCTGGATACTGTAGAGCCTGGGAGAAACAGAGCTGAAACAACTTTCCCATACCACAGGTAAGTGGGGGTTTTAACCAGAAGTGCTAAGAGGTGAGGTAGCAGCTCTACCAGGTTCCCTGTGCTGTGCGGAGACCAATCTGAGGTGTGCTCTGAGACCGCCTAATTGGTCAGATCCTGCAGGGTGGTCTCAGCAGAGGCCCCGATACCACTGGCACAGGTGGCAAGCTGCTCAGCATTGCTGAGGCTAACACATTCTAGGCATGTCCAGAGCAACTCATCTAGATACCTAAGAAATCTTACTGGGGGTGGGAGGCATAGCCACTTCAAGTCTTTAATAATAAAGCAACTTAGCTGTATTTGCTAGAGTGGGAGGAAATCCTCTTTTTTCTTCCTTCTCACTAAAAATGTAAAGATATTTTCAAATGTTAAAAGCATGATTTTAAAATATTTCTTTATTTTCTGGTGAAAAGTTGAAATGCCTTTTAGGGGAAGAAACATAGTCTAAGAAAACTGTACATTGCTATTTATTTAAAAATCAAGTTTTCTATTAAGGAAAGAAAGAAATGAAAAAGTCCAAGCTACATATTTGACACATTTGCATGACTAAAAACTGGAAGTCATGGGGAAAATTAATATTAAGGGCTTGTATAACTATCTCATTAAAAATAGAGCGAAAAATAAACAGATAATCCTTCCACATTGCTTTTCGTGCCCTAAGCTATAACTTCTATAACTTTATAACAGCTGTGTTTGCTACTAATGAACCACCAAAATGTTAGGGCCGTATGAAAGTACTGCAACAAGTCATGACTTCACAGGATAAGCCCAGAAAAATCTTCAATCAGCCAAGTCCACATCGGGATTAGGCACATAGGGAGGCTTAATTAGGCATTAGCGAGGCCCTTAATGGAAGGATACCTGCTGAGGATCTAGCTGGACATCTCTTAAACATATTTATACCCAGCCTCTGGGCTGTGGAATTGACATTCGGTGCCTGCTCTGCTGATCAGCCTGTGCTTGCAATTGTTTACAAGCTAAACAGCAGGGGGGCAGGGGCACTAAATAAATAACATACTGTCAAGCTATTTCCTTGTCCAACAATGGTTTCTCATTAGTTCCTTCCTGACCCGTGATCAAGGAAGGATAAAGGCCTGAAGACAAAACCAGTTCATTCTTTTGCATTTTTTTTTTAAGCTGGTGACTTGGAAAATTCTACTGTTGTTGTGAAAGGTATATCCATACCTGTATCCCCATTAGTTAATATACCTGTTACCTTTCACTGTTACTTGCAAAATGTAAGTGCTATTTCCTGTTGTTTACATGATTTTTATACCAGGCTTTAGAATTCAGGATCCTTTATACCGCTGATGTGGTGAACAAGGACATGGTTCATGGTCAACTTCATACCATGGCAGTCCTGTCTGCTTTTCATGAATTTTCTCTCTGCAGCATTGCATGTAACCAGCGGCTTTCTGGGATAGAAGAATAAATAATCTTGGGAAACAAGAGTGGGCTTGAGTCCATGTGGAGACTCTTCACACCATATGGGTGCACTTCGGTGTTCAGACATGGGCTGAGGCTATCTTCAAGGCCCATGGGAAGAGGAAGAATCTGGGATCTCATCCCATGTTGTCCCCTAGTGTAGGCCTAAGCAGATGTTTACCTTTGGATGGGTAGCTGTTTGTCACCTGGCTCTGCCACCTCTGTGTTTATCAACTATGTTTGTGGGATTTGTTTGTTAGGGAACTAATATGGGGTATAGTACAACCTGGGAGCCTACTGATAGAGGACCCATGTAGCCTGTGTATCCTAGGCAGCCAGAACTGAATACGTCTTTACACATTGCAGACTAACAGCTTGGGTAGGACCAAGGCTTCTACAGGATTAAGGCTTCTACATTCAGCTGTCTGTCTGCACATGGGCTAGGTGTCTGAAGCGCCGTCTTGTCAATGGAGGACTTACCTGTACAGTCTATGGAGTCTAAAGAGAGATTTGGATGACCAGTCACTGAATTCGTCTGTCCACGTGCAGGTGTCATTTAACCATACCATTTAAGATGCTCCAGGGTGTCCTGCCTAACCTCCTAGCTGCCAGTCTAGGAAATCACAGGCCTCCTGTGGGGTACGTGTCACCTTTACCTCCCCTATGGATGTGTTTCAGATACCCTAGAGCATCTCAAATAGCATGGGACACCTAAACACAATCAACCATGCCCTAAGTGTCTGGTTTGGATTGAGGTGAATTGCCATTCAGACACTGTTGATGGCATTGGGTAGATCTCCATTAGCTACAATGCCAGTTTCAACACCAAAGTGCACATATCTGAAGTTATGTGTCCTAATGTAAAGTTGAATCTCACCCTGTAAATGACAGGTTGATTGAAGACAGCAGTAGTGATAGGCGCTACAAAGAGCTTGAGCAGTTTAGCCACCACCCACATAAGGATTTCAAGAGAGTGTAGATGCAGCCAAACTGTCCAGCCAGGGATTGGTTGTGTTCAGGAGTGAACCTGCCCAGATTTTGATTCAGAGCTGGATGTCATTCTGGCTATAATAAGAGAATTCAGAAGTTTGGCTATTAGTTAAACAAACTGTTGCTTTATATTAATTTTATTTTATTAAAGTACTAGAAAGAACTACGTTTTCAGCTGAAAAACATGACCTGAAACTGGGCTATTCCAGTTAACACCTATTTCACAGAAATGCCACCCACGAAGAGTTTTCTGAACGAGATCAAGAATCAATTTATCAGTGCTCACATTAACTATAATGGCAGGTCCTTAGCAACTTTACTCTCTTTCAGTGATTACCTAACTTTGATTGCATACTGAATGCCCTGAAAAACTCAGATGTGGCTCAACCATCTGGCATTATATTATACATTTTAAAAGGTGTATTTAAGACCTTATGTGGCTGGAATAACACTTCTGTGGAGCTAGTGCTCTGATCTGTGTTCCAAATCCATCACATTATTTTCTTATGAGGCCAGAGCTACCATCACTAATTAGGCCTTTTATTTTGTTTTACTAGATTATCTGGTTTTTAACTTTAAGATCTCCTTGGCCAACCAACAGAACTTGGATGAAGTTATCTGAGTAAATCCATGCCAAGTCTTAGACAAAACTAGCAGAGTTCATTTAAGATTGCCACTTTTCCAAAATGTCGAAAGCAAGTGAAGTTTTCCTTCTTTCCTAAGATCCATGAACACCAGTTTGAATTTTACAAACCAGACCTCATCATAGCTGTGTTTCGCTGCTTCACAAGTTTTTTGTCTTACTGTGAAAGGAAACTGTTACATTATGAATGTTTGTTTATATGCCATTTCCAGGCTTTGCCATTGTGTTATGATGATGTGATATGACAGGGAGCACCAGGAGAACCTTATGTTCAGTTTCTTCCTTTGTGTATGAGTCAAAAGGTAGATATTAATCTGAATCAATGCCTTTGCATTCTCATCTCCTTCACATTTTAGAGAAATACATACATTACTTCGTGTACTCTGTGAAATAGGCAAGTGAAGATACAAAGGTAAATATGATAAGAATGAGTTAGGAAAGCACATAGAGTGGAGGAAGATGACAGTCTGAAAACAAGTTGCTGTACCTAATGGGTTAGAAGACTTTTTTTCTGTTCTGGATGTTATTAACAGCAGTAGCTGAAACTCAGCAGGTTTGGGTGTTGCGTTTGGGTCAGCTTGTTCAGACTCCCCTGCAGTCTCCTCAAAGCAATGAAGAGATTATTTAAGTATAGGTTATTTGTAAAATTACTTCACTACTATCTGCTTTGGACTGAATTGATGCTCACCCCAGCCTCCCTCCTGGATTTAGAATTTCTCCACCAGAATTTCATGTTAGAATTTCACACCAGAGCATATGAGAGTTTCTTCGAAGAGATATCTCAAATAATAGAAAATAACCCCTATCAGTTTGTATGTCAGCTTCATCTTTGCTGATATATTGACCACTGGAGGTGCCTGCTGAGGGTCACTTCCATCCTTCCAGGGGAAGGAGTGCGACGTGACTAAATATCACCCATACAGCTGGTAGGGGAGATGGGGCAACCCCTGAGCTTGCCTGTTGTTCTCTCCTGGATCCTTTTCTCTTTGAGGCTCTTCTGGAGGCAACAGAGAAGGTACAGATCTGGCTCTGCTCTCTGAGTGTCCTGCTTTTGAGATCCCTTTTTTTGCCAGCCTTTATCTTGGCTTGATGTTCCCCACTGATGCTGAGCACTGATTGGAGCCTAAAGGTGCTTTGAAATGGCAATTTCTACAATATTTTAAAATCCTAGGCACGGATTAGCATCATCAACATTTTTCTTTTGTGATTTTGAACGAAGGCAGCAATGACTGCTTTGCTTTGTACTGTGCTTCCTGCTGTTCAAGTGCCTGAGCTGTGCCCAAGGCCACCTACCAAATAGCCAGGATAAGGCTGAGTTGAGGCCCCATCCTGCACAGATTCAAACAGTGATGTTGCTTGCACAGAAGCCTAACTTTCTATGTGGTCCATTGAACAATGCTTCTGTGCATGCCTGGGAGCTTAAACACAGCCACCAGGAGCTCTGTGTTCCAAAATGAGCTACATCTAACGAATGTAGGTGCCACTAGTCCTGGAGGGCTGTTGGAGCTTGTTGAATCATTCCCTTGGATTTTGGAGGGATTAAAGCTTTTCGGTCCTGATTTGCACACTGTAGGAAGCAGTCTGAATCTCACTCTCCACCTTTTCCTCAGACTCTACTTTGTGAGTTTACAGACTATGCATGGCAAAGAAATACAAGTAGTTTCTTTGAAAGGTTTTTTCCATGTACAGTGTAGCTGAACAGTATCACTGACCATAGCTCAACCACCACATCACCAAGACAATGGTATAGTTCAAATTCATTTTCAGCAGTGGTTTGGCCTTCAAATCGCGGATGACCTTTGAGATATTATTTGAAATCTCTCATTTGTTACTATTGAAGAGAACAGAAGAAGCGGCAGGTCTGTGAATACCGCTAGCTCTGTGCTAAGATAAAAATATTACTCTGGCAATATGCAAGCTGCATTTTTTCCTTCATCAGATGTATGATATTGGTTTTGTTTTGCTTTAAACAGCGTGCTTTATTATGCTACAGTTTTCTAGAGAGCAAATTCACTTTTCTGTACAGAATAGGGTACCTCCTAGTAAATAATGCATTTGCCATTTCAGCTCAGCATTAAAAGGATTATCCTCTTAGATAAAAACCTGTCTTTGATCAACTTGTGAATATCCTTTAAAAAAAAAAAAAGTTGCTTTTTGGAATTACATTTGCTTCAGCATCCAAATGTACGCTAGGGAAAGATCATTGTTCTTCCAAAAAAAGAAAAAAAAGAAAGAAAGAAAGCAGACCTCTGCCAAATACCTCTCTATTATGTAAAAAGCCTCCAAAAGAAAGAGAGAGGTCAGGATGGTGCACTTGCCAGTAAGAAAGCTGAAAAAAACAAACAAACCCACAATTATGGCACAGATTTCAGCAACAAAGATCCCTTGTATAAAGTATGGGCACGGTTTCTTTTCCATATAAACTTGTCCAGGTCTGAAGTAGCTCTATTGATTTCAGTAGTTTCCACAGACCCGTACCAGTTCTTTGTGCCATGGGAGTTATGGGTTTTGGACAAGTTATTGGTACATGTCAATGCAAAACGCTAGAAAAGGAGTAAGTGGCAAATGGCTGAATCTGCTCCCATTAAAGTGGAACTGGTGACTGCATTAAAATTTATGCTGCGAGGAAGGTCAGTGTGCATGTCTCGATTGAAGGCCTAGCTTTTAACCTATTAAATAATTTTGCATTTCTTGGCTCTTGCTTTTGGACTTTGGCTCTTTGCTCTTTGGACCCCAACAGACTATGCCTGAAAAGCTTTTAGAAGAAGTGTGTCAGAAAGGTCCCATCTCTTCCAGGGACTCTGAGCTCCCTTCCAGGTGTGGAGGGTGAGCTACTTGGGAGCTGGGAGCATGAGAGGCTGAGCTGGCCCTGCTTCTCTGATGAGGGCATGTCCTGCAGAAATTGCTAGCAGGAAGGAGTGATTGTGCTATAAAGTACCACTCCAAACTCCCACCGAAGCTGATGGACTCTTTGGATGCAAAGCTCAAGGCAAATCAATTTGGAAGACTACAGAAGGATTTATGTTTTTATGTCATAGGTAATTTATGTGTTATCTTTAACATTTGTGCAATATGTTTTTAATTTTCCAACCTCAAAATCAGACAGACATTTTAAACAAGTCTTTAAAACTTCCCTAATTTTTGTTTTGTTTCCAGGTTCTGTCAGAAATCAATAAATAAGCAGTGTAGTTTAAAAATTAAAGAAAAACTATACCCATACCTTAAGGAGTACAAAAACCAGAATTAAAACCGCATAACAAATTGTAAACATAAAGCCGTGTCAAATGCAAAGTAAAAACCCTTCTAAAAATACCTGTGTCACAGAAGACTGCAGTGTTTTAAACAAGGATCTTTTCCTGACAATTTTTGCAATGGTAATATTCTTAAGGCTTTATGTTAAGGTTCATTTGATTCTTTTTCTTTCATTTGCCAAAATGTCTACCAAAGATATGCATGCGACAACTTCAATTGAGAAATTTAAATTACTATATCTTGCTGCTTAGAGTTTGTGTTATTTTAATACACAGTTAAGAAAACGTAGCAAGTCTTTGTTTCTAGAGAATATTATATTTGAGTTGCAATGCAGCAGGCATAGCCTCCCCTATTTTGGGAATAAAATGGCCATGAATATATTTGGTATCCAAACTGAAGCCTACCAAATGGGCTCTCTTTATCCTCTTAAGCATGTGTGCCTGTACATATGGGCTGCTACTGACCATTTAGGGAGGAACATCCTCAGCTGCTTTGAGTTGCCATAATTCCCTGAGATATTTTTGTCAAAAGAAATTAAATTATTTAATTGAAAATGCTGAGTCAAAACAAAATATTTACATTTATTTATGTAAGGTGACAGCAAAGGGGACATACCAGTCAGCTTACCTTTGTGCTCCTCCTCTAACTACTTTCAGATTTACTAAGCAGCTAGGAGGAAGGAAGCAGGAGTTACATGAGGACTGAGCTAGTAGTGGCACTGATTACCAGGTTTGATGGACTGAATACAAGAATTTCTTCACTTTTTTGTGCTGTGTTGTCCCATACCTGACACTATTGGAGGTGATGGATGTTTTTCCACTGTTTTTTTCCTTAGAGGAAACAAGTCTACTTGCAGGAGAAACTCATGGAAGACATTTGAAGCACTGTGGTCAGGCTTCTTACCCTGACTTGTGTTACAGTCTCAGCTTCATACTTTTTGATTTCTAATGCAGCTTTCACCTATAAAAGGGGGAAAACTTCTCATGTGGGTTGGGAATGCCAGTAAATGTGGAAATTATCAGAATGGCATCCACTGACTGCAGGAATTTTGAAAAGCAGAAAAAGGAGAGATCACACCTCAGTAAAACATCACTGAGGGAAGAGAATCCCAGGCAAGTCAAGCTCAGCAAGCCTAAACTAGAAAGTATCATGAAGCTAATGACCTGCATTCATTGGCTTCTAACTGGAAATTTTGGAGATCTGTTTTCCTGTTCTTAGCTTTATTAGTTGTTTTGCCATGCAAAGAACATTCTAAAAAGTCTAGAAAGAGGCAAATGCAGCATGATGGAAACAGTCTCATGGCAGAAGATTGTCACAAATTATTACATGCAGTGATCTTCATCTTCTATCCTTTCCTTTTCCCTCCTTTTTCTTGCTCAGATGTGGAAATGTAATGGAGAAGAGGAGCTATTGCCTGACCAGCATGGAAATGAGTAGATTTGAGATTCATGAATAAAAAACCTCAACAGCTTAAAATAGGGTTACCATGCACTAAGGCAGAGATTTAGCCCCTGAATAATCTGACTTCAGTCACCAATGCGCACCATTTCATGCTCATGGCAGAGCAATCTAAGAGCCTTGCTTCAGCAAAGAAAGAAAGAACTGAACTCATAGCTGCCTTTGCAGCTAAAAATAGGGGTTGTCAGTGTGCTGCCACGACATTTTTTGGCAGGCAACTGGAAGATTTTCATTTTGCAAGGCAAGTCGGTGGCACTGGATTTGCACGGCTCATGACCGCTCTGCAGGGACCACCCTCTCTCTCTCTCAACAGCCCCCCTCCCTGCGCCAGCCTTTGCCAACGGCTCTGGATTTCTTCCCCCAAGAGTCTTTGAACAGAAATTTCTCCAAGTGCCACCGCTGGCCCTTCCCATCAGGATAAGCTGGCAGAAATTTTCCTCAGAGGGTGCCTTCCAGTGAAGGAAGCCTTTCCAAGAACAGTAAACAGTAAACATCAAGTTCTTGCCCACTGCATCAGGGCAAGAGTCCTGTTTCAGAAAATACTGTGTTGGTAAGGCTGATTTCGGCATGTCACATGCGATTGCACAACATAACACAGTGCAATGACGTGAGACAACTAAATGACAAAATGCTGGCTCTCAATCAAACATGTAAAGCACCTATTTTCGGCTCTACCATCTGCTATCAGTTTGCACAGTGTCTTTCCCAGCTGAAAACACAAGGCAGATTGGCACAAACGGAGCATTCCTCTGGCTGGTCACAGACTGCAAGATAGAAAATTTTTCTCCTCTTGTGACCAGCCCATCTCTCATTTATTTATTTTTTATCTGCATAATGAAGTAGGCTGTTTTGTGCAAGCCAAATCACAATAAGCTAAAACCCAGTTCTCTAGGAGAAATGTTCTCTAGCATCCTACCAGGCAAAATAAAGGTATGTCACTTCCTCCATCCAAATAAGCATGCAGAAATTAACAACTGAAATTAATACCAAGATTGGCCGAGCCTTTTCTGCTGGAAGTTTTTCAATGGGGACCCTTTTTCAGCTGCCTGATACTCTACAAGGTTGTTAACTCTACTGTCATCTACTGATAAACAGGGAAAAGTTAGAGTAAGTAAGACATTTTTTTAGTTGGCAAATAACTTTCTGTGAAAAAATAGACACTTTGGAGTATTTAATATGGAAAACAACAAAGGAAAATGAAACAAACCCAATAACCTCTGAGACTTTCTGTGGAGGCAACCTCCCACCCAAACCCATTTGCTGGTTGGGGGGATTGATCACTTCTTTAGAATAAATTGATTACCCCTTCAGAGCCCTGATTTGGAGGGAGGGAGCTGACCTGAAATTCTTTCCTTCATAATAAAGATCAAAACCACTAGGACATTTGCTGCTTTCTTCCTTGAATAAATAAGATGTTTCTGAGTTGAAACCCTGTCTCTGTTGACTTCACTGGGGCCATGATTTCACCCCAGGAATTATTCTAAAAGCATTACTCATTTAATAAGCATACCACACTAATTCTCTACTGTTTCCGTATGAGCACCTCCCAATGCCAATGTAAATCCACTGCACAAAGCTACATTAAAGCAATATTTATGGTTGAGATCTTAGCACAAAAGTCAGGAAACTCAGAGTTATGGTTCCCCCAGCCAACCATAACCAGGGGTAGCTTTCGTGTTTTGCATTACTGTGTCTATACTCCACAATGTATGTCCAAATACCAATGACTGAATTATAGCTGCTGTGGGAACTATAGCTTTGGATTTCAGTATATTTTTGCATTTAAATTCTCAACCTGGGTCATGAACAACTGTGAAAATTATGATTGCAGCAGAGGTTAGTATCTCCAGTTTGCTGTTCTTGGTTACTGCCAAGGGTGACATGGGAGAATGGTGAGCTCTCCCTGTGGTGTGGATGATGGGAAGCCTGAGGCCCTCTTTTACCTTGACAAACAAAATACTTCGGCTGCACTCATAAGTTATATAAGGATTAACTCTTCTACAAGCTTTGTATCATTCAGCAGATACTCTGGAAGAGAGCAAGGGAGCTAATAGGATTTGACAGAGATTACTTAACATGATTCTAATTCTAATATCCAATTAATTTGGTCAGAGACAAGGAAAAATAAGCTGATTTTCTGTACATTTTATAGTGTGTTAGGAAAATGCTGTATCTTTACTTCAAGTGAAATAGGACTGTTTTTACCAGGTGTCCTCAGGAACAAACTGCATGATATGTGGAAAGGACAAAGTTTGTACAGTGGAGCAACACTAACCAGAATGACTCACAGTAGTGTGAGATACTCTGCCCTCTGCAACAATATCTCTCTAGCTCAGATTTGGGGCTATTCTAGGGCAATTTTACCTGTAACCTACTGGGTAGTTAGTATGCAGTTTATTGAAATAATTCTTTTAGACATTAATATTCTGCACCAAGGACTAAGAATAGATTTAATAGGTTGACAATAACTGGAATTTGGTGTAGAGGTTTACAGTAAATTGAAGATAATTTTTGCAATGTTTCTCAAGGAGCATGAAATTGAACTCTGACTTCACAAAGCTAGCTGACTCAGGAGCGGGTATTGGCTTGAATGCCAAAGAGGAGCACCAGAAGCTAGAAGCTCTCTCCCCTCAGCCTGTGGCCAGTGATGGGCTGGAACTAACTGGTCCAGCCACAGAGAGAACTGAATAGCTGAAGGTTGCTGGCATTTGTCTACCATAAACACTGGAGGAAAAGAAATTACTTAGGCATGTATTTCCTTAAGCACACAACAGAAGTACACAAACAGAATCAGGATTGTACAACCCCCATTAATTTAGCTGGGCTGTATTTCTTGGGGTGCTGTAGCCTCATCTAGATTTGAACTGTGATCATAATTTGTAATCACTAGTGAACATGGCCACTTTTCTAAGGCAAGTTATAATCTAGTCTGTTGGGGAAACGATCCAACTAAAGCAGAGCATGATAAGTGGAAAGAGAACTGCGAGTGCCTACTAGCAGCCATTCCAAATCATCACCTTTGTTTGCTTTCAGATGTTATCAACATCCCACCACAAGGATGAATGAAGTGATATATCTGGCTCATGGACCAAGACATGAGGAGTGTTTTCCCCTGCTCTTAACAGATGCCAGCAGCAGCACACAGCCGAACTGGCCCTTCCAAAAGCTAATCCCTTTTGAACATGGCTGCTGATATGTTCATACCTCATGCTTATATGTCTTGGCTTTTAGTTTTACAGATTGAATTGCTTGGATAAGGTCAATATGTACAGCAACAACATTCGCACTGACTGCATAAGCCCAGCTGCTCCTGCCCCATATTTCAACCAGATTCCCACTCCATCTGAATATAGCAATGATATAATTGGATTGCACAACAGCAAAACTGACCATTTTAAGGCCAGGTGGTAGAAATATTTTACTTTGTGCATCTATATTTCTTCAGTGTATTTTGCGGCAATTCTAACAGATCACTCTATCCTAGGTAAGAGTTAAAGCCAAGTCACTTCACACAGAGCTTTTGCACAACCAAGTCAGAGGGCAGTATATTACTTCAGATGAGTTTACCATTGTTGTTCCCCTGTACATCTCGATGTGGAATGTGTACAGTACTATGTCTAAATGAGTATTCATGCGGACAAATCTTTTGTTTGCATGTACTTAATATGTAGTAGAAGGGACAGAACTAAGTAACGCTTATGAAAAAAACTGGGAAAAGGAAAAAACTCACAGTAAGCTATTTTTAGCTCTGTATAAGCAATATTTCAGTTGTTTTAAAATCATCTCTATTGGAAACTGCTTGAAATATAAACATATGGACATTATAGTCCTTTGCAAAAGGTTTGCCTGTGCTCTGTTGCACTGTTGGTTTATGCTGAGAAACTGTCATTTTGTACTCTTAAAAATAATGAAGAGGTATTAGAATTGCTTACCAGGCTATAAATTAATCCTGGGGTATAGTGTAGTTCTTGCAGACTGCTTGATCACGTACACTTTGTTGTTATCTCATGCTTACCAGTTCACTAGGGTGTTAGTTTGCAAAACCAAAATTCTAGTAAGTATGTATCACGGAACTTGTAATGAAAATTGGCATTAGGTGTAAATATACTTTTCAGTGTTACTTCTGCTGCTGAAAAGAGATGTTGCCGTGAGAGCAGGCTTTTGGGTAAAACTGAATTATCTACCCCACTGCTTATTTAGATCACAGTTTTTAAGTAATTTCTTAAGATTTAAGATTTCTTAAGAATCGTTAAAGATCCTTTGAATTCTGGTTGTCTCCTGGTGCTAGATATGAACCACTGATTTTGTTTGTTTTTTTTTTTTTTTAAGAAAAAGGGACTGTTTATGTGCATACCTGTCATGAAGTAGGGTTCTGTAATGGGAACTAAAACCAGGAGTGGCATTTAGAAAGGCATGGGGCAGCTAGTTCCTACAGCTTAGCTTGATGTAACAAGAGCAATATGCAAGTCTCTGCCCCTTCATTTTCCATTATTTTCTTTTGCATGTATAGAGTGTTTTGCATACCTGTGACCTCTCAATTAACGTTATTTATATCTCAGTAAACTGCCATGCTACTTTTCCAGATGTTCTAATCCTTTATGTAAATGAATTTATTAAACCCAGCCTCAGCGAAACCTGCCAAATGCACTGTGTCTGGACTCACATGCTCCATAGTCTAAGCTTTATTTGCATAAACTTGTTCTGTAAGTGTAATCTTACTCATCATCTGCAGAGTTAAAGTTTCACTAATGTAAATCCCTGACAAATCAAGCACAGATGTAACTGTTTGCCCCTAGGCTCAGTCTGTCAATTCACTGCCACCCTTGTATCTTCCCCCTGCTGCCCCCTTCAACCCCTCTGCCATCCTCCCCACCCTGCAAGTGTTTTTTAGTACTAGTAGTCATTTAAAACTGTTTATGTAGATACATTGCAGGTACTAAACATGACACTGAACATTAGTCATTTGAGCTTTTTCCTTTTGATCAAACTGTCTCACAAAATAGTGCTGGCATGTAATTCTGGGTGTCTGCTTGTACCACCTGGAAAAATTTGCTTTGCCAGTCCCCAGGTGCCAGACAGATTGTTTCAGTTTGCCAGGCAATGTTCCAGATAAGGAGTCAAGCTCAATAGATGGTTAATGTAAGCTGGCAAATTCCACAAAGCAGCCAAGGAAAATTCAGTCAGAGGGCAGCAGGGGGTGTAACTCCCTAAAACCACCAGAGAGAAGTGGATGATGGGGTGAGGGGATGATTCTTATGCTTCATGTTCCATTGTCTGTGAGAAATGAAAATTCCCTCCCAGTCATAAAAACAGTAGATTTAAAACCAAAGCAAAATCTGCCAGCTCTTGAACCTTTTATGAAAAGGAGGAAAATGTTACTTTTGAATTCAGAGGGTGTTGGCATACACTGGGTTTGTTTCTGATTACTTTAAGGTCTAAATATGTTTCCTTTGCTGGTACCCAGTTGCTATTTATTTGGCTTTAGTCTTTGATCTCCCTTATGCTGGCACATCATAAAAAACATATTCCTGTTTGAGTTCTATATTATGCAGTTAGTCTCTGCTTGGTATGTTCACCAGGCTGGTTGTACCTACAGAATAAGACTCTCTTTGTTTTTGATAGACTCCAGGTGTTTATCACTATAACTTACTAATGGATTTGACCACAGAATACGCATGCAAGAAGCAAACTGAAAAACTAATGGCAAAATTACTGGTTTGATAATTCAATGGCCTGCTATACTGTAACCACAGGAACCACACACGTGCATGCGTGCATGCACACATGCACACAGAGTGAGTTTTGTAAAAGCAGGGATCTTTTGCTTACTGAGTTTTCTTGAGATGAATTTCTGTTCTGGAAATCAAGTTTTGCTTCAGATTTATTTGTCACTCTGAGTTTTTCTTCGAAAGCTTTCCAAATTTAAGCCCTGGTCATTCAACTCCCTGTGACAGTGCATTTTAGGAAGGTCCCGTGTCCAGCTGAGGTGCCGCGGTTCCTACAATTCTGCTCCTGCTCACTTGCAATTCCAAGAAAAGGGAGTATTCCCATCAGCTTGCCCAGCACTGGCAGCTCCAGCTAACCTGTTTAATCCACATTGCAATAGTTTGGGGGCTGCAAATTTTAACTGGTACTTTGGGTGAGGAGCCAAAGCTTCGTACCATATATTAACCCCACTGCTTTGTAATAGCCAAAAATGACTTTTTTTTCCAGTTCCAGTGAACCCAACTTTTTCTGATAGGAAATTATAGAAATCCCACTTAAAAAAAATTCCTTATTACTATACATACCACCAAATGAGAATTGCCTGTTTAAGTGCAGCTATCTCACCACCTTAAACCCAGAAATATCTGCCATTGAGTTCTTAGGAGGAAGAATTAGTAGCAAAATGGCCAAACATACATCCTTGCAAAGTCACTGGAAGAGTTTCCTCTGTGGTTCTGCTGGAAATGCAAATGATTTTTATATGCTTTTGTCTTTGGCATATGATGCTTACAGAAACAACAGCTGAACTGGAGACTGGAGAGCACACTGTAAGGGTCAAAGCAACAGTGGCAACGCTGTCCTCTGCCACCCCTGAAGTTAGTGCTGATTGTAAAGCTAAATAGAAGATAAATGTTGGAGGCACTCAATTCGGGTATGGTGTTGAGGCTGAGGAAACTGTTGTTTGTACCTGCTAAGAACCTGGTCCACAAGCAGCTGGTTTTGTTGGAGGCTCTTGTTCTCTGTCCTGCACTGCTCATAGAGCAAGGAGCTGCGTTGATAAGCTCGTGCCCTCACTGCAGCTTCTTCACCAACCTGTTATCACCTTGGATCACAAGACTGAGTCAGAAATGCCACCCAAGCACTGCTGTTTCCGGAAAACCGTGTTGGTATTTTGCACTTTTGAGGTCAGTATTATCATTACAACACTTACAGATGCCATATGAATTGAATACGCTACATGAGGATGGCATTTTGTCACCAACAGCTCCATGTTAGGGAACTCAGATTTTGCAGCTGTTCTTCACCACTCAAAAGCCAGATGGTAATTCACTACCCTAATCTAACACAAATTAAAACCAATTTCTAGAACTATTTCCCCATCAGATTATATAGGTCTTCATCAATGAAAACTGATCTGAATTTTTCCTTCAAACACATTGTACACAAATCAGTGCTCAGAATCTTTTCTCTTGTATGCATCATTTGATGTTTTGAGATTTTAAAAGTAAATCTCGGATTAGTTAGTTTATAATGAGTGAGTTCCTTAAGAAATGCAAAATTTATCTTGGGTTTGCTTGAGCATGGACAGTTTCAAAAATGAAGCTGCATAGGTTTGTTCTGTATCTGCCCATACATGCAGGTGAAATCACATACAGGTGAAGCTTGCATGAAACTGATTTTAAGCAAGACATTATTAATGACCTTGTCATAGTTAGAATTAAGGTTAGGTCTGTGGCTCAGGTCATTAGTAAGTGATTTCACTGTGATATCAAAGGTAAGCCCACCATTTCTCACAGATGAATTTTAATTTCTTAGTTCTATTGTTTGATGATTTCCATACCTTAAAAGTAGGGATGCCTTTTGAGTCTAAATGTGATGCTGTATTTACTGACTTCTTAAAAAAATGAAATTTTTATCCCAGTGTATGCCTATGTACTTCAATTTTACATTCAGTTTAACATAGTTGTGTAAGAACCACAGAAATGATGAAGGTTAAAAGTGTATGGAGAAGACTCAGAACAGATTTGTCATACCGAGGTTCAGATTTACCCCATTTATACCTGCTAAATATTAAACACTGATGTTTTACTATTTTTATCTTTGGCTGAAGGAGAGGTTTCTCTCAGAGGTCAAACATGCTTTCTGTGTTGGTTACTTGTGCTGTCGCCATGCTGATGCAGGGTTTTAGCTAACACCCATGGGCTTGTCAGGCTATTTCCATTAGGCGGGGAAACCGATGTGGCAATTCAGTGTATTAACAAGGAATGCATGGAAACCCTGTTTTGAGGAGTATAAGGAAAACAAATGACAACAGACAGTTTCCTTGCAAACAGCTTGTAGGACTGTCTTTCTACTGGGTCCCGAACATTTGACTGTCACAAATGCTTTTCTGCCTCTCTCAAACAGTCAGTTTGCCAAAAAGGTAGTCTTCTGGTTCCCAAATTACAATTTGATTCCAAGTCTGAGCCCAAGTTTAAGTCCAAGTCCTAGCCCCCTCCTGGAGCTTGGCTTTGGTTTTGGACAGGCCCTAGTGATCTTTTCTTGGACAGTGACTGCCATTATTTCCAGCTACTCATATAGAAAATAACTTTAATTCCTTGCACATGAAGGAAGTTAGATTAGCCTCTAGCTCTTCTGTTTTCTGTAGATCAGGTACAGCTGAAGATAGCTATTAACATTTGCAAAAGAGTGGAAAAGGGAGGGCCACGAACCAGGGCAATGAAGGAAAAGACAATGAGAAGATAAAGCAGCTTGAGGGAATGGAGCAATGACAACAGTTTTTAGGTCCATGTGATACAAACCAAAATAATATATAGAAGAAGGCAGAGCCATGAGGCATAGAAGCAAAGAAAAAAGGAGTGCTTACCTGCCTGATTTTATATTGCTTTAAAATAATTTTTTTCTTTTTATACTTGGGAAGGTAAAGTCCTACCCAGAAATGAAAAAGCAACAAAAGCATTTGATTTTATACAACGTACTGCACAGCACTATCAATCCCCGTTTATGTTCCTTCCTACCATGACAGTTTAATTTAAAGGATAAAATCTAATTTCCTGTGCCGATTATATATCCACTTAATTCCAAACTCTCATGTAACAGTTAAAATTGCTGACAATTAATAGAGGAGGCACAGCTCTGCTGGTATAGCTTAGACTCATTCTCACTGAATCACTGAATAATTTAGATTGGAAGGGACCTCCAGAGATCACCTGGTCCAGACCTCTGGCTCAAAGCAGGGCCAACTTAGATTGTGTTGCTCGGGACTTTGTCCAGTCAAGTTTCGACATCTCCAGGATCAGAAATCCCACACCTTCTCTGGGCCTCTCTTTCAGTGTTTGACCACACTCATGGTGAAAATATTTTCCTAATATCTAATCACAATTTTTTTCATATTAAACAAATGCTGTTTGTCCCCTGCCTTAGTGCTGCACAGCTCTGAGGAGAGCCTGCCTCTGTCTTCTCTGCACCCTCCCATGAGGTAGCTGAAGCCAGCAGTAAATGCCCCATGACCATCTCCAGGCTGAACAAGCCCAGCTCCTGACGTCTCGTCCCGTTCCAGGGGCTCCAGCCCTGACCATCCTGCTGGCTCTCCACCAGCCTCACTCCAGTATGTCAATGTCTTTCTTGTAATGGGAGCCAATGGCTAGACACGGGACTCCACTGCAGGCTATTCTGGTGTGAGTGTTTCCATGGAAGGACTTTTGCTGGTATCTAAACTTCCTTGCTTGGAGACTGGGTGTGAACACTCTGTGGTGTCCCTACAGAGGACATAACATATATGAGGCTGTGTGCCGGTTCCCACAGGAAGGAAGCTCAAGATTTACGGGTTAGATGGATCTGGGGATCATTCCCGCAGGTACATAATCTGCTGGTTGTTAATCTGGACAGTGCTCCCTCGTATCTCAGGGGGCCAGCAAAGTGGTTGGTGTAGATACAGCCTCTGCTAATCAGTAGTGTGCAGGCCTTATCCTCTTAACTTATAAAAAAGATCCCAACAAAATTCTTAACTTTAGACTAGGCTTCAGAAAACAGAAATGTCTTTTCTTTTTGGGCATCATCAATGACAGAGAAACCTAAGTAAAGGAAATATCTTCCCCTTCATTTAACAGCCCAGGAACAAATACCTTGTTCCTACACAGACAGCGTTGTCTGGGAAAATCAGCAGAAGGTGTCTCCCACGCTCATTATCCTTAGCATCATACCTGTGCTTAAAGAATATCATCGTCTGAGTGAGTCGGATATGAAGGCAATATTTCAGTGCATTAACTGGTGTTAAATTTTGTAAGCCTATCCAAAATGCCCTATCCAATGGGATCTTCTCCAATACTAAAAGTCAAATTTACTGAAGAGGTGCTATTTATTTGCAGAATATATGTCTACCTTTTGAACCTCTAGTTGAACTGCAGGTGCAAATTAATGCCTGGTATTCAATTGCTGCTGCAAATTCTGAATACCGGTGACTAAATTTTCCTTATGGGTATGCATTTTGTAAACATCAGTGTGGACACTTTTTGAAAACACTCTGCTAAATCTCATTAAGGTAGGCACCAGCTAGTCTGTTAAAGACTTAGTAGGTACTTCCCTGAACCAATTCTCATATTTAAAGGGGTTGGTTTTTTAGTCACTCTGTTCTTTTCAGAGGTAGATCAGAGAGAGCATGAGTTATTAGTAGTGTTTCAATAACTATTTAAATGAGGAAAAAGCTTTCTGCTTAGTTTGCAGGGAAGAAAAAATGCTGTACGTATCATCCAGTTTTATATATAATACATGTCATTTACAAGGGAGCATTTACTGTTAGCTACCACGTATACTTGGTTACTTCTCTAAAGCTGCGTGACCCTAGGTAATGGTTGTATTTACAGTGGTAGAGTGGTATGTGCCCTGTGAGATCTGATATGTAGGGGGGTTTCTGACAGTGTCAGGTGCTTATCATTCTTGTTCTTGTTCCTCCTGTCATCTGGAGTGGTAGTTAAGGAGACCCTGGAGGCAAATTGAAAATAACAGCTTAACACTTACATCAATGATGCAATCAAGCTGACTGATTTAAGTGTCCCGGACAAGGAGAACCCACCCATCCAACTGTCTCTGCAGCACTGATAGAAAAATGTATTTTAGTCATAAACTTTAAGACAAAGAAGTTTTTGGATAGTCTTCTCAAGAACAGAGTCTCAGGAGCTCAAGACTGTGTCAAAAGTACCATATGATCAAGCCTGTACTGTTGCTTTTTAAATTCCAGTACTCATGCAGCTTTGGCCCTTGCGTATCTTCAGAGTCAATTTTTTAGACGTTGTTGAAGATGGGACTTCAGAGAATGAAGTCCTTATGAAAATTTTAGCTGCAAGACCTCACAGAGCAGAAATACCCTAATTTGAATAAAAGTATGGCCTTTATTAGCTCTGGTGGCCTATGCTGGCTGAACACTGACCTTTGGGTGTAACTTGTGCCTCTATGAATGCACTCCTTGTTGGGCACTGAAGCCGGGTAGCTCAGGAGCTGAACCTTGAGTGACTAGGACAATAGGCAGGGTTTGCTTACCACTCATGCAGAGGTCACCCACAGTTTGATTTAATGTTTACTGTTTCTATATTTAGTCTTTACATTTTAAAGCACTTCTAAGGCTGATATTTGCCACATGTGAGCAACTCAGGTCTTGGGCTGAAAAATGGCACCTTGGCATGACAAATATGGTTGGCGATTGCTACAAGCAAACCTGAAATACCTCAAGAAGCATAAAACCCAAACTGTTGGGGGGAGGGGGAATGGTTTTGATGAGTGTGTGACCAGTGGACTGGCTGCTGCCCTCGCTTGCTGTGCTAGACAAAAGGGTGTGAAGTCCTTATTTCACAGAACTAGAAGCTTGTGTGGTCATGGAAAGTAAACAGCAGAAAACCAAGCTATTTTTAAGCGGGGGGGAGGGAGCTCATTAGTTTGTCCTGAGCCTAACCCTGGTGACCCAGACTGCCTATCCACAGCCGGGTGTCTGTCAGCCCTGTCCGCCTCACCCCTTCCCAGCAGAAACCGCTGCCAGCTGCGGCATCAAAGTGCCCTGGGAAGCACCGTCCTTCCCCGCTGCCACTGATCCCCTCGTGGCCGGTCAGGTTTGGGCTCAGGAGAGCCCGGGGGTCTCTGGCCCCAGGAGACCCTGCTCCCAGGGTGGCCCTCGGGACTGGTGGGGGGCCTCATCCTGCCTGGTGCATCAGTGTCAAGCACATTTCAGCCTTCTGCAGTTTCTCCTCTGAAAAAAACACACCGTTGCTGTGCCAGCTGTCAAATATCTGCAAAGTATCCCGGCCGCTTCTGTAGGGTCTTCCGAGGGGGGAGCAGTGAGAGGATGTTTGTTTTAAAAAGTGAAGAGGAAGCAATATTTGGCTGTAAGTGTATCTGGGGGTGAGCAGACTGGTAAAGCGTGCAGGTTGTATTTCTCAGAGCTGAATGAGAACAAGACAGCAGTGGAAACAAAGCGCTCTTTAAGGAAATAAAAGAGAGAAGTAAAACTGAAAGAGTCCTTAGTGTAGCATTTTGAGTTTATGAGGCGTTTCCTCTTGCTGATGAATATGGATGGCTGAACTTTTCTGCACATTGTTGTTAAAACTGACTAGAGTACAACTACAAATAGCTGTCTGTTCTCTTGTCTGCAAATTCCAAACACAAAAATGCAAAATTTAGCATTAGGTTCAGCGTCACATCCCCTGTGAAGCCAATGGAAATGGTATAGTTTACACTGACATAAAATGTTACCCACAGTCTGGATTGCTAAACCACTAGGGTAAGTAGTGAGAAAACTTATTTATAGACATTTCAATGACATCTAGAAACCTTTTCCCGTGGCTGTGTTTCCAAGCACCTTCATTTGCTTATTGTGCACTTTTCTGTAAATGCAAGTTGTAGTCGCATAAATCTTTTGGAGGGTCAGTTTTAGCAGAGTAGCAGACATATTTCTTTTGCATAACAACATGTATTTATTGACAAAATGAAATTATTTCAGGTATATGGAAAAAGAGGTTAAGAATTATTTCAGGTATATGGAAAAAAAGGGTAAGAATGTTTAAGTCATCCAGTCCAAGAACTGGGGCAATACAGTGGAACTTGAGTGACCACTTGCTCTACTGAAACCATAAATTCATAACCATTGAATAAAACTTTGAATATGTGCAAAGAATAAATCTGATTAAATTTGTTGGCCAAGTTGTTTGATACAAACTGATCACCCAAATAAGCTTGGAAATAGTAACATTTGGTCTACCCAAAGTCAGGATTAATTTAAGGGTAACTGGGTAAAATTTGACAATACATATATTCAGGAAATTAGACAATGTGATCTAAAAATCTGTTTTGTCTTCAACCCTATGAATCCTTATGTAGATATTTATCATGGCACATGCATGAGCTTACAAGGTGCATCAGCTTACAAGAGTCACCCTTAACTTTCTTTTTGATGAAAATAAAATGTGTTCTTTGTGTATCTTATTTTAAAGTGCATTTTTCTAGCCCTTGTGTTGTTCCTAAGGTTCCTTTCCTAAATTGCTTTGGAGAGGCAGATCTCATGATGAGGCCCAGGGCCTGCTGAGGAGGGTCTGGGGGGCCAAGCTGCAATGGCAGGCTCTTCCTACCTCTGCTCGGCTCTGCTGGGCTGGACAGCCCTGCAGATACTGCAGAGGAGAAAGCTCATGAGCATCCCATGCTTGGAGGGCTCCCCAGGCAGACTTGCCCTCTTTTTGAAGAGGCCCCGAGCTTAGGACCAGCCATTCAGATCTTCTTTAGCTTAGGAAAAAATACTTTTTAAACTTAAAATTAATTTTAAAATATGAACATGTGTTCAGGGGGCCAAGGGAGGAGGGGCAAGACTGGGTTAACACAAGCTGGAAATGTCAAACAAAGCATGCATTAGGCTGCACTGTTGGATCACTTGGCTATTTAATCCCCAGTTATGGGGCAAGAAATTCCTATGCAACGTGCAGGAGGGTTTGACAGGAAGCGAGACGGGAGAAAATGAATTGTTGTGTCTTGTGATATGCTGTATGCAAAAGTGAGCCGGGGTGAAAGGGTATGATGACAAAGCTGTTGGCAATTTAAACCTTGGCTCAGGCATAAAATAAATACATTATTCCTGATGGTGAAATTGGATGGTGTTGTCATGGATCCATTTTGTCTTCCTGGTGTTTTTCTAGCCCCTTCTCTTTCATCTGACCTGTGGCATTCATATCTGCACGCTGACGCGTCAAAACGCTCTTTGAACGTGTCAGGTTGTGAGTGCACTTTAATTGCAACCTGGGCTGCATGCGTTTTAGCTGAACTCCACATCCAGATCCCATTAAAATCCATAAATTTTCGAGGGCATTGTATCAGGCCTTCTGCAGATGGCAGTGATTGGGTCAGTTCTGGTTTGGGGCATGGTACTGTTTGTGCCCAGCTTTTACGCTGCTTTGGTGTGCAAAGGGCTCACCGGACTGGCCAGGAGGGTGGTACGGGCTTTTCACACAGCTAGGAACAGGGTCCTTAAAATTCACGATAGGCAACATGCAGCTTGTAGAGGTGAAATTAAAAGCAACCCCAGAAATAGCGTGGCAATAACTGCCAGACAATGGGTGTGTTTGGAATGTTACCGTTCTGTTTGTGTCACCTATGTTTTCATTCTCATGCTTTATTTTTTTTTCATGCTCTCTGCTTTCTCTCCTCTTTCCTCTGTAGTTTTTACATCTTCTAAAAATGACACCTTTTGTCATGCGGTAGATATTAGTGCAGGGAGTCTCTGACTGCCATCCTGGCTGCTCCTGCAGTGCCAAAGAAGTGGATTTCCTCTGGGTGCAGGAGAAGTAACCTGTGTTCGCACGCGACTCCACTTGCTCCTAACCTTCCTGCTCCTTTCAAGATGTTTCCTCTTCAGTTTGCACTAGTGGCTGGGGGTAGAATAAAGGGAGCAGGTTGATATTTTCATTTGGATACCACTCCCCCCCCATTTGCTTATCTAAGGCTTATCTGAAACTGTATGGCCTGGAAGATAGGCTGGAAAATCACAAAATCAGATGTTCTTGGGAGCGCTTTACTGCTTTCTGGGCTTGGTGTGGCTGGACACACCACAGGCACAGCTTGTCACGCAGTGTTTTGGTAGCTCTAGCTCCTTACAGCTGTCTAGAGCCTGGCTACATATGAAAAATTAAATAAATGAAGCATTGGTGGAATTCGGTAATCGCTCCGGTGCTGCCTGCAGCTTTGTGCTTGGCTTGCTGCTTGTTTTCCGGGGAAAGGCTGACCACCCCTTGCTCTCAGGGCACTGCAGAGCGAACGCAGCGCTGCCAGTTGCGCTGGGCCCTGGCGGCTGCTCCCGGGGCCTGCGCTCTCAGCCAGCCATTTTGAAGCCCAGGTGTAAAACACTCTTACCCCCCCCCCCATTTATATTTAAATTCCTTATAAAATATTCGGTGCCAAGAGGTTATTGTGGCTGTGTCTTGGTTTCTTATGGATCTTAATGGGGGGAAAAAAAACTTCAGCCATTTTACTAAAAATATGTGGAATAGGATTAGCCTGCACCTTGTAAAAATTTATTTTAAGAAACTAAGGCCCTGATCCAATCACAATGAGGTCAGTGGGACGCTTTCCACTGATTCAGTGGGCCTTGGATATGGCCCCAAGACATTATTTTCAGTAACAAGGACTGTGAGAAATGTATCTAATATTAGAAATTTATTGTTTATATTCTTTCTATAATTAAAATGGCCAGCTGCTGTAAAAAGGTTTCCTCTGAGCTGAACGTCTGCAGGCTAAATTTGAGCCTGAAGCAAAATTAAAGATGTTGGCTCTTGGCAACAAAGGCTTTCTGCGCAGTGATCCAAGCAGGATGGTTTCTCAGCTATCCTGTTCCACAAGGCACTGCTGCGAGACATTTGTCCAAGTCCTCTGCGGCCTCCTCCACAAACCTGACAGTAGAAGATTGCAGTCAATGAGCAGATTTGGATAAGCTGCTTACATATGACAACATCACGACGGGGATGTACGTGACTGATCTGATCCACGCCTGATTTGTGTTGTTCTTGGACAGACACAACTGAGCCTGCCCTGAAAGTAGTTTCTACTTCTTTGCGGTCCTCGTGGCCTGAAACCTTGAAAGACCGAGGCGCTTGCTGTCGACACCAGGTGTACAGGCAGCCCAGGCCTCCAGATGGATGGAGACTTGCTGGGGAAGCGGCTCTTTGCCAATGTCTTTAGTAAATAAAAGGAACTGCTTGGGTAGACTGGGGCCTTTTTTATGCAGGCAACCGACTGAGGTAATTTTTCCTTTTACAGCTGCTAAATAATGGGGCAAAATTGCCATCTGTGTCCACCACCCGTGTCACTCATGCATGGGGTGGAGGGTGACTCTAGGCAGGATGCAGCCTGTGGGACTGAGGTACGAGATCCACACTGGAAGGCATAGAAGAAATGGAGAAAGGCAGGAAAAAGGAACCGATGAGGGACGACCTCCCTTTCCCTCCTGTGAAGTCACATCTGTGTAAACTCCTTTGTTTAAACCCCTGCACCTGCCTGGTGAGGTATTGCTCATTCCCGAGCACTCCCAGAGAGTTATGTAGCTTCCCGAATTTCTGCATGGGAGGCCTTGGCAAATGCCATTTAAGCAATTTTCACAGGAATACCTGCAAGCTGAATCAGTCCTTCTTGCTGCCCGAGAAGGAGGAAACACTTCAAACACCAATACTTCCAAAAAGTTCAATTTCAGCCCATCTCAGAGCAATCTGGATAATATTGGGCAGGAATCATATGTGCTTTGTTTCCTTCGTTCATTGAATCCAACTGCATGCTGCAGTCAATACTTCTGTTACAACTCTTGCTAATATACTGGCTGAAGCCAAATTCTGATCTCACTCCAGCTCCACACCTGAATGACTGCATCTACTTCAGCTTTATTGAAAGATATGGGATCTATTGGACACACATTGATATTGGTGAGCAGTTATGTGCACATAACCAGTCCTATTGGAGCAAGTAATGGCTCACAGATTTGAATGAACTTCAACATTTGACCATTAAGCATCACTTTAACCTCTTTACCTTTTGAATATATGTCGATTTAAGTAATGCTTTGGATATTCTAGAGATATGGCTTTGGTTTTAATATATTTCCTTATAAAATGGGACATCTCCTATATTTGCTTGATCTAGATCACATTTTGTAGTAAATACTCGGTTTCCAGAGATTTTTTAAAACTGAATTATTATTACTACAGGGGCATCCAAAGCTTGCTCTGTGCTCCACCAGGACCCCAAAAGCCACAGTGATAAGGAAGTAGACTCCCTGATAACTATGCCTATTTTACTCACATAAAATCAACAAACGTAAAAATTGACACTGAAAATGAGAAAAATTTATCTGATGTCACCAAACTAGTCTTTCACAATAGATACGCTAAGCAGTGTTGCACATAGTTGATAAAACAACACAGACAGCAATAAATAGGAATGTCTTTCCACTTAGGTTTCCCCTTATTTATCATGCATCAGTGTGCATGGTTATATGCCACATATTGAAACAGTTTTGAATGCTGTCTACAGTCTCAGAGAAATGGATCTTCCTTTCTGCTGGAAACATTTGTTGTTGATATTTGAGAAATGGAAATGGGATGTTTAAATTTAAAATTAATCTTTAAGGTCTTTTTAAAGAAAAGGATCTTCATTATGTTCAATGAAGACATGCAGAGTGTTTAATCACCACTAGTCTTGGAACAGTTCTTGAGCAAGACTGATACCAGCACACTACATTTAGATTCAGGTCAAAGTTGTGTGTTTGCTTCAGCTGGTGTTGTGTGGGGGCTGTGATGAAAATCCCAGCTTTTTCTCTCTGATTTTCATGCAGTTGCACATCCCCATCCTTTCCTTGTGCTCACATTACTGCTCATCCAGCCATGCAGTGCTGGAGGAGCAAGGTGCGATGAAGGGCTGGGTGAGAGAAAGCTGATTTTCAGCTGGATCAGTTCCCTGATCTGGCTCCATGCAGAACTGAACAAATTACACAGCCGCAAGGGCACAAGTAGCTTTGGGTAGACTAAGAAGGGGGAAAGGACCACCCCATCTACCCCCTTTCAACACAGCTCAGGCTTCTGGAATATAATAATCATCAGCCGCAGTCAAGCAAGCAGAATTACCTGCTGAGGCTTGGTTTGTGGGGGAACAGAAACAATAAAAGTTGAAAGGAAGCTATAGGGTTTGATGAGGTTTGTCTATGTTTGGCAAAGACTTTTTCCTTTCTTAGAGTTTCTTGGAAATGTCTTCAAAACATTCCAGGCTTGGTTTTGCTCCTTAAATACTCTTCAGTGTTTTATTTAAACAGCGAAGAGCCAAATTCTTCCCTCAGATATGCATGCAAAAACTCCCACATTAATCAGAAGAATTGTCTGCACACATCCTAAGTGCAGGAGGTTTCTTTTTTGGTATGTGCTTTGTTTCCTAAGGAGAAGTAAATTCTGAGCACAAGCTTCCTCCTATTGACATAGAGAACAAAATTTTGCGTGCTTCCAACATGTACTGGGGGCCAGTTGCTCTCACCCTATGGGGAGCACTAATGTATTTCATAAGAAGCCCCAGGGGCTACCTAAAGACTGCCCACCAAGTGCAGGGTATATCAGGACAGTTAAACTGGGGAGTCCTACCCTCTGATTTGTGAGATGTAATGAAGAGGTAGGAAGAGCTGCCTGTAAGAATGGGATAAGACATTAATTCATGGAAGAGAAATTGGTACATCATATTTGATTTTAAATGCAGGGACTGAAACACTAATGTAGGTCTTTAACCCCCTTGGTAAAACACTAGTGGACTTAAAAATAGGTTTTAAAAACTGAGCTGCTGTTTTGATTTGTAAAACAAGTTAAACCAAACTTGACAATAAGGCATGTGCTTTAGATTTCCCTGGTTTGAGGCACTGTTTACTCTGGCAGATACATCCTTAAGTGAAGCCTTTTTTCCCCCCTCAAAGCTGTTACATGGTAGACTGATGTTGGCTGACCCTGAAGCAAAAATTTGAAAACAGCACATTTATTTTCCTGCTAATGCTAAACACACATGCCATGCAGCATTTTTTGGTCTAGCTGGAAAATCTTCAAATCTGGACTATTTGTCCCTTTTACCCTGACTTTAATGTTTTCATGAATATAAAAATAACATAATGAACTTGGGGGACGGAAGTGTGTGTGTTTTACAGCGGGAGCGCAGCCTGTAATTTGCAGGCTGCAGACTGGAACGGGCAGACAGGAAGAGCCAACAGGTCAGCCCGGTCCCGCGCCACACCAGTGACAACGGGCTTTCCCACATGCCTCAGCGCCCAGCAAACCTCCCAGAGTGCTGCTGGCCAACTGGGCGAAATGTTAGCAGGCCTGTAAATTCGCTTCTCTTAGCTTCCTTATAACACAGGCATACAAAAACCATTAACTGTTCCTGCACTCAACTGTGTGATGTGGCAGGAGGGGCCAGATGCCTGACTTACTGTCCTCTTCTTCAGTTAGGAGCAAATGTTGAGCCTGTGGCAAAATACTAGGTTGACATTCATCTTTGCTATTACTTGGAAAATCCCTTGGAAAAAAAAAAAAACCCTGGCAGATCTCTGCCTGCAATATTGATTATATTTAAGGACAGGTCTGAAGAAGGATTACTTTTGGGGATGAAGGTATTGCTGTGCTAGTTTAGACCCTAAGCTACAGAGATTTTGTAGAAGCCATATGCGATTGCCTCTTTTTTAACAGCTTTCATGTAGGTATAAATAAAGCCAGCATACCTGTAGAGCCACAGTCAACCTCAGAGACACTGATTTCTCTCTCACTGGAAACCAATTTACAAGGCCCCCTAAGTCTTCCAGGAGTCAGCCAAGGGTGTCAGGGTGGGTTACCAGAAGAAGGAGCAACATGAGCTGGTTGACTTAAGTTGCCGTTCTTACCCTTCTTGCTAATGGAGCAGTGGTTTGGGTAAAACACTGAGAGTCTGTTCCATGCAATTCTTGAATGGATTTGACTGGATTGGACTTCAGCTAAATGGATTAAATTGTTAAACCAATTTAAGAACGTCCATGTTCAGAGATGAAAGAAGTTGCTTAAATTGGTGCCAATCCTCACATCAATAAAGAGGGAAAAAAGATTTAAGAAAGAAGGACTTATAAGAGATCATTCCTCTTGATGAAATTTCTAACTCTTTGCCAATGCTAACTGAAAGGAATGAAGAAAAATCCTCTGGGGAGCTTTTAGCAATTAGTTCCTGTTTGCAAAGAATCTGGGCCTGTGCTGCACTAGGGCGCTCGGGCCAACCATTTTTTTTTTTTTTTTTCATAAACTGGACTGTACCTCATTAGAGATGCCCAGCTGTATTTTTCTCTCTCTTTCACAGCCATACACATCACAATTTGTCCTGTCCTTTTCATCACCTACTGCTTCTAAGTAAAGTAAGTGAAAATGTAGCACAAAGAAACCTCTTATGTATTTATCAGATTTCTCCTGCTGTTTAGCAGCTGGAAACACAGAGGTTAAAGCAGCACCTTGAGACACAATGCCATGACCATCACCCTTGCAGATATTCTGCAGCCATCAGCAGTGCATGGGCCACAGTTGAAGCAGCTCTGTTACATGGTACCCAGGGACCATGGATCTGGTACACGCAATCTATTACTGTATTGTAGAGGGCCAGGCTGACTTTGCCTCCCTCTGAGCTGGCGTATAAGCTAGCTGTAGCCTGGAAATTATATGGCTGCCTTATTGCAAGCAGCAAAGATAAAGGGCATCATACACTACCATGTTGCTACAGCTTCTAATGTCAGTGCTACTGTGTTAAGAGCAAGATCTGCTAGTCCTCATTTATGTAGACATATTTCCACTAGGTTATGGGTGAAACTTGGAATAGCCCCATAGATTGTTGTGTCTCTGAATAATATGCACAGTAAAAGCTATGGGGCCGGTTGCATAACCATTCTATAAGGACTGTAGCTGAGGGGTGACCACCCATGTTGTGGTTTAACTCCAGCCAGCAACTAAGCACCATGCAGCTGCTCAATCTCTCCCTGCCCCCCCCCCCCCCAGTGGGATGGGGGAGAAAATTGGGAAAAGAAGTAAAACTCCTGGGTTGAGGTAAGAACGGTTTAATAGAACAGAAAGGAAGAAACTAATAATGATAATGATGACACTAATAAAATGACAACAGCAATAATGAAAGGATTGGAATGTACAAATGATGCGCAGTGCAATTGCTCGCCACCCACTGATCGACACCCAGCTAGTCCCCCAGCTGCAATTCCCCCCCCGCCTCCACTCCCCCAGTTCCTATACTAGATGTGACATCCCATGGTATGGAATACACCGTTGGCCAGTTTATTTCAGGTGCCCTGGCTGTGTCCTGTGCCAACTTCTTGTGCCCCTCCAGCCTTCTTGCTGGCTGGGCATAAGAGGCTGAAAAATCCTTGACTATAGTCTAAACATTACTTAGCAACAACTGAAAACATCAGTGTTATCAACATTCTTCGCATACTGAACTCAAAACATAGCACTGTACCAGCTACTAGGAAGACAGTTAACTCTATCCCAGCTGAAACCAGGAAACCCATTACTGTTAAAACCACGGGTATCTCATGTTTTTCTCCTATGGGGCTGGCTAATAGAGATGCTGATAGGGTAGGTGTGCATTTCTGATCCCCCTTGGAAGAGCAAGCAGTAGGGTTGCAGTCCACAGGGTCAGCCATTCTGTAGGAGCGAACCATTGCAGAAGTACTCTGCACAGGAAATGAAAGGAGTGGGACCAGTGTGGCAGAACACTTTGCCAGCCTCTGTAGCAAGAAACCATGGCAAAAGACACTTCCAGTTCTCTGCCTTTATGTTTTGCAAGGAAAAAATGAGGTTGTAGTTAAAATACATTATAGATTATGAATAAAATCTTCCCTTTTTTTTTCTTTCTTTTTTTTTTTTTTTTTAAATAACAGAATTCCCACTGCTGGGCCAGAATCTCAAGGGCTTCAGTAAAAGACTTCTCAAAGGCAACAACTAAACCAGTATGTGCTAGTGTCCTTGAATGCAGAGATGTGGCCTCTGAAAACAAGATGTTCATAACAGTACCCTTCTGTTCTGTAGCTTAGCAACTTGGGATGTAAATGGATACTCTTCAAAAGAAGATTTCCCATTTTAATTGGCAAGAACAGAGATCCATGTTAGAGAGTAGATTTTGTGTTCAAAGCTGTCCAGTGTAGATGCAATTATATTTGTGCTAAAGTGCATTTGTTAAGGTTCAGTAAGAATTCAATGTTGCTTCCATTTTTATATATTTCTGCTGTCACATACATATATGCACATATACGTCTTCATGTGTGTGTGTGGTTATGTGTGCATACATATAAAAGATATGTTGCTATATAAAAATCCTTTTATATTTTGCTATATTATGGGAAGCATTTCCAGACTGAATTTAACTCCTGTCCAAATAAAGTAACTTGCTTAATTTTAATATTGAACTTACTTTGTTTTTCATTCACTACATTTACAAATCAAATGTGGCATACTGAATATTTTTTACATCCATATAATCAAAATGGAGCCACCGTTTCATTTGCTGCCAATGTAAAATGAGCTATTTGCCTATATTTTCTGCCTAGTTGACTGATCTCTACACAGCAAAAGCAACAATCCTACTGGCTCATGCTCTTAATAACTCTCCCAGTGAGACCAAATCAAAAGACAAATTTAAATCTCATTACTGCTGTATCACCTTCTAGTTATTATGTACACAGTCATGATGCCTGGAAACAACCACCAAAATAAAATTTCCTGTTTGATACTGGCTTTTTAAACAGTTTTCTCCTGTCACATTAACACTATGAGAGGAGCAGAGGAGACTGGAGAAGAGGACGAGCCTGCAGAGCGTGGTGCTGCGTGGGCTGGTCATAAAAAGCATGAGGAGAGCGCGGGTGAACTGACCTCCTGGGAGGCGAGTTGCACTGTGCATGCCTCAGCAGCTGCCTCCGAAAACAATTCCTTGGACTTCTGGGATGTGCTAAGCACGCTGGAGTTAGCACCATTTGTAACAGATGTGTAACAAATGCACCTCGGATAATTATGCTTGTACCTGATGGTACCTGCCTGAAGAGATCATCTCACAATACCTTTGGAGCTCCTGCTGTCTGGGGCAGGGTCTGCTTTTGTTAGCAATAAGCTGTTTACCAGAAAAGGGTGTTTCAGTCACTCTGTCACCATTAATCTGAGTTTGCTAAGGAGTTTTGTTCAAACAAGTCCTTTGGTATCCAGCTTCATGGTACCAATGTTGGTGAGGTGGTGATTTTTAGGGCAGTTTCCCTTAGCTATGGAGAGCTCCACCACCCTGTGCCTTTACACTCAGGGAGGTGGGGTGGCAGATGCTGGTTCCTGTTCCTTCGGTAAAAGGCAGGAATTGAGCCCAAGATGCCCCCAGTGAGTGCTCTGGAGACAAGGGCTCCAATCCTTTTCCCTTGGGACCCCATTTCTGAGGGCTTCCAACCTCACCAGTAAATTTTCCTAATATACTGTAGTTTGGAAGCTGCTGCCTTCATCTCTATGCTATTATGCAAAAAAAATAGCATGCTTATACATGGTGCCAAAATGTTGCCCTTTATTTCAGTTGCCCTGTTTCTGTTCAAAAGACCTAAATTGGAATGGAAATATTTTAGGTTTTTCAGTCTAGCAAGAACCTCCTCCAAATTAATTTCATTTGGAGCAAAATATTACCCTTTCTCCCATTTTCAGCAGTGTTTTATTTAGGACTTCAGACAAACAAAAATTCAGTTATTCACTCAGCTCTGTTGAATAGCAGGAGACCTCTTCTACCAAGCGGCACAGCTTTCTGTCAGTCCTTTGGCTGGTTATCTAAGGTAAGTGTCACTGTATTACCACTATTTCATGTTTAGTGCTGGTGTTACATATTTTATTCCAAAGTATTTTCCTTTCCAAAGTAAATGACCAATTTTTAGTTATACTGAAAATCAGTGCATCTCCATAGAGCTCAAGCTGGCTCTGAGGTGGAGCCTGGCAGCCCCCTAAGGATCAAGACCAGCACGGCAGCTTAGGAGGAAAGATTGTACCCAGAGGCTGCAAGAGGGACTGGACCGAGAGCACCCTAAGGAGTTTAACTCCTCATGGGGTCAAACCTTCAGTTTCATATATTGTCCTACCTTGTACTGACTCACAGCTGTGGGGGAATGATGGATCCAAGAGATGACTTAATTCAGATTTTGATTCTACTGTATGCACTGCCCCTTCGGTCAGGAACTTGCATCAATACATCACATCCATTACGTACGATAACGGGAGCTTGCAGCAAGCCCTGCATCTCAGGTACTCTCTGCACTGGATGCTACTTGTCAGAGGGACTTTGGCTACTGCTCGCCAGGAGACACACCTTGCCACAGCCTGGCAATTTCTGCATTAGGCTGGGCATGGGCTCCCCCCAGGCTCCTGGCAGCCCTGAGCACCCATCACTGTTTAGCAGCCCCAACTGGGAGACTGGCTTCTTCCTTCCCGAGGGAGATGAAGGCAGAGCATGTGTGCATGTGCGTGTGCGAGTGTGTCTGACGAGCTAGTGCCAAATTTGTCCCTACCTGACTGGGATTGTATTTGACAGTGATGATCCCCCTTAGTTACTCCAGTTTTTCAAGCAGCTTATGGATCTGGGAAGATTTTAGTCACATATTTCCTGCTACTGGCAGAACAACCTAAAACATCCACTTTCATGCTCCCTCTCTACATAAAGAGGAGTGATCCAGCCTTGTTTGCTAAGGACTTTATTTGCAGGGGACTGGGCCATTTCCTTCCCTCCTCCTGAGAGTGGTTCACTTATTTATTGTTTTCTTTATAGCATGTTCCTGGCTCCTATCTTCATTCTTCTGTTAAAAGCTTCTTAAAACACTGTGCTAAAACTTTGCACGTCATACATCTTAGCAAGTCATAATCACATCTGGGTTACTGTCATGGCTGGAATCAGCTATTCTTACTGACTTTAGAAGCTAAACATTGATGAGGGATTAAGACACTGTGAAGTAGAGCCCAGATTGAATGGCACCTCTATAGCACGTAGTAATTTCAAGGTACCCTCCTGACACAGGTGCAGCAGGCTGGGACACAACAGCATCTTGGCTGCTTTATACTGCAATGGCTTAACAAGAGTCATTGCATATCTTTGAAGTGTAAAGTAGGAGACATTCAAGGACAGAACTTTATGAGGAATGATTCCACCTTCTCAAAGGTAGAACAAGCCTTGGTAATAAGAAGTACAGCTAGAATTGAAGAACTGTATTCTTATTTTTCAGGAGAGTAATGGATTCATCCAAGGGTATGAGAATACACACACCGCTTGTAAACTAAACCAGTGTTGATGATATTCACTGATTTATTTACAAGAATAACTCTTTAATCAATGTGTAGTTGTAAAACATTACTTTTGACTGTTAAAGAGTATTTTGCTGGAATGGATAAGAGAAAAAGAAGATTTGTGCAAAATTACTTAGCATTCCATTTTTTGGGGAAAAAGCCTGAGCCACAAAGTCTTGATCCATAACCAAACCTCCCAAGCAGGTGTTGTTCAGTGGCTTTGATTTAGTCAAGGGAACAGCTTCTAAGTTCAGACCTTAGTTTCCTTAATAATCAAGGAAAGGGAAAATAGGTCAGCTGTTGAGTCCAGCCTCATTTCTAGTATAAATTCGCAGAAGACAAATGTTAAAAAGGTGTGAAGTTTGCATGCAGCTTCTCTGGCAGTGAAGCTAAGTTTGAAGATTATCATTTGGAGACTATCATCAGAGGTTATGATAGACCTTAGCAGATCAGTCTTACCTTGGTCTGCTAATGCAACTTTTGTGGAGCCATACTGCAGTTTAGATTATTTCTGTGAGCTGGGTTAAAACAATGCAAAACAATGAAGAAAAACAAGGGAGGGAGCTACTTGTTATTGTCCCAAGTTTTTCCATGGCTGGTCAAGTCACTTTATCTCTGCTGCATGACAAGAGCTGATAAAGAATCAGTTGCCATTTTCAGCTGTGTTTTGTGCTGCAGCAATGCAACTGCCTTGGATCATAAGCCCTGTCTACAGCTTCAGTCATAGCAGGTTAAGATAATACCAGAAGTCCAGTTTTGCTGTAGAGAAATCCTTGGTCTGCTGCATGCAAAAAAAAAAAAAAAATCCATCTAGGAGGAAAATTCATTGGATTCTGTTAGGATAAATTAATATGACAAAATTTCTCTTTCGTTTATCTACAGTTTGTGTTAGTCTCTTCTGAAAAAAAGCAGTTTGATACTTCCCAGCAGAGGACTTCTGTGCTAGAGATTTCCTTTGTCTATTCCACCAGTTGCATCAGATAAAAATTAAGTGAAACATGACATACTGACACTGAGACCAGCAGACAGAAATTCGGCTGGGCCTTCAGTTACACTTGAATTTCTGCTATGCATGTTATGAGTTGTGGCAGTTGGGGGAGGTTAGTAAAATAAAAATAAAATAAAAAAAAACAAATAAAAACCTCAGAGAATTAAAGCTTCTCAGTTCTGATTTTATCAGGAAAGCAGAGCTGCTAACAGTGTCTTATTTTTATCAGCATGTTAATTTACCTTTGACTTTTTCTACTGAATAAAGACCACAAAAGTGCTGTTTATGTGTTCTTGGTGTGAATGTTTGATTATTGGTATTTATTTTACCTTGCTTTACATAAGATACTTTGCATAGGATACATAAGATCATAATGATCAATCTCCTTACTATGGTATTGGTTACCGTGACACCAATCTTAAACATAATTATGACTGAAAATAACTGAGTTCAGTGGACTTACTTGCATGCACCAAGTTCCTCACAAGCACATGGGTTTGCAGCATTGGCTCTTGTGGGCAAGATTTTCAAAAGCAGCACCGAAAGTCTGCCTTTTCCTGTGTGAACCCACCACTCTTCTGCTTATCGAGCCCTCCCAAATCCTCCCTTTCTCTGTCATATCCTCTGCTTTGGTCACGACCGTGAGGCTGCTCTAGAAGAAACAGAGAAAAGAAACATATTAACTCTAATCCTATACTGTATGTTACAGGATAGATGCCTGTAGTGGTATGGCATATCACCTCTGCAGCATTGCGCCCTAGTTGAAGCCCATCAGCTATTTCCCCTGCAAACCACCCTGTTTGGATGTGGCTGTGCCACTGAGAGGTGAAGGTCCCCCTGGAATGCATTTGAAAGGCATGCGGTTACATTTTGTTTGACATTGTGACAAATCCCAGCTGCACAGCCGGCCGTAGGGTTGCACTGAAGGTAGAGACTTTCCTTGTCTCTGGCTTTGCAAGGCTACTAGGGAGGGCTGTAGTAACATAGTTCTACTTTGCTCCATATTTTCCCCATATAAAAAAAAAATATGAAAAAGTGTCCTTCCCACATGTATAAGGACATCTGAACTCCTGCTGTGCTCAGGATAATTGTACTCAACTTGTATTTAAAGCTTGCTGCTTCTATTTCAGACCAAAGAGCGGCTTGTCAGCCATTCCAATTACAGTAGTTTGCCTAAGAAAAGACATATTTCTACTTAAAAACCTCGCCTTGCTGGTGTCTTTGTACCCATCCAAGCACACATAGGACTGAGAACAAGTGGACAGTGACATCGTTAAGATATTTATTTTGTAAGGTTACACAAAATGCAGTGCATTTCACTGAGGTAAGTCACTAAATGAACTTAAAAGTGGTTTTACAGGCCATTTGCCTTGAAAGTCTTATGCTTCCCAGGCAAATGTCACAGCAAGGGACACACAGTTGGTGGGGACGCAGGTCAGCTTGTTACTGGCGTGCTGCACCGGCTCTGCCCGGACCCTTCCAGTCCTCCCAGCAGTGCTGGCTGCCCGCAGGTGCGGGGTGCTGAGCCCTGCTGGCTGCGCAGCACCCGCTGCCCACCTGAGCACCTCGGGGTGCTCTGGAGCATCTTGATGGCAAGAGGCTGTGGCCAATGAATCCAATGTAGAAACAAGAGGGGATTGTCAAGGGAGGTGGAGATCAACCACTGAAACAAGCTATTAAGGGAATGAAGAGTTTGCTATCTTGCCAACTTCAGGTTAGGCTTGGATTTCTTCCTGGGAGATGTGTAATACCCATAATCAGGTTACTGAGTTCAGGTCAGATGTAGGCTGTAAAATTTTCAGGCCTTCTTTATGCAAAAAGTCAAGTAGATATCTAAACACCCCTTTTAGTCTTAAACTCAAGACTGAAACCGCAAAAGCTTCACTGTATGTGGGAAGAGCTGCGACATGCTAAGGAGAGAGGCCCTGATCCTACAGCCCAGTTTGTAAGCACAGATGTCCACCTCCGGAGCAGATGTCCATCTCCAGAGCTGATGTCCAACTCTGAAGCAGATGTCCATCTCTGGAGTGGACTTACTACCTTTGCTTAGCTCAGGGAATCACTAAAAGAAATAAGCAGAGGATTGGGGTTGTTGGATAGTGTGTTTTACTACAAGGAATCAGATTTTAATAAAGCCCTGCTCTTTTTCATGGGATCTTTGAAAAACTGACAATATTTTCCTGTGCATAAGACTCTTTAAGTCTTACAAGCTGGCTGGCCTCTCCCAGGCCATTTTTTTTTCTCTCAGTGAGCTTTAGTTTTGCTTTTGCCACTAACTCATGGTTCTGAGATGTGGTGAAGAATGGGAGAGACTACCAGTGGGGAAGCTTAAAGTCATTTTCATTTATAAAGCAAAGCTCCTGGGGAGTCACTTTGGGCCAGAGCCAACTCTTTGTTCACCTGCACAGCCATGAGAGGGCTGGGATGTACACAGCTCACTGCCACCACCGCTTTCTCTCCATCCCGGGCTGCTTCAGGGGTCCTGTCATAGTTGAAAGAGCCAAGAGGCCTCGCTGGGCGGTGAAATGACCTGCAGCACTGCCCCAAATCTTTGCTCTGCTGTGAGACCCCCCCTTCCTGTGCCTGCCACCCTTCACTGTTGGCACACACTGTGCCACGGCAGCTGGGCTGCCGGAGGTGGCCGGGCAGGCTGTGGCATGCACCGGCATGACACGGCGACACATCTAGGGATGCTGCATGTCATGCTTCAGCCGTATTGCATCACAAGCGAGGCTAGGTTTTGTTTTAGAAAACAATGGCTTTAAATACTGCCAAGTAGTTGATGATTTTCCAAGTCTGCCCATGGGTGTCTGGAGGGAAAGCGCTACTTTTTGGACTGCTGTATGGGAGGGGGGAAACCTGCCCTACAATAAAAATGTTTGTTCAGGCAGTGCTTTTACTGGTAGATTACATCTCAGTGGAGCCATGAGGACTGATTCTGGCTGCATGAAGGCCTCCCTTGTAGCAATATATCTATCCTGAGCATACACAAGTCTCATTAGCATTAATAAATTGGCACTGAGGGGATTTTATAACATCTCTATGGCTGGCTGTCTCAGTTCCCTACAGCCAGTTCAGCTTCAGGCAGGGCTCTGCAAGAAGTTTTTAAAGGGGCAGACTGGGAAAAAAATGAAGATGAGGCAGAGGAGGACCTGGGCTTAATGTAGGCATGACAGGGAAAGGCAAGGTGGCTTTTTGCTATCTCAGCCACATTTTCCACTTGTTAGATAACACAGGACTGTGTATCTGAGTCCCCAGGCGCCATTACCCTGCCTCTCCAGCTACATGTGTGAGGAGGGGGGAAGGGGAAAGCTGTGCTGGTGCTGCCCATTGCCCTGCTTTTAGTCCCCCAGTTCCTCTTCATCTGACCTAGAGCTGCCCCCTGCCCACAGCACATCTGCAACTGTCAGACTATGTAACTCTCTGCTCCCGCTCCCCATCTCCATCGCATGCAGCTCCCTTCACTCTCTGTGTTTGTTCTATTCCTCTCCCAAGGGCTCCCACACTCTTTCCCACTCCCCTACAGTTTCTTTTGTTTTCCCAGCAGCAGCAGAGAACTACATGTTTCACCTTTCCCCAATGTGACTGTGATCCTCTCACATTCTCCCTCCTTTTTTTTTTTTCTCCACCATGCAAACACCCCTTGCCCTTCCCCTTAAATGCCCAAGATCCTAAACCCCTGCAACTCACTCTTCTCATTGCACAACAGGGTAATCCCCCTGAAACCCTGGTTTAGGAACTTGAAAAGCATGTCTGTGTCTATGCAATAACAAGACAGGTTTATGCTTTAAGGCAAAATAACATGGAATGGCATCTCTCTGCCAGTCATTTCTTAACAGAGCGCGCTGTGAAAATTAGATGGGTGAAGCACCCTTTTCCAGCTTAGAAGAGATGAGACACATTAGTTGCATCCATATGAGCATTTCTGACCCTCACTCTTTGGAGTTGCATCTGACCCCAAATATAATACTCATACTGGGTGGGATAAGGGAAAAAAATAATGCAATTTTCAAGTTTTCTTTAGCTAGTGATATTATAATACCTTATACTCCTGAGAAGAGTCTGAAAATTACTTACCCAGCTGCAGGACAGTATTCTGGCAAGTTCCTGTTGTCCTTCACAGCAGCATTCAAGCACCTTGGCAATAGCCAGTCTAACAAAATCCACTTTGACGCTCAGCCCAGAGACTAGCACAACAGAGGCAGAATAAAGCAGTAAATAATAAACCTCACCAAGATCTGCATTTGGAGTGGAAAACCACTTAGGCTAACAAGCAGGAAATGTCAAGCAGGGGCTCTTGGGAACTAAATGCATTTCTCCACTCAGTTTGCATGGAAAGGAACCTTCTTGTGTAATTAACACCAAAACACCTCCTCTCTCACAAAAAAATGGAGATAAAGCAGATGGGCAACGCCTTTCACAAGAGAACATCATCGTGAAGGCAAATGGGATCTTGGCTTCTGGAGGCTGGATTTGAATCCAGGTCCTCCATATGCCAGGAGAGCAATTGAGCCATTGGCCGTGACACACATGCCAGGGGGTGTATCTCCTTGCAGTTTTTATAAGCCATTGTATAAGCCAATTGAGTTGCAGAGAACATCAAGATGACATTGGACCCTAGGGATGAAGGGCAGAGCACGTGTCTGCCAGTAGCAGTGCAGCCACCAAAGAGTTTAGAATTTGAGCCTCATCCTTCCACCATGAGGAGGCAGCTGAACGTGACCTCAAGGCACTCCACCATGAATTTAGTTACTTTAGTATTTCACGGAGATTGTGAAATTCTTTAACATAAGATAGTTTAGAAGGATTCAAAAAAAGACATGAGATTTCTAGAGTTAATGGGAATGTCCAGTTCAAATAGAAAATCTTAACGAAAGAGCTTTGGGAGGCTTATAAATGCTTTGAAGTTTCATCTATGCAGTCAATCTCCAGGAACTGGAGAAATTTCTCCATTAGGTGGGCCACCTCACAGATGCCCACCCAAGCTGGTACTGGTCAGTGCCACAGGAGAGACTGGAGACAGGATTTCCTGATCTCATCCAGTCTGGCTGAATTGCTTTGTAGCAATTTGAAAAACACCAAAAAGGTAATATATTTTCTGCCAATTCTTTTCCTCTGTCCAAAGTAGAAACCAACTAGGAAAATATGTTTAACATCAGACATACTTTTTCCCTGCATATGAAGAAGTCCAGAAGATGAGTGTTTCATTACAAAAATATTTCATACTTAAGAGATACTGTCTGTATGTTCTTGGTTGGGTAGCAGAGTAAACAGTTGCATAAAAGTGAAAGGATTTAAGATGTGTTAAAAGGGAGTTCATTTTAGCTGCACTGTAACTACAATAACATACCTTTTTTTTTTTTCTTAGCCATGCCAATCTCGTATGAACACTCTCCCTTCCTGTTACTCTTTCACACTGCCTGGATAGGAAATCAAACGCAATGGAGATGGGTGAGACCAGAAAAGTTTCAGATTTTATTGAACTTTGAGGGGTTTTGGAGCTAGTGGCTTGCAGAGGTATCACTCTGTGGAGGATTTCATCTGTAGCTTGTTGATTAGCAATTGAAGGATGGACCGTGTGAACAGACATGAATGAAGAAGAACTACATTTGGCCCCAGTTTTGTCTGTTGTAACACAGGTATAATTTGCAGCTTGAACCATGTTTGTTTGACTTGTGTGCAGAGAACATGGCATTTTTTGAAAGAAATGCAGCTTTGCTGACTCCTGTGTTTGGAAATCACCTTTTCAGCTACTCAAACAGGAAAGGATAAACACTGGAAACATTATTAATAAAACATTAACCCCCCCCCCCCCCCCCAAACCCCAGCTCCTAATTCAGCAGAGGTCAGACAATAAAGTTTACAATCATGCACTCCACGCTGCTCGGTGCTCAGAGCCAGCACACTAGTGACTGGCCAGATTAGTTAATCTTCCTCAGCTTCGTCTTGGGCCCTATAACTACTGCGGCAGGTCATTAACCAGCTGGTGAAGCCCCGGCACATCGTACATTTATTCTCAAACCTGAGCAGCCGTTGTTGAGTCCAGGAGCCTTAAAGAGGTATTTCTGATGTTAGCTGACAGAATGATAATTTATGCTCGCTGTAATTCAAAGGGATTCCAGGGCAACTGTAAACTAATGAGACCTGAATAGCTTTCCCGGAGAAGGTTCCTTATTTAATCAGTTGAGCAAAAATGGAAATATGTAAAATGGGCAGTCATTCTTTCTTTTAAAAAATAGGGCCTTTTTGCGAAAGGGGACATAAATGAGATCCTGTTGTGTTGGAGGACAGCAATGTAGAAAAATGTTTGATTAATGAAAAATGTTTATTCTCCCCATGTTTCTAGATTTTTTTAAACTTTGCTGTTCATCACTGCCAAAAGTAAAAAGCGAAGAACGCAACGCCTAGTAAGTTTGGTAACCTAGTAGAGGTATTGCTTTCAGCCAGGATTTTCTTTTTTTTCTTTCATTTTTCTTTTTTCTTTTTTTTTCTTCTTTTTTTTCCCTAATCTCAAATGAAAGGCTCTCTTTAATCAGATAATTGACCGGCAGGTAATTTTAGCCTTTTGTGACACACCAGTTGGCAGGTACAGTGGTACATAACCATGAGCCTTTTCCTACAGCCTTCCCTCCCTCTGGGACACTCACAGACGTGTCTCTGTCTTATCAGTCCCGGGGGACCGTTCCCAAACATTTTGCGATGAAAATGCAAAGGAGGGGCCTTTTCCCTCCTGCAAAGGAGGGCCAGCTGTCAGAGGTAACGACTGCTGGTGGACACGCAGATGGCACTGGAGGTGCTCCCTCAGCCCACCGTGCACCTGAAGAAAAGGGGTGCCCATCGCACAGCTGTTCCCGTAGGGACTGCGCGCTGTCCCCTCTCCCGGGGCTCGGGGTCCTTGCCAGGTTAGGGATGGCTCAGTGGCGGCGGGCACGGACGTCCCCAAAGCGTGCCACGCTGGCAAAGAAGGTACGGCCCTGGGGGATCGTCCTCTGTGGTTACTGCCTGCTCCTTGCTCTTGGCCCTCCTCTGCTCATCGCTGTCAGTGGTGGCCGGGAGTGAAACATAACTTGCTGCATGACTGACAGGCCTTCAAGCTCCTCGGCAAACCTTGGGCCTTATTTTGAAAGGCCCCTGAAAGAAAAAGGATTGTGTGCTTTCTGAATGCAAGGCTGCTGAACCGCTGCCAACCCCAGGCTGCTCCATTCAAAGGGCTGAGTGAATAAATGAGAATAACATCCTTGGGGACCTCGGGGATCGGTTTACTCTGAAAATCCTCAGCCTTACAAAGGGTCAGAGTCACAAGGTAAATGAAAATGGCTGGGAGGGGACTTTGATGGCCGAAACACTGTAACTGTAGAGGACTTGAAAGAACACTGTATTTTTAAAAAAGTGAGAGAAGGGAGGGAGCAAACAGGGGGAGAATTTGGTGGGGAGGGGGACTTCAGCCTGCAGCCTCACCAGAAGGGAGAGGGGGAGAATGGGAAGAGGAGAAGAGAAAGAAACCTCTCCACTCTCTTAATCCACAGCAATCTTTAAAATACTGCTATTTAGGGTATGGGCAGTGGCTGTAGCAAGGGAGACCCTCTCCCTTGCCTGCTGCCTCAGTGAGACCAAGGTATTCCTGTGGGTAACTGGCAGCTCTCAGGGCATAGAGGGCTGAGGGAACGGCACTAGGGGCATTATGGCACTGTGTCCTGAGAAGCTGAAAAGGACGGCACACAAATATTGAGAAACTTCGGGTTTAAAAATGCCCATGTAAGTTAATGAGGAGACATTCAAGAAGGGCATTTTGGAAATAGCCTTGCACAGGTATGGAAGTTAAATGATGTGAATGTGTGCACTTGCCTTGAGTCTGTTTAAGATTTGCTGTGTAAATGTCAGTAAGTCATATAAGGCCAGATCGAATTAACATCTTGAGACCAGTGGGAATTAGACACCTAAACACTTCAGTCTCAAAATCTCTGGCTCTCGTTGGTCTCATCTCTTTACTGTTAGTTCTCTGAGCAGCTCCATTAATACTGACAGTAGTAAAGTTAAACACATTCCTAAACATTTGCAGGATCAGGATGTAAGTGACTCAGAGCAGCCGCAGTTTCTTATTAGGTGTTTGTACAGTGCCTGGCATCTGGGCCCCATCTCAGTTGGAGTTACTGTAATTCAAGCCCTAGTAATTACAAAAATAGGTTAAATACTGAATTATAACAGTTTTCTGTCAGATTCTCATCTGCTGGTTAAATATTTTTTTTAAGTCCTTTAATTCAAGATGCCCGGCTGACAAGTGCATAGTTTTGGTCAGAGTGCTGCTTTCTGTAAACGATGTACCTTAACTAAGGGAGACGCTGTATACGCAGCTGAACTCATCTTTACTCTCACATGGTAAAGACGATACCTGTAGGCCACTGAGAGAGTTAGAGGCATTTCTCCTCGCTCTGCTGTTAGTAAAGACTCTGCTATCTCTACATAGTTTCCTTTTGCAGATAGTTATTCTTCTCTGCAGTGGAGGATGGGAAAAAGAATATCCTACTGAAAACTAAGAGAAATTCAAGCTTGCTGCATTTAGGCATTGAGATCAAGATCCACACTCCATGAAAGAGTCTTGCCTTTAACTTCCATTAAGCTTCACATCTTCATATAGACTACATGCCTTGTAACTGAGTTGTTAAACTCTGTTATTTATGACACACTTTTGGGGCTAGGAATGTTAGTACTCCATACCAGTACACAAAGTAACAGTGGGCAGAGAACATGCAGGATCCTATTTTGTGTTTCCTACATGCCAGCTGCAATATTGTTCCTCTGAACAAGTCTCTCCTGCCTCGGGATCTAGGTGGGGAAGGACCTGTCAGCCCCAGAGAACATCATAGGCTCTTGTCCACCTCTGCTGGAGTTTTTTTGGGTGAAAACAAGAGGGTTTAGCTCACCAGTAGTATAGGCCAGCGAGTAGCTGGACCCTTCATCTGAAAGTAAAACCTGTTTCAAACAGTTTGGTTTTGTGTAGTGTGGGTTGCTAATAGAGTTGGTGGGACAGCAGAGGAAGTAAAGTGGCATCCACATGGGCAAATGCTAATAGGACATTTTTGCAAACCAGAAAACTTTGAGGCTTTTCTAATTCCCCCCTGCCACCCCCTCAGGTTCAGAATACAGCATTTATGCCTAAATCCTTGTGCTAGGCAGAATAGAGACATCACTGGCTTGTGATCCAGTTCCTGTGTCAACTACTAGAAGCTTCAGGGGGACTCATTTAACCTCTCTGCGCCTCAGTTTCATCTTCATAGTGCAGAAACAGAAGCACTAGTTTAATCCTACATACTGTGCAAAAGAAGTACAAGTAAACTGTAGAAATCTTGTTTTGGCAGATAAGTTAATGGAGGAAGAAAAGACTTTGTTACAGAGCACATCAGTGAGGAAGGTATTTGATCGTTCATTTTTAAACAAAAGCAAGTAGTTCACAAGACTCAAGTCAGGTTTTCTACTAGGCCTGGGTCCCTAATCCAGGGTTTGGGCTCCCTCATGGATTCTCTGAAGTCTAATAAGGAGCAAGGTCATGCTGTGGCATACCCAGGGTGTGGGCATTAATGGGATTTCCTTTTAGCCTGCCACCTGTTTTCCCATGCCAGTGGGAGCTTTGCTATCTTTGAGATCTCTACCACCTTTGTTGAATTGAGCTGAAATAGGTCAAAGGGTTCAGAAGTTACTGGAGTATCTCGTGTTGGTGTAAGACTCATTTCCTTAGGAAATCTGGCTGAGAAAGCAGTTTAGTTCAGAGTACACTCACAGCTATAACATGCCGTAATTCACTATAGCTGTGAGCATCATTGTATAAATGAACACACATGCAAACACATTTCCTAATGCCTAGCGGAAGCAATAAGCAGAACCAATCATGTATATGTAATTGTGTTTATTTTTCACAAATGTCTTTTTAAAAGGTATTCTCTTAAACCAAACATTTGAGAAATGGCCTGAATTGGGATTTATCTCAATTACGTGTGTGGAGAATTATATGATAGACATTTTTTTCCAGGAGAAAAAACTGAAATGGCACATGGAGTTCATTAAAATTGAGCTAATGGTTTCAATCACATTTCTAATAGTGTAGAATAGCTAGCCAGCAATGTGGGCTGGGAGTAAATCTGTGTGATACCTACTGAAACATCTGTGCTTTTGTTTTCCCTCCCCACAACGGGCAAACAGTCTGTTGCTGAAATGCTTTATTTTTACAAATGCGAATAAGGAGAAATGTGAATGAAGAAAAATATGAATGAGCAGAATGAGTAAACATGATTAGTCTATATTTGCTGTAGATGGTTCAGGTAGATAGGGACAAAGAGGCCTGTATCTGCTGTAGGGTGGACAGTCCACAGTTCTCTGCAATGCAGTCATACCTAAGGGCAGTGTTAGGGGAGTGCAGGTCGTATTTTTTTTATAAAGTGCCCACTCATTCTTAGCCTCAAGCAGACAAAAAGCAGAGCAGCACAGCCTGACTTATTGATACAGTCGGTGCCAACATTTGCTTTAAAGTACTCTTTATTTTCCCAATTCCTACAATCGTTTTTCAGAAGTATGCCTCAGACAATCAGTTTTCGGTATGTCAGCTGTCTTTGGGGCTGCAAGGTTTTTGCTCGTGTGGGGGCAGAGAGCAGCTGCCCCACATACAGCTCCCCTCAGGCTGTCCCTTTTTTGCTCGATAACCTTTGCAAACGCGGCTCTCTTTAGTTTCCTTTCCCAGCGTTTCCCCCGGTGGCAAAACATTGGAGTCCCCTCCGAATAATTCCCTCGGGAGCCAGAGAGGGCGCTTTTCATGCAGCGCTGTGGATTTTAACTTCAGCCTTCAGAGGGCAGCCCTGGACAGCGGAGAGAGGACAGTCCGGGGCAGCGGGCGGAGGGCAGCCCCGGGCAGCGGACGGAGGGCAGCCCCGGGCAGCGGAGGGCAGCCCCGGGCAGGGGACGGAGGGCAGCCCCGGGCAGCGGACGGAGGGCAGCCCCGGGCAGCGGAGGGCAGCCCCGGGCAGGGGACGGAGGGCAGCCCCGGGCAGCGGAGGGCAGCCCCGGGCAGGGGACGGAGGGCAGCCGGGGCAGCGGACGGAGGGCAGCCCCCGCCGCCGGGGCTGCGCTGGGCCGGGCCGGGGCGGGCAGCGGGCCCGGGACCAGCGCTCCTGGGCTGCGTCTGCCCGCCGGGAGCCGGAGCAGCCCCGGGCAACCAGCACTCCGACCTCCTCTTGGGTGAGGTTTGCACCCTCTCGTCCCGTTAGATTCTAAGCCCTTTGCCGGACGGCGTTGCTGATTCGTGGCATGATTCTCCAGGCGGTGCGCTTTGTGCCAGACGATAGCCGAGCGCGGCTCTCTGCGTGGGGGCAAGGGCGCGACGGAAACGCAAGGGGACGGCTGTTGCGGGAGATCTGTGGCAGAGAAAAAGCAAGCACCTTGGCTGCGTTGTGTTCCTGTGCAAGAGAAACTTACCTATAGATGCGGGCACCACGCTTTTATTTTCAGAAGGGAAAACTGCCAATCATTTCTTCGAGAATTAATATAAGACCCTCTCTCTTGTTGAAGGTTTAATTGTGATTAGTACTGCCGGTATGATGGAGACACTGAGTTCAGCGTGCCTCCTCCAGAACAAAAAGTGACCTGTTTAATTTCATTGTAAAATCCGATAAAAGTAGTTTAGATGCACGTTGAAAGACCCATTGGCTCCCACCGGGCACACCACATAAGCAGTTGCCGTCCTATCTACTTCCCTCATCTTGCTTTTAATTCTCTCTTTTCCCTCACTTTCCAATATCAGCTTTCACATAACTCTGTATTGCCCCAGGCCTACATGATCAAATCACTTTTAATAAGAAAAAGTGAGTTGATTTATAAGGGAAACATTTCCTTAATGGGCACTGGGAAAAAAAAAAAGCCCAAAGAATTTTCCTGATGATCCATTTCATTTCCTAGTTATTGTGCCTACAAGATAACCTTCCCCAAAAGTCCCTGAGAAAATGCCCCTCTCACCTAACTCAGGGATTTCAGTTCCAGTTGAAATGGTACATTTCCTCCTGCTCAGTCCCTCTCACTGCAGTTTGGAGTGATGATGGAGCTTGCTTCTGCTGGAAAAACTCAATGTTTGGGCTTCTGAGCTGGCCAGCCATGGTATGTAGTGCAGAGAAAATGCTGGAATGAAAAGATGCTTTTATATCTCTGTTTTCCTTCTGTATTATGAAAGCACTGCAGCGCCAGGAGGGAAAAGGAAGGTTTTACAATTGGGAGAGTGCAGTTTGGGGGAGAAAAATAAGTGTCCTTGAAACTATCTCCTGGGTTGTATCACATCTGCTCATGGATGCCAGCAACAGGGAATGGAAGAGCACCAGGGAAACAGGACGGATTTCAAAATATAAAAATGCAAAAGTGCTGTAGTATGGTGCCAGGGAAGCATGATAAAAATGCCTGACTGCACACCTAGCTGTAGCAGAGAAGAATGTAGACAAACCCATAAAGTCTGGACAATTCTCTGAGGACAAGTGGAACTGCCTTCCTGGAACAGGCTTGTGCTGCTCTCCAGGCTGAAGCCTGGCTCCAGGGCTGACCTCCTCCAGATGCTCCAGAAGAAGGCCCCCCCCCCCCCCCCGAAAAACAAAAACCTCAAGGAAGACATTAAGGGAATATCTTGCCAATAAAGAATTCTTCATAATTCCCTGCAGTTAGTCACTGCTTTACACTCAAAGCAGGGAATCTTAGTTCATTTCTAAAACACTTTTAATATGCAACACACACAAGGATGCATGAATTCTGTAAGTTAACTGCTCATGCATGCATATAAAGAGCATACATTGCACTTAAAAGCACACATATGCAGAAACAAACGTAATACCTTTAAAAGCTGCTACAGCTCTATGTATTAAATAGAAAAAAAGCTAAAATGAGTAAGTGTGCATTGCCCTCATATTTTACACTGATTCCCATTCCCATCTTGTTCCATTATGCTCCATTTGATACCCTTTGCCACTTTTTAACCTGGAGACGTGCCCCCGCAGAGGCGGGTATCTGTGTCAGACTTCCCCAGCAGCAGAACAATTATCGGTGGACTAAGATTACAGTGTTAAACGTGCTCACAATTCCTCCTCCGCACGACTGTCCAACTCTCATCCTTGGCGTGCGATGCCAATCCGACTGTGCTTGCCTGCTCTGGGAGCCTGCTGCAACCAGCCTGCCAGGCTGCGCAAGGAGCCAGCGCCGCGCACGCTCCGGCGATCGGCAGCAATATTAAAGCGCAGGAGAAAACTCTTTTGCTACGTACGCGCCTGCAATACATTTTGTCTACTTTGCTGGCAGGGAGGCCAAATGATACCTTTCCTTTTAGGACAGCAAAATGAATCATACTTTCTGTCTTAGGAGTAACATTTATGTGTCTCTGGGAATGTGATCCTTATTGTCTCTGTTACAGACATGAGCCAGATGCTTTCCTGTAGTTCAGATATATGCAAGATACCTTCATTTCTCTTTTTCTTTCTTTACTTCTCTCCCTCTCTCACTCTTCCTTCCTTCCTTTTTTCTTTCCCCTTCCCACTTTTTCTCTTTTTCTCTTGGGGTGTTTGCATATGCAGCTCTTCCCAAACAAAAGGGGTTTGCTCTTTTTTGTAGAAGAGTGGGGAAAGTTGTTGCATGAGTGGAAAATTCTACAGTTCATTCTAAAGCTCTTCATTCTACAGTTTTGAGTGGGGATTGCTTCCATGTTAGTGTCTCAAAATGTCCTTTAAATGCCATTGCACTCCCAAAGGAATACCTTATGTTTTGTGAACTACAAACAGGGCTACCTGAAAGAGATCTGGCTTGTAGGGAGTCGTAGGCACCTGCCACCTGGGAAGGTACTACAAGTTAGACACACTAAATCATTTGACTAGCCTTGAGCTCATTTCTGCTTAAGTCTGGGGAGAAGCAGGAACACCTTTCGTTGGCTTTGCCACCAAGGCAAGACTGTGGCATCGAGTCTAAGAGCAGAGGGAAGGACCGCAGGAGAAAGCCGCTGCAGAGGGTGTACAAGCAAAGGCGTGGTCTGTCAGCCAGATGAGCGGAGGTCTCAGCCCATCAAAAGTCTTACTAGTTTCTTTCCTGAGCATAAGGGCAAATGAGTTTTAAGAAAAGGTCTGAAAAACAGCTGACTTCGTGGATATTTACAGCAAACTCTTCCCAGCATGAGGAGTCACACAGATGTGGTTGCTTACAAATGTAAAAATTCAACACAGATGGATTAAAGGGGGGAGTCTAGCTGTCGGTCCTGACACCGAGACAAGAGTGGGCTGCGAAATGAAGCCTGCTAGTTTATGTTTGACGAGGCAGAGACAAGGCAAAGAGAGAGAGTCGTAACATGATCAAAACAGTGAGGTTGGGAAATGATCTCTGCAGCGGCATTCTCAATCACTGTGAGCAGGGAAAACTGTGTTTGTCAGGAAGAGAGGAAAGGCTGTGGCTTCTGTGGTCTACTGTGCTTCATCCAGACCAGGACTGAACAAGCCTTTTAATCTATGCGGCACTGGCTTTACTAGACAGATTTATATATTGTATACGTGTTAGAGAAAGGTTCCTGAGCCAGTATTTGTTCTAAATCCTTCCCTTTTCATTTCATTTTTACCGTGCTCACGAACGCCCATTAAAATCGGGATCTCACAGATCTAGTGGATACCCGAATATTCCTGCCACCTTGTTACAGCTACAGAGGATGTGAGAAAACAGCAGACTCCTCGTTCAGTTGAGTTCCCATTAGATCATTCCTGTAGCTGCTCAACGCTAAGGGCACGCTGGCAGGGAAAGGTGTCCCCCCCATGTTGGGTTCCTTCAGCTGCCTGCGCTCGCTGCTCCCCTCGTGCTGTCTCCAGAAATCCAGTGGTCTTTGGGTAAGCCAGGGTAGACCGCTGGTCCACCTGAACCATTTGTAAGCAGCCATTCATGGTGTGGTTGCATGGTCACAAGAGCTGGGACAGGGAGAGATAATGGAAGGGTGGATTTATCCCTTTTTCCAGCAGCCTGGTCTGTGTTGGGTGGCCTTTCATCACCCTGGTGTTTATCTACTTCTGCTTTAAACACTTCTGATAGTTGTAAATAATAATGTCGTGATCCCAGGAGTGCTTTTATGATGAATCACAGTGGCATTCAAAGTGAGCTGAACTCTGAAGTGACAGAAGGGATTTGGAAATCTCACTGACGGTGCTGGAAAAGCCCTTGATGGGGTAGAAATATAGCTTAACCAAATCAAATTATTTGCACATGGCATCCTGTCCCCCATATTTCAGTTGGGTACTCTGTTTGCCTCCATCATGTAGCCACTCCTGCACCACTGAAGCTAAGTCAACCCAAGACTCCTCCATTCCTCAGCTGTCTTTCTAGCTTTCTCTTAGCTGTTTTTTTTGTTGTTGTTGTTTTGGTTTGGTTTGGTGTTTTTTTCTGAATTCTTTGTAACTTGTTGGCCTTTTTGTGGTATTAAAATATTAAACAGTTAATGGATTTTCCTAAGTTGAGTGTCATAGTAACTATACATGAGATTTCGTGGCTCTGTTTTTGTAACCATGTGAATTATGGGTTCTTGTTTGTTTTTTTTTTTAATTTTACACCATATTACACCACAAGCTGTTACCTAATTTGCTCTCCACTAGCACTGCATATGCATCATTGCTTTTCAAGAGTGCTTTTGCCTGTTGTTGAATAGAAATGCCTACTGATACTCCTACTTTGGCACATGGGTTAGAAGTCTTTACAGAAATGCATTATTTCTACAGTATCAATGTGTCTGCTAGTAAAATACTATACCATTCAACCTAAGAAAGATATTCATGCCCTTGTTGAAACAAAAAAAGGTATCAAGACATGTCAAGAGATCCACATTGTGCCTGATCTATGTAATATTTTTATTAACATTATAAAATGAGTTATACATAACAAGGAGTAGTGGTACTAAAGACCTCTCTGTAAGGTGAAAGAAATAGCCTAAAAGACTTAGGAAGTTTATAAAGTTTAAACAGTGGATAGTAAGAATTTAACATACAAGACAGAAAAAATGAAGTCTGGTCTTAAATAATTGCCTTCTCAGATATTTAATGACATAGATGTAGGTGAAAAAAGAGTAATACCTGGGTAAAAAATTTAGATATATGCCTTTCAATTGTAGTAAAGTATTTATCATACAGGACAAGATACTGATTTAGGATGATCAGCATCTTGGCTCAGAATGTCAGTCCTTCTAAAGAAGACCCAGTGAGTGTTCACAGGGGAGTCAGTTCATTCTTGCCTTAGAGAGCAAGTGTTGCAGTTCCCTTCTGTACCTGTCTGAACAGGACATGAATTGTTAGAGGCTTCACTTGAGTCCTCAGGTTGAGCTTCACTAGGTCTTCTTTTCAAGTGTGGAAGAGCCCATCTGATCCCTGCTGCATGTGACTTATAGCAAAAATAAGGTAGTTAAACAAGTATGCAGGATAAAGGAATGAAAAGAATGCATTTATTCTGTGGCATTACATGCATTGTTGAGAAATAGTTGCTCAGCAGTTATATTTTAGATGAGAAAAAGAAGTGTGTTTAAAATTTTGTGCCTTAAGATAGAGCTGTGTGCCTTAAGATAGAGCTGGTAAACACACATGTTGTGGAGTGTCCCTGTTGTCTGGAGATCACCGTCCCCTCATTACACTCATTTGTTCTGCATGGCGAGGGCTGAGTTCCACAGTTTGCTGTTGGCAGCTGAGAGCTATTATAGGGCTGCAACATCTGTTTCAACAACAGTGGGTCCCTGGTCAGCAAAACTAATTAAAAAAGAAGTCCAGAGTCAAATACCATGACCCATCTGGTGTGTCTATGTGTAAACATGGTAACTACTGGAATAATGAAAACTTTAAAATGTTTAGGATAATTTACAAAAATATGACAAGTGATGAAAAGTCTCAGAACTGTTCTTCATATCGGACACTTATGAACAGCACAGGCAAAGATTAGGATTCCTGCAAATGCTTAAGCACATAGGGAACTTTTTATGCACATGGACATTGGTAGTAAACTCACTACGGCCACTCAGCTGTGCAGCCCTTTTCACATGGGTGACTATTTACAGAATCGGATTGCAAGTTTCCTCAATACTCTGCCAAGGTTTTGTTAATTGGTAATAGTAGCTATGAGGGTGCTTGGGTGTACATTTAATGGCTCCAAACATTTGTGGGATTCCTCCATTTCTCTCTTCTGTCAAAATTTCGGTTGTCAAGACAGAAGTAACCAGTGCTGGTGAATTCCAGTGTGTTAAATACTTCCCTCTGACCTAGCGAGGATGAGAGGAGTCATGTTTATATTGGGCTGATGAAATGAGATTACTTGTTTGAGGAAAAGGCAGTAGACAAAATATTCAGGACAGGAGGAGTAGGAGCTGTCAGAGCAGGTACTACTTGGTTTTCAAAGCGATGACTGACTTAACTCCAAAGCATCCTATTTTTTTTTTTTTTTCCCAGGTTTGCTGATTAATTCCAAACTTTTTAAAACTGAACTGAGGCTGAAAAGAGGCCAAAAACTCCCTACTGCATACACGCCGATAAAAAAGTGATCTGTTTTCTTTTCTAAATATGGGTAGATTTTGTGCTAAACATTGTGCTTAAAGGAAGCCCCTTCACAGTCCCTGCATGAGCTATATCGGAGGTGGGTCCAGACGGCAGAGTAGAGACAGGAGTGCAGTAGATACTGCATTATGAAGCTGCTGCTTTCCAGCACAGCAAATGGGCAGGAGATGATAGAGCTTCCTTCCCCATCCCATCTTCAAAATATGGACCATAAGCAAGTAACTGTAAGATCCTTTTTCCAGGAAACAGAAAACACAGAGAAGGAACTGTAGCTCTCAAGGTTACAATTTCCCATCCATACAGCTCCTAATGCTGCACAATGTATCTCCTCTCCAGGTATATGGTACAGCTGCAGTCAAACCCATCATGACTATTAAATGAAGATATCAGTGATTAATAGTGCCTCAGAGTAAGTCTGTCTGTTCACAGTTCTTTTCTCTTTGGAATGTGTTTTGAACATTTCCAGCCAACAGAAAAGTTGCTAATGGATTCTTGTGTCTGGTTTTAAAATACAAAAATTTGTTTTTATTTAGCTCTTTCCTGACCAAACCTATGCTTGTCTATGATTTCCCTTATTGCAGAATAACAGGATCCTTTCTTTTCAGAGGCAACAGGGAGATTGAAATGGTGTACTGAAGATGGTACACCTGTGTAGCCAGTTGTTTTCTGCAATTCATTCTTTCTTTAGAAATGATGGGAAATCAATGTTTCCCTAGAGACTTTTATTGCCAGTCTGTTTATCTGCCAGAACCTCTTCAATATCCATCTTAGATGGCTGAGAATTATCTTTACAGGGTGTTGAGATGAATGTTTTGTCAGACCTTCTGCCTGATGATTTTTACATCCTTTTCTAATCTCTCCATTGAATAGTAGGTTAGCAAAAAGTAAAATACATATAATATGCTATTTTGGACTGTCAAACTTGCCGCAAATCCTAATTCAGTTATGAGACTATGCCCTTAAAAGCAGTGGAACGCCTGCCATTAATTTTAATGTCTTATGTGTCCAAAAGAATAACTAGATTATGTCTTTGTCACATTCAGATTATTTGTCAAGAAGTGTATCTTCCCTACAGGCTGACACTATTTTTGGTGAGAAAGAACAATATTCCTGTTGATGGTTTTCTTAACGTCACTGGCAAAATTTGGATTATTCACTGCTAATTCTGTTTGTTTAAACTAAAAATCCTGGTCTTTCCTTTCTAACTAATTTAACTTGCCATCGTGCCACATAGTGGGTTAGCTGACAAGGAGATTTATCCACTGTTCCACATCTCCTTGTGCTTTTCCAGATTTTTTTCATCAACTCATGCAAACTCATCTTAATATTTCTTGGTTATGCTTTAGATACAGCACCATTATTTGAGAAATGAGTAATTGCATTATTTATCTTTTTAACATTTTGCCAGAAAACGCATCCATCGGATACTGAAAATTTGTACGGGTTCTTAAAAGAATTGAAAGAGCTCAGAAAAGAGACAAGGGAAGAGAGAAACTATCAGCATTTATTTTGCTAGAAAAAAGTAATAGTGAGACCCTGCTTGTAATATCAGGACCCTGTTTCACCATTGTGCCTCGGTTCTAAAGAAAGCCCAGAAAATCCAACATGTACCGAGCTGAACTTTTCATTTTAAACTTAGGACCTTCCCTCTCCTCCGGCAGATGTGGACCTCGGGTTTTTGCCCACGCTTAATATAAAGGCTGCTACTGAATGAAAGAAGAGGTGCTTTCAAGTCAGGTAATCCTGTATGGCAACCATATGTTCCCTGTTTTTGTTTCACGCTGTGCTGTTTTCACTTCACACCACTAAGCTTTTGGGGCACGATGTCGGTAATTGTCCTCTGCCCAAAGACTGCAGCGAGGACGCCGGTGCTGGCGGGCACGCTGCTGAGCTGCCGGAGGGTGTTTGGAGAGATGACGGTGTGAGGAAGGCAAAGCTTCCCAGGCGAGAGGTGGGGGCTCCTTTGGCAGGGAAGGGTGCCGGTGCTTCACCAGCAGCAGGCAGGTTCGTGTCACACCTGGTAGGCGGTGGGATAAAAGCACCCATAGACACGACGTTAATGTTTTCCTGGTGTGCTAGTCCAGCCGGTGCTGGGCCGTAGGCAGTGGGGGTGAGAGCTTGGAGGGGCTACCCGGGCTCACGCAGCCCTCCCTCGGGACCTGCCTGCTGGGGCTGGCACGGGGTGAGGGCGTGGGGGCAGCAACCACTGGCCGTGAGGACAGGACAGTCACTTCCGAAACAGCCCTGCCCCTTCCCCTTTATTCCCCCGATTGCTGCAAGAGGGGCAGCAGGAAGCCCAGCTCCCCACATTTGTCCATCTTAAGCGTGCCTTTCTCCTCCTACTGTCTTTCCGCTGGCAGAAGGAGCCTGTCTCTGGACCCTCGTCCACCGGAGAGTGACATCCAATTTCTCCTACGCTGCTGAAAAACTTGGAGCCAGCCGTGACTACGTTGATCTACTTAGTTTTACTGGATGAAAACTGTAATTATAATAGCACTGATGCAGTGCAGAGCAAGACTTTCAGCTGTTGCAATCATCACAGTTCTGCCAGCTTCGAAGGAAATAATCTATTCATGCCAGTTCGGAATCTGGCTGCCTTCTAAAAAATCAAGTAACACTGAAATCACCAAGGTCCCTCTTGAACAACATTGTATTAACATAGTTACTTTTTCTTGCAAGAATAGCTTGCACGTTTTAGCCCAAATTTGAATCATTTTCTGACTGCAAATATATTTGATTTTTTTTTGCCTTGCAATCAGTTGTATAAAGAAATATAATTGTCTTTCCACTATTTTATTCCCATTGCTTGGGTTATGCTATTCAAAGTTCTGAGAAGCTGACGAGTTCAAATTCTTTCACGCACTGATTGCAAAGCTAATCAGCTAGGTGAAATGGGACTGAAATACTGCTATTTGCTCTGATTTCTAGAAATATAAATAGAGACCACAGCCTCAGTTCTTGAGCTGAACTGGTCTCAGGACGCCTGCTTACATTCACCCAAGAGCCAGTGGGCATCTGGCTGCAAGACTTCATGGACTTGCTTCTAAAAATTAGAAGCGAAGCAGAGAGGACAAGAACAACGCAGCCCTACAGGATCTCTCCTAAATTAAAGCTTTCACCATGGGAGACTGAGCAGCTCAGGGGAATTGGTAATGGGAAATTGGAGCCATGCACCTCGAAGCTGCCAATCTGTATCTGATCCAGGCTAGTACTGGCTGGAAGCCTTTAGCATCCAGCAGCTCTTTTCTTGTCTTTGCAAAGTTGTTAGCAGCCCCGGCCCTGTTCCTGGTGGAAATATATCCACAGCACAAGGCTACCTTCACAGCTGGCATAAAGCTGCAGCCTTGCTCATGTTCGCAGCAGAGAGGCGAGGTGAGGACGAGGTGGAGACATAGCTCCTTGCTGCCCTTAGAAGGGTCCCCACTGGTCAGGGAGGAGGCGAAGAGGTGTGGGGAAGACACTATTGCTGGTTAATGTGCGCTCAGGAGAGGAGTTTGGCTCAGAGATGCCCTGGGCTAAAGGAGTGCATGGGGAGGGGTGGCAAAGGATTGGTCGGAAAGCACTGAATGGGGCAGGGAAGAGTAAGAAGTGCAAAAATGTCGCCATAGCAAGGAAGCTGTCTGCATACAGTGCATGTCAACAGCAGTCATCTTCTGTCCCTATTACAGCATTTCTCATGTGAGGACTGAATGCAAGAGGAGTGTGTTTCTGACACACAACTGCCTAATTTCTGTGAAAATTGGTGGGAAGGCAGGGGATGCGCACTTTGCGTACCTTTAAAAATCCAAGCATCCACCTGAAAAGTTCACACCCAGCTACTTGTGCCCATGGTTTCTCAGGGTGAAGAATTGCTCAGCCCTCATAATACACATTGCCCTTCCCAGGCTCTCCAAATAAATGAAAAAAAAAAAAAAAAGGCAGCAATATCAGAATTAACAGCAGCTCCAAGGTCATCACAGCATAGACTTTGTTCTTGGGCTAGAAGTGCCAAAGAAGCAGAACAGCAAAAGGGAGATCGCATACAGCAGCAGGAGGAAAAATAACTCATTGCAGCAGAGCCAGATTTCCCAGAACAAGCTGACACATTCAATTAAGCCCTCGCTTGCTACCTGGGGACGAGCTTTAACTGAACCTTGGGGCTGGCCATCCAAACACAGGCAGGTAATCAGGTAACGTGAGCCACTTGATACCTACCTGAAAAAAAAAGTATGGGTTGGGTGTGCAGTACCTAAACTAATTACTCCAAAATGATTGCCTGGATTTGGGCCAAGTATTATCTCATTTGTCCTCAGCGCTACTGCAATGGCATGAGGGGAACAGAAAATGCAGTAACCTGAGAGGGAGATAAGAACGAGAGAGAGGGAGAATTGAGAATGCTCTTCAGCTGTGAAGGAGATGTTCTGTCTCTGCACTGTTCTTTTGTCTAACCTCAACAACAGTGAAGCAGCCTTTGTATCTTGTCTCCTCCTTTTAAAATGGATTGGCAGCCAGAAGCATTATCCACACATACAAAGTCTAAACACTGTGAATTAACCTGTTGGGGTTTTTTTTTCCTTTTTTTTTTTTTCTCCTTGCTCTGAAGAAGAAAATGTCAAGATTTGAGAGCAATTTTTAAAAAGGAAACCACAAATCCCTGGTCATAAAAAACCTGTCATCTTCATTTTCTAAACAGATCATTGGTTATATAGTCAATGTAATTTTGACTTACACTGAGTAAAACAGAGAAGTTCTGATCCAAAGGATTATTGGGCTTAAAGAAAAGAGTTCCCTTTCCTTTGGTAGGTTTAAAGTAGAGCTTCAGAGAACGGTTATTTTATTGCCAGTGGAGAAAATCAGTCATTTCATTTCTGATATAGTAGACTAGTGTACAAGACCTGCCTAGGAATTTAGGACAAATAAGGTAAAAGTCAAAATTAGCAAACAAAAAAACTACAGCAGCACATCTTTTATCTTTCATATACTGTCATCTGGAGAAAATAATATTTTTCATGTAGGCCTTGGCAACACATGCATTGTGTTTAAAATGTGCCTGGAAAGGGTGGGCTCAGGAACTACCACAGATGTATTTTTGAGGAAGGCAAGCACCTGAGACTTACCTTGCTAAGGGCTGTGCTTCATGTTGTTCAACTGATGCAGTACTTATTGTGTGAAACCCATGACAGACATCAAGTAGGAGGTGAAACAGTATTGAAAACCTATAGATTTTCCTTCCATTTGCTGTTCTGTTTTCAGTGAGTTACTTCATATATAATATATATGAATATAATACATGAGTATTTTAGTAATAAATAAAACATCAGAAAAGAATAGGCAAGACTGTGAAATCAATAAGCTTAGTCTTTAAAAGAAAGGGCAAATAAGACTCTCATTAAGTTAATTTAATAATCCATCCCTAATTCACTTATTCAATGCTTAGAAAGTCAGTAAACACTCATTTTCAGTTCTTGCTCCATAGGCATGTACTCATTCAACTCAATGTAAATTTGTTTAAACTTGCAGAATAGTACTGATCTGGGGAACAGTGCTTCATTGCGGCATTAGAGCCTGCAAGCCACGTTTATCCAAAGAATAAATTTATCCAGATAAACCATGACCATTTATGTGTAGCTGCCAGGCCTTCTGCACTGTGTTGGGTGTGAGCTGGGCATGTCTGTGTTTGCCTTTGTCCCCTGTCCCAGGTGACAGGGGAGGTTCAGCTTTAACCAGGAGAGCACAGCTGAGGTTAGGGGATAGGGCAGTTTCTGTCTTTGAACTTCAGTTTGTCACTGCCTAGGAGATGTAGCTGATGTTAACACTAACATAGAAGATCATGTCACTGTTTAATCAATTTATTTGCTTCCCCTTCCCCTCCTCTTCCTCTTCCGCTTCCTCTTCCTCTTCCTTTCCCTTTCCATTTTTCTTTACCTTTTCCTCTTTCCTTTTTCCCTTTTTCTTTTTCTATCTCTATTTCTTTTTTCTTTCTCTCTTTCTCTTTCTCTTCTCTCACGTCCTCTCCTCTCTTCTCCTCTCTTCTCTTTTTTTTCCTCCTCTGTCATCTTTGGTGGTCATCTGTATTTATAGACAAAGGGCCCCAATGTGCTGTACGTGCCTGCTTCTTTCAAGAGAACCTCCAGCCAAAATTACCTGTGACCTTTCCCAGGAGCATGGGTAGAAACCTCTTCTCGAGTGAGATAAAGAAATTAGAACTTCATTCTTCCATGGTTTACTCCTAGGAATGCATTTTGGCAAGATGTTAAGAATAAACCAGTTATTGAAAGGGGGATCTGGGAAGTTGACAAGCATGGCTAAGCCCAGCAGGGAAATTTGATGAGGAAATAAGATGCTTTGTAGATCAGTGTGTAGTGATTAGTCTTTTGAATGCTGGGATTATTATATAAGCAAAAAAGGAGGGGGGCACTTATTGTATCTGACAACTACCACTTATACAGGTATTCTTCGAACTAATGAGAAACATAATGGTGTATTTGTTTATAAATCTTGACTGAGACTCCTGCATTTTCCACAGATTAAATGTGATGGAAAAGACAACTTTTCTTTTTCTTCTCTCCTAAATTAGAATCACTACAGAAAGACCAGGGAAAAAATTCCAGTGAGTATCCTACCCCATCACTGACACACTGCCTTCAATCTTGGAGTCTATGTTCATCTTCAAACAAAAAGTGTATTATATATTTGAAACTCAGACACCACACTTTGTACACTGTAAATAGGTGCTGAGAATAACCAAGGATCCAGAAATCATTGCACACTGGTATGACAGATACTACTTGCCATCATGTTATACAAAAGCAGACAGGTTAGGAAAAGCAAGCAGTAGAAAAATCAATTAAATGAACTTCTGAAACCATCACAAAGAAATTCAACATTCTAAAATGTCCTATAAAAACAATAGAGAAGCTGAGACTTACGTGACAGTTCTGTTCAATTTTGTCCTTTTGCATAAGCAACTAATTCTTGTTTTGAAAACTATGGTCTCCATATGTTTTAAAAATTGAATGATCACCCATAAATATTACTTCCTCCGCTGTATCTTCCTGTCCCATCATCATATGCACATACAAACAAAAGTAACCTGTTAAACTTAGAATTTTGCACACAGAGTCTACTAATAAGCATTATGACTCTGTTTGTGCTTGTGTGAAAAGAGGGGAAAAGTGAGGCAACACATTCAACTTCAGATAAAACTTTAGAATATTTTACAGAGCTCTTCTTCACACATGACACATGATACATGACATTATTCACACAGAAAATGCTTAAGGAAACAGAGTTATTTACAAACTTCTCTGAATAGCCTGTAGGTTTGATTCGAAATAACCTATTTGCAACACTATTTGATTATCCGGGACACTATTACGCATTTTTGTTTAGTTTTCTGCACCGTAGCTAATAAGTTGGCTAAGACCACCTGGAGCTAGCTGGAGATCCGAGTGTTTCCAGTCCTGTCTGCAGTGCCTTTTCCCTTACAGACTAATTTGTGTGCAGGCAAGATTTATCATGAGCCTATGCGTCTCTCTCTCACTGGGACATTATCTTAGGAAGTGTTATTCTAAGTAGCAATTCCCTAGTTCAAGTGAAAACACTTAACGAGTCAGCTTATTGAAGGGAAAGCTGAAGTATATTTATGAATGTTTACACATAACATATGCACATACTTCTACATGCTATGGGATATAACACCACCTGGACTGGTGCCAGATCTCACTGTTTATATGCACAGAATGTGTGGCCTCATTTTGTTCAACTTTTCCTGAATTGCAAGGATAATCTGAGTGTAAATGAGTCCCTGCCTGAGTTATAGCTTTATTGAATTAGTTGCAGGAGCAAGTACTTAGTTATGATAACATTTTATAGGTGGAACTTCCAACCAGAAAAGAAAGGAGACATTTTTCCAAAAAAGTCACTGTTGCATTCATATATTAAGTACACTGTGTGGTTCTAGTAAAACCCATTTTGAAGAGTATCTTCAGTGCTAGCTACCACTAGTGACCTTGCTATTGCTCTTAAGCCGCAGTTGACTGACTACTACCAAGGAAGTCCTTGAGTTTTAGAGTCTTACATGAATTTTTATCGTAGGGCTAGCTTAGTCCTGGTAGCAGTGCTTTACGTATTTTTACTTTACACAACGATAAATGACTCTACGTAAGTTTTAAGAGCATGGAGAACCTGCTGCCCTCCTATGTGGAATCTGCACAGACGCCTTGTCATTCCATTTCTTCTGCAATTTCCCTTCAACTTTAGTCTACTGGAAGCTTATCAGAAACAGTCTTATATAATTTTTCACATATATTGTGTTTTCCTCAAACAAATACCCCTACCTTGTTAGAGGATTTTTGGAAATGTTTAGAGCACTTGCCACAACATATTTATGCACTGGGAGATTTTAGGTAAAGAAAAATCCAGTTCCAATGGTATTCTACAGATTACTGTCTTCTTGAACACCTGATTTGTTGTCCCTATCTGCACACAAATTTTTTGATCCTTTTGATTCTAGCTGAGGAATCAGTATCTATAGAGGACTTGAGATGATGCCCACAATTTATAGCCAGTATTTTGGCTTTGTCATTCCTGGTGCAGAGTGTAAAGTGTGTCTTTGAATTGGATTCTATCATCATTTTAAAGCTGTTGTTTTTTTTGTCTCACAGTCACTGCTGAAAAACCTGGAGGTTGTCTAGATCCAAGACTTTTCATGAATATCTTTGATACGAATCTTTTATGACTCTTCTCCACTTGTCTGTATTATACTGAATAGTGAATGCAAAGACAGTCTCTTCAGATAGTGACTCACAGGAATGCAACATGCAATCCCCACAAAGGAAATTTAATACCCTAGCAGCTAATTAAAAAAGCATTACCTTCCACCAGTGCTGACCTCCAGCCATGCAGAGGATAAAGATGGGTGTCTGTCAATCAAGTTTACCTAACAAACCCTGGCACAATATTATGATGAATGGACAGATCTAAAAAAGGGTGATATTGCTCAGAACTCTAAGGTACTCTTAATACCACGTTTAAAGAAGCAGAAGGCCTCATCAGTAATTTGAAACCTCAGCCTGCATGCTAGGGATATACCAGTGCTAAATTTGCCGAGTACTACAGATACTAGACATGCAATATGTAGAGGGACCATTATAGATCTCCATGGGGATTTTGATATACTCAGCACCAGGGTGTTCAAACCACAACAGTACCTACAGACATCCTAAAGTCTGCATGCTTGTATTTCATAGTCTTTCATCATTTCAAAAGCAGAATAAACACTGAATTTTAAGTGTTTTTATGTTCCAAAGAAATTTTATTGTATGTTTAGGAACTTCGCAACTGCTGATGTTGGCTCACCCTCCATTTCTACTTTATCATTAATTAAGACAAATTCACCTGCCATGTTCTCTGTAGAAATAGCATTCATCCACACTGTTCCTGCAATGCATTTAATTCCTCTATTCCCCTGCCCATGTATTTTTTCATCTAGATTTGTATCATGCAGCCTGCTGCCCCAGAGTTCTGTGAGAACCCAGCCACAGAGCCCTTTGATACAGTGAGAAATGGCTTTTAAAAAAATGTACCTTTTGTTTTCCTTGAACCAGTTAAGAGGTAAGAGGATAAGCTCCTAGTCATTTATATCAGTGCCATAGTACTTATCTGAACAGCTGTATAAGAGTCTGAGTTAAAATGTGATTTAGCCATGCTTTAGTGAAAATGTGAGGAGCAATCACCTGAATTCTGTTCCCATGAGACCTCTTTTCTCTGCCTACATGCAGGATAATGTAAAGGGATCCAACTGTATGTGAGAGCAGGACAGTCAGGCATTTTGTGTTGGCTCTTCACCTTGTTTCTGGATTTCCTCTCCTGAGTTTCCTTTTACATTTCTCAGCTCAGACTGGAAGAAGAAAACCCCATAAATCAGAACAATTGTCTTTATGCTGTTAGGACATGGAAATGTTTGAGTCACACAGGTCTAGGAGTGTCTTTTGAGACAAGGACTATAGTAGGGAGGGAGAGAGGAGTTGGGGAGCAGGATCTCTCTCCTCGCCTCGGTCCTACCATGTCTCCTTGGTCAGCCATGGCCAACACCTATTGAACTTTTCTTGGAAAAGTGGCAAAGTCCACTCTTTGTCCTTCTTTCCTCTTTCCTCCCACTGAGCAAGGAGTCCATTTCAGTATGTTCAATCTCAAGGGGAGGCCTCTGTAATTATTTTGTATGTCCTAGCCTGTGGGAGGGATACCTGGAGCATGAAATGAACAGCTGTAGCTGTTGCTCATGAAGTCAAATGCAGTGTATTAGTGAGACAGAGAGAGTAAGAGGCTCAATGGGAAACTAATCATATCCTGTGAGGGAGATGAAGGCAATAGGCTCCATATTACTATTTCAATGAAAATGAATAAATTTTTCCAGCATATCCCTGTGTTTTAAAGAATCAATGTATAGACCTTTGGGGAGCACTTTATTCCCTTTAATTAAGATAATTTTAACTGTGTTAAAAGGCAATCCTTGGTTCAACAAGGCTAAGTGCCGTGTCCTGCACTTGGGTCACAACAACCCCATGCAACTCTACAGGCTTGGGGAAGAGTGGCTGGAAAGCTGCCCGGCGGAAAAGGACCTGGGGTGCTGGTTGACAGCCGGCTGAATATGATCCAGCAGTGTGCCCAGGTGGCCAAGAAGGCCAACGGCATCCTGGCCTGTATCAGAAATAGTGTGGCCAGTAGGACTAGGGAAGTGATTGCCCCTTGTACTTGGCACTGGTGAGGCCGCACCTCGAGTGCTGTGTTCAGTTTTGGGCCCCTCACTACAGGAAAGACATTGAGGTGCTAGAGCGTGTCCAGAGAAGGGCAACCAAGTTGGTGGGGGGCCTGGAGCTCAAGTCTTATGAGGAGTGGCTGAGGGAACTGGGGCTGTTTAGTCTGCAGAAAAGGAGGCTGAGGGGAGACCTTATCAATCTCTACAACTACCTGAAAGGAGGTTGTAGTGAGGTGGGTGTCGGTCTCTTCTGTCAGGTGACTGGTGATAGGAAAAGAGGAAATGGCCTCAAGCTGCACCATGGGAGGTTGAGATTGGAGATTAGGAAAAATTTCTTCACTGAAAGGGTTGTGAAGCATTGGAACAGGCTGCCCAGGGAAGTGGTTGAGCCACCATCCCTGGAGGTGTTTAAGAGACGTGTAGATGTGGTGCTTAGGGACATGGTTTAGTGGTGGACTTGGGAGTGTTAGGTTTACGGTTAGACTCGGTGATCTTAAAGGTCTTTTCCAACCTAAACAATTTTATGATTCTCTGATTCCATCACTACTGATCTGCAAGATCAGGATCCAATAATATTGGATCAGTCCTTTAGAGGATGGCGAACAGAGAAGCATGGCATGATGAACTGAGAAGGATGAGGAAAAATGTAATAGCCAGAAATGTAAAGCCCGACAAAAGCTGACTTGGTGTGAGACTTGGTTCATCACCTGAAGGGGGAAGGGATGACTTGCCAGGGTAACGTGCTGCCCCCATTGAGGTTCTTGGCCTCCAGGACATGGCAGAAGCAACCACCTCTGATGGTCAATGGCAGCTCAAGCAGGAGGGTGTTGAGCCATGGGTAACCAGAAACCACAGCAGACGGGGTGGGCGGCATCTGAAACCTGAAAGCAGGCAGATGGGCCACCACTTCTGTCTCCAGTCATACAACTTTCTGTTGCTTAAACTGAATTGTTCCAGAAGAAATTTTCCATGTAAGAGCTGACATCGGGATGCGTGTTCCTGGGAAGCAGCACTAAGTACAATTTAGTTTTTCTTCGGCTATTCTTCAGGCAAAATATACACTCACATATACTTTCACGGCCTTCTCTTTGACCAATTTGAAACAAGGGTTTGAAACATGGTAAAGATAAGGTTCTTTGTCTCAGCAGTGTACTGCCTTTTGGCATCCTCACGAAAATCTCCCCAATGATGACAACTTGCAGACCTTTGACTTGCTGCACTTTGCGCATGATCATCTGTGAACTCCTGAATTTTCCCAGTTGCATTTCCAGAATATTCCAGTTGCTCTGCGCATGCTCCAGGACTCTCTGCAATTGCAGCTGTGGGTTCCTGTCTAAGGATACAGTTTCATGATCAGCATAATTTGATCTAACTGTGGGCTGCTACCCAAAAGGGATGGCCCCATTTTCTCTGGTATCCCCAACTGCGTTTTCTCAACTTCCCCTTTGTATCAGATCTAGCAACTGTGCAATTATGGAACAGCTCGTGAGGATGACAAAAAACCTTCCTATTTTTTTCTTTCCTCTGTTTTTCAAGGTCAGTGCCAGTTCCGAATACATGGACCAAGGGCAATATGCCTGACCCTGGTTTCCCCTCATTGACTGCCCTGCTGGGGTATGCACTGCATGGGAGGAAGGAGCTGCTCACTGGGCTGTAGCAAGGGCACAGACCAGAGCCGTAGAGCAGGCAGTTGTATAATATCCATTTATGAAATAATACATGCAAAAGCTTGTACTAAGTAAATGAGAGCAGTAAACAATGTCCAGGGTATTGGGTCTGCAGATGCTCATCTAGTATATAAGCCATCTGGGTACACAGTATTGTACCTGTCTGTATGGAAGCATCTTGGTGGCCAGGAGTAAAGAGAAGAAATTCAGAATGACTATTATTAATTCACCAGCAAGCACATACTGGAAGAACACTAGGTACTTTACAGATACAGCAGACAAACAGGCCTTCCATGAAGAGCTTGCATATTCAGTGTAACAAGTGTGGGCACTACTTCTGCTGTCCTATGCAGGGTAAGAGGAACAGAGCTCATGGTGCTGAGGGACCCACTCTTTACCTGGGGTAGTGTTCTTGAGGTTAGTTAGGTTTTTTGCCTTTAATGTTCATCATCTAGGCAAGCCAAATAAAATAGGATGCCTTCATCTGAAACTGAAGCAAGGTGCATCAGTGGTCTCCTGTACACTCGGAGATCTGCCGTGCTTCACGTGCTGCTCTCTGCTCAGTGGCTTGGAGCGGCGCGGGGGCTGGTGGCTGTCAGTAGCATCCTTTCCAGTGGGAAAGGAGAGATATCGCAAAGCTTTGAGTTAACATGGAGCTCTCAGGGGGGCAAGCAATGCTCTGCCTGCCAACTGCTTACTCAGTGCTGTCTGTTACGTTAAAATAAAAGGGTAAACAATAACTCTTCCATAATACTCTTGGATTTTTTGATGTAAATTTGTCCATTCATCACAAGCTTTTATAGCAAATGAATCCCAGGGGATGACCTTGATTTCTAGCAAAATGATTGGGAGAAGCAGCTTTTAATTGTTTTCTGCATATACAAAAACACAGTCATAGGGAAATAATGCACACACACAAAACCCAAAGGCACTACAAGAAATACAGCTTTCAATATATTACCTAATCCAATTCAGAGGAACTCTCTGAGTACAAAGGCTTGGCTGGTGTGATATGATTCGAGCATATGGATATAAAGAAATGCTAAAAGAAATGGAATTAGGTAGCTTATTTATGTTCTCCTCTATCCAGTGCACAGCATCGTTATCATTTTATCAGGATCCCCTGACACTCCTGATGAAGTGTGAGCAGATTGACTCACCAAAGCCACAGCCCAAATAAGCTCTTACTCTCTGATGTTCACAGACAGCTTGTGAAACTTTCCAGTTGATGCCGAGATGTCCTCTGGGAATACTACAAGGAGTTCAGGAAACCTTTTTCTTCTTCTTTCTTTCTTTCTTCCTTTTCCTCTTTCTTTACCATGATGTCTTATTTTATAGCAGAAGGACTAAATCTCACTATGGGAAATATGAACTTGTGATAGAAGCAAGGGCTAAAAACTGAAAAAACAACTTTCAGAATTTTTCCAAAACTGATCCATCGTTAACAACAGTGAATTTGGGATCATTCAAATTCCATGCTCATTTTTGGGAAGGGGGAGATGAGACACTTCAAAGAGTTAAATCTTTTGTCACAACACATCTTGCCTCTGATGCTCTGTTATAAATGAGACCTACTTCAGCACTATTTGATGGCTCAACAAGATATTTGTCAGTATTATCAGATGATGGTATCCTTTCTAACAGTTCTTAATATCTGCTAATGAGGAGTCATTTATTGAGTTTCAGCAGTACTTCGGAAAAGAAAAAGAAGTTTTGAAAAAGGTAGTACATACGGTTTAACTTTACCTTCAGGCTGTGAGCTCAGCGTCTCACTCTCTCTCCCTTGTGGTCTGTCAAAAACTCACTCCTACTGAAAACAACTGTAAAAATATACCACCAGCATCAAATATTGTCAGAGCTAAAAGGAATACCCATGCTGTAGGCTTGGGTAAGCTCACCAAAAAGTTGCACAGCATCTGGCACATGAATCAAATCTGTATTGTCTTTAAACAAGGACACCCATATATGTTAATGTGGCTGCTATCTCCATAGTATGAATAAAGCATAAGTTCAGTATTTTGCTGTAACAAAGACCTCCAACCATAGCCTCAAACCTACAACCAGATTAGCTCTACATGCCACAATACGGAGCCATGTTTAAAAAATTATGAAAACAAAAATCAGATCATCCAATATTGTTGGCTTTTCTGTCATTCTTTTTTTCAATGCAGATGAGTCCCAAAGGACAAATGTAGTTGATGAAGACTGAACCAGTATCAATATATTAACAGTAGAGAGGAAAGCCAGTCTCTTTAGAAAGAAATGTAAACAGATCTTAAACTTGATGTTGAAGGCATCTTTTTTTTTTTTTTCCCTAAGTACCAGGGTGACTTAAGTTGCCAGTTGTTCATTTCCATCAGTAACTCATGAGCAAAAGCAAAGAAAACACTTTTCAGGAATGCTTCTCTGCTCAAATAATAAGCCATTATTTTAACTCAGACGGCTCTCAGGAAGGACAGGGGAAAAGAATCCCCTAAGTCTGTAAAATGCTGCACAACATTCAAATAATGAACGTTGCTTCTCACATCCAAGATGTGCTGAGATTGTCATGAAAGTTTGGTAAGTGTTTTTGAGTCTGCTGAAGCCCAAAGCTTTATTTCTGGATTTCTTCTGTATTTATGGATTATTCCGAGCTAGGAAATATAGGCAGTTTTTCTTCCTCTTCTGCTTCTGGTGCAAGTGATTTTTAAGGGGAAACCTAAACTAATGAATCTTCACCATCATCCCTCTTTCCAAACAAAATCCTTAATTTTAGGTCTTTGTCAAAAAAGCAAGTGACAAAATAGCTGTCAGTACTTTTTGGATATTTTTTTAAAGTCACATAACTCCAGCAGCTAACAGAAACTGAAGACCAGATAAACCATTTATTAAACCAGCCACAGGACCTATTGGGGAGCACTATGATCTGTCCTTTAGCAAGTTACATCCTAGTCCCTTTTACTTCAACCTTTTAAACAGCTGAACTGTGAATCATTTCCATGTACCATTACCTAAGCCTGCTCTCCACAGCCTGACTTGCCTTGGCTGCTCTCAGAGACGAGGAGGACATCTGCCCCTGTCTGGGATGAGAGTCGGGAACTGGGGAAGAGGAGAGGAGTGACAGTCCTGCAGGCTGGTACTGGCTCCCTGCCACCCACCCAAGACCAGAGCCTGCGACGTGACTCCCACAGCCCCGACCGACCTGCCTCGGCAGCCTCTGTGCCTCCTCCCACGGGAGATGTGATTTGAGCTGGAGCTAATCCTCCTCCACTGTCTTAATCAGTCAGGTCACTGCAGGGTTTGGGGCACACAAAACACTCCAGAGCTGCAGCAGATTTCCAGTCCCAGCTGTAGCATTTTACCTTGCAATTCAGGGTGGCTTTCAGCCCAGAGGATGCCGTTCATGTGCCAGGACAGAATTGCTGGGAAGCCCAAGCCTTTCATGCTCCCAGTCCCACGGTGACAGTAAATCAGAGCATTTCCTTCTGCAAAAGTGCAGGTCCCTGCTGCTCATTCACAAGAATGCCGTGAGTCCTGCTATTATGAGCGAAGCCACCTTCCTCTGTCATCTAGCATCCCGGACTGGCGGCGGGTTGGTCTCATACTCACAAGGAAGGCTGTAAGAGAAGTTCATCTGCTGCACCTGTTAGAAAAAAGTCCTGAAGGCAAGCAAAGATGTTGGAACGATCCCTCGTGTGACAGGCAGTGGCACTTCAGGAATGATTTCATATGCCAGCCAGACTCCAGCTTCCCTGATTCCTCAGAGTCTTGTCATGGCTCGCATACACCATGTGGCACCAAACGTGAAATGCTGGAGACTGCTGATCAACCTGCTCTAGAGAGCGGATTTAGGGCATTGCGCATTAACTTGATTTTAATTTGGTAGGCTTCTTGGCTTGCTTATTTCCTTGTTTATTTGGGGCTTTTTCCATTCCCTCCCTAATCCTTCTCCACACCTTCACTATGTTTTCAGGCAACTTGACAGAGTTTGGGACATACAGAAAATACTAATTAATTTATGGCTAGAGTACAATGTTGATTCTATGGCAGGGAAAGGACAGCACACAGCTTTCCTACATAAAGCAAAAAACAAGGCACCAAGTGGCTCCAGGGCTTCCTGAAGCTACAGAGGCTGGACATCTGTAAGTGTGAGCAGCAGATCATTTCCCACTCTGCTATTGTGAATCCCTGCCTCTGCCTACCCTAGAGGAAGGAGGAGCAGCCTGCCAGGGTTGCTGGTGATTCATCTGGTGATTAAGGTAGCTTGTGCAGGCAAGGAAAGGAGCTCTGGGGACCCTTATTCCATCCCAGGCACCGTGAATAAACTGTCTTTTCCATAGTTAGCTTCAGTAAGAACAGGCCTACAACCTAACTTGCATGCATACATCTTAGGCCAGTGAAATCCAGCTCTCCATCTTTCTCTGTAACACTTTTTTGTGAACCGTGCTAGAGTGATAGCTCTAACTTATGCATACTGGAGTAAAGCACGTAATTTCATCTTGGGGTAAATCCTTCCCTCCATGTCCCTTGCCCGGAGCGATTGCCATGCCCTGCACTGACCCTCATGGCTCACTCTCAGGGGCAAGGGCTGCATGTTTATAGCCACTTACCACTTCAGGGCATGAAAGTTAAACTATCCGGAAAACACACAAGACTTGGCGTTAGGAAACTGAAGGCTTCTCATAATGGGTTATGCTATGTTACTGAGCGCTTAAAAAAATTCAGCACTGAGGGCAGTCTGATCACAGGCCACCTTTCCCTGAGTCCCCATGGAGCAATGGTAAGACAGTGTCCACCCTAAGAGACCAATAGGAAGATGGACTAGCTTAGCCATCAGGTAGCCATGCCGAATGTGCTGAACTTCAGCCAGATTCAAGTTCTACAGGTAACTCAGACTAAGGAGAGATGGGGGGATATAAGTCCAAGGCAACGGCAGTGTAGCAGGAGGCTCCTGGGGAAACACGGCAAGGCCAGAAGCTTGAGGACATAACAAGTGGCTCAACTGGCAGCTGCCCTGCGTGGTGGAGTAAGAGGAAGCAAAGCATGTGAACAGCAGAGAGGCTCAACAGGAAAGCATCAAACAGATGAAGGCAGCAGCAAACATGAAGCAAATCCCAACCAGACTAATCTCTCCAAAGAGCAGGAGAGATTGGCCTGAAGGACAGAATGTGCGATGATTCTGAGATTAACAGGCCACACCAGAACAGCAGTAGAAACATACCCCTGTAAAGAACTATGGCCTAATAACCTCTTACTGCCCACAAGTCAGCATATGGTGGCTCAGAAGACCAAACAACAAAGAAAACTGATAACACCAAAGATATAGGAACTTGTATGATATTTCAAAGGAGGAGCATGAACTAGCAGAGGGAAGAGTTCGGAGGACATAGGAAGAAATCAGTCTGAACACGCGCCGCCGAAGTGCCAGCAGCACACACACTACCTCTGCAAAAAATTCTCCTAATAAGAAGAGAGTTTATTTTTAGAAACTAGGAGCCTTCTTATTTTGTTATGCGGAATTCAGTTACTGAAGGGGGATCATATAGTGTATATGCAAAACCTGCTTTGACACACCCTTGTTACTTGACTGGCTACATGTGTGTTATCTGTCACAAAAAGTTAACATTTCATAATTAGAGCATATCCCCTCTAGGCGTCATTTGTGTCATCCACTTACATGACAGCTGCAAAGGATTTTCATTGCAGTGACAGTCACTAAGGAAGGATGTGCAGAAGGGTTTGACAGAACTACATTCATTTCTAAGCATGTTGGCTGCTTTCTGATTTGTGAGTAATGCAAATGTTTTGCTTAGTGGGCTGAGCTCAACAAGAAAATAACTGGGTTTCCTAGTAGACATGGAATTTTTTGGCTTTGAATTCTGATGTTGCATCACTTCTGTAGCCCAGAGTTTTGTAATTCAGACAAGAGTATTTCTGGGTCAAGAAGAAAGTAGTAATATTTCTACCTAGATAAAAGTAGGCATAGCTTTAGAAAAATGCAAACGATATCTATACTAATAATCACTATAAAGACAGAGTACGACCATACGAATGACAAAGTATCAACATACTATCACATCTCACTCGGACCCTCTGCAAAAAGGAAGTTTTGCACTTACGAAACTGCTACACACTCGAGACTTTGGGTTAATAATTAGCTACTTTTTAGAAACTCTTGTATTTTATTCGCTCATAATTTCTTTACTGCCTGATCTCTTAGTGAGAAGTAACTGCAAACATGAAATGAGATAACAAGCTACACCATAAAGAGCAAAATAACTGTTAGAGTAATTAGGAGAGGCTGCAGCCGTACTATGAAGGGAAGAGACTGTGCGACCATGATCCATCACATTATCAAAGCACCCAGAGTGTTAGCTCATGCTGTTGGCAGAGGGGAGGAAATGCTAAAGTAGTCAATCCACATTTGCCATTGTTGCCTTCCCTTGTGGCAGATTGCCATGTTGCATCAGAAAGCTGGAGAAATGCATGGGAAAAAGTAGTGTACACTAACCACCTTTGTCTGGTCAAAGCCACATACACCCATCTACCAGACAGAAAGAGAAGTCATTGCAAATGTGATACTCACTTCTGCCTGCCAAATCACCTCTTTCTTGAGTTACCCCTTCAATGGCAGGTGGCATACTTAACAAGCCTTCACAAAAGAGAAGATAGTGAGGGGTTCTGCATTTTGCCCCTGTCCCATGAAGGCATGAAAAGATGCTGAACAGACTCTGTTCAGGAACCGGTTAAAACTCCACCCTAAACAAGCGCCACTCTTTCCTGCTACTAGCTGGGAGGGTGCACTAGAACTGATACTGCTAGGAATGCCAAGAAGTTGGAGTTGCCTGAGTTTTGTCTTCTGGAGCTGATGATAAAGAACATTGCTGCTAAAGCTCTGTTTTTCAGTCACACATATGTTACAAGTGCTATAGTGTAATTCAGTATTCAGACTGCCTATGGGCTCAGCAATGCAGAGCTCACCTCCCAGCCCCTCATCACTGCAGTCCTTAGCACATGTCCATGGGGATTAACAAACAGGGTGTGAGGATCGGCCACAGGATTTAGGAGTGTGGAGCATTGATAATCCTCCCCTGAACCATTCAGTACGGACCCTCTGGTTTTCTGAAGGAATGAATTCCCCTGTGTGCTTCTGCCCACATTTAAAACCAGACAGAAACATGCAAATGCCCTCTTTGAGATGGCAACCATAACAGACTTGAGGGTGGGAATCCAGGACTGAGTCCTGAGGTCCCTGACAAAGAAATCAATGTTACCTTCTGACTCATTTTCCCCCTTGCTAGGCTTGTCTTTCCCCTGGTTTTGAAGGATTAGGTCAATGATTGCAAAGTACTTTACAGGATGCTTTAAGTGTTAATCATTAAGGATAACTGAGTGGGCTGAGTGGGGCTAATCATAGTGGGTGCCCTATTCAACAGGTAGTAATTCTGGTATTTTAGAAAGAATCCTAAAAAGCATACTATAAATTGCATAGCTGTTGACAGTCATCAGCACTGTTTAAAGATTCATTTGCCACACATCTTCCAGATTGTGAAAATTACCTGCTTAATGAACAAAGTGCTAATGGCATGCATGGATACTGGATGGTGGATTTTAATCCTCTCAGAGTCCTATCCTGGGCCACACTTGCTTGTTTCTGTTAGAGGGGAAAAGAACACAACAGTGCTTTTATTCTTTCTTACTCTTTTCATCTGAAATTCACTCAAAATTTCTCCCTCACATTTTTACTTCTGTTCTAAAGTGGGCTTGAGTGGGCCACAGAATCGTGTTGTGTAACAAAAGCAAAATCCCCTGAGGTGGTGAAGTCAGAGGTGTGGAGGACAAGGAGGTATCTGGATCCAGCCTTCCTCCGCTGCTCTGCTCTTCCTCACAGCCTTTCTTGAGAGGCGTCTTTTAATGTCCTGCCCCCAGGTAGCGTTTCAGCACATCATGTCTCCTGTGCTGGGAGTGCTTCCTAACATCTGTTTCAGATTTGTTGCTCCTTTGTTTCCATTTATGTCCCTTCTCAACCATTATTGTTTTTAGGCCAAAAGTATTAAATTGTGTAGAAAATGTCCAGATAGGCTAAGACTGGTGTATGTGTGAGGTGAATTTTATTTTAATTGTTTTCTATCATATTAAGCACAGGAGGTTCAGCGGCTTTGTTGACAGGAGAGAAAAGATTTTTATCTGTCTTCATTTAACAAAGCAAAGCCTGTAGAGAGGCTCTGTCTTTTATAGACCAGCTATTGCAGCCAGAAAAACACGACAAGGTTTTGAGCTCAGAGCCCCCATCACATCACACTTCTACCATCAAATCAGCACTACTACAGCAAAATGAACTGATTTAGAAATGAAGCAATTTCTTATTGTAATGAGTCTCTTGATTACGGCAGCCCTCGCAGGATGACAGTGCCATGGGAACTGTACCTTAGGGAGGTCCTGGTACCCATCTTTGGGTCTGGTTTTTAGATTATACCGGGGCTCCCATTAGTACAGGGCTGATCAATGAGTACCCAGATGCTGAATGAAAACACTGGAATATTTTTTGACTTCTCATGATTACTGAACAACAGAACTATTTAGCACAGTGCTGAAAAAATAAGATGGGAGTAGAAGTGCTTAGTTGTTACAGTTTATGGAAGCAATTCAATCGGTGCAAAATGGGAGCTTAACCTTGACCCAGTATGATGAACAATTAAAAAGTAAAGATTTAAATACCGTACCTAACAGATAAACATTGTACAAAATAACCTATATAGTGCAAAGCAAGACAACAAAATAAGTGCACTTGTATAGTTAACAGATCTCTTCCATTTCTGTTCATGTTCCCCTTTTATTGCTGATGATTATTTCTTTTTTCTTTTCCCATTCTTTACTCTTCATGCATCCGTTTCTAGCTCAGTCATCTATATCTGCCAAGGTAAGAGGTAGATAGCAGAAGTTAAAAATGGAATTGCTCTCTTGCTGTTTCCCTGTCCAAAACATTTAATGTACCCTAAGACAGTGCAAGAAAGTTTAGTATGTGGCTTATGCTTTGCAGAGCAGAGGTCATCTGGCAACCAAGAGGAGTAAGCACCTCGCTGTTTGCAAGATCGTACTGTTTTTTTCCAGTGTAGCATGTCTAGTATTCAAGCTTTGCCCTGATTCCATACATTGCTCCAAGCCACATCCCTTTCAATGGAGTTAGCAGAGCCTCTGTGTAACTTCTCTGTGGGGCCATTTTTATGTTCCACACTGGTAGGACATCAATAGTTCTGTACCACAGACATGGTTTTGGCTGGGCTGTGGAGTTTGGAGACAGCCTCCAAAGCAACTTGCTGCATTCTTTGGCAGTCAAAGAACCGAAGCATATGGCACTGAGTTACTTACTGGATAATATTAAAAATGGTATAAGGCTCTGCATTTTAACTGAGCAACTATATTGCTGCTCATTAAACACTTCAGAAATGTCCATCTTCATAAATATAAAATATAAAATTACATATGCCAAAGAAAGGCATTATTACAGTTCCTTAAAATGAAATCTTCCAGGTTTTAAAATGCTTAGTAATACTGGCCCGCTGACATCCTTCTTGTGACCTTAAAACAATTTTTTGTTGTTTCCTTTAAATAATTTAGTGAGTGATTGCTCAGTGATGATGTTTAAATAAAAACACAATGTGATAGTTAATCTGCAAGACAGATGCTATTAATATTGGATGGATGTAGTTTCAGAAGTATTCTGCCTGAATCCGAAGTACTAAGCTGGATATAAATAGTGGTGGATTTCCCTTATGTGGAAAATGTAATAGCCCTGTTAGGCATGTCTTCACTGCAGAGTCAGGCAGTATATTGGCCCTTGGCTTTGAGTACCAGCTTCAGCTGAGACAAGGTGTGAGGAGCCAGGCTGCCAAGCTATGCCGGGCTAATGAATCCTCATTATCTCGGTGCTCCCCTAGATATTTCTGTTGGCCTTTGCAGGGCATCTCCCCTAATCCTTTCTTGCTGCAGTAAGTGGAGTTGTTCCAAACCTAACTCTTTGGGGGAATGGTGTCTTTGGGGACAAGGAGGGAAGCAGGAGGTGAGGGGTGATGGGATGACCCTGAGCACCTTCGAATAGCTGAGCTATGTAGCCCAACCGTAATCGCTTCAGACGAAGTAATCTGGCTCTGTAGCAACAAATAGTGGGTAGTGATGTCCACGGCATGGCCTTGGAGAGGGGTGCTCTAGCTGAAGGTCTTTAACCAATGGCCAAGGAACAAGCGTGATGCCTTCATGGGTTCTAGCTGTTTCAGAAAAGCCTCAGTGCCTATGAGCTAGGTCTTCACCAGTAAACTGGGAAAATGAGAAAGCTGAATGAAGGTGAAAAGCTGTCTCTGACCTCTCTTTTCAACCTCATCATCCCGCAGTGATTGACAGCATCAAAGTTTCTGTGTGGGCATGAAGAATGGAATAAAATGCAGAGTTGAAATAAGAATCAAAAAATAACTCCACTCTGAAGACTTACTGTTACAGGGGGCTGTTATACGGCCAGGTCACTGACCCCAAATGCCCACAATTTCAACGTAAGATGGAAGAGATGCCTCTGTGTATGTATATGCCAACAAAATGCTGGCACGTACCTACTGCCTTCTTTCTAACCCACACCTCTTTCTGCCCTAGAAAGAAGAAATGTTTTAACTGCTGCTACTTTACCTTGTAGGCTATACCCACAGCTACACATTCAATTACTCTTAAACAGTTCCAGTTACATTTCCTATAAAAGGTCCCATTTTTCCCTTTGTCCTTTGTTTTTTGAATTTTACTAACAAAATAAAAGACAGATCAGCTAAGGATCTTTGTTTAAATATTATTGGCATACAGTAAATTTAGTAATACTAGAGTTAGTCCTGGAAGGATGTTAATAAGATTACTCATATTACCTATGCACTTAATAAATTTTTGCTGGCTACTGCTGGGTGCTCTGTAGCTCCAGAAACTTAAACTTTAAGCTAGGGAGGTTCCCAGCTCAGTACTGAGGGGAAGGCTGATCCAGCCATTAGTTACTACCTCAAGTTTGGGAGATGCAGCTGCAGTTTCATTGCTTTACCAGAGACATCTTCGCACAAAGCACATGGGCTAAAGTCCCACAGAGGCTTTAGCATGGGTTTTTCCCTGCTAAGGAAGTCCAGGGCTGCCACCAAAAGCAGCAGTGCAGTCAGCAGAGGTGCCACACGGGGACCCAAGGCAGGGCACGCATGTGCTGGAACTGCCCCAGCCATCCCCCTTCCACAAAAGAAGAAAATATTTCATTTTTAACACAAGAAGGTCTCCGGTTTAGGATTTGATTGGTAGTGGCACGAATGCTTCTGCTGGCACACAGAGAAGGGCAACGCTGGGGTGGGATGACAGGAAGGAAGGACTGATGCTTTTCCATCAGTGGCAGCATTTGTGATCCAGGAGCCACTCTACCCCTCTGCCCCACCATCCCATCTGTGAAATGGGGCAGTAATACTCCTCTTCCCCACAAGACATTTGAGGATTGACACATTCCTGCTGCTGAGGCACTCAGGTGTAAGAAGTATACGAGTATAAACTAGATCAGGCCTCCATTGGGAACTTGGGGAATGTATTTCAGCTGTTTGTCTCACATGACTCAAATCGGAAACCTTAGAAGTTTTCTTCAGTCCCCTGCTATATAATTTTCAGGATAATTTAATCTTCTTTCTTCTTCCTTGCAGTTCCTTCTAAATATTGGGACAATTCTGAAAATTAAAATACTGTGCAGAAGAAAACTTTTCAGGACTTTAATATATTGTGGTTTTCCCAATATTTTGGCCAAAAGGAGTCTCATAATTGATACTAATCTTCTCCTCACCATACAAAAAATCTGACATATTTCACTGAATTTATTGTATGCTGAAAAATATTCTCTGAGTCATGTAGGATGGAGGCCAGTCTGGAAATCTCTGTTTAAAGACTTCAATTTTTTATCATTATGAATAACGATGGTGTTATTTACAATACATATTTGCACTACTGGAAGTTGGGACAAGGCAAGTGTTTTTGGAAGCCAACCCCAGAGTTAAGACCTGAAGTGTTTTTCTTGGTGAAAGAAGCTGGGAGTATTCCTATAGTGAGAAGCTCTGGACTCTCCTAAAGCAGCTACCAGTGTGTAGCATGTCTAGGTGATGATTAACAAGGGGACACGATAACTCATTGCAAATGCTGGAAAAGTGATAACACTAAAGAAAGTGGGGATAGCATGATGATGGAAGAGGGGACAATCAGGAAGAATAAGATGGAAACAACAAAAGTATAATTCAGTTTGTAAGGAAGATATCTTTGAGGTATATTACTTGGAAGAAAAGTCTCCAGTGTTCTGTGGTGAAACTATCCATCTTGAGTTTCTAAAATTAATTTTGTATTTTCATGATAAACAGAACTATGATCTGGATAATTTTTTTGTCTTACTGATACAGAAATAATAACCTTACTGTTTTCTGGTACATGGATCTTTTCTCAAAATCTTCTAATACAGAACTTTTGCACAGTGAAATTAATTTTTCTGCCATTAGATTTGCTTTTCTGAGACACCTTTTACAGTCTCCGAAGTCCTGGTCTGAAAATCACTGCTGTAGGGAAACAGGCTGCATAAACCCATGCATTTCTATTGGAAGAGCCAGAGCTTGAACTGGGTGAATCACATTTAGTAGTTTGACAAAGAAAACTGAATGACAAATGTGTTACAAAACTTCATTTTTCCCCAGAGTACATCTCATTGCTATATGTAAACATTAGCCATATATGTTAATATTGAATATCTACATGGTACAGCTGGTTGAATGATTCTTTGCAATGAATACCTACAAATGTAACCCATCTTTCTGCCAGTAAGTCAGCCCACTTTCTACAAATACGTTTCTTGTTTATAATATTTACCAAAGAGTTTCCAGCAATTGATTCTACATGGTATTTACAAACTATTCGGTATAACTAATGCCTTGCATTTTATTATCATTCATTCACTTTTGCTCAAATGGAGGACCTGAAATTTCTAGCAAGTTAATGTAGGTAAAGTACTTGGCATTTATTTTCCTACTATAGCTTTTGTAGCTAAAAATCATTAATGTGGCAACAATGTTCATTTATTGCTTTGTGCTGTTTCTAAAGTGAATACTTTGATAAAGATGCACATTTTTCCTATTAAAAGTTTTAGTTCTTCATGCACACAGTCTTCTACCTCCATTTTGTAGCAGGTTTGTATTTGTGTCACTCATACAACAAAAATTCAGAGATTCATGGTTGGGTTTTTTCATAACTTGTTTGCCAAAAAGTACCAGACTAACATAAGCAACAAGTCAGTCTCTTGAAATGCTTTTTTCCACTCTTATGCTACATTTCAAAGCCATTAGAAGCTAATCTGACAACATTTTTATGTGACATGGTTGTCAGTAGGAAAAAAAAGAAAGGCATGGGAAAGCAGTGGGAAAAACCTGAAAATAAGAGACATCAATATATTTGGGAACAGCTGCTAGTGAGATACGTGTGTGTACAGGAAATACACTGCCTTAAAGGATCAGGATTTTGATAGAGGTTGGATAACACTTTAAGGTGTACTGTATGGTGTCTTTACTGTTACTGTATTTACAAAGAGAAAGACAGAAGACAGCAGCTTGATGAAGCAGATTGCAAATGAAAGGAAAATGACCACCTTCTCTAAGAAAGTTGAATTAGGGGTCTGTCAGCAATTAAGAAATTAAAGCCCCATTTCAAGAGGGTAATTAAGGGCGTAAGTAACACCACCCATTCTGAAACAATGGTTAATGTGTAGCAAAATCACACTGCAAAGACTTACACAGAACTCTGAAAAGTCATCTTGAAGTTTCCACACCCACTTTGAGTGCTTTCCTCAGTGAAAGCTAATGACTGACATTGCATGATGGGCCAGTGACAATGTTAAGCACAAGATTACAAAAGCCTTTCCAGTTCTGGCCTAATTAATATATCTACTATCTATTTTTGCTTGTGATTTTCACTGAACTCTCCACTCAGTTATAACCGTTATTACTACACCGAATTATTTAGTAGCATGGAGGAATTTTCTTAGTTTAGTTACATGGTCTTTGTATGATTGATCAAAACACTCGGTTTGCAAATGCATCACAAATTGTCACACATTTGGGGTGAACTAGCAGTGAGAGGTTGGCTGTTTGTTTCACAGTATTAGAGCTGCAGAAGTAGTTCAGACTTCTGAATAGTCTGGAGATAGTGCTTAATATGACATAAAAAGCTCCGAGAATTTGCCTACCAGGACTCAGTCACTTACAAAGCTGAAACTGTCAATAACAAAATACAAAAATTGTATTTTTTAAATAAAAAGGCTGAATTAAGAAGGTTGCTTGTGTCTTAGTGCTACAAGGTACGTTTTGAAAATCCACTGAAGGAATTTAGTTACTCTGCTCTCTGATGATGACAGTGCACACCTCTGAAAAATCACCCTCTGTGCTTTGCATATGTTAGTCTTCCAGCTCCATAATCTCCCAGAGTGTATTGTTATTGTATTTTTGACAGCTGGTTCACATACCAGTAGTGATGTAACCCAGCTGACCTTATACCCTGTGCAGGTCATGCATGATTCTTGTATTCACAGTTTAATAAAGCTAGGAAACAAGACTTGCAGAGAAATACATCCTTCCTTGGGCAAAGTGGGTTGCAGCAGCTCTAAATCGATTTAATGATATAATGGAAACAGCAAAGTATCTATCTGTGTCAAATTATAGTTTTTTATGACGGTAAGCCACCATGTGGATTTTGATTCTTCCCCTGAAGAGAATATCTAGGGAGTCACAATGGACGTGGCAGGTAGAAAGTGAGTCTTTCTCATTTCAACACTTGCTCACTTATTTTTACATCATTTTAAGCACATGATTTTGTCATTTCTTTTGCTTCCAATCTCCCAAAACACAGTAACTCTCCAAGTCTAAAAATTACTGAACAGGATTGGTTTTGCTGCTGCTAAATGACTCCAGAGTGACAAAAAATTCCTTTAGATAATCTTCCTCCTCATCTTTTTTTTTGTTTGTTTTTTAATCTTGGTGCTCTGTTTGCTGTTGGCTGTTTCTCAAAATTTCCTGTGTTAATGTTATATTAGGTCCTTAAAATACTTGCACGGAGGATTATGTGAAGTCATGCAAATGTGTTGCCTTACTTTGCTCTAAATAAAAAAGAGAAAATTAAGATTGTGTTGATAGAGATAGTTTCAGCTGTGCCTTTGTGCATTACAAAATGTCATAGGAGGCTACACTTGCTCTAGACCAGGTTTTGACTGAATGAGAATTATGGACAGTATGCAAGTGCCTTGTGTCTCTCAGATGCACTTTTTCCAGCCTTAAGAACTGTTACCCTTCCACAAATTTCTCCCTTACTTCTCTCTGCTGTTTGATCATGTTTTTATTCATCCACTTCAATGCCTGGGATGTCAGAAGATGTTAAACATCTCAGTAGCACAGCTGGTGTCTGTGAAACAGCCTTTACCTTGAGTTGCCCTGACCGTCAGAGTGGAAGGCAAGTTGGAAGACACAAAAGAACAGTGACAAAGGAAAACAGAGAGAAGCAAGGGCCACCAGACAGCTTCTGACAGCTCAGTGTATTGCACTGACATGAGAGACTGATGACTTCATTACCGACTAACTTTCTTCTAAGTGGAACTGATATGCCTGCACTCTCAGTGAAGGAAAGTCATTTAAATGCCAAAATAACTCAGCAGGCTCTGCCCACTTTATTTTTCCTTAGCTATCTAGTTGTGAAGGTGTAAATATTGTAACCCCAAAGGGATTTAAGGGATCATTAGTGGCATAGAAGGCTGAAGACATGAGTGACGCTTGGCCGAAAGCCTGCGACTGATTGGTAGCCACAAATGTGGTTTTGAACTACAGAAGAGGAGTGAGATCATCATCATTATGAAGGAAAAGAAAGATGGAAACAAGATGCCATTTTTCACAGGGAATTCAAAGATCTGTACCTTTGCTTTCAGCTTGTGTTGCTGGAAGAATGTTTTAAAAGATAAGGGAAAGAAAATTACCATATCCACAATAAAATTAAAAAAACAAGACTAGAAAGATTGACAAGGCCATGGGTAGCACAGTGAAACTTCACTAACCTTCATTTAATTTGTTCTTATGTTCCTATTAGTGAAGCCAAAAAGATGCTTTTTCAGCAGTATTTATTTCACTAAACTTATAAGGTATAAATGAGAACAGGAGGGAAAGTAGCTAGTAGTTGACTTCTAGAAATAATTTCCGGTCACAACACAGTCACTTTATGAACTGTTTAAAAAAAATAACCTTCCACCAAAATCACAGTATATAAAATACTTGTCTATGTGCTGAAAAAATCCTCACTTTACATTTCATTCTACAGGGTAAGCTACTTAAGTCCAACTTTAACCTTCAGAGCATGACAAACAGCTGTCCTTTAAAAAAAAATTAAAAGCACTTTAAACTAAAGTAGGAACAAGGAAGAAAGCAGTAACTTCTTCTAATTTAATGAAACAAGAAAAAGAGAGGAAGTGGGGGAGCAAATGAAGTTTCTTCAAGGGCATGTAAGGGTTTTCTTTATTAGTTTGCTCTATCTACAGCTTCATTCACTCTGTTTTCATGCATTTCACTGGTGAAACTTTGCAGGAAAAACAAAAATGCAACTCCTTTTCCCCAAAATAATAGCTATATGAAAGAGAACCACTACAGAAAGAAATAGTTAATTACATCAAGAAAAAGGGTCTAGCCTGAAGTCAAAGGGAAGTTGCACTAAATGAAAGACAATTGACTACACTAGACACTGGACCAAGCACTGTATGCTGTTGCATTAAAACAATGTATTTTCATCATAAATCTGAAGCCTAACCTGGCCTTTACAGTAGTTTGGAAGTATTTAACAGACTGATCCTGAGTAAGGTGTTTGGGGAAGGCATCACTGAAACCTCAGGTTTCTTTTCTTCTCTTTTCTCTTCTTTTCCATTCCAGCCTCTAACAAAATTTAAAGGACACAAAACAATGCAGATGAAGCCTACAGGTCACTTACTGCACCCCCCAAAGTCAAGCTGCTGTGTTTTGCCCTGCCCTGCTTAGCTGGGAGGGCAGGGAAACCAGCCATAGAGCAGGCAGCCAGGGCTTTATGGGGACACAGGGAGGGGGAGGGATGTTTTCTGCACCTAAGACATTAGTTTTTTGAAGAGGAAAGTATGGAATCTTTTGATGTGCAATTGGAAGCTGAGATGAGGGTGTATTTGGATGAGAAAATGGCTTTAATTTTTGACTTTGGACATTGTCCAGAACTTCAAAATGAAAGCGCAGAATTGTAAACCATTCTAGAATTTACTAACAAAATTCATAAGTGTTCTGAATTAGAGCAGGATGGTGTCCCCTTTATGTCTTTGTCTTGTAATTTAATTAAACTGGCCTTCTTTGGAAGTACTCATTAGGGCATAGCGTAAGTTATTTACTGGATCTGTTCACCATAGCACATGAAGACAATATCACGACTCCAGAGATTCAAGAGAATAAAGAAAGCGGTAATACCAGCTGACCTTGCTAATTTTTTTCTTTCCTGGTTTGAATCATTGAGCACATTGGGAATCACCAGCACAAGCCCAAGAGATTCCTCCTGTTCAAGGGAGCAGAGAGACACCACGAGCATGTGGATGCATTTCAGGGCATATAAGTAGGGGAGCCAGATTCACAGCATGCATGTCTTTCCTCCAGCCATGCCGAATTATCTCTGACCTACCCGAAGGGGTCTGGAAAGCCAAGGGAGGAGAGTATTTACTGCTACCTTCTCAGGTTAGAGATACCCAAGACATCCTGCCTGGATGGTTGCAGCAGAGTGTCTTGTCTCCTCTGCCCTCAGTGTGACACTGGTGTGACGTTGGTGACATGACTGATCCCAGTGAGCTAGGTTGTCAGAACGGGCTAAACTGCAGTCCTTGCTGACTGTTCGTGCCCTGGTGAAAGGAAGCCTTCTAGCAATAAATTGCACCATTGCCTTAGATGACTGTTGGCATAAGTCTTCCCTGAAGCTGTTCTCAAACATAACATAAGTTCTCACTGTAATAAAATAGCAGGGCTACGTGTTTCATTGCCTTGAAGTCAGCTAATGACTCTGTAAGCTCTTTGGCCAGTAATAAAAAACACACTAAATATCTTTTGAACCTGACTGCAATTTTGTCTCATAGAACAAGCCAAGTTAATGACATGCAAAGCAGCAGATAATTAGTACTGAGTAAAGGGTAAAGGAAAAGGCTGTATAACAAGGGGAAGGCCATGCTAAGACAGCAAAAAGTTACCATCTTTGGGAGTTGTCTTGGTCAAAAACCCCAAACATATAAATAATGAATGAATCCTGCAGGTGGGACTGCTGATGCTCTGGTATCATAAAGTTTTGTCATGGCTAGAATTGCCACTGTCAACACCTACAGTGAAAAGATTGATTTACATCTAGTGAATGCACTAGCAACCTAATAATAACAATATGTTTTCCAAATAGGTCACTCTGGAAAACCTGGCTTTATTATACTTATATATGCTTGTTGGACCTACTGGCATCTTGAATCATGGGATCATAGGCTATACTCTCATAAATCACATTGTATTGGTGATTTTATACATATATTGTGGTTGTAATTTATGTGTCAGTTTATATTTATTCCTCTGCTTGATGTTATTTTTTTCAGTTTGAGAATGATTTATATATTTTTTCCAGTGTTATTTTGACCTTAATAAAGATTGTCTTACTACAAAGTGAATTATTAGTATATAGACCTCTTGGGCAAAGGTTGGTGCTCAGAGGAATATGACCCACATTTTTTAGGTGCCCCCATCTTTTGGGTTCTTTGTTTTCTGAGTTCACCATGGAGGCTAAACCATACAGATCAGGTCTCACGGCCAAAGTAGCGGCAGGAAAGATGCCTTTGAGGATGTTTAATCTTTGGGGAGTTGCCTTCCCCAGAGGCATAGGGCACAGCCCTTTTGGGGTTTGTCTTCTAGACCAAAGCGGTGCCCACCCCAGCCTTGCTCCCACAAACCTCTCTGTCCACTTGTCATTTTCTTTGTTTCTGATAGGGTTCTCAGCAAGCAGCTTTACAGCTCCTTACAGAAATCTTTCACTCTCTGGTACCCTGGGATTTCAGGACCTCTTTTGCTGCAGCTGGCAGTGAAGGGAATTGAGAAATGCAGCCACTGATGATGATTCTTCTCATTAACTTAATCCATTTTAAGGTCTCCATTTTTATACAGGGGGTTTGCATGCCTGGCTCTTGAAGATGGCTTAATTCAGACAAGATCCTCAGAGCCTGCATTTTGGAGGTGTTGAGTGCTACAACCTAAAGTCAGTGGGAAGTTACACAAGGTCAACTCACTTGAACCAGGTCTATAAAAATTGGCTTTAACTGTCCCACAACAGGCTGAAAATATAGAAATACACACTTGAAAAAAATGTTTTGTTTTTAAACTTAATGCTAGCAGGGATTCAATACTTTGAGAAATAAATTCCACAGGTACTCAAGTCTATTATACAAGAAGAAGTTCTAATTTCTCTCTGCTCTCAGCAAGCAAATGCCCGTTCAGCCATGTACAGAAAGAGAAACTGCTGATATCCTTAAGGCTTAAATGAAAACTATGAAAATGATTGCTTAAAGTATTTTAGTCTATTTTGTGTTTAAAATGGATTTTTGTATTTTTATTTTAATTACATTTACTACATAACTCACAAAAATAAGTTTATTCTCATATATTTTCCTTTAAAGGAAACGTAAAAAAGGCAAAATATATCTAAAAGTATTACAGTAAGCCTTCCAATGACATAACATCATTCAGTTATATCGTGATCTTTTAAAATACCTCTTTCCTGTGTTACCCCCTTTTCAACTTTCTCTGTACTTTGTCATTCCCTTCTGGATTATTGTAGATTACAGTCGTTCTGCATAGTGTCTTGATGTTGCCTATTTAATGCATGAAACATCTTCTTCTGTACAACAAAGAATATGACAAAATAATTAAAAAATATGATTTACTATTCTCCATACATCTTTAAGGGCAATATTGTCTTAAAACTTGAAGATTCACAATAAATTTCTCAATATTGGTCTGTAATCCAAATGGAATATCTGAGCTAGAAGTTTGGACCTATCAATCTTCTTGCATATTAATCATTATAAGAGATTGCATCTAATGTCTCAGACCTTTCTTTTATTTTGAAATTGCCTGGATAGACGTGCATTAACATCAGTTATCCAGTGGGGCAATTTTTTTTCCCAGTTGTACTAATAAAGCAAATCCATTGATTTCAGAGAATGTAATCCAGATTTATATAATAATTATTGAGAGCATTGGAATTTGACCCTATAATCCTTTGTGTTGAGAGATTTTCATCTTTACAATGTGAGGGGGTTTTTTAGCTTTTATTAAGACTCCAGCTTTCTTTTTCTAAAGCTCAAGTTATTTAATATGGATATATTTCTTCATAGAAATACCACACTGTAAATCTGCATTCCATAGAGGCTTAATTCCTAGCACTATGCATATTCTGTCTATAACCTCTGCTTAGATTTGTTTTATTTTAACAGATTCACACCTTTCAATTTGACATGACTACCCATATAGAAAGCCAAAGACTGCTGATCCAGAATAAAGAATAGCAAGCTACCTAGCTGGTGAATGCAGAAACTGAGGCTAAGCCTCTTGGAAACAGGAACCTAAATTAATCTTGTGCTTGATTTTGGACTTTTTATGCAACACTGGTCAGCAGAGTCTTAAAGAAGGAGGTTCATCTCCACTCCAAAAGTGTGACAGGACGTAGGATACATAATACTAATTCCGTTTTTATAGATATGAATCTATCACTGGCCAAAATTTTCATATATGTTCTGCCAAGACGTTTAGTACATGGTTTATCTCCAGAGACAAACATGAGCCTGTCATTGCACAAGCTTTCTCCATCAATAGCCCCATCATGACTGTCTAATGTGAATGGTTTCCTTCGTTGTGCTTACCAAGACATGTATCATAACAGTCTCATTAGTATGCTCCGAAGTTAATTAAAAAATATTTCTAGTGACTCCACTCATCTTTGGACCAAGCCTTAATCAGAAAATTAAATGATCTTTAGCAAGCTACACAAGCTTGAGCTAAAAGTACTGAGTAGCTCCAGCCATGTTTGCTCAGGATATACAGCCATCTAACTATATACATTTCATGACTATTAAAAGAAAAAATGCATCTAGCCCGTAACGCAGTGATACTCACTCAGGATGTGTTTTTTCAACTTTAGTGGCATGTGCTAAGCATCTGAGGGAAACTGACAGGCATAACATGTTAGATGTCTTATATGGGTGCACCACAGGCAAGATGCAATTGGTCAGATCTAGACTTCATTCACGTAAATCAGCCTAACATCACTAACTGTGTTATTTGCTCTGCTGATTTGAGCCATGTGAAGATCGTGACACAGATCTGTCTTAGAAGTTGCATGAATGATTTTTTTTCTTTTGTCTTCTCTGAAATATAGTCTCTGCAGGTAGATTTTGCTTTAGGAAGTGCTGCTATAACGGATGACCCTTCATAAAGAAAACAGATGCTGTCTGTGCCCTTCATGCAAGGGCATGGCTGCAGAGAACAGGGACCCTGCTTTTCACACCCTGTGCAAGCTGCAAGACCCTCTCATGGATGCATCAGGAGCCTCCCAGCCCTCCCACTTGTAAGGGAATTATTTTACACTGTTCTATGTCAAGTATGTACTGGAGTACGTACCAGCAATACCAGCAAGTCTCCACACTTCCCCAGAAGACTGGTCTTGCTCTTCACTCTGCCCCACTTTGCCGAGGTACGTGCTGACAACTGCTGCTTTGCCTTGGGTTTTGAGGTGTTCATGCCAGCCTGAAGTATGAACCTTGCCCTTGAAGGAGGAACTCTGATTTCTTTTTTACCAACAGTTGGAAAAAGTAGTTAAGCAAACAAATATTTAATTAAAGTTAAGCAAACTAATGCTGAATTCAGCTAGGTCCTATGGTAAGAAGAGGCACACAAGGCAGTAGAAATACTTGAACAAATCACGTGTGAGTTCACAGCCTGGTCCCAAGCAGCAGGAGAGGAAGCACAGTCTAAGATTTATAGCACTTTTACATTCTACTTGTGTTGAGCCACACTCAGTCCAGTAGGCAACAGGAGACTAGGATGGTCTGGTGTTATTAGTAATGTTCTGTTTAACACACTTTCATCAAATGGAAAGACAGGGACAATAAAGGGAACAGAGAACTATGCTAACTTGCATTTGGGGTGGTATAAGCAGAAGCTGAAGGGCTTGTACAGAAACAATGCAGAAGGTGAGAATCTGTGAATGTGACCATAGGAAACAAAATTGAGGAAAAAATGAAGATAGATGCTTATTTGCAGCAGTTGAACTCCGTAAGTGGAGCCAGCCTGACCTGAAATGTTAGCCTGTGAGCTACATGGACTTTGGCCTCAAGAAATAATCCACTGCAGCTGTAAGCAAGACTTACAGAACTACTGCAAGGTGAGAAATGCAGCACAGTTTCACATTAGGAAATGTCAGCTCCTCAGTACAAGCCTAATGGCTGTTCTGATTAGTTCATGGTACCTTCTTAGTTGTGATCTGACAAGCACAGGTCCCTCTTTCAAGGCACTGTCAAGGACAGTCCAACTTTAAACTGGGAAAGTGGTACCAAACAAATAAGCCTGAGTAGTCAATATGCTGAAAACTTTTCCTGATCTGCAGTATTCTAATTTACATGTTACCAATAGTTATGCATTTTATGGATATTTTATCATGTTGACTTTGATACCTGTAATTATGCTGATTCATTTATAAGTTGTAGCACTTGTAACAATCCCAATACAACTAAAAGGTGAGAAATTTCCTGGCTGTAGAAGAAAAAATTTTCCACAGATTTCAGAGATACAGATATAAGTTTAAGTCTTTCAAAGAGTTAAACAAATACATTCCATGTTCCTGGTCCTAGGTTTTGCATTTGGATCTAGATCTCTGGATGAAGTTGAGGGAAAGTATAAGAATTTTTTGAAAAAAATCTATATTGCAGAAGTACTTGTGGGAACTGCAACAGCTTGCTGGGGTAATTTGGGTCTCAGAAGTGTCCATAGATGTTTAGGAAGATGGAGAAATTGCTTTCTGACGGAGACTCCAGCATTATTATTCATTAAACTTTCTTAAGAGGTAAGTATGCTCACAGGTGAGAGGGAGACATGTCACAGACAGACTATTACAGACTCTGCAAATACTAGAAACTGTATATGAATCTGAAAATGTGTACTTTTTTTATTGGCACAGCATCATCCAGTGAAATACTTATCTGTAAATACTGAGCACTTAATATGACCACTTCTACTTAGCATTAGCTGGATAAAATTGAAGCAGTACCCTTCAGAAAACCAGCATGCTTCTACCCTAGCCTCTTCTTGAGCACCTTCCCTCCTTCCCCAGAGTACCTTCCCAACTATCTAGACAGCTTCAGGGAAGCCACATAAAAACAGACTAAAATGAGGGGGAAAAAACCCACACACATTTTGACACAAAATAAAAGTGTTTAATTATTCCTCCCTACCCCAAAAAAGAAAGAGTTGCTATCCCACCTGAACTTTGTTGCCACCTGAGTAAAACTCAGCAAGGAAGAAGTAGCATAGAAGCACTGCATGGTCACCGTGAGCAGGAGCACTGTGTGCTTATCACTCTTTGGTGCTCTCTGGGATTCAACACCTTGTTGTGCTGGAAAAAAGCCACCAGGTGGATGCTGGCCGAAAAGAAAAAAAATCTTTATTCTTGTTAAAAGTAAAAGCATCATGAAGGAAAGAGGAAAAATAGAATTGCCGTAGTTTGGTGGCCCGCAGCTCAGTGGTTTGCCATCGGAGGCATTGAACTTGTCCCTCCAAAAAGCTGCATACAAAGGTTCATGGGCAACCTTTGACCACATGCTGCCACGTGAGTGCAGGTGCAGGCACAGGCACGGGGCGGAGGAAGAGCAGGACAAACCCCTGTTTGACTGTCTTATGCGAATGTGTCAGTCAACAGGCCATAGAGGGACAGCAGGGGAAAGCAGGCGGAGAAGCAGAGCATGGGAAAGGGGCTGCTGGAAGTTGTTTGATCTGTGAGCAGAGGTTTTGTGCAGACTGCACCGATCTTTGCAGCTTTAGGAATAGCTGTGAGTTGTAGCATTACTTTTTACCCTGTCCTATGGGAAAATATGCCAGGACGATAGCCCAAACTTGTTTTACTGCTTGGTGTTCTTCAAACCTATCTGCTTTAGAGCATCCTTCCCTGACCCTGAGCGTGAGCTCTTCCAGCCTGTGCTCACCTGAGCCGCGATGGACTTACATTCATGGACTGGGGTCTTGTAAGTGCAACTCAGAGTCGGAGGAGACTAGTCCAAGGCATCATCTCTCCAGATTCCTAAAATAATATGGTTTTCACGTGAGATCTGACTGTAGATACTTTATCAGCTGAAGTAAGCATGAAAGTGGCATACTATAATCTACTTACGGCCCAACCTACCAACAGTCTTTAATCAGGAATTACATCTTACTTTGTGGTCAGTCATCAGTGCTTATCCTAAAGCACCTTAGACCTGATGGCCAACTTCGGGGCTCACCAGAGGTTCCTTCTCTGAGAGTGCAACCTAATATAAGTGAATACCAACACCACAGCTCAAAGATGCAGGGAAGATGAGTGCTCTCTTCTTTCATCCAGAGTAGGCTGCAATCTTAGAAATGTGTTGTGAATCTACAACTAACTAGATGAGAAGAGGCATGCTCAAAATAAGGGTCAAAAAAGTTAAATAACCGGACCAAAAAAATGGATTCTAAGATTTTGCAGCCAAATGACATAGGAGAGCTATTTGGCAATAAGGTGTTCCTTGGCTATATTAGTTATTATGTACATTTTCCATTTGAGGTTTTGCCCTGATATCCCATTGGTTTGCACATATACTAGGATGTGTAGGGCTGAGAATGATACGGCAAAGATCTGGGGATATTATACATTTTCTGGGGAGGAGGGGGAGGGAGAGGACCTGTTCACGCGCTGGCTGTAACCAATCAAGTTTTGCATGATGCCAAAAAATTAAACACAGTAAAGCCAGACCCTGTCAGCAATGAGTTGATTGCTTTAAATAAGGGAGATTTCCTGAATGTTTAAATTGAAACTTCTACTATGATTAAAGCAAAGAGAAGTACCAGGATGCTTCCTAACTATTTAGTTCCTAAAATTCCTGTGAGGTCTAGAGATGACAAATTCAATTCTGATGTGCTGTGTTTTACACTCTGCAGGCTGTAGTAAAAGGTAAAACTAATCAAGCTTGGGTTTCCCATGGGCTGTGCCTTAAGATGTTTTCTTATTTAAAGTCATGGAAATATGTTAAAACCCACCTATATTGGGTGAAGTTTATACAAGGCAAAATGTATTTGACCATACTTTTGCACAGTGTGCACATTTTCACTTTTCATTATTTTTTGTTTGTTTAATCCTTCATCCTGCTTAAAACTGCATTCCAACCACATTTGTAGACTGGAGATGAGGAAGAACAGTTTATAACTCTCTCAAAATGTTGCTTAAGACTGTTTAGAGAAGAGGATACCTTGGTAGTGAATTGAATTTCTTCTGTAAGACGTTAAATGCAGCAGGAGAGAGAATAGGCACGTACTCAACAGTAAAATTTTAATTACAGGGGACGAAATATTCATGCTGCTTATATTCTTATTAGAAAAAACAGAATTTTATCCCCAAGCCTATATTTTAAGGAAAAGTTTAAATTCACCTACAACAAGCCTTCCTCACCATTTCAAGCTCCACAAAATGAATAATTAGATGGAATGTGCCTAATTAATCATCATCTGTACACACTCAACATTTACGTAGCAGGGAAAATGATTGAAATGGGTCTTTTCAGAAGATCTGTCTCCATCAGAAATTACTTCTGACCTGACTATGAATGTATTCCTCAAACACATATTTTTGAAATTATCATTTTTAAATTTCCTGAATGGAAATGATGTTTCCCATTGTGAATAAATGAAGCACTATTTCTGTGCAACCACATACTTCACCATATAAAATGATCTCATCAAGATTTCTATATCCCACCAGAAGAAATATTAATCTTTAAATCTGCTGTGTCTCAGAAGTTTTAAGGCTGGTTTGAATTGCTATATTGTTTACATTTCCAAAGTTTAGCACTTTTTGTTATGGTTATTCATTGTGGAGATATTCTTTTCAGTTCATAATTAAAATCTCCACATGCAACTTCTCTGATATGATTTCCAAGTGTAAGTTGGAGAGAAAGAAAGGAGGAATATGTTTTGAAGATTTATTATATCATAAGTTCTGTTGTGGTCCTTTACCAAATGAATGACAGATGGATGATGAGTATTATTTAACTGCCTGTGTCATCATTTTGCATTTGGCTTGAAAGCCTAAAGTACGCTCATAACAAATCAAAAATACAGACATAGAAAATTCACATTTAGATAGTCTTTTAGACTCTATTTCAGTACACATTTGGCTTTGGTAGTCCCAGAGGAACTCCTGTTGCTATTAGCAGATGTCTATATGAAAACTAAAGGAGCATTTTAGAGGCAAAATGTGCTGTCTTTTCAAAATGCAATGGTTTGAACACATGACTACAGATGCAGTTGGGGTCCAGGTTTATATTTTCTCATTCTGGCCGGCTTTCACCAAGTGATGTCGCAATTGCTGAGAAACTGTGTCACTTTATTATTGCAGCCTACATGTTGGTTTTAAATAACATTTTCCGTAAACAGGATTGTTTTGATTAGTATACCCTAAAGAACACCTGTTGACAAGTGGGCTTTGGAATCCCTTTAAATTACACTCCAATTAGTCCATACAGTAATTGACAGCAGGGTGCTGCTGCGAACTCCTCCCTCACGGGTCTGCCCTATACAGCCAACTGTGGGAGCTGAGATCACACACTCACTTGATGGTCTTTATGTATTGCTGCATTTAGGATTAGGGTGGTTTTCAGGCTTAATTCCATGTAATCAGATTGTGCCCCTGTGGAAGCAAATGATGAAAACCCCTTCTCTCCAAACCAAACAGATACATGTGGTTAGTGAGGGAGCAAGCGGGTTTAAGTCTCCTTCGTGTGAGCTCTATTTGGCCACAAGTAAATTTAATTTTTCACAACCTGCTACAGACAGTCATCAGTTACCTATGGTGAAATGCAAACCAGTGTTGCAGGAGCAGCTGACAGAGGAAGGGTGAAAGCCTGCCATGCTGCCTGGCCTCAATGTGGTGGTGAGAAGATACCAGTAAAGTGGCTGGCTAGAAATCCCTTGTGCCTCTCTGCACGTGGTCGGGCATTTCAAGGTAAGAGCCCAACAGACCTGTCTAGCGGACAATATCACGGATGTCGATGGGGTCTGTAAGGGGAAGGTGCCTTCACCATGGCCATGCACACCTAAGCTACCTGTGTTGCCAGCAGCAGCAAGCTGGACTTGCCAGGGCTGGCCCCAGCCGCCCAGGCTTGCTGCCCACTGCCAGACCATCCCGAAACACCGGCGAGCATCAGCACACTAGGAAACCCCGGGATGCCTCTGCGGACCCACTGCGGCTGTACCTTCGGAACTACCCAAGGCAAGCGAGGAAGCAGGAGCCGCAGCTGCAGACAATTACCGCCTCCGCCCAGACTAAACAAGGGGCGACGGGCGCAGCCCCACCGATCCCGGAGATAGGCAGCCCTGGCCAGTGGGACCGGGAGGGAGACTTACCCCTTCAGCCTGGACCGCTCGCCCAGGCGGGTGTTTTGCACAGCCCAGCGCGCGAAGCCGGCAAGTCTCGGGTAATTGTGAGTGACAGGGAAAGGGGAAAGAGCAAGTTTAGCTTTGTAAAGGTATAAAAGCGTCTCTCCCTTGTGCGGCACTGTTTTATTCCCCCCACGGAGGCGGGTCTGACTCTACCCCTGTGGATTTCAGGCGCTCCTTTCGGGGAGAAGAAAGGGGGTTCTGTGCTCTTTGAAGCCCATGTATGCTGGTCAGACAGGAAGCCGGAGCTTCTGTCAGTCAACAGCACATGCAAAATTTATCAAGTATATTACTTGACAGAGGTTACTCTGTCATTACTAGCTAACAGGCCTCTGCCAGGGATTTTTTTTTATGTAAGCATGTGCTGTCAAAGGCAAAGTGTCCATTGATTGATTGCCACAGCTGACCTAAACATACAGGGATCACGGTGTAATAACCCCTTTATCATATATAAACCACCAAATGCTAAGTTCAATAACGCTAATGGTCTCACTTAAAGCCCTGAAGCCAGGCAAATTCAAAGGAAGAGGGAAAAATGCCATCCTTTCTGTAATCACCGCAGCCTGCAGCGGGGCTGCCGCCCGGGATGGAGATGTGGGACTGCGGAGCAGGAGCACCAAGCCCTGCCGCCCGCAGTGGGCTCAAGGGGAAACACCGTCCAGCCCATGGAGCTTTCCACAGCAAAAAATATATTTATACATATGTATTTCTCAGTTCTGTATTTTCAGCTAGACAGCATGGTATGGTTATTACAGAAATACTGTGCAACAGTCATGTTAAGTTGATCTTAAGCCTCAGAACTGCTTGAACTTTCTCAGAAAATGGTAGGCCCCTTCTTGAAGGAGTTTCCTGGCAGTTAAAGTTCCTTTAACAAAAACAGAAAGAAAGTAGCATTTACAAAAGAGAGAGGAAAAAGTGTTCCAAAGCTGCAGGCCAAGATCTTTATCAGCCATTTAAATGCATCATTATCATTCCCTTCAGAGACAGAAATATAGGTAGAGAAAACAAGGCATGAATGTTACTTGTGTTGCGGTTTACTTAGGGAAGACAAAAAGGCCCGAATGAGGGAGGGGAAGAGAATTGAATATAATGTTTGCATTGCATAATATTACAATACTAAGAGTTTGAGAAATACAAGGTCTGAGGGGGAGGAAGTACTATTCTTTGAAACTTCGAAAATTCTGAAAACAACTCAGATACTATTATGACAAAAGTGAGGAAAGGCTGAATTTTAATGTTACTGTTCTCAAAAAAAGAAATGACAATTTTTCTTTAAATGTTACTATGAATTCTCCCTTCCATTGTTCCGTGGCTGTTAAAATCTTCTGCCTAGCTGTAAATGCAGCAGTTATTTAGACAGAGATCAGTGGTAATTTCAATAGCCAGGAGCCAAGCCCTTGTCCCCCTGAGGTCAATGACATAGCTTACTATAATAAACACACGGCATCAGGCTGAGAGTCATTTCTGGTGGGGAGGTCTAAGGTCTTGCAGGTCCTTCTGTCATGGTGTTTCCTGCAAGACTATGATAGGACTGTAGCTGGGGATGCACAGAAAGATCCTACGCGAGGAAGGGGCCCTGCGAACAATTTCCGACAGAAACTACTTGGCATTGAGTTTAGGTTTATGCACAGAATAGATTTTTTTTCTTTTTTTTTTTTTTTTGGTTCAGCAGCCAAGCCAAATGTTGCTTTGGTTCTGCTCAAGCAAAGTATTCCTGTAACCTGAAACAAATAGTTCCAGCCCCTCTCAATACATGCACAGGGCTAGATCACTCTCACCATATGACAAATCATCTTTTGGAAATCCAATGAAAAAACCAACAACAGTCCAATGTTATTAATAAGTACTTTATAATAACCGAAAAACCCAGCAGAAAAAATCTGGGACAGATGCCCTCTTCTGCACCTGTTGCTCTCTTGCCTGTTTAAGGGAAGCACAGAGCAAGCGCTGCTGCGAGCAGAGCCACGGAGGGGGAGCAGAGTGCTCTCTAGGGATACTCCAGCTCAGGGGCTGCAATCGGCAGGGTGCTTTACTTCAGGCGCAACTTACACCTGTATAACACTAGCTGGGAACAGCCCAGCTCTGCAGGTGAGCCCTTGGGGGAACACTCTGCTCTGGTGGGAGTTGCAGGGTGCAAATGGGGTGTCCAGAAGAGCTAAGTCAAGCTTTCCGGCAGGGGCAAGTGTGCAGAAATGTCACAGCTGTAAATCTGGGTTAACATCACCTGGGCGAAATCTCCAATGAACTGGAAAGAATTTACTGCTTCTGGTGGAAACTGTATACAAATAGATTTCCATGAAAGCGGTTTCCTAGAGTTTCAAATTAAAATTTAGTCAGTGATTTCAGGTAAGATTTTCTTTGGAGTATGAGATTCATTTGAACCTGAAGTGAAATGCAGTAGTCGGCAACCCAAGTGTAGTTTTCCTCAACCCTCCCTAGTCAGTCCATACCCCCTCAAGCCCCCAGCTTGCTCTGCTACTTAGTACCAAGAGGAGACATTACCCACCTTACCCTGCTCTGTGTGTAACTTCTCTGCCAGATGCTGTTGGTAGTCACAAAAGACGGATTCAAACTTCTAGGGTTTCTTCTAAAAGCCTTCACTACCTAGATCCATTCACCCATGGAAAAACTGTATCTTACCCGAGTCTTTTGCCCCTAAAAGGCAATCCCTAGTCTCTCAGATGCAGAGTCAAAGTAAAAAACAGCAAAATACTTTATTAGGGGATACAATGACAAATCATCAGTAATTCAGCAATATACAGATGAACATAGTACAAGTAAAAAGTCAATCATAGTGCAGTAACTTTGGCTACAATGAAACATAATCGCTCTAATGCAATGACATTAACTTACTATATTCATATGTGGAAATGCTTCAGTGGGACTTGGATAAAAGGCCAATGCGCACTGGGAATATTTTGAAACACTGGAGAACATTCTTTCTTCCTTATGACAATAAGAGAATTAAGGTCCTCTTGGTCAGATCTATGGGATTTTTCATGTGCTTTGCATGCCCCATATCCTGTTTTCAGCTGAAGTAGTTAATATACTGCACCACATATGCTTGTCTGTTTTTATTCACCAGTTCCTTACTGGACGTTTTCTCTTACAGCCTTAAAAGAAGAGCTCAAGTTGAAATCAACTTCAGAGCCCCCCTTCTCAAAATAGCCAGCCATTTCATTCCTGGTGCAAGTGTCTTACAGTACCTGGAAGGGAGGACAACAGAGTGGCCTGTAATAACCAGCTCACACCTGTCACCTTTCTTAAAAATAGCTATTGAGTCAGGCTTTCTCATGGTTTCTCACTGGTGCTCAGTGACATTGTAAATAAACAATGAGTGATTCTGAGGACACCCTGCAAATTCCCGCAATGTCCATGGAGAGTCCCATCCATCCGGTCATAGTGATTGAGGCTCTCCTGTTCCAGTTTATTACATGCCATCTAAACCTTTTTATTCAAGCGACAAATTGTTAAGAGGCCATAGGCCTACATTCATGCGTGGTCCTAGTTCTTTCATAGTGGTGATACCTACAGATAACACGTATGGGAGACTCCTGACACAGGTACTTGCCCAGAACTCCACTGGGGCACAGATGGATGCAGTGTACAGCATGACTTTGAGATGTGATGAGATATGGAGATGTACTAAGTGACTCAACCTGTCATTTCCTTCCTCTCTCCTGCCCCTTTTTGTAAGAGTGTACTTTGCAAGAGACTCAGTCTCTTGTGGTAAGCCTCTTACCACCAGAAAAAGATGCAATGAAGACCTTTCCATGTGTTTTTTGCTACTGGGTCCTTTGCTGCATTCAGGGACATCTCAAGCACAGTGGTGTCAAACTCTGACTGGAAGAGTTAGAAACAAGGCATAAGCAATCTTCCAGGCGTGGGGAGAGAGCCCTGGTGGGAAAGGATGCATAACACACACTTGGAGAAGGGTCAACCAGTCTGAGTTAGTGAGCAGCCGAGGGAAACAAAATGATGAAGGAAGCCTACATTTGGAAGCAGAATGGTCTTTCAGGATCCAAAGTGCTGGGCATCGACATCATCACCATAAAGCAAAAGGTGGAAAGGAAGCCATGGAGAGCTAATAAACAGATGAAAATCTGGCTCACAGAGGTACCTGGCTCTGCTGCAGGTATTGTAGTCAATTTGCACATCTTCTCTCTGAAGAGAGCTTTCTAAAAACATCTCTTTGAGAGATGGGCTTGCCAAAAATAACATTTTAGCAGCAGCACAGCTTGTCAAAACCAGCATTTTAGCTAGGGCAAGCACTCAGTGTGCAAATAATGTTTTTCCAGGAGCAAAGCTTCCCATATTGGACGGTAGAAGCTGTTAGCACACTACTTTCACTAAATCCATCCCTCCCCCCCTTCTTTTTGATAAAATGTTATTTTCATCCATCTCCTCTCCCTAATAAAACATTATTTTTGGAAAGTTCCTGCCCTTCATGAAACACTATTTTCCTCAAGCAAAACTCCTGATAAAACTCCACTTTCAGCAAGCCTTTCTCCTTAAATTGCCATGGTCCTCACTCCTGATAAAAAGGCATTTTCTGTTAAGTCTCCACTTCTGATAAAATGTTACTTTTTCCAAACTTCTGCTCCTGATAAAACATTCATTTTGCCAAGATTGGCTCCTGAGAAAATGTTATGCTTGGCAAGGACTGTTCCTGATAAAACATTTATTTTTGCCAAACCTCTACTTCTATTAATTTTTTTCCCCTCAAAATTATTATTATTTCCCCTAAAGCCTTCTTAATGTAAGATATTGGATATGACACAACAGTGGGTGACAGGGTATCACTTGCCAACCAGTCTTTTATCCACAGCCATGATCGTTAACAGTGAATCCCCGAAATGCTGACGTTGAATGCCTCTTGCACAGTGTGGTTCTTCTGGAAGCCTTGGAAGGAACAATGAAAAAGATATTTGCACCCTTGTGCTGAAAATGGGCTTAGTTATCGTATTAGCTCCTCATATAAGGCAAACCTGGTCTTATTTAAAATTGAATAAAATCAGACCCACCAACAGGTTAAAGGCGAAACACTTACTTATGGGGATGTTCAGGATTTTCCAGATCTCTAATATTTATTGTTTCAGTGAGGTTAAATGAGGTTATAGACAGGAGATCCCTGCTTGTTCACAGCAAAACTTTAGACTGCCAGCAGTTCTGTGTTTATTCTGTCTCATCCTGCCCAAATTCACATTGGTGACTGCCATACTGCACCACATATTTCTCAAAAAAGGCTTCTTCTATGAACATGTGCAAAAATCTGTTCCTGCGATTGTGAGGTGCTGTAGGAAGGGGTGACAACACAGGGGGCCCAGGTGACGTGTTGGCACAAGACAAGAGAACTTGGGTAACATACTCTAGAGCACTCTCCCTCTTTGCATTATCACATGTCCCTCTGTCTGGCAATGTTCAACCTGAATCCAAGGCTCTTTACCTACTTTTGTGTCAAGTCTCATTCAAGAGCTAGTAATGAACCGCCTGATGTTTTTCACATGTTTGCACAAAGTGCAGCTGATCACTTACACGTGTGGTTAGGGGACTGTGGCACACAATGTGTGAGGAAAGGGTGAGGACCTGAGTCCATCTAGCTTGGAGAAGCCTCAGGTCTCGAAATGCTGCCTGCAGCTACCTAAAGGGCACTATACAGAAGGTGGACCCAGGCTCTTCTCAGAAGAGCACCTCTGCAAGGTCAAGAGGCAACAGGCACAAGTTGCAGCAAGGGATATTCCACTTAGAGGAAAGGAAGAATAAATATCACCGTGAGAGTGGCCAGGCACTGGGACAGGTGCCCAGAGAGGCTGTGGAACGTCTGTTCTTAGAAGTATTCAGAACAGAGCTGGACATAGCCCTGAGCAATCCAACTTTGAAGACAGCCCTGCTTTTAGAAGGAGGTTAGACCAGATGAGCAGAGGTCCCTTCCATACATACAGTTTTCAGTGTATAGCAGTTTACACCCTGAAGCTTGAACCCAGACAACAGAGAGCATTTTCTTCATAGTGAATAAAAAATTTACTTTGAGCTGAGTTGAATATTAGACCATAGCTGGTGTGTTTTGTTTAATCTTACTGGTTAATGTCTCATCCAAGTTATTCCTTCAATATATTAGCCTTCTGAAGGTTAAATGGAAGACAGTAGGTAATTCATGGGGACGCATTAAAGTCAGTCATTTTGTTTAAACATCTGATTTATGAAGCTTCAAAGACAGGAATGGGATTTAGAGAAGTCAAATCTCAAAGCAGCCTCAGAGAGAACATAATAATCTGAAGGCAGCTTTGCATGGAGGCTGTGGAAGTACGTGAGCAGAGGCAGGCAAAATGGCAGTAGCACCCTTTCCAGCAGCAAAACACCCTTTGGTCAGTATAAGCCAGTCGAGAAACTACATTTTCAGGAACGGTCTGCTGGATCTGATCTAAAGTTTTGGTAGCAATACAGGTTGTTCTCTCTTACCTCTGTGCCTCTCTTTCTAAGCAAAAGAACTGTTCTGGGTGGGTTTTTTTGGCTTGCAATATATTTCATTCACCTTAGTGCTTGTGCTGTGAGAGCTGATTTGGGGTGAGGCTGGCAAACCACCAGCATGGCATTCCCTTTCTTGTCCATCCTTGCAGTTCCCTTTCCCAGGTTTAGGGGCACCCAAGACCTAGAGCCAGTGCTGTGCAACTGTGTGACAATCTTCTTGTCACGTAGCTTAATTTAGGCACTAATAATGCAAGACTCCAGCTGGGAGTGTCGTCTGCAATGCTGAGCACCAGACAGCACATCATTCACAAACAGCAGAGGAGTAGTGAGCATGCTGGGTCCCAAGAGTGCCTTTGAATTGCAACCCTCTGCATCAGAAAGGCCCAATGTATGTTGTGGACACCAAGGCTGAGGAGTAACATACAAGTAAGCACCAATGGGCTGGCCTTGAACTCATCTCAGTTTACCAGCCACTGGGCTCAGTGACCGGTTAGCCCCAGTAATAATGAGTAATGTTACAAAGAGAGCACTGGCTCAGTATATTTCACTGCTCCCTTGCTCACCAGAGTGAGAAGGAGCCCTTTGTCCTTACAGTTCAGCAAAAATCAGTAACTTTACAATTTTAAATAAAAAGTTAAAATCAAAGGTATGTCTTACTACCAAGAAGCTGAAGTAACTAATGAGCCCTCTCTTGCTTTCTATTAATCTGATTTTAACAAAGTGACAGTGGACAAGATGTAGTGACATGCATATCCTTACGTTGTTAAGCTGCAAAACATAACAGCACTACCTTTATTCCATAAAGAGACTGGAAAATCAGTGTTGATCCTTTCCCTCTCTCCACATCTCAGCAGTTGCAAGTATAGTTCTGAAAACAGAGTAAAATCCTGCATTTTTTTAGAACTAGTCCAGAGTACAACATTAATCTCTCACTTCAGATTAGCAAATGCAATGATCCTTGTCTGGTTTCATTTGTGTTATCTTTTCATCCCAGAATGGGAGCATTTTCTTGCCAAGAGAAGAAAAAAAACGCTAAAATGTTTTCCAGGTTATGTCATAATAATAAACCTTAGATCCACTACAGCAGAAGTTGCATGAGAGAAATGTTAACAAGTCAGTAATAATGACGAACAGAACTGTGATCTAACAAACCCTACACTGCAATGAATTTTTTTTAAAAAGAACAAGAAGGAGATTCAAGTGAAGCTGCTGGTTTGAGATGCCACAGACTGCGATGCTGAACTTTGGGTACCAAGGTAATGCTCTGAAGATACCCCAAACCAATCGCCCTTTCTGAAAATGTCAGTCAGATTTCACTACACTGACATTTAACTTAAACACATGCTGACCTCAGAGCAAGTTTCTCCTTGCATCTTATTCATATTAGGCTTTTAGGAGAGTCAATCATAGAACCATAGAATCATAGAATGGTTTGGGTTGCAAGGGACCTTAAAGATCACCTAATTCCAACCCCCCTGCCATGGGCAGGGACACCTTTCACTAGATTAGTTGCTCAAAGCCCATCCAACCTGGCCTTGAACACTTCCAGGGATGAGTCATCTTACTCATATTAGCCTTTCGTAAATATTTTTTGTTTTTCTTCTGTAAGACCTGGCCTCTGGAAAGGCAGCTCCCTGCTATGTTCTCGCAATATTTCCAAAACATAAACATATGCTTAAGAGCATTTTTCATGTTCCTCAAATTTCCAATTTTTTTCAGTGTCCACACTTCCACACAAAACAAAGCTGTTCAAATATAGCATAGTTTCTTTGGCTGTTCACAATTTGTCCTCCCAAACGTAAATCAATACAACATGTTTTACTGTATCCACACAAAGTATTTTCATGTACTCTGATAAAGCATAGCAATGTAAAAAGTGCAAAACCATTGATGGTCTATTCCACTGACTTTTTCCAATACTCACAATCTTGCTGTTTTCTGGATTCAGCCTTGGGACCCTACACAGGTTTCTGCCTTGCTGTCTAACAGTAGGAGTTAGAGTTTCCCTGAAATCTCTTTATGACTCATGTTGTTGATCTATATTAAGAAAGCCATCCCATTTCCAAAACTCAGTCACTTCTGACATCCCCTGCCATGTTCACCTGCCACTCCTGGCTGCTCTTCAGCGGCTAATTTGCACACCACGTAAGCATTTAAAATTTGCAGTTTAACTAGGAATAAAATATCAGTACTAGGCATAGCTGATGACCTTTCTGTTAATGACAAAAGCAGATTAAGAGGTATTCTTTTAAAGAGAGGACCCCCCCCCAAACACCAACAAGACAATCTATTGCATTTGCCTGTAGGAGTCATGCATCAGGCCCTGACTCATTTGCTATTCTGAATGGCTGAAGTCACAATTATGTTATGTTTAAAATATTAGTGCCATAAATAAAACCATTAATGCTTATGTGGTTTTCTAGGAAAGCTTTACTAAGAGATTTCATTTTTCTATCAATCCCTGTAGTAGACCCAAGTCTAGAGGCACCCAGTCTCTGTCTAGACACTGCCCCCTTAATATCATACACATAAAGTTTGTATTGCATTTCTCTACAATAATATAACTAGTCCCCAAACTACATTGCACTAGTAAGCAGGTATGAAATGTCTAGCTCCACACCATAGGTCAAATCTTTTCAATTTGGCAGAAAGATAAATAAAAGGAGGTTAATATTAAAACCAACTAGCTTGGTTTAAGAAAGTAAGAGAGAATGAGAACCTATTGATTTTCTCTGTAGAAATAACCATACAAGAGGAGTAAAGTTGGAAGAGTTTTTGAACTGTTAGGGCACAATCTGAGTGCAATGTCTAGGCTGTGAATTCTCCACCCAATGAAACCATTTGCCAAGTCATTTCTCATGCTGGGAGGAAACAAAATGTTGACACAGAAAAACAACTCTCTGTCACCTCTCCTACACTTCTAGTGAAGGGACCAGGTAACAAGAATTTGAACTGATACAGATTTACTGGTACTATTTAAGAAATGAGAATCATCCAGTTTGCCAGAGAGAGGTATTTCTTTCCTTCTTTTGGAAAGCTGGGGAAAAAGACTTTGTCTCTGGACACACAAGTGGCGAGCAGAAGGCAACTGATGACTGGATTAACCATGAAGTACGAACATCAGTGCAGACGCTTGAGGGTCTGTAGGCTCGGCCATAGCCCCTGACTCAGGTCACTTTGCTGGCAGCACAGCTGGTTGCCTCCATGCCCTCAGGTCAGCTTGGCTCCAAGCTTCCTAGAGCATGAATTTCCATGACTTACAAGCTGTGGGGTTGGGAAAGACTTATGATCGTATGGGTTGACAGCACTGTATTTTGACTGTTCCCTGCAACTGTTAATTGCTATGAAATTTGAAGCATTGGAAAGGGCTCCCAGAACACAGGACAGCTGCTTGCAGCAAATACATTTTAACAAAGTAAAAAATACATCCCCAAACCAAAGTGAGTATTAGGTTGCTTTAGGAAATTCTGAGTTTCATTTCCTAATGCTTCTTACATTTTGCAGTGTACCATATGGAGGTTGTAACCATTTATTTTTAGTTGGTGGTAACTATCAAAAGAAGTTCTAGATTAGGGAAGAAGAAGGCAAGGTGTCAGAGACAAAAAGTGTCCTAGGACTGCAGTAGAGCACAGATACCAATAATGTGTATTGGTATCTTTTTATTGCAACAGAACTATGGCTGGAAAAGGATAGCCACAATAGCTATCCTGGTAAGATGCCAGCTATATTCCTTGCTGAAGCTTGAACCCGCTTACTTATCTCATAGGAAAAGCTACAGAGACTGGTCTGTAGGGTAGTAGACACATGCCGTAAGTATTCCTGTGGTAAAACACAAAGCAGTAAAGTACACTGTTGCCATGAAGCTGTAAATTGTGTTCAGTAGACATGCTGTCAGAGAATTAATTTGAAAACTAGCTCTGGTAAAAAACACCAGTGAGTTATAGCAATAACACACACGGTTAGCTGAAAGCTCCTGTTAACCTAAAGAAATAGAAATCACAGGGACCTTGCTCTTACTAGAAGTGCTGAGGTAAATACCCTCATAGCAGGAAGCCACTCAGATGGGATTGACTGGAATCTCTATTGGCATACATTAATAAAACCTTGCACTAACTGATGTGAGCACTGAGACATTCACACACAACACAGGAGAGCTGTGAGTAGATCCAGAAAAAGGATGGGAAAAGAGAGGAAAGAGTTTCTTCTGAGTAGCATGGTGCTGGCAGGTGGGCCAGTGTCGTCAGGGAGAAGCGGTTCCCTTTCTTGACATCCTCTGTCATTATGCTGAGGATGTCTCAGAGTAAATCTGGAGATGCTGAAAAAAACCTTTCTTATTTCTTTTTTTTTCTTCCTTCCTTTGGAAGTCCTTTCACCTGTGCTAATTTTTGTTGAGGTTACTGTTGCATGTATTATTCATGGTGGCTTGTCTGCCCCTTCTCATTCTGCCACTCATCTGAACGTTTTAAACCAGCCCTGTTTACCACCAAACCTCCCTAGGCAATGTGAAGGTGTTTGCAGCCTTCAAGAAGTCCTTTATTCGTGTTGCACCTGCAACAGTCACAAAAGGAAATAATGAGCAATTTGTTCACATGATTTTCTACAAAAATGCAGTCCATCAGTGTGCTTCTAAGAGAGCAGACTTTTCTAACAGCTTTAATTGCACAGCATAAAGAATTTACTGCAAAGAAAAAGGGACTCTCAGAAGGTTGTTTTTTTCACCACGGAGTATTCAAGTTCTTCTGAAGACCACATATAACTTACTAAAAAGCTTAGCAATATTTTATTATTTTCTTTTCTGAAGTGTAAAAAAATACTTTAAAGTACATATATGGACTGACCACAGATTTACTGCCACTGGCTCTTTGTAAGGCAGCCGGAATGAGGCTGCTCATGTACATAAACGAGTCCAGCTGGTACATTTACTGGCAGCTTTATAAGAACACCTCCAGAACTGCTGAACGCTTGTGAAAGGTAAGGTATCAAACAAACTGGACTGGACATGTGGGCCAGTTGATGGGCAAGGCACTATAAACCTATCCATAACTAGTGCAGCTGTGACTATAAAACTTTTCAGAAAACCCCCCAAAAATCAGACACACAAACATTTAATGAATTTCAAATGAAAAACCTGGAATGCTTAGAGGGACCACGTAATGATTTGGGGAGTCCATTACAGGTCACACTTAAAACAAGAAGTGAGGTTTAGTAGTCAATATATTTTGTTGCTTCCTTTAATCAGCCTCAATTAAAATTTCCCAGCAACAATTAACTTTCCTTCTATTTTTAAAATCACATTTCAGAGTGCAGCCTGGTATTAATATCCAACAAAACAAAGGGACCTCTTTAATATTGCTGCCAAGAGAGTGGTAGTGTTGTGGTACAAAGGCAGGCTTTGCGTATTTGTGTTAAACAGAGAAAGTAAAGCCGTTTGCCTCATGTGTAATAAAAGCCTATCTAAAATTTATTCTTCCTCTAGCAGTGAAGTGCCTACATCTGGCCACTGCAGTGCCCCTCAATGAAAGTTTATGTCCTCAGAATCAGTTGTTTCATTTATTTACTTAGTTTTTTTAGCAAGTATCAGCACTTGGTAGTCAAATCCTGAAAACTGATTGCAATACGTTAGTATCTGAGCTCTTCCCTTTACGTGAACAGGTAAGTGGGAACTCATTCATTTGTAGACATAGTGAGGTATCTGTAGAGATGCATGTTGTTAGAACTCTTCAAGTTCTGAAAGAACCAAGTAAACTTACCAACCTAGTCTAAGGCATATCTGACCACAGCTCTCAAGTTGGCTCAAAGATGATGAGCAAAATGGGAAATATCCCCCATCAAAGGTCAAGAGAAGGTATTTCAGCATAGTAGCAGTGGACAAAGTAGGACTTTGTAGCAATGTGTGCACTCAAGGTTTATTTCTAGCACAGTTCTTGGGCAATGGCTCCGAAGAATATTACAGCAATTACAACCTGCACAAACACCTCTACTTACCTTCTTTAAGGTGGACAATGCTCCCACACCCTTTGGGCCCATGGGGTGCTAAATGCCCCAGCCAAGCCGCTGCTGCCCCACAGTTGGGCAGCTCAGGGCCCATCACATCACTAATCATGAGATCCAGTCCTCTGTACGCAGTCTGTCTGAGCCCTGAAAATCACTGATTGTGCAGCCAGAGATGTGTTATGTTTATAGCTCTTTGGAAAACTGCCAGAGCCCATGTTTCTGAGGGACTCACGGCCTAAGACTCCACAAAATTTGGAAGCTCCTTCACAATTCCTGAGGCAATACTGCTGAGACAGCTGAAGTTACTCTGGGGACTGTCATTAAGATAAAAAAAGCTCTGCAAATGGAACCTGGCTAAGCAGCCAGGCCAAACGTCTATAAAAAAGGGAGATAAAAACTATTTTAGGGGGATCTTTCTGACTGTGTTACATTATGGGAAATGGCTGTATTCCATCCTTATCTGAACTGCTCTCTTGAAAGAGCCTTAGGCACATCTGTGTGGGGAGGATGGATAGAGAGCATCTCCCTCAGCTGTGCGCTGGCGTTCAGGCACCACACAGAGCATCTTCTCCATGCGTGGTTCAGCTGACCACACTTACTATGAGGCAGACCGTTTTCACATAATAAAATTGTTCAGAAACAAAAGTGTTGAGACTATCACATCATATTAAGAATATCTTCTTCAGCAGGAACCAAGTGCTCACTTTTGATTACACTGACACATTACAGTCATCAACTTCCTTACCAGGGTAGTGAAGCCAGGGGATTAAAAGTAACAGAGACAGCGGCAGGATTTCTATTCTATGCAGATTCAGTGGAATGAGTCGAATATAAAATAGCTGTCAGGCTGTTTTGTAAAGAAAGCCATTGATAAACTACTCCCCTAAATACAGTACTAGATTAATTGATCCCACGCTGCAGCTTCTCAGCTAATCAAACCTGACCTGCAGAGCTTCTACTGTAACAAGCAAGTACTGAGAAAATACACAAACTTCATAAGCAACACTTTCTATTTGCATGGCCCTTTTTACTCTATATTTCTTCTATTCCTGGCCATCAGGAGTCCCTGTTTTTATTCTTCACCTATTCTTGTTGGACTGGATCATCAGCAGAGCAAAGCAATGCAACTCTGAGGGAACTGTTGATTTATGCTGGCTGTGGGGCTGGCCTTAAAGTGTACATATACAAAGAGACTTGACTTGGCAATAAATATTACTGGTAAAATCCTTCCCCTTCCTCTGGGTTCTGTACTCTGGCAGAAGCAAAAGAAAGGGAGGAAAGTGCATTGTTTACCTCAAACTGCAGGCCAAATTTCAAATGTTCATTTCCTGCTGCTGAAGCATAAATTGTGGAGAAAAGAACAGTTTAGCATAAGCTTGAAAAGGCTATCTGCAGCAGAACCCCTTCTCAGAAACTGTCAAAGTCAGGCCACGTTAGTTACCTCCCTTTAGCATTTTGAGTTTGGATTACATTTTCTTCTGCTCCAGCTGATAGGCCATCTCAATGTCCTGTGCTGTATTAGTAGTGATAATCCCTCCTTCTTTGGCTGAAGTCCACAACAGCGGAAACCCAGCCAATCTCTTATCTCACAAAGTCCCTGTCTAATTCACCCTCAATGCAGACAACCATTTATTTGCTCTCAAAACCAGGAGTCAAAAACTGTGACTGATCTTAAATACAGGAGATGCTTCTTTGGAATTGTAAACAATCTGGACAGTTTTAAAGGCTTTATATAAACTAGATGACATGGCCTCAGATGGACTGGCATCATGTCCTGCTTATTTACCCAGGTAACCTACCAACTTCCAAATACCCACTTGTGATTTTTCTTCTGATCATTTCTTCCAGCAATGGTTTTGTCTCCTGTAAAACTTTGGTTTGCACAGCTGATATTGAAACGAGCAACCCCCTGGATACACTAGTCTTCTGACTACTGACTAATTGGTGACTTGGCCAGGATAAGCACTCTGATTTTTTTTACCAACTTGTGTCTTAAAATGTTCTTATGTAATTACAAAGCACTCTAAAACCAGCATACAATGCATCTGCTCCCCTCCTTCCTGCTGTCTTCTCACAGCCTTAATATGGCTGATATGAAACACTGCTGTTAAGGTTGACATAACCTATAATAAAGGTAGTATTATTATTTTGGAAGAAATCTACTGCTTCAGTCAGTATCTTTGTTAATGTTTGCTTTCTAGGTATGATGGCCTCAAGGAGAATTTACCCCCTCCAGTTTGCCATCATTATATTTAATTGTGGGTCCAGAAAGGCCTTCAGTCTGCACTCCTGCTGATTGCTCACTTCGGTAGAGATGCAGTGATACAATAAAGTTACTCTGCTAGGAGCAACGGGGGCTGCACTCTGAAGGAGAACTAACAGTAATGTTGTGTAGAAATACTTTACCATGAATAATGTCCCAGTTGCTGAGTTGAACATGTAGTGATGTGGACCATGGTCAAACTTCAAAGCAGTCTGGTTACATACTGAGAAGTCCGCTAGGACTTTCAGCAGTCTTTGCATCTTATACCATTTCTATGAAGCTACACGCTTGAAGAAGATCTTTTTCCCTATCCCTCCTCTGTCCATTACTGGCACCAGAATACACCTATGGCACATTGATAAAAGTTTTTTCTTCAAGTGCTATTTTAGAGCTCACTGGGCTGGCCATTCTCAGACACCGGTCCAAGAATCTGTCCTGAGATATCTTTCCAAGTTATAACCTGATTGCATTTGTTTTGCACACACTAAAAATTTAGATGCACAGTCTATTCATAGCACCCTGTAACAACAGCAACTTGCTTAAGACTGTCATTGATTTTGTTGGTATCGTAAATATCTCAGCAAAATGACATTGCAAGCCACACTATTATAATGTGGTTTGCTAATCCAGCAGTGTATTTTTCTAACTCTGTGATTTATGTCAAGGCTGTATCAATCAAGGATTGTAAATGCATAAATCTAATTGTTTTTGTGATTTGCTTTTGTAGACCGCACTGTGTACTAGCTGCAATAACACACTCCAGGCTATGCATTTCCAGAGGATTACTGAACTTATTACTCTTCTTGGGTGGTTAAAATCAGTCAGTCAGCCAAATACCTTTATAACACTACGCATAGAGGGCCATATTTTTATGGTATAGTATATGAAAGAGATAATTTCAATGGATAATGGCCTCCCACCACTTCATAAATGCTGAGGCAAAGCCAAGACTTTATTGTAAAAGGAAATTGATCTCAAGACAATGTTCGAATGCAGTTGCTGAAGATCACAGATATTTTATTACAATAGCTGCAGCCTACTATACTGCAGATGAAGGGGGGTTAGTTATTGTGGGCTTGAACCTGCAGAAAGAAGCCTGGAAGACCGCATGTGCAACTGAAAAAAAAAAGCTCAGTGTGTGCAGGGAGACAAAGGACACCGGTTCTGTGTCAGTGAATATTCTGCCATGGGGCTACTGCACTATTCCTGTGTGCAGCTGAAGGAGGAAGGGCTAACAGCATTCGTTTGAGTGGGATAGGCAGTATGGAGATAATGGGTAAAGACTGGGATCTAGTAAAACAATGGGAGTTTTCACCTTGGATCTCAACCTATGTCCTTTGCTAGTTTCAATTCCTGCAGATGCCTTTTCATGCCATTTCTCAAGAGATCATGATTGCACACAGGGAAATACAGAAGGCTGTTTACACTCCATGCACACACCCTTGCCCAGGCACAGGTAGCTGGGCAGCACAGCTCGGACGAAGACTTTGCACCTCCAGCAGCAGCAGTCCTGCTGCATGTGGGCTGTGGGAGCTGGGCACAGGTCCTTTTGCTAACCTACTGTCTTCAGCTGGGGCTGCCGCGCATGTTGTGCAATTAGGGGCCAATCTGTCTTAGAAATATATATTTGATGACGTCCTGCCACTTGAGTAAGAGAAGGGAATATAGGAATTGCTGTACTGGATCTGTAGCGCGGATCTGGCCGTGACCCCTGCCAGGTGCTCGGCAGATGCCGGCGTACCACGGTTGGCAGATGTGGGATAATCTCCACTCCACATGCATTAGGCCTCATCCTCATCTCAGGCTTAAACCCTGAGTCAAGAGGTTTAATGGCTGGATGGCTTCCAATGGGCCAGTATTATTTATGTAACCGAATCAGGGTTTGTCCACACAGCGAGATAAAAGTGGGAGGGCAGCGTGTTTTGGCAGCCCTAGGTTAGCACGGGGGCTGCAGCCAGGTCAAGAGCGTGACCTCTTTATACCAAGGGGACCGGATGGCCAGGTCGGGCCCTGATCCTGCAAAATAACATGTTTAAAGTAATCTCACAGAGTTTCCCCAAGGAACTGGAGGGTGTCTGTGATATTTCCTGTGAATTTTAGCCCTCTAGCCAGCTCGGACCACGATGCGCACAAATGAGGGGACGAGCCCTTCCAGCGCCCGGTCCCCCGTCCCTGCCTCCCTGGTGCTGCGGAGGGCAGGGCGGCAGCGAGCCCCCAAAGCCTCGCACCCTCCGGTGCGCTTCCCTCTCGATCCAGCTCGCGGGGAGGGACAGGAGCCGCCAGCTCTCCCTGACTCAAAAGCCCACATCTGGAGTTTGCGGGGTCTCCAGCACGGGTTTTGGAACAGGTTCAGACTGACCTTGTAATGCATACCATGGTGGGGCTTAGGAGATTGTTTTGCCAGGCTTAGGTGATTAATTATCTTGCTGGGAGAAGTCCAGCAGGTACAGTAATACCAGACAGGTGTTTATTAATATTACAACCATATTTCCTCCTGGCATTTGATCTCGCCAGCTCCTGACGTTGCCTCCTTAGTGGAGACAATTGTCGGCCGACACCTGATCCATCCTTTGTTTGGCACATGCATATCTTGTATTTCGCCTCCCCCCTCACAGGTGCTAAAATAAAAACGGAAAGGGAGAAGTAGGGTTTACAAGGGTGTCCGTGCTAGGTGGTGGGAAAACTTGGCGAGGTTGCCCTGATTTTCCATGCCAAGCGCACAGGGGCACGGTCGGGGTGGGTGCCTGGAGGTGGCAGATGCTGCGGGGGGACACAGGTGAGGGGACCCCCGACTTCAAGCTGCCGTAGCAGAATTACAGCCCTTGGAGGCTCCTTTTCCACCACTTGTTGGAGTTGATAGAAGTGTCTTTTTAAGATGATATCTGCAAAGGCCCATGGAAAGAGATTAAAGCCATTAGATATGGGGTGGAGCAGGAAGTGTAGTTATTTACAACCCAATCTGGTAAAGATTTATCTGTGTGTTTGATTTTACACACATGATCCAGAGGCCAGGGAGAGATTGGTTTTAGAGGACTTTGGATCAGATGCATGAATGTTTCAATAATCCAAATGTGACAGGCATGGAGTTATAAATATATGCCTTCATTATTTTTTTTATTTTTGCAGAACTGGGTACGAGCAAATTAAATTCTCACTCCTGTATCTATTTTACCCAAATAACCCTTTATGGATTTTTTTTGTAGTAACTTCTCTCTAACAATAAAACTGTCCTGCTATCAATATGTATTCAGACACAACTCTTTTCAGACTACCCAAATTGTTTTTTATTTTTGAAACATGCCACAGCGTTAAGACATAATTCTTAACATACATGCTATATATTAAACGTATGGATCAAGGAGGAATTTGTCCTTATGTCTTCCTTCCTGTCTACTTGAGGTATTAATGAATGCTTACAGTCCATGTTTGTTGCTGTAATTAACCAGAATTTGGGGTAAGCCCTCGTGGTGATTAATGGTAGAGGTAGATGTTTTGGCAGTACAAAGGAAAGTATTGGAATAGTAGGTTTTTTTCACTACGGCATTCAGTTTTGCAAAATTTAAAAGTTGTTTGCAGAGGGATGGAGTGGAGGGAGGAGCAGAAGTATGCTTGTGCCTTTAGGGGAAAAACTAATTTTATTCCTAATGCAGTAGCTTAATGAAACTCCATCATGGCTGAAAGTTTGAGGAGACGTCAGCATTCTCTGAAAGGATAAACAAAGCCAGGCAGTGTGTGTCCTGGGGCGCTGCTGAAGGCATCTCAGTCCTCTTAGTACCTCACTGCCAATGCAAAGCCCACCTGCTTCATGTGTGGCATTAAATGACATTCAGCAATTCTGGTTCCTTGCGGTAGCTGAGTCACCAAGCCCATGCCTCATGCCTGTTATCGGCATGTTTGGTAAAGGCCAATCCCACTGGTTCCAGGCTAGACCCTAATAGGTGGAGCAAGTGAGTCCTGTTCCTCCAAATAGCAGGAAGTGTGTGAGTTACCAGCGGTGTAAGGCAGGTGGGAAATGAAGTAAAAACAAATATCACTGTAAATGCATTAATCCATTCATTGAGTCACTTACTTCCAAGAGACTGATCCTGAGTGCACAACCATATACGTGGAGGACGTTGTACAACACAAGAAGTCCCTCTTTCAAGTGCCTATTCCACAGCTTTCAAGAGGAGACTAGCTCTGTAACCTAGAAGTCCGCAGCCATGAACCTATACTGCAGACCTTAGAAGGATATGAATATCTTTCCCCTTCACTGGCTGCAAATAGAGCATACATTTGTCTCTGTGTCAAAACTCTTTTGGAACTATTTATCTATGTAATGCAGAACATAAGTGTGCACCACAGTCAGGACCTTCCATGGTATATTTTTCCAGGAATGACATGTTTCAAAAAGCACTGTTTTGGGTATCAGGACAAAGTCATTGGCTTACTCTAATTTTACCTTATCAGTATTAGTGATCTACGGTCTATCAAAGAACTAAACGTACATTTTTCTTCTAATACAGACTTAACAGTTGTGGGATGCTACACAGTCATTACCCCAATTCAGTAAGATATTATTTCAGCAAGAGCTATAACCCTCTCCCTCTGAGAGGAACAATCCACTATTTAACGTATTCTGATAAGGTGACTTTTTTAGCTTCTAGAGCCACAAAAGTGAAAGGAAATCATGCACAAGGCCTGTAAGAACAAGAATGGCTCGTAGTGCAGTTTACAAGAGAATTCAGGGTCTGTATAGACTTCTTATTCTGCTATTAAAACACGGCCAAGAAAAGACATGAAAATGATAAGTATAATCATCTGTTCCTTGTGTTGTTATTGTTCTCATTTCTTTCAGATCTCATCTCAGAAATGGTATCTGGTTCACCAACTTGATAAATCTGCTTTCCTAGCTAATGTATTTGATGTGCTGGCTACTTGCTAATACTTTTTCCTTGTAAATCTCATAGAAATTAACTCCATTATAGTATCAGAAAAACGTCTGAAACACTTTCAGTGACACAGGAAACTTCCACAAGACCTTTTATAAACAGGGAGAGAAGTCAGCTGTAATTTTTAAGTATGGGCCTTGTGTGGGATTGCTTTTTTCTGACTTCTTTCTGACACTGCTTCTAAAGTTGCTCATTTATCACTAACCAGGTAGAAGTATTCTTTTTTTGTGTGTGTGATTTTAAAATGATATATGTATAGACATAAATAATTTCAGGAGCCAAAAAAATGCCAGAGAAATTATTACTTCCAGTGCTAGTGTTGAAACAGTGCCAAGCCCAAAGTTTTGTAAATTGGGCTGTAAGTGTGAAATCCCTCCAGCTGTTAAAAGTATTCCATAACTAATTATGTTCACAGTTTTTCAGACTATTCTCTCCGTTCGGAGAATCCTGAAACTACATACTGTGTGCCTGGAAGTGAGGGCCACATGCATTCTGTGAAAACCTCCAAAACATAAAGAAAGCAAATAGTCAAAATAGATAAGCCACATATTTGTATGGTTTTGTCAGTGTTTTCCTATGTGGCTTTCTTTGTTTTCACACCATTTCTCTCTAAACACCATTTACTGTAATGTGCCCACCCTGCCATTCCAGATGCTGTGAACAGTTATACGTAAGGAAGTGACTATTTTATAAATCTATTTCTACAAGAGGCTAAAACAACAGCTGCATGAGAGCAATGAACCCCCAAAAGGAGGAAAAGCTTGTTTGTAGTCACTGCTGCAGCCTTCAGAAACCAACTGTAAAAGCTCTTTGTAAGCATCAAATAGTACTGTCAGAAAGTGGGGAGGCTGCCCATTTTGAAGAATAACTTTAATGCCAGACTGATGGGAACTGCTTTTTTTAAAATCTGCTACTAAACTTCCTGACTATATCTGATTCTCTGCATGTTCACATTGCAACAAAACTGATTAGTTAACATCCTTGACTCTCATTAGTAAAGATACTCAATGCAGACGTTCTCCTGAATGAGAGCCCAGTGATGTAAGCATTAAATAAAAACTTAGTCCTACGCCTTAAGAGCAAAATGTTGGCAAGAGTGGGAAGATGTGAAAACCATTTGCCATCAAAAACATTTGCCACCATACTTTCCTTGTTCTCCTCTGGCTGAATTACAATTCTATATACTCCCTATGTAGAAACTTATATGGTAAAACATATATATATCCACATATTTATATCTATATATCTGTATCTCTATGCATGTGGGTTTATTTATTTTTTTGTTGTACATCCAAAACTTTATGAAACAAACAGATGTTCTCCAAGATCAAGGTTCCTATTAAAGGCTGTTCATTTGTCACTTTTGGTTTGAACATACCCACATTCAGTAAATATTTAAACTCAAAAAAAGGTAATTTACCTTATCTATTGTAGCATATCAATTTTCCACTCAAAGGTCCTTAGAATAATGACCCTCAGGTACTTAATGACACATACAGCTGGCAGCCTGGACAGTCACACTCTTTTGCAATTTAAACAGCTCAGAAGTTAAATGCACTGAAATCAAAATACTGAAGAAAGACTGATTAGGTCACCCAAGTAAATTTGTGCTAACTTGCACGCATAAACTGCTTTATCACAAGTATATTATACCTAGCAGAAGTGGCAATCCCACCATCAAACACATGGAAAATCCCACAAAGCAGGGATAACTTTTTTTCTCCTTTTTCCAGCTCCTTTTTCTCCAGGAGAGAGATGGTCATTCCATTGCGGTTTCCTGAGCCTTTCTGTGCTCCAGGGTATGCGCCTCCGGACCACTCATGGACTTGGAGCTGAGGCACCCCAGTGGATGCAAGCTGCTGGAGGGTCCCAGCTTTGTTGCTCCCCAAGCCAGCCTAACCCTCTACTGCTCTTAGTTTTGCCTAGTGGGGGAAAGTGAGTAAAGAGAGCAGAGGCAGATGTTGGCAAGGAAAAAACAGTGTATAGGGAAAGAGCACACATGAGACACAGCCCATGGTGTTAGTGGGGACTTGAGAGCCACAAGGGTAGGAGAACATACACCTTGGTGAATGCACTTGAGACACAGGAGTGATGTATTTTTTATTTTATGAAAGACACATATATAAATTTGGTTTGAAAAGACTTTGAAAATCAGTGCAGATGGTAAGAAGAAATGATGAGATTTTCAAGTTGCTGATGGAAGGTGCTCTGCACGGCAGGGAGCACATCATCTTTCCATGCTGTGCTCTGGTGCGGAGTTGCTGCACCTGTTCCCACGGGCTCCTGCTCTCCCTCTCGCTGGTGTCTGCACTGCCCATAATGATGCCAAAGCTGAGGATATTCTGAAGCTCAGTGCAAAGCGTGGTGGCTATCCATACTCCTGACATGTGTTAAGCAGAGCTGGGAAGTGCTTAATAAAACATTTTGAGTTTCCCAGAACTTTCTGCCTCTGGCGAGGCCTGGAAATGTCATGACTAATATTCTTTGGAAATCTCTGATCTGCAAAGGCAGGGCCCACCACAACCAGAAAGCAGAGCAGTGCTAACAGCCGTAGGAGCAGAAAATACTTTTACAACTTTCCATGACATATCTAAGAGTTTGCGCATAGCCAAGGATGTAGCTAAGTCAGAATTACTGACCTGCCTAAAGTTGGGCGCAAGTGGAAATTTCTGAAGGTTGAAATGCTCTGAAGTAAAAATGTTCGGCATATTGACCTGGGTGTCCATTTATTATTCAGCTTCTTCTACTGTATTGACTGTGATATTCACTTGAAAATATAATTCTGAATAACATGTTCCATCCTAATTTTTGTTTTATGCTGGACTATAGTAGAATGGAATGGAATGGAATGGAATAGAACAGAACAGAACTAGACTATTTCAGTTGGAAGGGACCTACAATGATCATCTAGTCCAACTGCCTGACCACTTCAGGGCCGAAAGTTAAAGCATGTTATTAAGGGCATTGTCCAAACGCCTCTTAAACACTGACAGGCCTGGGGCATCGACCCGCAGGAAGCCCGTTCTAGTGTTTGACCACCCTCTCGGTAAAGAAATGCTTCCTAATGTCCAGTCGGAACTTCCCCTGGCGCAGCTTTGAACTGTTCCCACGTGTCCTATCTCTGGATCCCAGGGAGAAGAGATCAGCACCTCCCTCTCCACGTCCCCTCCTCAGGAAGCTGTAGAGAGCAATGAGGTCGCCCCTCAGCCTCCTTGTCTCCAAACGGGACAAACTGGTAACTAATATCTTTTGAACAATCCTTTTGATGAGTCATTTTAACAGTAAAAATTAGCAGAACTGGCCCAATTGTTTTCTCAACAACTTTCCCTGGCAATTGGCACATTTTGTGAAGGATCTCATTGTTGATAAATCATTTTCAGATAGAAAATATTCAGGTAGTCAGTTAAGAGAACTGAAGGTAGAAAAGTTGTTCTTATTTTAATGATCTTAGTCTACTTCAGAATCTCCCAGCCGAGTTTTCACATGCAAACTCACGATATTTATTTTGCTTTCCCTGAGCCCCATTCATTTAAAAAATAATCCCCAAACCACCACCAATATATACATCTGGACTGCAAAACCACAGCATTCCAGGCAAAGCCGAGCGAGCGCGCAGGCAGCGCGCCCAGGCAAGCCAGGGGCATAGTCCTGCCGAAGGGCCTCAGGAGCGCATGCCTATGCTGCGCAGTCAACATAAAATCACTTCAAAGTTCATGCAAAAGAAATCTGTTTGATTGTTGATGATCAGCTCAATCTAACACATGGTATATTTAGTAGTTTTGGTTACTAACCTATGAAAAAGATTGTTGGAAGGGTTTGGGTGTTTTTTTGTGATTCCAACACATATAAACAGCTTCGCTTTGCTGCTGCTGTGGTTAATCATTGTCAGGTTGTAGGATTGCCTTGATTGGTTTATATGTATTACATTTCAGTTTTCTAATTCTAAAAGGGTGTTTTATTTATTTGCTTGCCACAAACTATAAACACCCATTAAAAGTGTAGATAAGGAGAACTGTACAAGACAATACCCTGCTATAAAACAGCAGTGAAATAAAAGTACATCGAGATGCTGTGCCTAGTAAACTAAGCTGATGCCCTAAGGTTTCAAGCACAGTAGCTGGGCCAGTTAGGCGAATTAATGCTTTAATCTGCTCAAGCTCCTGTCCAAAAGCTGTGTGTTCAAACCCTGGCCGAGATGAGACAGGGTGTTTTCCCCAGGGACAGGCATCAGGCCTCTGGTATTGAAATGAGCCTGCCATTTACAGCATCCCATGCCAATGAAAGTTTTCCAGGAGACCTAAAAACCAGGGGTGTCTGCAGGAGCAGGAGGCGTATGAAGACTTCTAGCTAGGCTGAGCAGCAGGGAAGGTTGAAACTAGTTAGCTCTCTCTTCACCCATTCATTGCCATGAATGGGAATTAAAAGTTATTACTTGGCATTTCCTAGGATTAATTTAAATATCTCTTTATTTATTTTGAACATTGGGAAGGCATGGATCTGTAGAAGAGCATGAAGAGCAAAACATAACAAGCTAAACATGGCAGGGTAGTACCTTTCTGATGAAGGCTGCAGTTTCTTTTTCTGATTTCACATATGTTTTCTAGATCCAGCTTGTTTTCCAGCCTTGTTTGCTGAGCTTTGCAGAAGCTGGAATCCTTGTTAGCAGCTAGAGGCAAGTTAGCATTTCCAAAAGTGTAAAAGAGATCTAGGATCCTGAAGTCAGTGGTGTCTAGTTCCCAAACCAAATCTGACCATGTATTTCAGTGGCTTCCAGTGAAAACCTGATGATCTCCAGGAGGCAATCTGCAAGCTGGTTCTTGAGACAGGAGCATGGCAGGGACATGCCCACACTCTAAACCCAGTCCTCTGACAGTGCAACCTCCTTGCTGCTGATGCCATGTGCTGTAAGACCTCTTCATATCCTGACCAAGCTCCCTCTCTCAGGTGCTGGTGTTCCTTTGGCTTCAGATGTACTCAGTCAACACCAGCTCTGCTCGGTGGAAATGCAGATGAGCTGAAATTATGGCATTAAAACACCCTATATGCATATAGCTTGTCAGGATCTTCCCTTTTTTCCTCACTATAACAACATTTATTTATCTACGCAGTCAATACCAGGGAGACTTTTATTGTCAAAGGCAAATACTGTGAATATACTCACAGATCCCAGTATCTAAAAAGGAACATTTTCACAAATGAGCAAATGAAAATATTGATCACTCATTCAGACTGTGTTATTGAACAGGAAATCAATTTGGATTTTGGAGCTTGAGTGTTTTCATTTGTTTCATTTATTTTTTAACTGTTCCTCCTCAGGCCAGAAAGGGTAATGTCAAGGTGCATGAAAGCTGTGTTGCTAGCCCAAAAGGTTAAGCTACTATATCTCACTGTCCTCTCCATGATCCTCCTTCTGCATGGACAAATGACACATTGTGTTGGCAACACCAACATGCTTCTTGTTACGGCAAGAGTAATTTTCTTTTCTACCTTCTACTCCAAGCGTCCAAAGATGAAAGGATCATGTACTTCTCAGTGCTCAGCATCCTAGATTAAATGAGGTGGAGTCCAAACTATGACAGAAAGCATTTCAAAAGCAAAGTATTAAAAACTGCAAGAGACCAAGTGGCAATGTGAACAGGAAGAATTTAGTTTTCAAGCGTGTAAATATTGTCCCAGGTACAACTCATGATTTAATAATTATACCACTTTATCATATCTAATATTATGTTTGTGAGTTAGAACAGTAGTACCACATGCAGTTTAAAAGTGCATGTCATAGGACGTACCCTCCCATAACAGAGAAGAAAGTGCAATTGTCATGTATGCGGTGTTTTGCAGTCAGAAACAAAATGCTACCACCGAGGCCAATGCTTTCTTATTTCGCTACTTGACCACACATCACCTGGGTAACTGAACCTGTCAGAATTCAATTCTGCAAAATCTGAATATAATGAAATTAATTTTGATTCAAGTCAGAATGAAATAAAAATATACTCTGTAAACCAAGCTGTTAAAAACATATATAGGTCAAGGAAACTGTAGATTTCAATTCCTTTTATTTCAGATATTAATCTTTATATTCCAATATATAAAGTGTAAAATCAAAGATTTTTTTTTGTGGTGAAACTCAAAAGCACCTGTATCTTGTCATTCATTTGGAAACGAAATGTTTTTAAAATCAGCACATTCCTCAGAAGATTTTGATCTTGACCGAGCAGCATATCTATTAAAAAATTTATAACCAGAATCAGTATGTAGCTATGCATAGCCAGAATACAAATTTGGTTGACTTCGCCTTTTTGCCATGTATATAGATATTTCTCCTTTCTGTAGCATATGTTTATACCACTTTCTTTAAATTTGCGAGTGTTACATCCTGGTCCTGCCACTTGCTCTGTGTGAACGGGTTATTGCACCTATGTATCCTTTGTAGTCATGCCCGTTTAATAGATTAATCAAGCATACGTGACAGATTTTCTTTGAGAAATATGTTATCTAATAAATCTTTGATAGATGATAAAATCATTGGTGTATTTCTCATTGGCGCCAGTCTTCCTCTGAGATGAGAAAAGGAATGTTTTGATAAAATAATCAATCAAATATATCATAACTTTTTCTATTAAACTTTATTGTTTAGAGTGTGTATTAACCACTACTACAGTAAGGGATAACAAAAAAATCTTTTCCTGGATTTTAAAAAATGCTTTTAGCACCAAAGAACTGCATCCATTCAAAACCTTACAAGGCCATTTTTCATGGGCACTGAAAGTGTAATTTCTGCAACATCTACATATTTGGCAACTGCTATGGCGAGTTCTTAGAGATCCAGAAAATGGATAATGTAGCAGTTCTCAAACAGAACATAACTAGTTGTAGGATAAATTAAACTATAAAACTACTCCTCTCAATTTGAAACATAGCAGTTGACTTTAAGGGAAAAAGAAAAAAGGAATTTTATTTTGTACATTATGACAATATTCGTATAGAGTAGGTTCTATATAGCTTCTATGAAATAGGTTCTTTCAATGCAGATATGTTCTCTATGTCCTTAATTAGATAAAATATTTGTTTCTTTGAGGGATTTTTTTTTCTTTTTTGACTAAAATGTAGAGAGCTGTAAGGAACTTGGAGAGACAAGTGCAGTATTCCCTCTGAGGCTCAAAAAGGTTGAGTTTGCAGGAGGCATCAGGAATGGGCAGATCCTTTACAATGCTAGAAACTGGGAAGTCCTTCCTTTTTCCCAGGTGTATTCAGTTCTACAAGTCCTGCCCCACGCTTGTACCACAGTTGTGCACGGGCTCCCAGGATGAGACCCTGAGCATACGTCCCCCTGAGGGTCACGTCCCCTCCTGCCACGTAGGGCTGCAGCATAGCTCCTTCTGTGCACCACATGCAAGTGGTCTGCAGCTGATTCTTCACCTATTGCTGACTATATCTAGAATTGTGCATGTGGGATGGGGATTGACTGTCTTCACTCAGGACACCAAAGTTCACTGTCTACATGTAAGCTGGTTGTCCTTGCCATTTATCTTGTCCTGAGATACCTGCCTCAGATAAGGAAGATGATTTGTCTCTGCTTATTCATTTCTACTGCCCATAAAGAAGGCTTGATGTGGCCAGCCGAGAGTTAGGCTGTGCCAACACTAGCAAGTATCTCAATGCAATAGGAACAGACCAGGAGACCAAAGCAGCTTTGGTGCTCAGGCCCCAACATCAGCACCGCATGCAGTTCAGGGGGATTACTTGAGCTCGGGCTTGTGTTTCAGAGCTGTCCAAAGGACCTGTCCAGGGTTAGCACCCTTATGTCCCTGCTAGGGGTTGGAAAGTGTTTTGGTCTTGGAAGTAGAGCTTCTGGTCTCATTTCCCTCTAGAGGAATCCAGCTTCAGCTCACTGAAACTGCTCTGCAAACCAAACCAATGTGCAGTAAGGGGCTATGATTCATTTCAAAACCATGCTGCTGCCTGCAACCAAAATGCTGATGTAGGCATAGCCTTAGTCAATCAGCCTTCACATGTCTAAAGTTATGTGAGGTAAATGCTGACCAATGAATATAAGTTTGAACCTTACCTAAATGTCTATCTTCTCATAGATGCATTTTGAGACAATCAGCATTAAAGTGAAAGAGCACCATCTTTTTTTAGGTTTGGGTTCACCAGTTACTGTCGCCTGTGCTTGCCACGATCAACTGAGGGGATCTAGAAGCAGATACTTTTTGGGGACCTTCAAGACCAGCAATATTCCTGAGGGTGGAAGAAAAGCAACCAGGAATTGAACAGACCACGCAAAATAGGGATCTATTAAAAAAGCCCCATTATAAAGTACCTGTTCTCACAAATCATCTGAGGGGAGGGGAAAATTTACATTTATAAATATGTATGGAACATGGGCACTTAATCTAAGGCACAGAGGACTCTCTGAGTAAAACATGGATTTGAGCTGAAATTGCATAAACCCTTAAGTAGCAGTTTTAATTTCTCATTTTTCCTTCTCCACCAGATAAAACATCTTAATGTAATTACAGCAAAGCTGTGAAAATACTTTGCTGGAAGAGATAGACAGTTAAGGTAGTGATCTGCAGCCTTTATCTAGCCAAACTGTACTTTCTAAGCCTACACCACCAGAGACTTTCTCGGAAACTGTGCATACATTTGTGTGTATGCATGCATAACTGTGTGTAACAGAGCCCTCGATATTAGATTACATCTGCATATCCTTATCTATCTGTTATGCTCTCTGCAACTTTCGAGTAGGAAGATGTATTCTTGTATCTCTTTCTAGTATAATTTGCAGGGCTGCTCAGGCATAAAAGAAGGAATTTGGTTCCATTTGAATCATAATTTGAATTAGAAAAGAAATCTCTGAGCATGATTTCATCTTCTCTAGCAGGCAGATTAGCTATTTATACACGCACACATACATTTTCCTTTATCTAACAAGTATGCCATGTTGTGGTCATTGGCCACATGGCCCAGCCCATGATTCTCTGAAGCCAAGAAAAAGACATTCTTTCATTTGGCAGCAGCAGGATCAGGCTAAGACATAAAAAGTAGTGAAAAAAGGCCTTTCCTGTAGAATTTCTGGTCTTGCCTAAAAAAAGTAGCGCTAAATATTTCACAAGAAAGCCTGATCCTTCAATCTAATTTTAGACATGATGTAATAGGAGCATGTACTAAACAACAGGAGAGAAGGGGGGGAATTAAGGACAAGGATAAAGTAATAAGAGCATGCATTTCTCCAGCCTTGTTATTTGTGCATATTGGTAGCTCTGCTGAATGTGAAGACGTAGTAATTTATTTATTTATTTAGTACTTATTTTGCCATATGTACTAATAACCCATAGAGGCTATGTCTGCTGTTGTGAATCTTTCTCCTTTCCTAAAGGACCGTTTCGTTTCTTTACAGGTATAATGAAGTAGATGATAGGTACAATACATAAGGTTTACTGGACATTAGTGCTGACTTCCTCGGCCAGGTCCTGTCCAACGCCCACCATCCAAAAACATCTCCTACGTGTACGTGGCAGATGGGAAGCAGGAGGCAGAGTGGGGCCAAGCCTTTAGAAGAGCCTTTTTCTCCTCTCATTTGCTAGGTTACAAAGCACAGCCTTCACCACAGTCCTGGAGATGGGTACTGGGAGCAGTGGTTGCAGAGGACTTCACAGTGGGTTTGGCCAGGAAGAGGACAGGGAGCGGAGACTGCAGGCATTTGGGGCGCAACAGCACAGCGGCGCGAGCACCCTTAGTGACCCGTAAGAGCACTATTCTCATGGCAGCTCCAAACCTCTGCTTCCACTCCTTGGGGTGAATAATGCCAGTTTCCACTTGCAAAATAAACCAGTTCTCTCTTCAAATGAGCCTGCGTTCCCTGCCCGCACCTACAGCAAGTGTGTGCGCTCGATTAAGGGCTCAGTGTGGCTCTTGCAATGTGGGAGATGCTGCTTTGCACAGAAATCCATGAAACGGCATTCTTTCTTCAAGTGGATTTTGCAGTTCTCTGCAAGCCAAATCAAACATTAATAACATTCAATCAACATTTCCATATGTAGATATTTTTATCAAACCGCATTCTCTTTCATTATTATTTTTCAGTACCTCTTTGGTCTCTTGCACGTATACATATTGAGCAAAGTAAATAGCAGTGTAGCTTTATGAAATGTTACTTAACATTTATGAGTGTTTTTTAAAGTTTCTGATTTTGTTGCTCTTGCCAGTACCAGTAAATGTGTTTGAAGTCCTTCACATGTTGCTTTGTTTATAGTAGAAACACCAGATTTTGCTGAGGAGCACATCTCCGTATTGAAAAAAAGAAGCTGAAGTTTTATTAAATAAAAGCCTTCAGAAGAGTCAGTTGCTCCATAACAGTTGTGTGCAAGAAAAAAAGTTCGTGTCCATTTTCGTTAATGACCTCATGAGTTTTGCTAGTTAAAACTGAAAGCAAAAAACCAGGACTGATGCTTAACTGGCAAGAAGCCAGCACAATGAAATTAATAACATATGTTGAAGAACCCATTTGTAACAATTTTTCCATTTAAAAAAAAAAAGTGGCAGCTTAAAACCACTGACAGAACTGTCTTTTCTTTTTTCCTTTCTTTCTCTTCTTCCCTCCCCCCTTCCCCTTTACTACATGGGACACTTTGGCTTATGTCCAACTGTGCGGTACCAAACTTGTCTCAGAGTTCAGATTAATGCTTTATGCAATTTTAAGTGACCCTCTTGCAGCTGCTGCTTAGGGGAATATTGTAGTGAATGTGTTTGCTCTGAGGAGCTGGTGGCAAAACTAAGGATGCAGCAGCCTCCCCTTGGCAAATACCAGATGTGGCATACGCTGTGTTCAGCCCATCCTCAGCACTTACCTTACTCCTGAGCAATGTGTGGGGCACTGCCCAAGCTTGCTGCCATCCAAACACAAATTCAGCTGTAAAGCACTTGGCTTGTGAGTTTTTTGGCTTGGTCGTTCTCTCGTCACATGCAAGTGAATCTTATTTATTGATACCTGCAGTTCAGGTAGAGAAGCGAGGACCTTGGTCCCAGGAAAGTTGCTGCTGTTATTACCCTCTGGGATATGTCACCTCCCTGTATTTTGACCTTCCTTCTGAGCCATCATTTTGTTTTCATTGTGGTTGGGTTTGGGGTTTTTTACTACCCCCTCTGGAGACTGTACTGGACGTCCTTCAGTGCAAAGCACTCTCCTTACTAAGTTCCCCTTCAGATTTTCTGTGTGAAACTCCAGGCACACTGGGACTTCCTGGCACTGCTGGGATTCTCCCACTGAGAGGGTTAAGTACCTACAATGGGTTACACAAGCCAGAACTGGTTTTGGTTATTAAAGCTGATGGGAGAAGAGCATTGGGTTTTGAGAAGTTACTGCTTGGGATACAGGAGACACCTTGGGTTTTCAGAGTGGCCAGTGAGTTGGAGAGGTGCTTTAAGGATACCCTGGCAGTTTTCAGCTGGGCACAGGGAATGACAGAAGAGGAGGATTCCCAGCTGTGGGAGTGCAGTGAGATGCCCAGGGGGGAGACATTGCCTGGAGGTAACTAGATTATGTATGGGGAAGTGAATGAGTGGGTTGATAAGGGAAGAGAAGGGAATGAATGAAGCCGCGGGTGTCCAACAGGATGCAGGTATTGAATGATGCTGAAGACGATTCAGGAAGCGAAGCAGCACTGCACAGCGGGTGGAGACACGAAACAGGCAAAATAAGGAAAAAGAGTTAAAGTTGCCAGATACTACAAATGAAATGGAAGTTTTCTAGGCAATTAGTGCTCACAGTGAGCTGGGAAAACAAGTTAAAGCCTTTGTAATAGTGGACTGAATTCCTCTTTGTGTAATCTCACTGACTTCAGTGGGTTATACAGGGTGGTACTGTGCTGAATTTGGCTCCAAAATCAAAATACAGTTAAGTGTGGCTATCGTGCTGTGCCCTGACTTGGAAAGAAATTGCAAGGATTGTGGATAGGAAAATCTTCAGTCATCAGTTCATTGTATGACTTCAGTAGAAAAGGAAAACAGGTGGAGCAGAGTGGGGGGAGAAGACTGAGTGTATGAATGAGGAGAGAAATCCAAATTAGTTCCAGTGTTTGGAGACTGTATGAGGTGCTAGTTCCATTTCCTTGCAAAACTGGACACTTTGGGTCTCCTCACAGAAAGTATACCATTGCTCTGGAGATGGGACAAAGTTCGGGAAACATTTGAGAGACTAAAGCTGTTTTCCACCAGAGAAGGAAAAACAAGATAACACTGTGCAGTATTTTTATAACTGGTGGTCTGCACGGGCTTCGTTAACACCTACAAATATAATTTCTGATAGAAGGTAATAGGCACAGCAGGTGTTTAAGATATACTTAGCACCAAGAAGAATGGAAACTTTTTAAAAGGTTTGGACAGTGAGAAGGTGTCTAGATCACAGGGTAATCACAGCAATGGCTAACCCAGCCATCTAATATTGTTTAATATTTGCATTGCACCCTGGCCAAGGTGCCAGTCAGTTACAGCAATGCTGCTGTTCTGAGCCCTGCACGTGGAATTACAGAATGTGTCTGTATAGGCTGTACACTACATTTTATTAAAAAGTGGCTGAAAATTACGTGCAAAAATGACAATACAGAAAAAAAAAGTGCTTACAGAAATGTTTAAAGCACAAAGTAGAGGCTAGGTTGAGGAAATTTTGAAAAGGTATTGCTTTTCAAAAGGTGTAGGTAAGCCAGCTCTAGGTTTTTAGGTATGATGTATTTACAAGGGCACACGTTATAGTTTCTAGGTATAGAAGGTCACCTTCTCTTCACTGTGACTTACTGTGCATATTCAGGTTTAAGCCACATACCTATTAATTTTGAACCTCCTTCTTATTGTAATTTCATGGTTTTATTACTGAATATCTGTTATTCTGTCTTAATTAAAAGTCTGACTTCAGGAGCCAGTTTTTGCAATTTTCAGCAGTAAACTGAAAAAATGTATTTCTAAGTGCATATGCGTTATCATATATAAGGCTTCTCAGTGTTGCCATCAAAAAGAAAAGGAGGTAACCAATTTGTGTCAAACTGAAACAGAAATTTGTGGGTGAAATAACAAACAAGGAAATGAAATAAATCATCATTTGTGTAAACATAAAGGTTTCACAAACCACAGTGAAACATCTTCAGATAGGTAAGTCCATTGTTTGATTTCAGTTTAACCTTCATTCATTCTGACATGAAAAAAGTGGGGTTTGAAACAAATTAAATACTTTTACAATTATTTAACAAATCTCTATTTTTCAGCAAAACTATTAATGGAATTAAACCTTCATTTGCAAATAAACTCAGCCCCTCAAAACTTCATTTTTTTCTGACAATTACTTAGATTCCTTTTCTCTCACATTTGACTGACTTAGTTTTTTGAGAGAAACATGATTGAAAGCCTGATCTCATTCAAGTCAATAGCCAAAACTCCATTGACTGCAACATAGTCAAATTTTGTGTACGCACTGAATTACTCAGGAGAGTTCTGCTCAATCATTGTCTGTTCTTGTCTCCTTCAGCTGGTCATGGAAAGTGCAGGCACAGCACCTGATTCTCAGTACTCGACTTCCAAAGTTAAATTAATCCAACTTTTAAAAGGAACTCTGTAGAACAGCCTTTTCATTTTCAAGGTAGTTAATTGGATGAAAACGAAACTGAGACTCCATTATTCTGCATTTTACTTTGGCAATTTTTAGCCCCTCTTTTTTTCCCTTTACTTGAAAAATGCATAACATTAACTTATATTCACAGATTTGCAAATCTCTCTTTTATATAACCATTAAAACAGTTTTTCTTAGACTTCTGCACATTACATAAAACTGTTTTTATAACAGTAATTTATTAGGTTAAGTTGGAGAGCTTTTACTGCTCTTTATGTAAAAAGACTGGACTGATTTTGGATCTCTTTAATGTGGCCCTTTAGATGTAGTAGCTCTGATATTCGAACTTTCTTGGAATGTATGCCCAGTAGCTTGGTAACGTGCAAAATATGCCAAAGAAGTACCATTCCTTTCAGAAAAAAAAGGGCATTGTGCTCTCCTACATTCTTGCACTATGCATAGCCCAAGGAGTAAAAATGCTATGTGAGTCTCCATGGAAAAAGGGTCTGATGACCCAAAAGATTGTTTTTGTGGCCTTCTGTGCTGAGTAGATCTGTAGGCCACAGTAAAAAGGGTGGGTCAAATTGGGAAATCTTGTCCTAAGAAGAAACACTGAATTATGTTTTACTCTTAAAAAGGCTGAAATGCAAAAATGCAGTCAGAGATCTAGTGTAATGTAATGTAATTAGAGATCTAGTGGCAGGAGGAAAGTTCATCCCATAGGAATCCCCTATGTAAGGTCATGTCCTTTCCACCTCACCTATAGGATATCCTGCAAGAGACAGCTCTATGTCTGTTACCATGTAATTAATCTAACTAGACCTGTAAGAAACTACACACTGATCAGGTTAGGAAAGTAATTTAGGTCTAACCAGTCATTGGCAAGCACGCTGTGCAATGATCCAGTCTTTCTTTCTTTCATACATAATTTTAAGGACAGAATCCTCTCTTTGACTCAAATAATTTAGCCTGGTTCCATAATGACTTTGTAAATCCAGAGTGAGGAGACATGTCCAAATCTTCTTTTATTTTTATTGTTAATTGAAGAAAAGCAGCAATGCAATATGGAATTTTTTCCCATGGCCAAGTCTGAAATGAAATGTTGAGGTGATAAAACATAACTATATCCATTTTTTAACTGTATCCAAGACAGCAAAACTCTTACTTTGTGTCTCCAGGCAGGTGGTTTGGCATATAAGGTGTTCTTTCCTTTCTTCATTTCCTTCCTTTCAGGCTGGGAGAGCACTGTTACTGTTACCCATTCGGCATCTCTGTGGTGAAGCCCAGCACAAGACTGCCACAGGAATTAGAGGTCATCCTCTGGCTGAATGAAAATCCTAATATGATTAGAGCTGACTACATTCCCTTTAACACTGAAGCTGGCATAAAACTTTTCCCCTTCAGGAATTTCTATAGTTTTCCAGTTTCCAACTTTCCTTGTCCTCTTTCAGTTGTTTGTGGGACTGTGCTTTAAAGTTGGATCAGTGAGGTGATATTAGTTAAAAAGAAGCCCTTAATTTTAATGTTTACTGAGCATTACTTGACTCTAGTCATCCCCTGCTTTTACACTTTTGGGGGATCTGTTTGACCTGGATAGCAAAGACACAATGTGCTATCAAGTCCTGTGGTAGAAAACCATTTCAGAGCTAAAATTGTCCAGGGATCTGGAAAATGCAAGCACGTAGCCATATTTTCAGCTTTTGATATTGTGTGTTGAATGATTTAATGAGATGTTTGTGGGTTACTTTAACTGGGGCTGAATTCTGGCTTGCACTTTGTGGTCTGTGTTGTAAATATGGAACCAAGCTCTCCAGAAGCGAAAGTCAGCTCTGTATAGCATGTGTGATCTAACATTAGGCTTAAGTCATTTTAACTTTTGCTGAACTCCGCTAACTAGCCATTTTAGGGCAAAACTGCTATAAATAATACAATTTGCAAGATGTAAATCAAAGTTGCAAATACTCGCTTTAACCATTCAGCCTAACAAGGAATCAACGCTGCATACTGTAGCTGAGATGAATATCTAAATTAATAGGAATGCCCCTACAGTTCAGCCTTACAGATCAAGTTGCCTGGCAGGAACTGTAAAGCAAAGTGAAAGATTGAGATAAAATATAAGTATATTCATTCTCTCTGGCTTTTGAAATTGCTGAAAATATGAAAAGTGATAATGAACTTTATAAGCACTTCCCGCAGTATTTCACAGTCTGTATTTCATTTTTGTGTTGTAATAAGTCTTTTCAGTACCAAATACTTGATTGCTTTTCACTGGTGATTTATTTGTTTTTAACGTGAAATTCAGGACTTGACTAATACACCTCACCACTTCTTTTTAAAAAGTGAGCTACCTTTTAAAGAAGCACAGAAAGATTTATCATAGAAGTTGTGAGTTGTGAGTTTTGTCGCCTTTTAAAAGTGAAGACATGGGGTGAGGCGTTTTTTAATAGACTGAAATTAAATAAATGCTGCATAAATATATGGCTACTAAAGTGGAAAAAACACAACACATACTGAAAAGGGAGGCCTGATATTTTTTTTTCTTTTTAGATCAGGAAATCCTTACATTAAATATAATTTTTCATCCTCTGAATTCCTTTTGAACTGAAACAGTGAAGAACCAACCTGTGTGAATGAGGATATTATAACACTATCACTTCATGCTTGAAATGCTACCTACTGTTTCTGATGGAAAAGTCCTCTACAATCATGGCATGTAGCATCAATTTGATTTGATTCAATCATCTCTTACTGTTTACACTAATAAAAGTTGTAGCTTTGTTAATGCTGTGTTCAAGTAGGTAGGCAGAGCTAATCACATCCCCTAAAGCAGTCTCTTACCTCCCAGAAGGTGAGTCTCTTTCCACCATCACAGAAATGGCCTCTAATTTACCTGGGATGACTTCTGCTGATTCATGTAGGATTCAGGCTTGTCCTTAAATCCTAGAGCAGGTAAACAGGCCAGGAAGAGGCAGTGCCTTTGGCAGCTCTGTTGCACAGTACATAATGATTTACGCAAGAGAAAAAGAAAATTATAAGCAAAAGTGTAGCTTCTGAACTCAAAACTAAGAAAAAAACAAATGTGAAGGATTTTCTCATTTGCAGCTTTGATGACTTACAAAGACTTGTGGCGTTATTTCAGCAAAGCATTTTGGCATGTGGTCAGTTGTAAGAGGGCAAGTTCTCCTCTACTCAGCAAAGCACTTGAGCACATGCTTAACTTCAACCATGTTAAATGGCTCTGCTGAAGTCAAATGAATGTAAAATGATTTAGAGTAAGACTTAAAGTTAAGTCCATGTTTCATAGATTGATAGCATTTAAGTACAGGAAGAATGATAATAATCATGTAGCCTGACCTCCTTCATAACACAGGACCAAAGAATTTTGCCAAGTGTTCCCAATATGAAATCCACTGCTGCTGCCTGAACTGTAACTGCGCTTTCAGAAAGACAGCCAGCTTTGATTTAGAGACTTCACAGGAGAGAGAATCCATTGTATTCCTAGAAAAGATGGTTTTTCAGCAGTTAAGATCCTTCATTGAAAAGAGCTGTGTGCTTGAATGCTAATCTGAATTTGTTGAGATTCAGCCTCCAGCCATAATGAGCTTTTCTGTTAAGTTAAAAAGTCAGATTCTCCAGTTTTCTTTCTTGAGAAGTATCCTCAGGCAATCATTATATCAGTTCTTAATCTGCACTTTTTAGTGGATAAATTAAGATGCTTTTTTTCTCTCACTTCTGTTACTGAAGTTGTGTTTGTAGCTCTTTCCTGAACATGTTCCAAATTGCCAACATCCTACTTAAATGTGTACATCAGAAGTGGACAGAGACATCCCAGTAATAATCTTACTAGCTGTCAGTAATCCATAGTAGTAAAACTCCTTTGTTTCTGTCTGGTAGTCTTCTCCTGTACATACATTCAGGACAGCATTTGCCGGCTCAGCCTCTGTGTTGCCCTGAGACCTCTTGCTCTTCTGTTTGCACAGCAAAACCACTAAATCCTTTTCTGAGTCACTTTGTGCCTAAAGACTGTTGACCATGCTGTAAAACTAATCTGTATTTTTCATTCTTAATGAAAGGTCTTAATTAACCATCTCATGTAGCATTTAGCAGCGATACAGGTGAGGTCAACTTACTAATCAGCCCAGATTTCTGTGCAGTACTGGTATGTCTTCCTCATTACTCATAACTACCAATTTTGGTGTCATTTGCAATGATTTTTTATCTTCTTCTATACCCTTTTAAAGAACTGAATCCTATTGAGCAACAAATCTATGCTAGAAATGTGCCTATTTAATAATTATTTATTATGTATATTCCCTTTTTTGAGATGCATTGCCCGCCAGAGGAGAGGAAGAGAGAATAACATATACTACGCTGTTTTGCATAAAAATAAAATTGACTAGTCCCTAGTGTAAAAGAATGAGCCAACAAAATACACAATGAAAAGTAAAAGAGACCATAAAAACTCTTTCTTATTAATTAATAGTGTTGGTGGAAAATTTTTCATCCTGAAGTTAGTTATTCATGTGAATTGCTTTAACAGTAACTATTTCCTGTGGCTTTCATCACATGGTTTTCCATGAGAAAGTGAATTGTGTGATTGTGGGTGAGTTTTCCAGATTTAGGGGCTTTAGTTAATATCATGGAGAAAGGCTCTTAAAAATACATGGAGATTTGAGAATCGATTGATTTCACTACAGATCGCTGATTGAAAAGAGTCAATGTGACAATGTAACAGCGAGAGATTAATTTTAGCTTAAGAAATAACTATGTCACAAGTGGTTAGTTTTTAATTGCCATTCTTAGATGTGATTATTTCTCAGTTGGCTGCTTTCCCCTTTCACTTTCTTTCTAAATTAGAATTATTAGCACAAGAAACAAAATGGACTTTTACATCATATGTGAAAAACAGGCTCAAGCCTGACTGACTCAAGCCTATTTATGCAATCTTTCTTTAACTGCTGAATCTCATCGGCTTCGATATATGAACAGTAAAAGCTCATTACTGGGTGAGATATTAAGAAGAGAGCCTCCTAAATACAACCCTGACACTTGAAAGAAAGGAGTTTTATAGTCCGCCAAGTCACTTGCCTCCTTGCGCATTTTGCTTTTCCTCCTTGTGTCTGAGTTTTCAATTTATAAAACAGGAATAATAATCTTACCTTCTTTTATAAAGTGCTTTGAGCTCTGCCATGGAAAAGTGCTTTGTCAGAAGCAGAGTTATTATGCAGGCCCCCTAGCTTCAGTCTTTTCAGAAGGTGGTTTTACTTTGGGTAAGGACACCTATGTGGTTGCTCCGTCCTCTGTTGGGCAACTTCTAGATGTTCCTGTGCATGTTCACAGCATCGCAGAGGAAAGCTGGTCTAGGAGACTGGCAGACCAGTCTGTAATCTAAAAGATGAATTTAAACAGAGAAACGGCCATTTATTTCCCTTTCCATAAGGTCCAAAGGTGAGAGCGAGGGACTATGACACACTTGGCTTAGTTTTTGTACAAAACCCCCTCCACCCCGAAGCAGCTCTGTTTTCAAATAGCAATTATTATTCACTGTAGGGGAAGGAAAGGGTGTGAAGTAGATGAACACCGGAGACTCACACAATGTCCAGAAAACTTTTATTGCTGGAGGAGTGCAGGGTGGAAAGCAATAAAGATCGAAATCCTCAACTCTTACACAAACTGCAGCTTACCAAGGAATAGCTCCATCATAACCACAAAACCCCAAACTCCCTCCCTGCTTCCTCCTGTTCCTACAGCCTCCAGGGCTTCAGTGTGCTTTGGGCTTGCTTTTTTTTTTCCTTGCCTTTTTTTTTTTTTTTTTTTAGAAACATATATCATAATGTGTTTTCTTTCTTTTTTAATAAAAATATCAAAGGAATACTTATCAATGACTGAGGAGGGAGAACTGCGGTGCAGTCTATTTTTTAACTGGAACATGCACCATGCTGTGACACACTCATCCAGGAGCAGGAGAAGATTGATGGCTAGACATGTGGAGAGAACTGCCACTGATTGAAATCAGACAACTGCAAGCTGTGAGGGAGATCCAGGGGAAACCATTTTAACCACAGTAGTCCAGTCTTAGCACGCTTGGACAGGGTCTTTCCTCTGTCTGAAGTCTGCACTGCAGGACACAAAGAAACTAGGCAGTACAGTGAGGCCAAAGGCAAAATATGAAACTATGACAACTTGGAAGATATATGTGTACGTCTCTATCTATCTCACCTCTGTAAATTATTTCCTTCACTAACAGATAATAGATCAGAAATTTCATTCCTCAAGTACCAGTCATCTTCTTACACCCTTCAGATTCTTTTGCAAAGACCAGAAGAAAGAAAAAAAAAAAAAAAAGCTTTCAAGTAGGAAAAAAAAGAACTGGAGCAGTACTAGAAACCTGATTTTCAGAAGTGCTGAGCACCTGGAGTGTCAATTACAGTTACTGGGAGCTGGAGCTGTTCACTACGTCTAAAGACATCAGACTTTCTGCAGCACAAGATCGTGAAATATTTACTTAATTCCAGTTTGGAAATGTATCTCTTATTTGCAGTAAAACAGGGAGAAATAAAAAAAGTGATGTGGAAGGGAGCGTTCCCCAGCACCCATCACTGGGGCTGCCGGGGTGGGTGTTGGTAGCAATTGCGCAGCCATGCACTTGCACCGAGACATTTTTATTTCATTACTGGTGTCAGTTTACAGCCATTAGCTAAGCAGATTGGCCTGGACCAAAATGCCTTCTTTTTGTGTGCGTGCTTGTGTCTTATCACTAGATCTTGCTTCCATTATTTAAGTCTTTTTAAAACAAAAAAAAAGGAAGGAAGGAGAGAAAAAGAAAAGACAAGAAAAGAAAGGCTTTACGTGCATTATGTTTTGTGGCTTGTCTCTGTCCTCTAGCCAGAACAGTCTGAAATAGGTTTTATTGGAAATCATTACTTAAATTCCAGCACTGAGGAGAATATTGATCTCTTGTGCATAATGGTTACCAGACCGCGGAAAGTAGCAGAGAGGGCTCCAAGCGGGCCGACATAATGTCAGTGACAATTCATTTTTTTTACCAGTTAGGATGCTGGTTTAATATCCTGCAAAAGGCACTTAATGCCAGCCCTTTCATACCATCTGTCCAGTGCCGGTGGCGGGGGGCTGCTCCCGGGACGATGGGCTGGCAGGCGTGTTGGAGACCTGCTTGGCCAGAGGCTGCTGGCAGAGCCCCGGCATTCCCCCGGCACCCCGCACGCGCTCACCAGCTGTCCCAACTTTCCAAGGCGCTCCTCAATTTTCTAAATATGTGCCACATAAAAATAAAATTTCGAACAGCGATGCACTGAGGAGCCCCATGCCTGCAGCACATAATTCATTCATGGTGTCCGTAGCCCATTATTCCCACATTCCTCCCGCAGAGCTATCAATTTCATCTCCGGCCAAACTGGAATCCAAATCTTGGGAGTGCAGCGAAGTGGCCGTGGTGTGGGTACGCTGCTTTCCTTCCCCCCCCCACTCTTTCTTGACTGTCCCTTTTTTTTCCCCACCCTGCAAGAAATGTTACATTCCTTTTATGTTTGCAGGCATGAGACTCTTGGAAAGAGCCACGTGAGTAACTCCAGCTTCCCAGATTTGGTAGATTTCAGGGGAATAAAAATTTGCAACTGTCCATCCGTTAGATGCTGAACCACACAGAGAACACTACGATCTTCTTCCCAAAATAAAACTGCCAGTTGTTCCATGCATCTCTCACCTACCAACTCTCATGGGAATACATGGGAAATCAATGTTTTGCTAATGAGGTTTCTGCTCATCTCATAAATTGTGTGATGATTTCTATAAGTTGCCCTGTGTTTGTCATTTCAGTAACCAGAGGCACAAAAGTTTCCACAGATATCAGTGGCATTTAATTAACATAGCAACTTGGACACCTGCACCAGTGCTGCAATAAGCTGTGGAGAATGGTTTGTACTGCATTTAATCAAGCCAGCAGCTAGCGCGATGTGAGCACACTCAGAAGGGTACCAACAAACTACACCGTAAATTTGGCTCAAATCTCCTAGCTCTTTTTTCTCTTCCGAGCCATTTTGAAACTACTCCTAAAAAATTGTCAGAGAAATGCTCATCAATGCACTGCAACAACAAAACAACAACAAAAGGCTGCTCATGTGAAGCAAATTGCGACAGATAAAAAGAGGACTAATGAAGGAGCTGGCAAAGTAATGTCATCATGGACTTCAAGTCTGTTACCTGTATCCAGATCTACTATCTGCTTGCTATGTTTAGCAAACAAAATCCTTTTTTCCCTCAAAAAAAGAACATGAACAGCTAAAGTTTTTGCACCTCTTGGTAACTTAAAATAAATATTAAGTGAACAACTGTGTTTAACCAGTAATAGGAAAATCAATAGCAGTGGATCTCAGATATCCAAAACCCATCTAGACACAGTGCTGGGTAACCAGCTGTAGGTGGCCCTGCTTGAGCAGGGGAGTTGGACCAGATGACTTTCAGACGTGCCTTCCAACCTCAACCATTCTATGATTCTGTGATTCAGATGAAAGACATGTAAAAATGTATTTAATTGGTATTAATGTGGTTGCACAGAACTACGCATTTCTAACACAGGAGCACTTAAAGGTCAGAGTCAAATGCTAATAATTTGAGACAGACAAAAGGTTATTGTTATTCCTATTTTACAGTGTGAGAAGAATGTAAAGACCCAGTGTTAGAATTCATCACATCTAATATTAGCTATCTCAAAGCTAGGCATTTAGTTTAAGAAAGAGATCTAGGCTCTTCTGTAGTCATGTGTCTATAAAAATAGCAGAGGTTGCTGATATGGCCCATACCTCTTGTGTGGAGTGGACCCTGAGGCAAAGATCTCTCTTCATTCATGCTCAGGGTTTGTCTTGGAAGGAGCCTGGGAGAAAATTAACAGCTATGCGGAATAGGCTACCAGAGACATACAGCTAGAGGAGATTTAGTCCATGCAGAATCTAGAAAGGGGAGTGAAATATCTTCTGGCTGTAGTATGATGAAGGACAGAGCCTAAGCAACTAGCTTAGAGCAGAAATTCCCCTTCTAGATGGTAAAGTTAGGTGAGAGGGATCTGGGTCCTGATGACTTGCTTAAGGAAGTCAATCTCATAGAAAGTCCAGGGCAGAAATAGAAGTTGAATTATGTTTTCCAAATTCCAGTTTGGCAAGACAGACTTTTGCTAATGATGATCCTCCACTATGAATATTTATAGGTTCTTGCTTATCATTTTCCGAAGCAGAAATTCAGTAATTTAACGCAGTCTTTCCTGGTTTTCCCTGGATTTTCTTTATTTTCTTTCTGCAGTTGAGAGGCATATGGAACATGTAAATGATACAGTAATCTTGTGAGAATTCATATGTGGTTTCCAGAAACAGACATGTTACAGAATCATTACACTATTAGTGTCTATCTGTGGTCCTCTAAAAATCATTACAGCTTTTAAAGAATTCTAATTAGGCATGTCTGAAGCACCAAATCCAGGTGGATTTTCACCCACTTCCAATAATATGGCCGCTTTGAGCCCTCGCTGAAATAGATCATATCTCTGGAATCTAGCTGCAACGGAGATCAGGTTCTGACTTATCCCATAACCTCCCAAAATAAAGTTAAGTTGCTCTGATGCAGCCTGTTTTAAAGCTCTGTGGGGCTTACAGCTGTGTGCCTGTTAACATACCCTCCAGTCGCTTTCATTCAGTAGTTACAAAACATAGCATTAAAACAAAGAGGAGAATGATGAGATGGGTCATTCTTCTCCTCTCTTTCCCCTGCAACTATTTTTTTAAGACTTTCTGGGTTTGTTTTGTACTTATATGGTAATTTCCTGCACACACCTATGGAATAACGCTGTATCATCAGCATCTGCTGCTCATCTCATGCAGTATGGTACCTCAAGACTAAGGGGGAAGAAAAACCTATTTCTATCCTTAATTTTGAACACAGTCATTCTTTTCTTAACAACTGTTCCAAGATATATATTTTAAGGTAGCAAAGTACCATGTCCATAAAAAAGGCCCTGTCATCAATTTTGTACCTGAATCTACATTATATCAACAAATCTCTGCTACTATTAAATCTTTCTGATGAGCTAAACTAAAGTAATCTTTAAATACCACTTCAGTGTGGCCGGGGGAAATGAATTCAATGAAACAAGCTCAGTGGTTTTGGTTTTCATACAGATCACATCTCTGCGCTCAATGTAAAGAAGAAAAGATTTGGTGGAAATACATCATATAGTATAGCTGCACCAACTTTAAACTTTCAAATTTATACCCCTACTCCCCAGTTTCAAGACTGGACTGTATGTTTATAGTAGCCTTAAATGACTTAACAGGAAGAATACAAGGGGCTTGTTTCACAGGCAGTTGGTATAAGGACTCATTGTATTGTATAAATCCACGTTAATGTATATCATCTACATAATAAGAAGACTCAGATTCTCCTTAGAAAGCAGTAAACAAAACCCCAAATAACATTGCAGTCAATGAGCTCTCTGGGACCGGGATTTCACACAATATATTCCTGATCCTCCCAATTCAATAGACTTCAGAAAAAGACAGTAGGATATTCTTATAGCTGAAGTCATCCCTTCATATTTTTTTTTTTTTAAGCTTGGGTCATTTCAAAACCAAAATCACTGCTCATGGTCTTAAATCTAGGCAAAATCTAAATACCCTGCTGGTCAGTCACAGTCTGTAATGTTAAGCATGTCCTCCTTTAAAAAAATCTGTGAGTACAAATGAAGTCAATCAAGACTCAATTTGAAAGATGATGATGATGATGATTATTATTATTACTACTATTACTATTATTATTAAGAAAAAATAATGTGAAATCTGCGAAGTTTTGGGTTCTGCAACCAAGCACATCTTTATATAGAAGTCCTCTCAGGTAGATAAGATGACATAGGAGACTTTTTTTGGAAGATCATTGTCTGATCTGATTCTGCTGTTGCTTTGCCACAAGAGGAACTGGGTGTAAGCAGAAACAACTTCAGTTTCCCAGTTCACCAAGAATTTTTCAGTTTAGAAGAAGCTGTAGTGGTTCTTCCAGACCCCCTCCCAAATCCCCTTCCTAGATTTAGAGGACACACATGTATTAAAACTGATGATAAATCTGCAAAGTTATTCTCAAAGAGGCAATGAAAATTCGTAGTATATTCATAGATATACTATGAACACACTCATCATTGCTTAATAAAAGCAATTTAGAGCATGAAAAAAAATTATATTCGTTCCAAATAGTTTTGGTCAGGCCATATAACCACAAATATGTTCATACCTCGGGGTCTTTTTTTTTATAAACTTTCTGTTATGTTGATATATGACACTCACTGGAGGTGAAACTTAAAAATGAAATCTTCACTGATGAAATCATTCAAAGGAATGAGAACTTATAAAAAGTTTCTTATCATAGCAGAACTGCCTAAAAAGTGACAAAGGCTGCATGATTTTTCACATGTGCCATTCACAGTGCTTTAATGAGGAACTACAAGTGTTTGGTGGTTGTCAAAACTCCTGTTTGTGGGTCAGGAATAGACTGGCCAGTCTGGAGACATATGAGCCTTTCTCAAACAATGTTTGTAAGACAAAGGACAGTGCAGGGAAATACGTCTGTTCTTACACTTACTGAGATATTAAACTGCAGGAAAAAAAAACAAACCATGGAACTCATACCCATCTGTATGCTCTTAAAATGGCTCTGTAATATACACAGCTTAACCAGGGATACATACTGAATCATATTGCATTTGATTTTCAAAAAAATGTAGTTATCATTAAAGGCAATAACAATGATGATGATCATCACCAGATCACCATATGCTAATGTTCTTGTTTCTATATTGTAGAAGAGATACATACTGAGCTAACCCCTGGTGCAGAGAGCATGAATGCTCTCATTTAGATCTGTGTGGTCAGCAGGGAAAATGGGCTTGCAAAGCTGCGGGTACAGCCTGTTTCACATGAAATATATTCCACACATCCCTGTGCAAACCAAGGCTGGAAATAATTTCAAGGCTACACAGCAAACTGGTGTCCATGCTATAATCATTCTGTCAGGCTAAACTGTACAGCCTGCAGGACTTCACAGCATGTGGGCCACAGTTTTAGTCTCAGCTCTGTGACCATGCTACTAAAATCCAAAAACCAGTAGGAATGACAGTAATTGCAGCAGGAGAAACAGTTCCCCAGTGATTCTACTAACAGGAAAGTCTATGTAAAGGAAAGTTAATTAGCATTTCCTGAAGATAAGGCTCAAGAAGTGAGAAAAAGATAGTGTCCAAAGGGTAAGTGCTTGAACAGGTAGAAACAACGCCGGTGACATATGACCTGTTTTTTTCAGCTGAAATCTGTAATGATTGTCATGGCTGTAATGCCATCACTCTCTGTTGCTCCAAATACTATTAACCATTTGATGCAAAAAGATCAAAGCAGCTGACAAAATATGATTTTTATGTCTCTAAATATCCAGCTTTATTATTACTTTTTTTATTACCATGTGACAACTGTTAGCTGAACCTGCAGCATTGTCTGTATGAACCTTATGAGCAAAGCACCTCAGATTGCCTTTACTGGGTATAAAAGCGGCTTAGCAATTTTTAGAAGATCCATTGAACAGGATCAGACTGTTGGATTTTGCTAATGAAGAGTATCAGGATGCAATAACCTATTGGATTTGCTGTGATTTAAAAGTGTTAGCCAATGAACTGTGCTGACATGGGAGCTCAGCATGGGAATTTTGCAACATGTTTCTAATGGTTTTGCAAACTAATGAAAAAGGACGTTGATGAAGGTTATGTTGATTGCCATTTGCACCTGTCTACCTCGTGGTTTCTCCTTTATACTTCGGATCCATTCAGGATCAACAGCTCCTTTAAACCAAGAGGAAAATGGAAATAGTGATGAGAGGTTAAAAATTATACAGTTATGGAATTAATTTATGAAAATGTTATCTCTTTTAGTCTTTCTAGACACTGTTCCCTCAGTATTAAGCACCTCAATGTTTATTTTGACTTGCATGTTTCCAGTGGCTTTTGGAAAACATATCATCCCTCTTAAAGTGCAGTGATAGTTCAACAGTGCAAAAGGAACGTTAATGTTATAATTCTCTTAAGTAAGTAAGTTGTGTAAGTAGTGTTCAAATTCCTACCCCTAATATAATTTCAAGGATTATATATAAGTAATTAACATTGTTAAGGGCCTTATTTTCAAAAATACCTTTTACATTTGAACCAGTACAGCATGTGAATGCAACTGGTTTCTTGTCTCTGAAACAGTAAATCCCAGATCCTGGAAAGCCATTTCATCCACCTGAGCTTCTCTTGGGGGGCACATCTCCAACTAAAATCCTGCATCCTCCCATGTGTGCAAGCTTCCACTCCTATAAATCTCACTGCAGTTCAGACTTTCTCCTGGCAGAACAGCAGAGAACGCTGTGCAGAATGATCTGCTCTTTGGAGCCTATTTTGGTGGGGAAAAAAGAGAACAAAGAAAAAGCCCCTGCACAAAATTCCTGCTCAGAGATCTCAGCACAGAGAACTGCTAAAGATGACAGACATTAATCCAGCCTAAGGTGATCACCTAAGATGGAACTCAGTATTTGTCAGCTGTAAAAGTCTAGATGTATTCATCATCTCCCCATATAGAAAGAATGAGGGCCATCCTGGCAAAGATAACCAGCCATCTCAATGCAAGTCACTGTTCTCTCATCACCATGACACAAAGGAGAGACAATGTGACAGAAGAGTGCCAACATTATTCTTCTGTTTGATTTCCTTCATAGTCCCATATCTGAACAAATGCAAAAAAATGCCTATTCCGTACCCAAAATTGAGGTAGGCTTTTGCATATGTCATACTTGTCAATATAATGAAGTCCAAAGGATGTCACACAGGTATTGCATCCTTTTCCAATATGCCTTTATTATGTTACAACATGAGAAAAATGTACCATGGCCAAGTATCATTAACCTGTTGTGTCCAAACGTTGCTTGTACAACAGCTCTCGGACCTCATTGACAAATGTATACAGGTCACAGAAATCAACTTCCCCATTTTGTTCATGGTATGCCAGCTGTATCCTTATATTCACGATAAGGAAGATGCTTCGTCAGTAGAAAACATTTAGAAGGTGTTATAGTACCATTGAGGCTAATACCAACATACAAAAGCATGTGATACTCTGCCACTAACACATTGCCATAAGCATGCTTCCCAGCACAACACTTTTGACTACACTTTTAATACATGACACTTTTACACAGCTTGTGAGAAAACACAGAAGAAAACTGTTGCCCAGATTAGCCTTTTTGACCTTTGGCACAGTCATTAAAGTCCTAAAATCTTCTAAAAAATCATGGTCAGTGCTGGGCTTACCACTTCAAAAAGGATCTAACAAGTAGACAATGGTTATAAAGGCAAGCAAAGATAAGTACAGATATGGAAACTGTTTTGCATAACAAGAGACTAAAAGTTTATGACTACTCAAGAGGAATCACACTAAAGATTTACAACGTAATTAATACGGAAGAGAAGTAAATCAGAAAAACCTATATATCTATTCTCAAGATGGTACAACACAAGGAGACACAGTGTGAAACTAAAAGGTGCCGAAGGAGAAAAGGGCTGATGCCTCCAGCAATAAAAAAGAAAGTTCTATCATTCTATTCTGTGGGAGTAGACCTGGTGCTCTATTTCCCCATCATGCTGAGGAATACCTCGTAAAACATTACCATGCTTATGGTAAAAAAGCATGTGGTGAAACACACAGTCTTCACCCCTAACACTGCTTTCACTGGGAAGAATCAAGTGAAGAAATGACAAAGCACCAACTTTCAGATATTTTACTTTACAGTCTTTGCTTCTTAGAGAAAACTGGATTAATATATTTCAAAGGATTGGGTTTTCCAAAGCATGACAAATGAAACATTGAGATAAAACAGTGAAAACAGTGTTTTCTCCCCCAGAATTGTCATACCAAGAGTTCTGCAGGGAAAAAAGTGTTAAGTGAAAGTGTGTTACCTTCGAAACGAAGGCCTGAATGAAACAAAAGTTAATCAAAATATTTTTTAATAGAACAAGTAAAAAATGAAATAGGTTTCAAAAGGGAAATATACAGTTGAGTGAGCAGAGCATATGTAATTCACACAGTTAGATTAGATGAGATAAAACTTTTATAAAGAGGAAATTCTTTATGCTTCAGGGTATAATCTGGGTACTAACTTCGGCTCAAGGTTAGGGAGAAACATCTCCAGTGCATGGCTTATTTTACAGTTAGCATTACAAGATGCCTACCTCTTCCTCTGAAGTATTAATGCTGCATTTCTTGATCATTTGGAGTCAGAAATCCAAGGTGGTGTCATCTTAGCTATGGGTAGAGTCTCAAATCTGATGGGAATTAATCATCTGCGATGTGTTCAGTATTGCATACCCCAAAGCAGCTGTTCAGGTCCCAGCCACAATGTTTGGAAACCATTGTGCCAATTACTGCTTAATACTTTTGGAGACTGAATTCTTCTATGGTTGAATAAAAGGACAATCCTGATGTTCTTCCCATTGTTTCACATAATACTATTTCTAGTTAGGAAACTGGCCTACCTGGAAACTCCTTATGAAATTGATCTGTTTCACATTTTGAATGCAGAAAACAGATGCAGTAATTAGAAAGTAGTCCTGAGTGAAATCTCTGTTCTACCTCTCTGTCTTGCTCTTTCTCTCCAAATATATATAAAGACATGTATATCCATATATACATATACACGTATAGATATATGTATTTAGAGAGAGAGAGAGGGAGATAAAGAGATAGATCAAGCTGTGTTGTAGGAACAGAGAGTAGGTGAGCACCAGCTATGTGTTCTGAAATCATGCAAATCCTTGTAAATTCCTCCCACAAACAGATAAATGAAAGAGAGTCTCATAGGCTACACACACACCTGAAAGAGGAGGGCACATATCATTCTGCTTGTGAAACATCTATAGGTTGATGTAAATTCTAAGGTTAGCCTTTTTTCTTTTCCAGATTTCCAGTACCTTGAACATGAGCTAACAAGTGGAGTTTCTGCTAACATGGACAGAGAGTTTTAATGCTGTCCAGCACAGCTCTCATTGCTGTCTTTGTAAGAAATCATTATGCGCTACTTCTCACAGGCTTAACCACAAACACTATGGCAGCTTCAAGTAAAGCCCCATGTTCTCCTAGCTTATGTCACTGCCTCTGCATTGTTAACTCTTTTATAGTATTTAATGGGGAGAAATAAGCCAAAATCTATATTTACAAGTCTTGTAAATGGTAGAACTGTATTTTATTGAAGAGAAGTTCTGACTCAAGACCATGTTGTTTAAAGAGTTTAATCTATTTGCCAAACAGCCATTTGACAAACATTATTTTTTATTCCCCCAAATGGTTTCTTCTGCAAGGAATGGAAATTATTAGGTTGGAAATTAGGTTGGAAAACAACCTTGACACTACTATCATAAATTGATACTTGAGTGCTTGATACAGATTCTAAAAAGCAACACCAATGAGTACAATAAATCTTACAAATCATGTTCTGAGCTACTTAAACAGGCATCAAAGTGACAAAAAGGAAAGAGGTTCTGTCCCAAATTAACTTTTGATGCAAAGTTGCCTAAGGAAATAAGTCATTAATTTTCTTCTCCCTGTCTACTGGTGGAAATAGGAAAATATGAGCTGTCACCAGAGCTGGAGGTGTCCAGAGGAACCAGCATGGGCATGTCATCTAGCACCACGAGATTAAGTAGTCAGGTCAAGATCCTGACCAACCATAAAAATATGCATGTATGAAAGGACCCTTTCTATCCAGTGAACAGGCTGATCCAAAGCCTGTGGAAATCCACATGGCTTCAACAGGCTTGAGAGCAAGTTCTCATGAGCTTCCTAAGACATTGCGTTATAAAGCCTGTCTTGCAGGTGAAACTCTTAAGGGAAAGATACCAGGAGATCTAATCAGCAACAGCTTTCATCAGACTTCCCAGCTGCCAAAACATTCTCCTGTGTGAAGTGGAATATCAAGGATTACAGGTTTCAAGAGCTCCCATTGACATCCTTGTCTACTTCACTGTACTCTATATACTTCCCATCACATGGGCTCTCAGGAGAGCAAATCACTGACCTTGGCAACAGCATCACATGGAGACCCTCTTATAAATGTGAACAGAACACAGCACAACCAGTGCATACTCTCAGAACTAAGATGGCACATGACAAATATTTCTCATTTCCTTGCTCTTACATAAGTCAGAATAGTTTACTCTAGTTTGCCTTTAAGATGCATTTTGTCTTCAAGTCAGAAAAAACACATCAGTTTCTAGCACTTCCCTTCTAGTGTTTTTTAATCATGTGGGTTTAAAACTTCTTTTTTGTTGTTTTTAAATGGAATTCCTTATGTCTAAGAGCACTACATTTGGAAGAGATTTATTTAGACATCTGAATTGACATGCAAGTCAAAAAATAGCTCTGTCTGTTTTTAAATGGGCTCCAGGTTGGAGAAAGTACTCCATTGCCTGCCTATGAACAGAGCAGCGAAAGAATAAAAATAAAGTACTTTCTGGCTCAGCTTTGTAGCCAAATCTTGGGTGTCTCTCTGTTGCACATAGCACTGCAGCAGAAGAAGGAATAGAATGTCTCTGTATATTAGAAAGCATTTTTTTATCTCATATATCACTGTCATTTTGGTGCTGTGATTCCAGAAAGTCAGCTAGTCTTCTACATTCACATCAACACAAATAATTTAAAATAATAATTTGAGGTGCCGTGTTCTTTTGTAATTTGTCTCCCCCACAAGTCCTTCTGCCTCTCCTTCTCTCCACAATAGATGGATAAAGCAGATGTGTCAGCAGTGAGCATTTTTAGCCAAATGCCTTGTTGAGTTCAGCCCAGGTGTCTGCCTAACGATGAGCAGAGCATTCCTTGTAGTGGCCTTGGTGTGTGAGAAAAGGATTTACTGTCACTACTTTCCAAGCTGCATAACAAATACTTATAAAATATTACAGCAAATAATAAAGGGACTGTTGTACACACCTCAGCTCAAAAGCAGCCATACAAAAGTAAGCAGAATGGCTGAAAAAGGAAGAGCCGCTTCAGAGAATATTGTCTGACACTTTTTTAAAACACCAATCAATGTCCACTTGTCACTGGCCATGAACAAACTACTTCTTGTGGGGATCGCTGGAAGAGGAAAGTTAAAATGAGAGCTGCTGGCAAGAATAGTAGAGAAACAACTGGTGGCTACAGAAATCTGCTTAGGACTCTGAAAACAAAAGGGTGACATCTGTCAGACTCATGTAGTCAAATAGAGAGCAAAGAGGAAAGGATGGGTCTGTGCAGATGGGGAAAGAGGGACTGAAGAGCTGGAAATAGGGGAAAGAAGAGTATCCCTGGGTAGTTTATAGCTGAGAGAGGAGCTGTATGCTTAGGGGTATGAGTAGCACCAGGTTTGACAGGCAGCCAAAGATGAACCTGTATGTTTGTAAGCAGAAGGCTAACAGAAGATTTTTGTAGCTGGTGAATGAATGATCTCAGCTGGGGAGGTTTAGGCAGTGAAGAGCTGGAGGAGGTGACGGAGGGATTCAGCAGTTCTGACAGTGGCAAATTTTTATCTGTGAAGACTGTAGGAAGGTAAAACAAAGGGGTCTCAGATCAGGCGCTCATGGAATTATAGGAAGATGGGGAAAACATGAGTGGACTCCACTTAAGTAGAGTCCTCTGGGCTATTTGATGCCTAAACACATAGCATCTGATTTCCAGAACCCTGGCGTGTTTCGCTTTGAAAACTGCATGCATTTCTAAACGGCACAAATTAAAAATGAAAGCTGAAACTTGTAACTGAGCAGCTAATTTGAACCTTTCAGGTAAGGGGGACACCCTTGGAGATGCTGAGGCTCCATCACTACTCTCCTAAAAGGCATGGTGTCTTTCAGGGTTAGCTTTCTGCCTCTGCTGTTGCAGAACAGCTTGGCTCTTTTGTACTTCAGAGCATGACGGGACTCCATTGTGTATCTAACGCAGGGACGCCTCGTTCAGTCTGCGGCGGCGTGACCTGAACTGACACTGTGATGATTACTGAGATTCATATTATTGAACTCCTTAAGTGCACGCTGCGGACTGCAGGGGGTAGGGAGTGTTCGGACGGCACACATCTGTCTATGTGATCAGAACGACCAATCTACTTTTATGGGATTCTTTTAAAACAAAGAATGATCTTTGTTAGGCCCTGGGGGGGCCCTTACCAGCAGCGTGAAGAGTACTTATTAACCATAAAACCATGTTTAAACTGACAGTATTCAATACTGCTGCAGGGGAATAAAAATCACCAGGCTTGCTTGGGTAAAGGTAACTCAGTGATACACGACCAAGAGACAGACACACACCAGAGACTGTGGCCCCAGACTTTCCAGACATGACTGCTACTCCTATTTTGCTAGGCTGGCTGCATCAGGAGTGGCCTCCCCATGCAATCTGGGCTAAATTTGGGTTCTGAATATTCAGTCAGTTAATTCCCTGACTTCATGTCTGCAGAACTTCACTAGAAGTACAGCTGATTTCAAAATCACTTTCATATTCCTATGCAGCCTCCACACAGATAATTACAGTTACTTTGTATCACTAGGGCTGGCCACCTTACATTGGCTGCCCTGTATAAAAGGGGAGGAGGTTTGGTCCCCCTGAAAAAATATGTTTTTCTTTTTTTTTTTATCCTTAGCTTTCAATTGTATCAACATTGAAAGAAAGGACTGAGACATTTTTGAAAGTTAAGAAAAATTCAGGCTTTCCTTCACCAGTTTGGGACACCACTCCCTTTGTTTCCATGTGATCTGAATATTCATCTTTAGCTTAGAAAGGGGTAATCTTCCAGAGCATAGTGGGACATTGGGGAAAATATGGAGAAGAAGAAATGTTGCATTTGGAGCAAAATGCAAACATGCTAAAAGGAAGCCAGAAAGGAAACAGGGAACAGGGAGTCAGATGGAATGATTTCTAAAACCTTTCTAAATGCTATTGTGTTGACACCGCCACCAGAACTGTCCCTCTGGGACTCAACATTTCACAAGGTGGTTAGGCTAGACATGCTGCAGCGGAGATACTTGTGTCTATCTCACTGTGCATTTCCTTCAAAGAGTGATATGAACATGAAGGCCTAAACAGGTTGAGTTTAGAAGGAAGGAAGGTGAAGCAAGGTGCAAAAAATTATTTCACCCATCCCACCCCATTTCTGATTATCATTACTCTTATACCTCAAGTTCTTGCTCTGCAGGAAGTCTCATTTTAGTCCTACTCAATACAAGTAGTCCCTGGAAGGTATTAAGGGCCAGACTCCAGAAAGAGCATATGATATATCTGTATAAATAGGAACTAGAGAGAGGCCTCAGTAACCATCCTCCACAAATCTGCATTCAAAATGGTATAACTCTTCTTTTTCATAAGCTCAGAATCAGAAGCATCATGATATCATTTTACAGCATCTGGGAAAGTTTTGTTATAGACAGATCTGTGTAAAATGATTCCATTTAATCTGAACCAAACTTCACTGGTGGGTTGGCAGTCCCATAGTAGATTTCTCTGGGAGTTTGAGCTGAGTCTGACATTTTGAATTTTCTTTCTTCACTGAGGTCACATGCAGGCAGGCAGGAGATAACACATACAAACTCCCAGCGTGGGAATGGAAAGGATAGCAAAACTTCCTGTTGTATAACACTGAAGAAGTATAAATGCATGGATATCTGTGAGTCCTCCCTGACAAATAAAGAATTTAATCTGTACCACAATACCTAGCAGTTTACTTTTCTGTGAGACTGCAAAACATGTCACAGTCAGAGTCGGAGGTGACAAGTACAGGTTTCATAGCTTATCTGCATAGTTTAAAGGGCAATTGAAGATAGTTAACAGCCTACAGCACATTCTAAAATTTTATAGAAAGCTGAGTAGAGATGTAGAATAAAATAAAATAAAATTGTTAATACTTAAGCCACATGTTTGTGTATGTGGAAGAGTGTGTACACAGTCTGATTACTTTAAAAATTGCAGTGACTATCAAATATAAAAGAACCTATCATCATACAATCTAAGGTCAGATATTGAAAGGAAACCACAGCAGAGGTCAAGAGCAAGTGCCTGAATCTTAAACTGGTAAGTAAGTCATTGATAGCTACAAAAAATTACTTAAATAACCCTAGGATATCTCATTTAGTTGTCTTTGTGCAACTAGGCGATACCCATTTCAATCTCTGAAATACTAGCTACTCTTATAGCCAATTTCTGCATCAGACCTTCTTCAAAATGTGGACAATGGCTGCTATTGTGCGTTGATGACACAAAGCACAAAGGAGGTTGAAGTTGCACTTTTTATTTGTGTAATTGCCAAACCAAGCCAATAGCAGTGAAGCAGCATAAGTTAGAGCTACGATATACCAAGAGTGGCCAATAAAAAAACCTGGGTTTGCAAGTGAAATCATCTATTAGTAATCACCATAATTAAAAATAGATTTGTGATGTATATTCCTTGGGGGGCTGCTGTGGTTAAAAAAAAAAGAATTCCCTTTATGCCTAGCTGTGAATGGAGTTCAGTTTGACAATGACTGACAACTGTCATGTCATTAGCCCTTTATAATCCTAACCACAGGCTTCCTCTCCTAGCTCCACCACAAAACTCACAACCAGGATAAGGGTTAGCTAGCTCCTTCCTTCATTCATGGTTGCTGCAAAGAATTCAGTCCAAAAGCAGCATCCACACTGCATTTGCCTTGAGCTGGAAACTGAAATGCATGAATAGGAGATGCCACCACTGTGGCATCTACTGTACTGCTCCAGGAAAGACAAGAAGGCTCCCTAAAGATTTGTGGGACTTATTTGGAAGTGATTACTGCAACCCAAAGCCCCCCAGTGCATGGTGCGGCTAGCAGAAGCTTCACGTAGCAAGTGCTGGGCTGAGCTTCATCACGCTGAAGCCCTGATTTTGGCCGGGGTCACGTGGCTGTGGTGCCCTCCATGAGGACATGAGTAGCGAGGTGGGACAGGGTGGCCCTGGAGGGGTGCTGGGGCAGCACCTGGCACCATGGGGAGCTCAAGCTGCCAGGGGCAACCATGGGCCAGGGTGTGGGTCAGCTTGGCACAACACCACTCCCCATGGCTGTCATTTAGGAGAGAGAAAGGGAACTGGGGAAACGTGCACACCTCAGAAATAATGGAGAAGCCAAATGCACCTTTGCCGCTGGGCTTCTTTTGCATTTCATTTCATTTCAATGAGACAGAATTCGTGTGAGTGCTCATCGTTCCTGGATGCTCCTAAAATCCTTTCCACGGACCTCTCCTTTCCCTCCAGAGTTAGTTCCACTTCTCTTGTATCCACATGACATAAAACCCCAGCTTCCCCAGTGCAGCATTTTCAGACACCCAAAAAGCACTTTCTCTGTGTAAATGCTTGGTGTTTGGGTTAAAAATAATAAGGATTAATAATTTTATTCCTAAAGCACTCCCCCTGCTGATAGACTCTGAGAGAACTGTACTGTATATTTAAGTTCATGATAAAATGTAGGAAAATGTAAGAATGGTCACTGAACAGACCTTGATAATCAGTTAGAGGGATAAAACAAGATGAAGAAAAGGGACTGAATCCCAAGAAAAAAGAGCAAAGATCATAGTAGGAAGTCATAAATACAGAATAATCATATCAAGAATTTGCTAAGAGGTGAGAGAAGTCTCTCACATTCCTCAGGAGAAAAAGGGACCTGTGACTTCAGAGCAGAGCAACTTCTGCAGCTTAGGTGCACAGCAGCACACTGCTAGCTGCCAGAGAGCGGCATTCCCCAAAATGGCAGCGCTTGGTAGAGGTTGCTGCATGCAAAAGGCTCAGTGTGTGCTGCAGTAATTCAACACATACAAGGCTCAGGAAGGATACCTTGAACGCTGCCAGGGCTCGGACTGCTCCCAGCTCCTAAAAGCCCTTCCCTGCCTACTCAAATCAAGCTGCTTCTTCTTAGGCAGGCCATGTAAAACAATCCCGTAACGCACTAATGGCCAGAAATGGCTTGAGCAACCGTGGATGTTGACAGCTCTGAAACACAGAGAAAGGAGTGGAGAGCATGGGAGAGGTGCGGAAGGGGCCCTTACTGACAATCATGATAAATGTTTGTGGCTTTTCTTTCACACTTGGAAGTGTAACAAACACCAGGCTAAGCATTCGCAGGTAGGAATTTGGGCAACCTTTATTTAATGTTAAACTCCATGTGTAATACTATTGTGTGGCTTTATTATTACAATCTGTTCCTACCTCTCCCTCTCCTTGCCCCTACTCCCCCCAACTCCCAGTGCACTAAGACATTGAAACCACGGATGCCCTGTTTCTACTGAAACCCTTCTCTCAAGTCTTTAGAAATAATCATGCATTTTCAAAGGATTGTAAAAATAGTCCTGGTAGTGTTCTACCCAGCTTTTATTTTCACAGGAACTATTTTTCATGATATCCAACAGTCCTTCCAGTTGGTAGCCTTGCCAAAAGATGGAAAAGTGTCATGATGGTAAGTCATCAGAAAAAAAAAAAAAATCAAAAAAAATCAGAAAGCTTTTCCAGGGCATTACCCAGATAATCCAGTCCACACATAGCTTTGCCCATGAGCAAGCAAACCCATGGACTGGAGCAGGTCTATGCACATGTGTAAATCGAGGCAGAATCATTCTGTTTGCAAGATCTGAGCTCTGCTTCAATTCTGAAACAGACTAAGATTCACATGGTTGTGATTCACATTGAATTTGAGCCTCAAATTTGAACGTGCCAGCTTGTCATCAAGCTAGCTGCCTTTTCTTTATTTTATTTTTGGCTTTTCCTTTGTCAGTGCAAGCTTCTTATGTTTCAGACATATATATATTTTGTGAGGCAGCTCAGCCTGCTGAGCCAGGATCTTTCATCAAGGAAAGAAAAATGCATTTAGAGAAAGAAGAAAACATTGCTTACTTTTTGGATTGCATCCAAACTGCCTGTGACACCTTTAAATACCATACAAGTAGTGCAATTGATCAAGCAATTGGGCTTTAAAATACACACAGTCTGATTAGCATGTGACCAAGCATAGCAGTCAATAGCAGTCAATAACATATCCTCATATGATTCTACAGATCTAGTGGTCTCTAAGGAATCTGTTCCTGAATCTTCTGTGTTTTAAAAAGTAATGGATTATGTTTTACAGCATAATTTACATTTTTAATGCAATATCCCTCCAAATTCTGTCCTCAAAACTCCTGGAAGCCAGGAAAGCATCCTGGTTTGATGCTTTTTCAGCTTTATTCCTCAGATCTTCAGAGGCAACAACCCCATCACCACCAAAAAAATCCCCAACCAAAAACTTGGACTTTGTCATGAAGATATTTTAAAAAACCAAACCCAAGCAATCAATCCATATTTTCTCATAGTAAAGCCAAAACAGCTCAGGTATTCCCACAGTGATGGGTGAGTAAAAAGAAAGGTGGTTACCCTTTCCACTTCTGCATCACCTCTACACTTTAGGCTCTCACTATGGGCCAAATGTTGTGGCAGAGCTTATCAATTCAGGCACCATGCCACACTGTCATGACTGCACGGCTTGAGGACAAGAGTAGGATCATGTCTGGACAATCAGGATTGGAAGCTGAGAAACTCACTACCATCTGTGATGGCTGTGAAGACATGACCAGTAAAGGAAGCTATATTTCTACTTCTCTTCTCTATGACAGCTCTGTGGAAGTAAGTTTCAATTAAGGGATGTAAACATAATGTGTGGCCTTGCTATATTCCAGATCTCAAATCTTGGCTAGGAGAGCTGGCCCAGTTTCCTCCAGGTGGGCTTCATCCCCCCCCTCCCCCCAGATCCATACTGATCATGCAGGATTAGCCCTGGGGACCATTTCAGTGAATAGAAGTCATGTATTAGGATTCAAACACACATTTTTCCTTTTAAAATCACTTAAAACTTGAGTGAGGAAAACTGAAAATTCCATCATGAAGTTGCAAACTGCTTTTCTACAGAACTGCTTCTATTAAATTTGTCCATTTCTCACAATTACAGTAGAAATAAAGAAAAGCTCGTGACCATTATGCTTTATTTTATCTTACTTGAAATTTCATGAACATTTTTCATTATCACTAGCACATAGAGAACTAAGACCTTCAGGATACACTAATGCATTGACAACCATGGAAAGGCCGAATAGTCAAGACCAGAATCTGACCTCTGTGTCTCCTTGTCAACAAAAATAATACAGTAGGTACACATTAAAACAATAGCACTTTGCTAATTTAATAATATTTATGTGAAATGTCATATGTGGTCAGCATACTCTGAACTATAAAATATTTTTATATGTTTAGAGGGTAGAACTGTACAAGGTATTTCATGTAGCATTTTATAGCATACCAATATATCTTTTAATATGTGCCGGAGAATCAAAGAGGTTTCTTGACTTCATTCTAAGTGATCTTTTCATTAGATGCTTTTATAATGTGGCAGTGATATTAGAACTTATCTCACTATAGTAGAGTTCATCGCCTGGCTCTTTTTCTCAACAGCTTCCTTCTGGCTAGGTAATGGTTTGAAAACTTGGGATTACTTCCAAAAAACATGAGCACAAGAGAGTTGTTCTAACTGAAAACAATTTTGCTAAATAGAAAAGAATGTTTCTATAAATATATATTAAGTGTAGAGTTCCATAATTTATTTGTGTGTAGATTAGTTCTGCTTGTGTGTACTGGATACTGTAGTATACTGGATGAAGTTCAGCCCCTTCATACGACTGTATTGAAGTCAACACAATGGGATAACTGAGAAGAATTTTCAGCAAATGATACCAGCTTAAATTTAATAAAAATAACACTAGGATAAATCCAGCCCCCAATTAGATAATCCAAACTTTCTTTTGCCTTTTTTGTCTTTTTTTCTTACTTTTTATTCCGTTCCTTTCCTTTCCCTTCCTTTCCTTTCCCTTCCCTTCCCTTCCCTTCCCTTTTTCCTGTGACTTTATGGTAAATGCCTCACCAGCTCTGCAGTCCTAGAAAGCATGACTTTTGGTCTGCCTGATGACACACAACTCTGTGTAGAGCATGACGATGAAACCTAACCAGTACTTGAGCTCTATGCAGACAGAAGCACTGTCAATTATGGCTGAGATATTTGACTATGTCCAATTTAAAAACAATAATGTAAGCAAGAGCAGGATTTGAACAGAGGAAAAGTCAGCAAAAACATAAACATGTCACAACTTCTAACCACAGCCACCAGAGAGAACACAAACAGCAAGTCTGTCCTTGGTTTGCTCTGTGTTTTGCTTTGGGAGCTTCTCAGACACCAGACTTTGATTTTTCCTAAGTAGGAGTATGTATATGTTTTTTTTTTAAGTGTATACTAAGGATATTTATGGATACCATTTCTATATCAAGTCATAACAACACAGATCTTTCTCTGGTATGAAATGCCTCTTTCAGTGAAGAAATGCCAAGTAACACTGGTGATTTAAAAGTCAGATTTGGGACCTCTGCCGTAGGTCAAACAGCTTTCCCATTTATTGGTACTCCAAATCAACAAAGTCCACATTTGCACATCTGTTTAAATCACCAAAATGATTGTTTTGTCTTATTTTGCTTGCAGACTAGGGCTTAAGATGCAGTTAAGGCTCTGTGCTTGAACTGTGTCCAAACCTATAAGAGTTAAAAGCATATCTGATGGTAAACTGAGGAAAAGTTTATAGAGAAGAAAAAATGGGACACCATTTCGGTCAAGCTTGTGCTTCAGGAAGCAGAAATCTATGATATACGACCTGGCATATGGGCATAAATTACTGTTATTCAGTTACAAGGTTCACAGTTTTGGCATCTCCGTCTTTCATTGCTCCTTATGAGTTTATAATGTATAGGTTACAGCCTTTCCTAGTAGGCTCTGGAAGACTTTTGCTATAAGGAGAGCGTTCATAGTATCTCTGGGCAGCTTGGGGTCTCTAACTTTGGTACATAGAGTTGCCCTTTGAGCAAAACAGAGCACGTGCTGTTAACTATTTCACTGTTACCCAAATGAAACTCATATATTACAGTCTTAGAGTAAAAATAAAACAGAACAACACAGTTTTAATTGCTATTTCTACAATAAAATTGTGGCTTATTTATAAGTTGGGATTTTATTACCTACTGCAATTTATACCCACTTTATCTGGAAGTTCATGGTGGGCAACAAATGACTGTTCACAATTTTTTTGGTGATTTTTCCATGAAAACATAACTGCATCTTAAAATGTGGAAAAGCAATTTATAAGTGAAATGAAAAAAGCTTACATGGAAGATTACATAAAATACATCTGTCTTTTCAAACCATTGAGATATATAAACAACTCATTAAAATGTGAAAAAGCCAAAGAAAAAGACAAAAGACCTTTTAATGAGAAGACGTTTTGAACAGATATTTTTCTGCTCTTAAAAAGACAGGATGTTACTTCATTCCTAGGAAGAACATCTCAAATGAACAGGGAAAATACCAGAAATTTCAGCGAGCACTGTCCCTGAGAGGGCTTATGTTAAAGCTTAAAAAAAAAAAAAAAAAGTTGCAAGTGGAGATGTCATTTTAAATGGAATCCAGGCTCTTATTTTTCCATTGCAAAGAGTTTTCTTTTATGTCAAATGAAATTTTAAGATCACCTATGAATTTGCAACTGAACCCTTTACTGCCAAATCTGATTCCAATCCTTAAAAAATCTGTTTCTGTAATATGGCCAGCAATGCACTAACTTCTAAAAGGTAGCCAGACATATTGGCAAAAAATATATGTGGTTAATCAACTAGAACTATGTAGTAGTTTGGGAACAATCAATCAACTTCCAGAACCTCTAAGGCATGCAGTTGCTGTGAGGATATCCATGAGCAATGGTAATACTAACGGCTAATGTACACAGATGTTTTTGAGATGGTCTTGTCTTTATTTTTTATTTTCAAGATGCTTCTACACGAGTATAGGCTTCACTGTTAAACAAAAATAAACCCACCACAAATAAATTCCAGATATAATACAAATATAGAGGGACAGTAGGTGTCACTTTGCACCAAGTTAAAATAAGCACTGTCAAAAATGAGGTTTGTATTCAACCAGTGGTGTTGTCTTGATCTGTGCTCATCCACACAAGGACTTGGGGACTTAAAGAGGGACTTAGGCAAAAATGTAGGTAACTGCATGCAATACTGGGAGTCTGAAAACTCCCTCTGAGGGATCATAGCTGGTAACTTGAAAGATGCCTAAGCCCTTGAATACATTTCTTCTGTCTATATGCAGAAACTGTCTTATTCTTAATAAGCAAAGCCGAGCTGCTCACTTCCACCTTCACACTGAGGTCTGCCCGGCATCCAGGAACCCTCTGCTAAGTTCCTTGAGGGGCTCATTACAATACATTGCATAAAGTCACCCCTAAAGCACAGCAGTAAGGAACAGTCACCTGTAAAACATAGTAGCACTTTCTGTACTTTAGAATAGCTGGAGGAGGACTTCCACCACTCTCATGTTCCCTTTATACCCTAACACTGTGGTCTGAGCGCTGACCGAAGAAATCTGTGACCAAGATTCAGTTCCTGGCTTTATTTGACAGGATTTTAACCCCTGTTTAACACTTCCTAACTTGACTTTATCCATCAGGTTGCTGGCTTCCACCCTGAGAGCGGTTTATGTACATATATTACATTAAACTCTTGGATAAATTAGCAGTCTGAGCACAGGAACCAAGAGAAACACAACAGCAGTATCCATGTGGGGACAATATCTAATTCATTGTGTGTTCTACTGAAAATTATGGAATTGCCTTTAATCTCCTTAAAAATGCTTTCAGAAATCTGTGATCAAAGCAGACGTAATAGCCCTGTCACATGAAATAGAAGTCCATGTTTTTGTACTTAAGTCCTGTTTAGGTCATCTGAGAATGAAAAAGTGATTGGGTTTTACAGTTTTGCTGCCCAGATGAAACTAGCTTTTCAAATCTCAAATCCTGATTCTGATGGGGGCTACTTGCTCCACTGGTGACAAGCAGAGATGGTCTTGTCTTGAACTGGCATCATCTAGTTGTTTTGGGTTTGTTTTTTTTATTGGGATCAATGGGTACTAGATCATGCCCTGCAGGCAGATGAACTGAAGATGAACTAAGTATTTTTGTAAAAAATCTGTAAAGAAAATGTGCCAAATAAATAGCTTTAATTTAGTCCATGAATCTGACAAGTTAGCATCATTGTTAATATGAAGATTATTTTAATCATTTTAGGACTTTTCCAAAGCTATTATGGTCACTTAGATCAAGGTGGGAGGTTAGGTTAAGCTTAGGCTAAGTGTGTTTTGGAAACACAACTCTCAGGAGATAGAATCCAATTGTTCTTTTTCATGTATTTTGTTTTGCTGTAGCTCCACTTGTTTCAGAGGCCACAGTTATAAATTTTAAAGATTTTTCAGGTGATTTTGCTTCATATTTCCTTGATAAACTTGAGTAAAGCAAATTGGATTAGTCTGCCCTATGAGGCAGTTAGTTAGCATTTTCTATAACCAACTACACTCCTTATTTACTTGAGGAGCAGTTCTTGCTTTCAGGTACGTAAAAGTATTTTATAACCTTGAATATTTTTTTTTCTTTTCTCTTAAAGGTTAACAGCAAACCTCCTGTACACAGAACATTTATGATCCCAAATCATTAACAGAATCTGTGTCTAGACTAAATATTACATTTTAAGGCAAAATATTTCAAAAAACAGCTACTCCTCAATTTACATACCCAGGCTTAGATTTTAGGGGTTTGTTTCCACTGCAGCAGATGGTGATGTCATTGACACCTAAACCAGGACAGAAAAATGACCATTTTTAGGTGTCAGTGACATCATAACTAATTCAGGGAGCACATTGCACCCAGAACTCCTAGGCCTGGCAAGAGAAAGAACTGATGTCAAAACACACTTACTTGTGTAAAATGTACTCATCTCTAAGATAAAAAGCACCCAAGATCTCACCCTGAGGATCTTAAAAACTTAACAGAAGAGGGAAGAAAAAAAAAAGCAAAAGACGATTTTGCTGTTCACACAGAAGAGAGTTGAAAATATGTGTAAAACGTATGTTTTGGTATTTTGAAGTGGTTTGCTTCTAACAATAGAACTGCACACTCATCACTGGTCATGGGATAAGTGTGGTTTGGGGATCTGTGTTATGCCAAGACTCAAAGCATTTAATATGAGATTTGTTTTGGAGGAATGGCAACAGCAAAAGGGAGCTGACATGCAGACGCTAGTGACTTCAGGCTTCTGAAAGTTACATGATCACTTAGGATCCGACGCTTCCAAAAGTCCCGCGTGACACGAAAACATCTGACCTGCTAACCAGCTGCGAGACTTCCCCAGATTCTCATCAGCAGATGTACCTTCACAAGTTCTGGTCGAGCCTGGAGGATAGAAACTCCCTTCCTGCACAAGTCTCTTGCAGCTCTCACTGGGCTGTGCTTCACCTCTTTGTATACTGACTGGTTTATGTCCGTTACTGGCTTTGTACAGTGTCTCCTGAGAGGAAAAAACTCAAGGGCTGCTGGTGCGTACAATGGTTAGCTGGGATAGCGTGCCAAGAGGCAAACCAGCAATAGCATAAAGCAAAGACACTGTTTTTTTACCACTTTTACATTAATGCATCAGTAGGTCTCATCTTTGCTACCATATTGTTATTTAAGATGCTTCCTGATTTGGAATCCAAATTCCTCACATCTTAAGGCTGTGTATGGGTTTAGGCATTCACTATGCATGGCCCTTGCAGCTCACCATGGCAAGATCCTATCTTCCCAGCTGGGGGGTGGCATAATAGTTAAAAACTAAGGATAGTAGGCAATTCTTTTCCAAGTGCAATGTACATTTTACACAGACTTAAATATTGCATGGTTATGGATATAAATCCAAACATTTAAGGATGCATATTATATATATTCTATCCATTAATTAATATATATATTCTCCATTTTGTGTGCCCATGCATACATTCACACACTTGCAGAGCACATATGTGTTATGTGCATATGAGTGGCTACTGCTTTCCCTGTTCAGTTTTAACCTGTCAGGCCCCAATTCCTATTTGTAATGGGAGATGATCTTCTACACAGATACAGAGCCCTCAAGAGGGCTTGACATCTCTTAATCCAGCTGCATCTTTTGCTCTTTAAGACTCCCTGCCCCTCACCTTTATGCCTCACATAACTGGAAAATCCTACAGTCACAGCTACAAAGGCCAGAATAGACAAAGGAGAAGAAATTTAGGGTCACCCGAGAAAATGAAATTAAGAGATCTAAGAGCCTTTGAGTGGGTCTACTTCTACTGTCTTGTGTCACCCCTTGAATGTAAAGAAAGGAGCCAATGTCATCTTGTTTTGCATGAGACTCATATTTTGCTTTACATGAAATTCAGATGAAAATGGTAGGACTGACAAGACCAGCAAAAGCAGGTTATCAGCACAGTGTCAACTTGCTTGCCTTACCCAGGCAAGTAGATACCATGATGTTAACACACATTAAACCCCCATATTTCACATACACGGTATGTGCGTGAGGCTGTTGGCTTTCACCCTGAGAGAGGCGAGACCCAACTGCTTCACAAGAAGTAAATAGTGAGAAGAGACAGGGAAGGAGAGGAAAAGTTCTGATGAAGCATGAATGGAAAAAGAGCAGCAATAACATCAATTGTTGAAGTACCAGTTATATTCATGATGTAAGGTCTCATCCATCTGTCATTTCATTTAATGGCAGAAGGTGGGGGCAGCCCCTTCATGTCCAGTTCTCTAGTCTGCATATTTCTGTAACCTTTAAAACCACTTCCGCAATTTCTTATAAACATGGATTGCCAAACTTGCAACAAACTATAAAAGCAAATGCATTTACAATATGCCCTCTAGATAGCTTTACTGCCACGGAAATAGTTTTGCTGTGACCGTGGGATGTAGGAGCATAAGGCTGGGGAAACTACATGCTTTGTAATGATAAAATCCAGCAGGTTTTTGCAGAACATTTTGCTTCTAACCTACAGCCATCTCACCTGTGAAGTGTGCTTATTAAGTTCCTTTCATGACCACAGGACCTGCAATTTATAAATGCTGCAGGTGTGAAGGCATTGTGTGGCACTTTTAGGTTAGTGAAAGAACATTGTTATTCATGGGTGAAATATTCCATTTATTCAGTGGAAGAGGAGTAATGTGTGTGGGGGTGGAGAGTGCGAAGCTGATGATAGAATGACATAAATAGAAACAGACATCTACAGAGCACCTCAGCCATTCCATTGTATTGCTGCTTCAAGCATTTAAATCTCCCAGTAATGGCCGGGTGCTGGGATTTTTCCTCTAATGATGCAGGCTTGCTATATCTCCTGCCACTAAACTATGTTTAGAAGTTTACCTAATCTTACTTAATTTTTATGGAGTAAGAGTGATGGTGCCAGACCATACTGAACCAGTGGCTGCTTTTAGTTAGAGACCCAAGCTCCTGTTGATGCAGATCTGTCCCTGTATCACCTAGCCTTTTGCTGTGTTTGCATGCAGTGCCTTGCTTTGGTCATCATAGATGTCTACCCCAGAAACAAATGTCCTTCAGAAGTGGGACACTGGGATGCCTTGATGTTAAAGGCAGGGCTTAAACTACTTAGTAACTTCTTTTTTTTAGGATTTAGAACAATTGCTGTACATTATTATTACTGGAGAATACTATGTCTTACTTTGTCTCCATTCTCTGGACTGTTTTCCATTAGCTGTCCCCATTTTAGTTTTAAAGGGCTGACAAGGAACAATTTGAACACAATGTTATTTTAATGCAATTAACAGACTTCAGAATTTTGTGATAGTTAAAGAATTTTTTAAAGGATACACTTAGTTAATGATTTTCACTTTGAAGAAAGTTGGATAAACATTTAAATCTAAGCTAATGTGTTAGTGTGACTGTAACATTTTATAACTAAACCCACCATGATCAGATAACACAGACGTTAAGGTAACTATCTGGCAGGAACTATGATTTCATTCTGTGTTCTAGCAACATCTACAACATCATCTTTTGTCCTTGTTCCCTCCATTACAGATGCACTGGTTTCCTTGCATTTCTGTATCTTCTATAGGTTTTAGTATGATTAGACTGTCAGCTGCTCTTATTCACATAGGAATAGATCCCCAGAAAATTGTTATACAAGTGACTGAGAGTAGGCTTTGTAAATTCATTATCATTTTAGAGCTATATACTTGGAGGTTGGTGGAGGACTTTTGGTGGACAAACGTGTTGCTCCTCTTTCAATGAGATACTGACAGTCTCTCTGATGCATCAATACTACACTATTAAGGTAGAATATACGAATGTTTGCTGAATTTTTTGTCATACCAGCAATGTAAAAAATATATTACATGTAGCAAAGGATATAGACTCTGTACCAGCAAGAACAGTGAAATGTGATTTTTAAAAAATTATACTTAACCCCTCATTTTTCTATTTTCTTTTCTAATTTGGCTACAGGCACTTGGGGGGTCTCAGTTTGTTAAGTTAATTTTTTTTGGAAAAAAAAAAGACAAACAGCTGTCCTTGCCCCTTGGTAGCTGTAATAATGGCTGACAGGCTGGAGTATTGACACCCTACCCCCCCCAAATAAAGCCTGCCACAGTAGATATAGACAAACATCTAGCATGATTTAAGTTCTAAGACAATTTTTTCTTTAAAGAAAAGTTCATAGAAGTTATGGGTTAGCACAGAAACTGCTTACAAACAGTGAATAACTGTAACACAGAAGATTCCCTTGCTTACATCTCTTGTACATTACTGGCAGCTGCTGAGTAGACAGTAATATTGCTTTTTCATTAAGAACCTTTAACGGAGAATATTTTATCCACGTGAACCTAAGAGAAACTTGAGCAACACCTGAATTCACCTAGAACTGAAACTAAAGGGGGCCTTGAGCTGGCTAGGGCACCAGCATATTTTCTGCTAGATCATGAAATCTTTACAATTGTCAGAGCCTCAACACCTCATTCACAAGACAGGGACGTGATTAAGTACCGACTCAGGGAGACTAATACCCGTTACCAGCACACCCCCCAGCAGCATTTGCAAGATCCTTAGCATTAGTGGAAGCAAATACTTATCAGCTTGCAAGATTTCAGCAAATCATCCGCAGTAGAGGTGAAGTTGGAAGATAATAGTTATAATAACAGCAACATACATCTGATTTTTAACAAAGTTTTTCTGAGCATTTCAACATACTACAGTATGTTACAAGCCTGAATCAAAAGACAAGTGGAAGACAATTTTGAACCCGAGTTTCTTTCAGACACATATTACTTCAGGCATTTGAAGAAAGTGTTGAACAGCTTCCCCACCCACTTTCTCAAAGTGGAGGAGAAATTGCTCTCAAATGTTGGTTATAAACGTGTAATCTGAACTCCAGCCACTCGGCAGGGCTGCAGAAGAATTTACGATGTGCTAAATATTTCCTTTGTTCTTCCCAGTGGTAGCCTGCTGTAGCAATTAGAAAGCAACTGGCTGCACATGTAAACTGTGGCTGTTTTCTAAAGAATTGTTGATAACTGTTAAAAGCCTTCCTAAGCAGGACTTGCTTTGCTAATACTGCAATACTTTATTTTTAAATATATGTCTATATTAATTCTCCATATTTATTTTCTCATCTTCTAATCTTAGTCGTGTCCTCTAGGTACCTTACTACTGAGATAGAAAGCAGACACAACTGTCGACCGTTGCTGTAATTTAGCCATTACTAACCTTAAAATACAGCCTCCTGAAACACACTCTCTTTATTGGGCAGCTGTGTAGCTTCCATAGGAACGATGTGTTCATGTAAATGAACCAAGTCGCCACAACAACATTTACTTCTGTTTCTGCATGCAAATAATAGAAAATACAATCCAATGTCAGTCCAGCTCTTCTTGCTTTCAACAAAGAAAGCGGCGTCCTAAGCCGTCCTGCAGCACGCTGAAAGCACAAAGCATCAGACCCCACGGTGGCAAATTTGAAGTAAGCCCGCCATGAAGGAAATTGCAATGAAATGTGCCTCGGAAGACTGCAGGTTTTGCAAAAGGGAAAGATGGCTTTAGGAGATGTCGTCCCCCCCTCCCAACATCCATGGCCTTAGGCATGGCTCCAGAGAAGGCAACAAGCAGGGCAAAGTAGACAAGTTGGTATAGCTACCATATGCAGGAGCCTGGGCCATGCTGAAGATGAAGCCCACTAGTGAGAGGAGGCGTCAATAAACAAATGAATTAAGCAGCCAGACCACCGCTCTTAGGGGAATGAAAGTTCAGAGTGAATAATGTTAGTTATGCTGGGAGCAGCTTTAGCAAGCCTTTTGTGGTCCATTACCTCTAGCCCAGGGCTCAGTGTGCAGGTGCTGGCCCGGAGCCAAGGGCACACCAACAACCTTGCTGCCTGCCCTGCCTCTCTCTGCAAAAAGTGGTTGAGATCAGCGAGGAAGCCAGAGGGAAAGCTTCCTCTGCATGCAAGCCCCAGGATCCATGGGATTTGGCCTTGGAATTCCTGCGCAGTCCTAACCAATACATCAAAGTCAGCTCCTTGGCACTTGTGTGCTATTGCTTAGCCGCCTGGCTTCCTTAATCCTTGGGACGGTATGTCGTTATTTCCCTCCGAAGCCTGAGGGAAACACAGAAACACAGTTCGTGGTCAAAAAACAGTCAGCGTCCATTGGCACATCAGCAAAACACCACGTCTGGCGGGTGGCCTTCAAGGTAAACCACTGGCCGTACAAGTTGGAAGCAAGCTTTCAGATACAGGCTTTGAGAAGGGCGTGCTCTCCTCTGTGGTGGCCTTCACCCTGTTGCACCACCTGGCAATGTCTGGAATGAAATTATTTATAGTCTAAACAATGAGAAGTCAAGTGAGTTGGACAGTTCAGGGGTTTGGTAATGGGATACAGAGCTTTCTGCCTTGGGCTTGCTGGGTCAGCCCCAGGCCAGGCTGGTGCTAATGAGTAGAAGTCGCTGCCATCCAGTTGCTTCTCAGCAACCTGTGTGAAATGGGCTTGGGTTGGACACCTTTCCTTTGAAGGCTCTGCAGACAAACCAAGGAGGAGTGCAGACTGAACAGCCTCTTTCTTCCCTAGTTTTGAGCCTCACCAGGCAGAGTGGAGATACTCTATGGTCAGTGCTTTAATGCCTTCCCAAGTCTTTGGTGAAACGTTTTCCAGAGCAGCCTCAAACTGTGCTGGTTGGTGGAATGAATCCCAACTTATGCTACTGCCTCCTATACTACTACATTTTAAATGTAAGCATGGATGAAGAGACTCTCCAGACTGATATTTGCATTCACAGCTATATCCATCTGCCACAAAAACAAGTCATGTTTTTACTCTGTGCTATAGCATTGGCTGTGGTATTTCAAACATAGCCCTACCATCCATTCTTTCATTCAGGACAACCACCAGTTTGCTTCTTCATCTGGCCAGCTTCTCATCACTGTTATGAACTTGCATTTCCTTGGATTTTTAGGGCAAATGAATAACCTCTGAGACCCGATCACCACTCATGCCTGTGTGAATGCCGAATATTTTTGTGGTTAGTCCCTCACAGGACTAAATGATTCATCATCCTCAGACACCAATCTCTGTAAGATGCCTTAAAACACAACCCATCCCCAGCTGCCGTGTCACATGGAGAATCCTGATGATCCCATCTCTTTGCAATTTTAGTAGTGAAATGAACAAGAACTAACTATTTGCCTCCTTTTGTGTCATCAGGCAAATATTGGTAAGTGTGTCCTGGATTAATATTAATATTCAGCAACATTGCTTACTCATATATAAAAAGAAAGATACAACAAGTAACATGACAGGAAGGAATGAGAACAGGGAGCAAAATTCAATGGGAATTGAAGAGAAAGGTAGCACTTAGTGGTTATGCTCACAAAGAGTACAATCAACACAGGGATCCAATGGGATCTACTTCGATGTTCTCAGTGTTCGTTTATTACTTGTTTCTTGGAGATGTATACTTCTGTCATAGCTTTCTATTGCAGCAGCACTGACATCACACACATTCTGTCACTTTTTTTTCTTGCTTTGACCTACTGAGTGGAACACTTTTCTGCAGGCTCTGCCAGTGTAAAAGGATATCGTTTGCCTCTCAGACTGTAAGTTTCCATCAGACTGTAGTTGTAAATCTAAACACTAAATTGATTAATTTTTAGCACTATGTGTTATGGCAGAGCCAACAGGGCCAAACTGCGATTGACTCATTAAGTACCACAGACACCTTACAATAGTCCTTGCTGCAAAGAGTTTCCAATCCAAATAGACTAGACGGACCACAGATGCATGGGAGAACAGAAGCAAAGTGAACAAAGTTAACTCAGCTAAATTCTGAAAAGAGCTCAGACTAACATAACATCTGACGAACCATATTTATAACCAAAAATCTAAACAAGATCCTACATGTGGGCTTTTTTAGCAGTACTGCATGAAGATTTTTGAAAGACATTGAGAATGAAAGAAAATAAGAAGATAAAATTACTATATTTCATGTTATGTATTCCCTCTTATAAATGGACTGTCTATGTCTTAGCATTTATAAAAGCACTTTCTTACCCAAGGATTTCAAACAACTACCATTTAGTAAAGCCTCACCATTCTCCAATGATAGGGATAAATACTGTTTTCAATTTACAGACTGAAGCACAGAAAGTCGAGGGACTGGCTTAGCGTTTCCTAATGAATCCAACCTGAGGCAAGACTCCAGGAGCAAAGACAGGCAGTCTTGACTGTTAGCTAGATGACATTTGCCTTGCATTCTACTGACCTATTTTGCAGTTAGAGACTGTTAGGGTCATCACGCTCAAGACTTAAAGCTCTAGACTCAGAGGAGCAGGAAGGGTGGATGGAGACAGGAATAAGTCACTGTCTCTCAGATAAAAGAGCAGCAGGGAGATGGCACAAGTTAATGTGACGGCAGTGATTTAACAGTTTGTGCAATGAAAGAAATTAGCATTTTGAGGTAGCTCTGATCAAACACGGACGCATCGTACAGTTTTAACCCACTGATCACTGCATTTAGAACATTGCAAGAAGCAGTGCAACAATGAAATTAAAGTTAGCACAGTGCTGTTAAATTTCACCCACTTGTACATCAGCTAGAGTGTCAGTAACTTGTGCCATCAGTCCCTGATTATTTTTATACTTTGTTTGACAGACACTTCTGGAAATGTCTTCTTGTTTTACGTCGTCAGCAGAGCTCCCAGGCTAAGTTCCTTACGTATCTTTAAATGCTGCTAAGCTGATTGGCATTTACTTTTACCCCCCTCACCATAAGAATCATGGGGTCTGACTTGGCAAGAATTACCTCTTTTTTTTTCTTTTTTTTTCTTTTTGAACAGAACAGCTGCCCTCCAAACTTAAGCCCATCTGGTCTTATTTGAAAAATGAAGGGAGAAAAATTAAAAGCAGTTCTCACTAATTAGAGGAAAATTGTATGTAAACAATTGAAAGGTCTTTTCATACTTATGGCCTGACATTTCCACAAAGAGCTTAATTGCTTGCATGGGCCTAAAGGGTTATGTTCTTTTTTTAAGTTGCATATGCTCTCTGCCAAATACTAGCTTGGACATGCTGTGAGTGATTTTTGGATCACCAGCAGCTCTTGCTATTTTAGGCTCTGTCACAGCTTGAAGTTGTAATTAATTTTGAGGATCCTGACAATCATAATTATGACAGTCCTGGTTTCTGATAAGGCTCACTTAGCTTTTTTTTTTTTTTTTTTTTAAGGGAAACTTTTGGGTTTAGCATTAGGAAAAGAATGTCATACTGCAGACTATCACACTGCAAAAACTTCCCAATTTAAAGAATAAACACCTGCTGTAGAGTTGGGCAGGAAACATATTTCTTCTCCCATGAAACTTGTCAAGTTTTCATAAATGTTCCCACCATGAAATCAAGATTCTTTGAGGCTCTATTCATAAAATCAGGCAAAGAAAAAGCCAGTCAAAAGTGACCCATCATAGCAGTATACTGTTTTGGATGCTCAAGATGCGTATGAGAGACAATTTCAGTTCCTTTTATGCCATCCTTTTTATCTGAAAGTGAATAGCCCTAAAGAATAGGCCACTACTTATTTCATAAGAAGCCTTTCTATCTGGAACTTTCTAAGTTTATGTAATAGGTAAATACGAAATGGAGGGGAGCCTTTAGTCTGCATCTTTCTCTGCCTGAGTTAGTGTCTGATTCAGTTGGTCTTTGCCAGTCTGAGGTTTCTATCACTTTCTCTTCCCATCATTTCCTCTAGTTTCTCTCTAGTTTTGATTAAGGAATCAAGTTTTGGACTAGAGAGAGCCCCAAAATACTGTACTGAACTCGTGTGTTCCTATGGGAAGTTTCCATTCCCCTGAATATTTTTCTGTGGGATGAAAAAATTTAAATTTTTGAAAATTTCTCATTTGATCCCTGAAACTTAGAAAACATTGAATTCTTTTTTTATACGTGAAAAAGTGTGATGCTTACAACTTCCAGTATGGCTTACCTTCCACCTTCACATCACTGGTAATTTGTAGTAGCAACTATGGCAGAAGTATTTTCCCTTTCAGGTTTTTAGAGACGTTGAACTAAAAACTCACTGGAGTTGGTAGTAAGACAAGTATATAGTGAAAAGAAAATGTTTTCTGGGCCTTTGAATTCACTTCTGATAGCCCTGGGAAATAAAAACATCCCCCTCAACTGTTTTATGGCCCCTGAAGAGAGAAAAAGCACACTGCACTCGCCTCACACCCCAAACTAAGTACATGCGTCATGCTGCAGTCACTGTTTTCTGAGATTTATCCTCTCTCTTTAGCAGCTCCCATTAATAGCAGAAGGAATTACACAGTTACAGAAAGGAGGATGTCCCTTCTGAAAGAATATTGTTGTGCATTATTTGTAATACAACACTCAAGGCCAGCTGGTACCTTACAGGTTTTGGCTGATTTAGGGTAGTGCAGGGCCTCAGTATAAGTAAGGAGGCAGCTCAAGGAGTTTCCTAGGGCACGTATTCTTAACCCAAGGAGCAATCTGGTTAACTAAGAGAAGACACACAGTTCTGTGCCATCCCGTGCCCTGGGAAAACACGCTGCCTGTGTACACAGACAGCTCAGCTGGCCCAGTGTCCAAGAAAGGAAGAAAAGCTATGCCTGTCTTCTCGTCTGCTCCAGGGGGATTTCTTCTGTCACTGGGATAAGGAGAAAGCCTTCTCTGTGCTTCCACAGCAATGGCAATTTTACCTGCATTCATAGCATCCTTTTGCTTTCCCTTGAGAAAGAAGTGCTAGCCTTAAACCGTAGGAGATAAAATACAGGTTTATATCATTATTTGTATCGTATTCAGAGTTCTTCCGAACCCATGCAAGTTTGAGAGGATCTCTCTTTTTTTAATCAGTAATGTGAATTTCTAGCTCCTATTTCTTTGCCAAGAAGAGTCTGACAGTGTAAACGAAGTAGGCATTAAATGCTGGGGGAAAAAAACCTCAAAAGCAAAGGGGCAATGAAAAGATCCCATTACGTGTTATAATTCTTCTTAATTAAGGGTTTCTAAAGGAACTTTGTGATTTTAGTTGTTTGAATCCAGGTTTTTCAATGCCCAGAACTGGTAATCCTGTCTAAATATTTACTAAATCAGAATTAACACTTTTAAACCTATCGTGTTTTATTTGGAATGGGTAGGGGACAGCTTGGAACTTACTCTCTTTATTCAGTGAAAAACTCAGTTCTAAACATGTCCAGCTTTCGGATCTAAGCATGGATGTGAGAAATTCACAGGTAGTGCCACAGAGCCACTTTAGAGCTACAGCCGCATCCATGAAGGGATAGATGACTACCTGTGCCCTCCAGGACCTCAGTCCACCACAGAGATTCTCAACTCCCTTCTCAGTTTTTGCCTAATCCCATTTAAGTGTTTTATTTTAAAATTTCTAAACAGCCAAAAATCTGCTGTAGATATGCCCAGAACCTTTTCTGGTAATTTACTCATTCTTGGAGCTCAATGGGATTTTCAAATTAGTCATTGCCTCACTGTGCTCTCAAATGAGCTTTGCTCTGGTAGCCAGTTTTTTAATACCCTTAAATATTCAAGCCCTGCACAACTATGGCCACTAAAGAGGTTAGTAGTGGTTAAAATATTTATGCAACTTCAGTTCTATCCTTTATCTGCCTATCTCAGATGACATGGCTATTGGCTATCCCAGAATATCTAATTCCCTCCTGTTGAAACAGCTCCAGTCTTCATACTAAGCCGTCACTAGGAGTAAGACTGGAATCCAGGGCTTCCTTCCTTATCTCAAGTGGCCTGCCATCACCTCTGATGTACTCACACTTTCCCTTTCTTTAGGCCAGTAAATTAAAGTATCTATTTTTCTCTCCCAGTATAGCCTCTCGTCTGGCTGTTGTAAAATTTTCCTGAGGACGCAAAGGAAGATGCTGAACCCAGAGTGTAGAGTGCTCAAACCATTGAGTGACTAATAACAAAGAAGGAATGAGATGCACAATACCCATCAGCTCTAAGCCTGTACCTGCTGAAATGCCTCTTCAGTTATTCCAGTTCATGTCACCTGTAATTTTTACAGTGTGCACTTGGTTAAGGAGCAAGATAGTTTTGCAGAGGTGTTCCTGGGTCAAGTTCTGAGTAACTGTCCTCTTCTGCTCTCCCTCCCCACAGCTGCCCTGGTCCACTTAGTATAAATGGGGTATTAGCGACCCTCACTTTGCTCTGTTGTATTTTGATTTCAGCCTCAAACTATTCCACTTCAGAAAGCCTAATATACATTCTTAAATCTCGGAGCAGTTTCTAGTCACTAAATATCACACACTGTGGATCTTCCTTGCATATGTATTTTCTCAAGTCTGCAGATCCTGCCACACACAGCCTCTGAAAGCGACTGTGCAAAGCCTTTGGGGGCACCTCACCAGCAACAGCGACGGATGTAAGAAAGAAGCCCCTACACAAAGATGGCTCTGAGGGCAAATATCTTGCTCCTCCCCGCATATTGCCAGGTTTGGGGATTCCTGAAACACAGGGAGTACCACCAGCTCCTTCTATGAAGTCTTCAGGAAGGATGAAACAACTGATCCTTGACTGTCAAAAAAGAAAAAAGAAGAGATACATAAGTACCTCACTCTAGGCAGGGAAGCTGTGAATCCCGCTGCCCTGCAGCTAGTGTAAGGCATCTGTGCCCTAGAAAGTACTGACACCTAAGATACACCATGTCCTCAAGGCTTGCCCGGTCCCTGCTCAGCGTGCCGGCTGCTGTGAATTCCTCCGGGCGCTGGGGCAGGCGGGCACCTTGCGCTGCTGGAGCGACGTGCCTGCCTTGCAGGCACTGCCATGGAAAGAATTACAAGGCCAAAGTTTCTTTTTTGGCTTTGGCCCTAGGATGCTTGAGATTAGGCAGAGCTACACCCAGCGTTGCCAAAGAGCCCTTTGCAGGCTTAGCCTTTAGAGTACAATTTCCCTCCAGATGTGAAAGTATAACAGGCGACTCAGGAGGTAACGGCTTAATTGTTCTTTAGCTAGTAACCCTCTGCCCTTACAATTAAAACATTTTATGTACTGTTCAGAGTTCGTACATTGTAGTAGCAATTATACTGAAATAGATAAAATAAAACAGACTGATAAACTTGATTGTTTGTTTTCCCTTAGTTTTCTTTCCAGACCTGCTGTAACGGTTTGCAATAACAGAAAGAGTAACACTAATGCTGGTTAATAGAGTTGTCGTTAAGGCATGGAGTGGATTCTGCTCACAGCTTACCACTGAATTCCCACGTGTTCTGGGGCAAGGCTCCCGGTACTTCTGCTCCCGTTTTGTAAAGGGAGAAGAACACTCCATTTTCTACCTATTTTATACATGTCTTGTCCTTTGACAGGTATTGTGTTAGGGGTTAATCTTCAGACCTGCCATGAAAATCTTCCTTAGAACATTATCTGGTCATTGCAAGGTCTGTTTGGGCTCAAAACTTCGTTTTACACTGAAAACCCACCAGTACTCCACTGCGGTTGCATTGCATGTCCAAAATCCAGGTGGTACAGACCCAGGCATAAAGCCTTCCCTCCTCTTTAGAAAGATTCTGCTAGGTACATCCTGCAGCCAGTAATTGGTTATCATTTCTGTCTAAATTATGTTCATGCTACTTGCAGTGTTGTGGAGAGATGCTAGCTAAGTACATAACATAAAAGCATTAACAACAACACCTATCTATGTTATTTAAATAAATTAAAGATGAGTAAGTGGTGCCTCCAATAAAACAAAACAAAACAAAGCAAAACCAAACCAAATCCAGAACCTCAGCTGTATTAAAATCTTCATTCTTACAGAAATCTAACCAGTCAGTAAACCACCAAATTATTATTACCCACGTTATCATAACTGTGCAAGACTTATAGACTTTAAATCTAAAAGGGACAATGAAGGCTGACGACCCCCAAAAGGACATAAGTTACATAACTCCATGTAGTTATAATTCATAAACAAAATAATGTTTTTGACTACAGCATCCAGACTTGTTTAGAAAGATATGAGGAGATGGTGCAAGTATTATTTCCTGTGGGATTTTGTTCCATTGACAAGCATCCCTTACATTTGAAATATATGGGTTTCAACTTGAATGGCTTTAAATTCTACCCATTTGTTCTTCTTACTCTTTTTTCCTACTAGATGCAGTAGGTATCTAGTAGTTCTTATTTCTCCCTGTAAAAGTGCCCAGGCACTGAACATTGACGGTATGAAGCACACCATCAGCGGTCTCCATGAATGCTAAAAACCGGTTGGATTTTCTGCAGTGTACCTGGAAGGAGATCTGTTTCCAACTAGTTCAGACTGTGCCAAAGTCCAAGGCTCTTACAGAAAATGCCTTGCATGCAGTGTAGGATAACAAAACAGGTCTGAGATTTGAAAAGCTAGCAATTGGGAGGACCAAAAGGCACAACTAAATAGGAATTCATATCTTGAATTTTATGAATAAGAAAAAATGAAGAGTAGAAAAGTATTGCAAAACAGCCTGTGAAGTTATTATTAAGCTCCATTCTCCATTTATTCCTAAAGAAATAAATTATGTTGCCCGAACTAATTAAAATTGATCAAGTATCTTTGAATATTTGGGAAGAAAATAAAAAATTTATTCCTAACATAAAGCTGACACCAGAAGGCATCCAGTTTGTTCTGTGAAGAGGGATCAATTACATGTTTATTTATAGCTTGTGAACTGGGATTACAAAATGTGGGCCCATGACTCACATGGGCTCCCAATGCTTGCTGTTGGAGTATTGCGCAACGCTCACACATAGAGCATGTGGTGGCTACGCTTTCAGGGTAAGACTGCAACTCCTCCTCTGTGGCTGCCCGAAACAGTAAAGGTGTCCAAGCAAGCCCGGCATAATGGTGCACTTCAACTTCTCTCATCTTCTGAGAGCTAAAGTCAAAGATCTAACTCGGCAGTTATTTTATCTATTTATTCAATTAGCTTTTTTAAGTGACCCTGTTTTTCCTTCATCTCCCTTAGTTTCCTGCCGACATGCATTTTTCTTTTGTTGGGCCATATAACAGCTTCTTCTCTGAATTACCTGTATAGCACGTAGTCACAGAGCAGCACGGGAGAACCCCTCTGGCTCCGAGACCCATGTTCCTGACACTCCTGGCTGGCTTTCAGCTATCATTTGTTTCCTATTTGTGCTTGGGGGATGGGGTCATGGGGAAGATGAAAGGCTGTGCTGCAGGAGGGATGCACTGATGAGACACTGTACTAAAAAGGGTCTCAATAAAGGCAAATTCCCAAACAGCATCATGGGCCCCCCCTTTCATGTCACTTGATGTGACAAGGAGTACCTGAAGAACCCCCGAGTGGAGTTTATTTCTCATGTCACCTGATGCTACCTTACTCGGTGCCTAGGCTTTTGTCATCTCTGTGGTCTTGGGACCACAATCAGGGCTCAGCCGGCTAATGTTAAGCAATGGCCCTACTAAAGCTCCTGTTTTCCAGCGAGAAAAGCTTTGAGGTGTCACTGTGTGTTTATAGTAACACTGTTTTGCTGAGCCATAGTTTACCTAACTGAATGAGGAGCTAAACGAACCACTCATTTAGTAGTCCTCACATCAGCAAAAGCCACATACTGAGAATTATTTAAATATCTACACAGCAGCAACTGAATATATAATAAAAATACAGCTGTTAAATATCACAGAAAGGACATCTTCTTAAAAAAAAAGTAAGAACTTGGAGTATGAACTTTGAGTGAGCTTACACTGTTTTCTAACCCAGGCATGAAAAAAGAAAAAAATAGTAATGAATGATCTTTGCATTCAGCCATGAAATCCTACACCATCATAGATCGTTTTTTAACTCCTTTAGTCAACTCAGACAATCCTTCTAGGGGGAAAAATGTGAAGGTCATAAAAAAGTGCATACCAGAATATTACATGTAGGTATTTAGAGCTAAATGAACTAAAGGCTTTCCCACTGGGTTCATTTACTCTCCAAAGTAGCCCCTCCTAAAAGATGGGTCTATATGATTAAAATATGGCCAGCATTTTATAGTAAGTCTTTACCACTTTACAGTAGCTAGCTTTAGGGCATATTTCAACTCACATTCAAACGAGTCCTTCTATTGGCTTTAAGGGGAGATGGATTGAGCCTTTTAACAGCAGTCTTCTGGCCCCATGTGTACTTATGTAAATCTGCACTTATTGGATTAGATGATTTCATGGAGTCTCTTCTAGCATAATTTTTAAGTTTCTTCTGAATAAAAATGAGGTAGTTTAATTCTCATTGCAACCTTTGATTTCTCAAATCTGAAATGTCTGTTATGTAGAGCAAAATTTCATTTGGAAAGATTTTTACTGGGACAATTTATAAAATTTTAGTTCTTTATTAAAATAGTACTGCATGAAACAGAAATTTTATTTTCTGTTTGACTCCAGTGCTTATTTATATTTTGTTTTTCAAGTGTATAGCAACTGAATAGTCTGAGCACCTATAATAACATTAGATTATCTTTCAATGCCCATAAATACTATCAGTAATGCACAATATTCAGTTTTAAGGTTGTATCAAATTCAAGGAAGAAAGGTGAATGCAGCCTTATGCTTGCTTGACTCTCATTTTGAAATTAATAAGGTATCTGAGATAGTGTATTTTAGAGCAATATCTTTTAAAAATAATTTAGAGATGCCAATTAATTCTTTATCCGCATGTTGATATATTTTTTATCTGCTTTAGATATAATAATTAATTTCATTTTATTTCCTTTAAAAGGCAAATTGTATTATGCTGTATTATGCAGCACAAATTGTATACACCATAGACATCATCTCAAGAAAGAGATGATTGCACCTCACAGGTCTTACACCTGGGGCCCGACTCTGTGATGTTTAGTGCCCTCGGGTATAATCTGCCATCTAAGACAGCCATATGATGTCATCAATGGATTTTAACTATACAAGCAATTTAGGCAGTGCTAAAGAGAGTTTAACTTTCAGTACAAACCATAGTGAGCCCTTTTCAACAATATATCAAAACCCGGTGTGGAGGTGATTCTTTCCGTGAAACCTCTTCCGAGAGTACACTCCCAAAGTACCACGCGGAGAGGCCCCGAGTGCCCTGCAGAATCCAGCGAAGCCACCCTCTCTGGAGCCCGTCCCGTCTGCTTTGCAGCAGACAGCAGTCGTCGCTTGTTGTTTCAGGGGGCTGCCTCCTGACGTACTGAGCTGGAGCTCAGAAGCTCCATCTGCGTGAAGCACTGGCAGAGTACAAGCCTAAGCATTGCCCAGCCATTGCCCAGTACCAGCAGGCTACTCGGCGTGGGTTTGACCCATGGTAGCTCACGCTTGGATTATGTCAGGGCATGGTTAGGGAGAACGTGGGCATGTTTGGGAAGAACATCACGGTATCCCGAGGACAGCTGATTTCCTAGCAGCTTCATGGAAACCTGTATTTTCAAAACCATTTGGCTGTACTGAAATGTTCAGTAGATGCAGATTAACCCGGGGAAGTGATGTCAAAGGGGTTTTACTCTTCTACTCCTGTTAGTGCCAGCTGCCTCTGCTTTGTGATGTACTTGCTGTAATAAGTCTGTACCGCCCTCCAGTCAGACTGGACCATCGTGGTTGCTGTTCAATATTATTATCCTTAACATTTCTGCTCCTATAAAAGTTGAAGAAGTTTCATGACAGGCTCTGTTTTTGTTGGTAAGAGGAACTGATTACAGTACTTAATTTTTAAAGAAAGAGGGAAGGAAAGAGCACATAGATATTTCTTCTTAAATAAGAAGGGGGCAGAACATGTGATGAGTCCCAGCCAGGTCCTTAATAAAACGAATGATGTCTGTGTTCCCCAGAGGGCTCGTGACGCCACTTCGGAGTTTGCAGTCAGCAAGGAGCAGCTCATGTTGCACACCGCATGACACTGGAATATGACTAATAAACATCAGGAAGTCCCCAACGGCTGCAAATTTGGCAGCTCTGTCTGAATTGGCCCGTCATGATGCTTGTGAACCTTGTGAGCATACTTGGGCCCAGTTTCAAGTGGATAGTAGATCCCTGGGTTTTGATTTAAGGCACCTTGCTGTTTAAAAGAACCTGGCAACTGAAATAATAGAGGTGTTGCCTGTGAAGCCCGAGGTGCACCAGCTAAGCAACAGGGAGCTGAAACTTGTACAATGCCTACCTGGTTTAAATAAGGCTATTAACATTCCTCACTAGCGTTCATATACACACATTCATATTTAAAATCTAATAAAAATATTCTAACCACGTCTGGGAACTAGTATTCTAGGTCGGCACCGCTATTGTAAATTTTCACAGCTAAGTCACTGGCTTCTCAAAAAGAGTTTCTAATGGAAATGTTGATAGGCCATTAGCTAAGTACAGTGGTGAGAATGGCACTGCTAGAGTAAGAATGACCACGAGTCAGTTTAACAAATAATAAACCACTAGTAAACAGATGAGGTTTTAAGCCTATTCATTAGGCTCACTTTCTGATGAGTTAAAACAGACTGCTTATTTCTTGTCCATAAACACCCCCAGGCAGTCGAAATCTGTCATGGATAAGGCTGGTGTGACAAAGTTTGTTTAGTTCTAGAATACAGTAGTCAGAAAAATGCAAGAAACCACATATGGTGACACAGTGCCGTTAAGTCTGTAAAGTCAGAGGGAAATTTTCTGGTTAAAAATTCTGATGTGTTATAATAATGTGTGTTATCTTACTAAAAATTAGATATCTGTGGGACCAGTTTAGAACAACGGGACTGTTAAGAATATCAGTACTAAAAAAGTGAAACCATTGTCTGATATGGTCTCCGGCTGGAGGGTTGCGTGGTGGGAAAATATTTTAACGGGGTTTCCTATTAGCGTGATTGTTCTCGAGATGTAACACCGGTATTGAAATACAGTGGAATGTTCACCATGTGCATCTGTCTAAGAGATGGTAAGTACTTCATGGTGATTTTATTTTTAAAACCCCCTCTTTCTGATTTTTGCTCTGTATCACTATTTATAAATTCATGGGCTAGTACAGTGCACGCTTACATGATGCATTTACACTAGAGTGGCAAATATGTTACAGACCTGGACAGGCAGATCTGGGGAAGAAGGAGGAAGCCATCAGAGTTTATGACACATACTGAGCCAGCAGCCTGCATGGTAGCTCATGGGATCCAAAGCCAAGCCTACCCGCTGCCAACAGTTCACAGCCTGCAAACCCTGATAATTTCTAACTACTCACACAGGAAAGTATCTGCAGTACTGCTCTGCAAGCAGATAAAATAGAGGCAAAATCTGGCAAAAGTAGGAGGTGAAAAGAAGTTAACTGGCACATTTTTGTTAGTTCCATTCTTCTGTCACTTGCCTATTGGCTGCAGTATATGAACTCACAGCAAACATATTTCATTAATAGGTTTATTTACACAGCAGTGTGTTTAAACCCAGTTTTATATAGAGTGGATTTTTATATAGATAGTGGATTTCTGTGCAACATAACAAATACATGTTATGATTTAGTAGTTGGGGTGTTAATGAATGCTAAGATATTTGCACATTACAATACTTTAATAGTCCACTACAATGAGATACCTACAATTTTATGTCTGAAGCTTTTTATACTTTTGTATTTTTTCCAGCCCTGTGTTAAATACTTTTTCCTTGGATGGGAATGGCAAAACTTACAGTTGCCTCAGTGGAGATCTTAGGTTAAGTTGTTGCCCACTTTTACCACTTCTTCTTACAAAACCAGTCATTATTGTGGGCTATCTTAAGTACACCTCCATGTCAGGCAAAGTGGAGGTACTTTTAGAGAAGGAGGTCCTCCTCAAAGTGGAGGTCCCCTTTGAGATGATGGAACTGAGGTGTTCCATCATCTTATCTGAGTGTCGAGTTTGTAAGTGGTCCTCCTCCACTTCACTTGGTATGGAAATGTACTTAAGATAGCCCAAAACAATGATGGGCTTTGAGTTGCCTCTCACTCTTTAGATTACAAACACGTCACTCAGATAAGAGGATGAAACTCCTCAGTTCAGCATTATGCAAATGCCACATGTATACTGCAGTTCTGCACTTCTCTGGAGAACACAGAATTTATGCTAAGCGTTGTGTGAATATAACCTGTTGCTGTCCTACAGAAACAAACCTAGACTACAGAAATTATTCATTCAGATGTTTTGCTACAGCTCTGGCTTTAGTTACATTTGCCTTTGATTTCACTATTCATATAATTCATGGGAGGTTCTACAACTATCTATGTTAACTAAAATACATATTGAATTTGCACTGTACATATGCTGATGCATCAATAGCACGGCACTTTCACAAGTGTAAATTACGATGTCTTGGCCTAGCTAGCATATAGATAATTTAGTTTTGCTTACTGAGAGCTCCTGCTGAGTGAAATTCTGATCCAACAGAAGTCAATGGGATTTCTGCCTTTAATTTTTATGTGGCCCAGGACTTCCTATCCTGTGTTTCTAAAGGCATATGGTGGTGCATTTTTAATTTCTTTTTTTCAGAGCTACTATGTTACACTACTTCCTTTTCTCAGACAACTGCCAGTAAGTGGTTCTGGCTTTTGTTGTTTCATTTCTAAGTATTATGGATCATATGTAGTGAGAAAAAACCCCACTATTTAAGGTATTGGTTTCTTCCATAAACTCAGGTTTCACCAGTAGTAGGGAAACTTAAGAAGTAAGTGTTCCCTGGAATGTATCTAAGATTCCCCTTCTGTGCTGGGACATCTTATTCTCCCTCTGCAAGCATATACTAATGAAACTGCCAAACATTGTCTCTAGCACTTGTCTTCATGGTTTCAGTGTTGTTTTCTAATGTGGAATCTATCTCCCTTTACAACTCTAAGCAGTTTCAGACTTGCTTACTAGAAAGAGAGAAGAGCAATCCATCAGTGGTGAACATTTGCAGCACTAAGGATGTATCTTTGAAGTTTGTTTTCAGAATTCCGTCACGGCATGAAGCTTCCCTTAATATAGATGTAGTCCTACGGTGTTAACATACTCCAAGAAGAAAAGAATTTAGGAATAAAGTGGAGATTTAAAAGAAATTCTCTCCTGTGCCAGATTCTGCTATGATTCTGTAAGACAGTCTAAGGAGACCCACTGAAATCTAGGGGACTGTTTTCAGAAAAAGAGCTAATGTAGCTAAAGCTATCAAACTGTCTGGCCCGGGTTTTGGTAGAAGATCAGGTTGTCTTACTGATGAGCATCAGCTCATCTTCCAAACACACAGTGCACTGTCGCTTTGTAGGTCCTGAGTACCCTCTTCTCCAAATAGCTGGCAAAAGATGACTGGCCATCTCAGTATGGTCATCAGGGCAGTAGCTCTGTCCCTCACTCCAGAAAAGGTACCAGACCTTTTCAGACCTCCTGATCTCACCAAAACTTCTGCCAGAAGTATTCCTCCTGCATCCTGGGGACTGGCTGCCATGGTTTAACCCCAGCTGGCAACTAAGCCCCATGCAGCCGCTCACTCACTCCCTCACAGTGGGATGGGGGAGTGAATCAGAAGGGTAAAAGTGAAAAAACTCGTGGGCTGAGATAGAGACAGTTTAATAGGCAAAGCAAAAGCTGCACGCACAAGCAAAGCAAAACAAAACAAGGGATTCATTGAGCACTTCCCATGGGCAGGCAGGTGTTCAGCCATCTCCAGGACAGCAGGGCTCCATCACACATAACGGTGACTTGGGAAGAAAACCACCATCACTCCGAACGTCCCCCCTTCCCTCTTCTTCCCCCAGCTGTATATGCTGAGCATGACCTCATATGGTCTGGGATATCCCTCTGGTCAGCTGGGGCAGCTGTCCCAGCTGTGTCCCCTCCCAACTCCTTTTGCCCCCCCAGCCTCCTCGCTGGTGGGGTGGGGTGAGAACCAGAAAAGCCCTTGGCTCTGGGTAAGCACTGCTCAGCAGTAACGAAAACATCCCTGAGTTATCAACACTGTTTCCAGCACAAATCCAAAGCATAGTCCCATGCTAGCAACTGTGAAGAAAATTACTCTATCCCAGCCAAACCCAGTGCAAAATCTGAGTTTAAATTATGCTGAAGACACTCTTCCAGTTAACCAAGGCAAACAGGTACCTTGTCAGTCAGGCTGAGGAGCCAATTCTCACCAGCTCGTTAAGTCTCTCGTGCACTATTGACTATATAAGCTGTCTTGACCTTTTGAGTTTCTTCAGTAAGTTGGTAGGCCTTTGAAAAACTATCAAACAAACAAGCCCTAGTTGTAAATTAACCCAGGGCAGTCATATTTTTACTCCCACTATTTTGTTTAATCGTCTACCCTCTTTCATCCACAATTCCAACAGAAATACAAGACGAATGGAGCCAAGTGTCCTAAGTTTTGTGAGGCCTCTCTTATATATGGACAGTTTCTCATTTTATGACCTATGCCATTGGTGTCCACTCAGGAAAGGTAGGTACCTCAAAGGAGGTATGTGAGAAGAATAAGGAAGAGGTCTTTTATCATTTGTGGTGTTTTCTTTAATTATATGCTTTCAGCAGAAATGGAGATCTATCATGGGAGCAATCTACCTCTCTTAACACTGAAGTATACTGCAGCATGTGGCTCAAGCCATGAAGTGCTGGCTGGCTCATCTATGTAAATTACAATTTTTTTAGCCTTGTGATTTGTTAAATCAGTTAATACATATTTATACAAGGCTACAGTCACTACTTGGAGCAAAAAGGACTGTGTTAATCCATTTTGCTTGCTAATATGATGATAGTTTATTTATTTTAACAGAGCTGCGGTGCTTACATCACAAATGGTCCTTGTTTTCTTCTACCTTAAGTGCAGTCTCATCCAATGTATTTATACTAGTAGTTAATGGCAATTGTAACAGCAAGGAAGCATGGAAGGCCATGACACTTCAAGAAGAATACAGAACAGAAGATAATTCTGCAATTGGGAAGAGGGGGGATCCGGCTTATTCTGTAACTCTGAAAATTAGAAAAATAACCTAAAAATTTGAGAACAAAAGTTCCTACTTATTATACTTCTCATAATTTAGGTGCAGGATGTACCACAAAGTCAATATGGTTTGACAGGAGGCACAGGTTCTGTTCCAGCTACTGGTACTGAGGAATTGTTTCACCCTGGGGAAGTACTTAGACTAGTCTATGTTTGTTTTCCTACACCCTTAAAATTGAAGCTCTGCAGGAAGGTTCTTTCCTCTCCATCAGATGGTCGTGTAACACCCAATATGACAGAACCCCACCCTGGACTGATAGGCATTTTATTTCCCAAAGCAAGAATAAATCTGGAAGTCTCTATTGTTTTCCCACAGCAGTGTTAATTTGAGTTGTATAAATCTCTGTGATACACGTGAAGCTTTGATATGGAAGCTAGGGAAAGACAGCACCATGTTTAGCGTCCCTTTAGCTGCCTCTGCAGGATCATCCCATTATCCCTGTGGAGACTTTACTTGCCTACCTCTGCTTCTTCTTTAAAAATCTTTCCTCAGGACTCATGTAATATGTAGCATTGTTCTAATTGATGGGGGCTGACAGGATTCTTTTCAGAGCTTGTCAGTGCTTCTCTTTAATTAGCCAGAAAGACCACTGCTGAGTGACAGCAGTGTATTCTTCCCACAGGCTCCCCAACCCCAGCTACTACAGGGCACGTGAGATGGGACATGGGGGTAGCAATCAATTTCTGGTTTCCAGAATAACATTGTCAGATGATAACCACCATGACGTCATGAAGCCAGTATTACAGTTGATGGGAGGTTTTCCTAAATTAGAGACTTCCAATGCTGCAAACTTACCCTCCTCTTACAGTAATTTTAGCATAACTATAATCAACATATAGAATGAAACAACCACGAAACCTGTAGATGTTTGAAAGATTCTTTTCTTTTACATATCTGTGGTTTTCTTCTTCCTCTTTTCTTGACTTTTGGCATGTGTGTTTTTTCATATATTTAGTATTTATAACTAACTTGCCCAAGCACTAGGGCAAATACTAGCTTATGATTCCTGTGGAGGTGGAAGAAGTCTTGCTGACAACATTCACCACTAGCTTCTTCTGTAGACAGAGGATTTGTTTACAGCATTATAATATGAGGTACCTGGGTCACCAAATCTCTGGACCTCTACAAGGTCTGTCAAACTCAGACTTCATACGGTTCCCTGAAAAGAATCATTCATGCTTTATTTCCTTGTTTTCTGTAAAATGGTGCTAGAAATATTTATACACATTACAAGGAGTGAACTTTACATCACTGGTGTATGACTAAATGCCAGGAAAATCTCAAAAACTGTTAAGTATTCTTTTAATAAAATGCAGCTTCTACATTACGACAATACTCATGGAATTATTTTACAATGTGAGTGGAAGATGCAAGAATTAAAACTAAAAAAATCCAGAGAAACACAACAGAATATGAATTGGCAGTTCTCAAGAGACTAAATTAAGGCATAAAGAACGATGCCTTAATCTTAAATGGAATTCTACTAAATGTGAAGTATTATTAAGCTATCTATTAATCTTACTAAACTGCCTAAAAATTCTAATTTAATTGTAAATATGTATATAATTTAGAGAATTAAATATAATATGGACAATAAATCTCTCAGGCATTTGTGTACAAACTACAGATGTGGTATTTGCCATACAAATATGTCACATATTGAGTCACTTCAAACAACATGATCACAAGGGGAAAAAATACAGGCCAGTGTCAACACCTTGTTATCTCAACATTGTAAATGTCGCCAAACTCAGCTGTTGCAAGCTGCTCCTTCCATGGCATTTCTTGCAGATAATAATACAGGCTGCAACTACTACAGAATCTGAGAAGAATTCAGACCAAGAACTCTCTCCCACTGAAGAGTTCATTTAAGTCTGTTCTTTAGGCCTGTTTCTCCATCATTAAAATCTGTAAGAATTTTAATTGCCAAGTACTTCCCAGAATTAAAAGTACAGAGATTATTTTTCCTTACTCTAATTTTCATCAAAATATTAGTGACATTAGAGAAAAAAACCCACCACATTTCTACTTACACAGGCTGAGAAAATTCTTTTTGTGGTTCTCTTTTTCTGATGGAGAAAATCTACCTCCTCTATAGGGAACTAGCAGCACTCATCCTTCCTGGCTGTCACTTGGCTGTACGTCAGGGCAATACTGCTTTGCTTTTCCAGATTGTTCCACTTGAGAATAACTGCTGAAACGAACCCCGACTCAAACCTTTCTGGAAGTACTTCTTCCTTCTAGAAATCCTGCTTCATGTTATGATTCATTTACAGCAGTGTGTATGATACCAAACAGGACAAGTAAGAAAGTTCCTGGACACCTGAACAAACTACCTACCTACTTCACTTGTCCTCTGTTAATCTTTTCCTCCTGAAACTCTTTCATCATGACAAAACGTTTTCTAAACTTTCAAATAGGTGAAAGCAAATCTGATACAAGAACATTCCTGCTTTTCTCCTGGCACTCTGATATAGATGCCATTACCACTCATCTTCAGAAGCGAAGGTACCAAGAAGGAATGTGGGAAAACGTCTCTGCCACATCACCCGGAACCTGGCAGAGCAAAGAAAGGGCTCCAGCGCTGGCGCCCCTCCTCTTTACCAATTCATCAAAGTCAATTCATCTCTCACTTTGCATATCTAACTGTGTATTTACAGAACTGACATAGCATCTCCTCTTGCTGCCAACTATGGTAATACCATGCCTTAACTACTAAACTGTTAGAGTAAAGCCATGACACCACATATCTGAGCATCATAACTGTGGTTTATACTACCTAAGATATGGAAATATTTATTTATTAATCCCCCCCCGTAGGTAATATTAAACTCCATCCATCATATAGTTAAGTTATTTTCAAAGTTGTTGCCTGTTTGCAAAACCAAAACCTAAGGAAAATTGATACGCTTTTAAAAAAAAATAATTAACAGGATACATGATGGTGAGGACTGCTATAAGGATTTTACTACTTGTTTGCAAAGGTTGAGTAAATTGCCTGTATATTATGCAGCCTTCACAAGCTCTGAGCAGTAAAACTGTTATTACACTTTGCACACTATGTACCTCTAATACCCAATCTGAAGTTCATTTATCAACAACCACTCTTGTGTAAACAATCCACAGAGAAACCTGACTTTTTTCACTTGTTATTGATGATCTTTCAAAACTCAGAAATTGCCTCCTCTTCAATTTCCTACCACTGAATTCTTAGGTAATCACCTCATCAATAGTTCTCAACAAAAATAATTGTTTCCAGAGCAAAACTCCCCCCAGATTTTAGGCCCTTTAAATTGGTCCCTCTCTGTGCCTCAAAAGTGTGAATAATAAAAATATATATATAAAAAAAAGCTCAGAATGTGTATATGCTTTTATTGAGTCAGAAGTGGAGAAAAGTTTTCCCAGAACAGGATATGGGGCAGGGAAAATGAAACACAGGCTGCCACTTTTTAGGATATGTATATTTTTTTCTTTTGACATGAAGTTCAATCTTCAGTCTCATTTACACAGCAGTACAGGTCATTCAAATGCTAATAAGGTACTCACATTCACAGCCAATCCCAAGTGTAGTCAACTAAAGCAAAAGGTGAAGAGGAAGTGAACTTTGTATGTCTTTTAATGAGGAGGTGTACCATAGGGCAAGGAGTGGAGATTTACATTAACTGCTTTATCCTCACCTGTGGTCCACATCCCTTGTGTCCCTTCCTTCACCCTCTCTTTTTCACTGTAATAGCAAAGATGCTCTGAAACCAGAGCTGAAGTAACCACTTGTAGGTCTCAGAACAACTTAGGAGCTGTGGCAAAACCTATACCATTTGGGTTTAAAAAAATGTAAAGTATTTGTTACTATGAGGAGAAGAATATAACGGGAGGGGGTGAGGAAGGATAAAGGTTCAAGAGAGCGCATTTACCTTGATGACCCTCTGCCTTCTGTTTTAACCTACTCAGGACTGCTTTGGAGGCTGTTGTCAGAAGTGTCCTTTTCCTGTCCCAGAACAGCTGTTGCCCAACTGCAAACTAATGGAGAGAAAGATGTGCATGCACCTTTGCATCGATACTCAGTCACACATAGCAATCTGTCTGACGAGCTCTTCTCCCCCAAAAATGGAACTGAGAAGGCATGTAATCTCTACTTGTCTGAATTGGGAAAATCAGTTGACTGCTGCCCAGGTAGCTCTCATAGCTTTTGATGTATCAACGTTGTTCAGTTAGCTGAAACAAGGCTATATGGCCTTAAAAGTTTCACATTAACATCTCATCTTGCTTCTAAGTCGGAGCTGGTGGTTTCAGAAAGTACATCAAATGATTAGCTGCTTCTCTGCTGAAAGTCTGTTTCATCATATATGCAGTCCGGTGTAATTGCAGTAATAATGTCCACATGAAAACTACAGATATGCATCAAGGTATGTTCCAGTTAATACTGAAACTGAAGTGCTTCTTTCTATTGACTTCAACCAGTGGATGACCATGCCAGAGGAAATTATATTAGTAATTTCTTTTGTGCGGTTTACACAGGGCTAGCTGGTAAGATCTCTGAGGAAGAGACCGTGCCTGCCTCTGTGCTTACAGAGTGCAATAAGACCTCCAAGCAGAATGTATAAATTATGAGTAAACGTTAATAAGTAACCAAATGTAAATATAATAAATACATTAATAACTAATAATATATTACATAAACAGGCTAGACCCATTGGAAGAATGCAGAAGCAATAACATTAATGATTCTTTCACAGTACGTTTATTATTTCACAGCCAGAATGGAACAAACTTACCTCTTGCTGGTTGTCTTAAGATTTCAGTGCATAAAGAATGATTTAATAAGGACTTTGCCCTCAGGATTAACTCACAGACATGTACAAAACAGATCTCTACAACTGCTGTTTAAATGTCCTTAAAGTAACCTAAACAGTTTATTTCTAATCATTATCGCTGAGATTCAGGATGAGGTCCTTACAGAAACTAACACCTGAAGAGTGTGGTCAGGAATATCCCAATATAAGACAACATTGCAATACTTCTGAAAATGCAGGATAAATGTCCCTAAATGCTATGCCCGGCTTTCTGCCTATTACCATACTTAGAGTGCTGCAACTAAACTAGCAGCTTAAATCTATATATACTTTTGGAGCTGTAATTTACAAGTTCAGAAATGTCTAAAGTCTTTGAATAGAACATTTTAACAGGAGAAAGGAACTTGTACTTTGAAATAAAACAGGTTTTCTGAAAACACTCTTTGACATAATTTTTTGGAATCTCTGCTTTTCATTTTATAGTTTTTCTGTGTTTCCTTCCTCTATTGCACACCACCTGCAAATAAATGAGTGAAATTGCCTGAGCTTCATTTAATCTTATACTACTAGGAGAATAGAATTCAATCATGCTTCTGGAAGAAACAAAGTTATTTTTAGTATAATGGTAATATATAATGTCATTTGTAGCATCATTTGGCAATGACATTTTTACTTCTATAAAAGATGTGAAAGAGTTCATGGCCAATTATTCTTTACTAAATATATGTTATTATATTATAATGCAATGTAGCATGAATCTGTATTTGAGTTTATTGCGTAATGAGCTCTATCCTGCTGGCAACGACATTGATGAATGCTTTGCCACTGGTTTCACTGGAAACCTCAACATGCCTGATAGTTGACTAATAAACACAAATACTCTCTTACACAGACCATTTCTGATCAGTGACAGTAAAATGATTATATCATGTCTTTGGTTTATGCTACCTATATATGTAACCAAAAACTATTTTCAAAATGCTGGTGTTTATGTCTTACAGAATTTGAGGATGCTTTAAAGAGATTAACAGAAATAGTATGGTGGCCATCTCAAAGTTATTCTGTTGAAGAATGTTGTAAATAGATATAGATAAGCAGAGAGAAGTCTTAAAAGATGGCTGAAATTCCTAGAAGTAATCAGAAAGTGAGGAAACTACATTTAACATGAAACTGATTAAAAAGCAAATAGAAGGGAATTACACTAAGCAGCAGAACGAATGTTTAATGAAACAGATTTAAATGTTCACTTTTTTATAAATCATCCAAGGATTGCTCTTTATTTTATTTGTGATGAAATGAAATCTGAAACAAGGTTCTACGGCCAGAATAAACATGGATGGATGTGGGGCACACCCTCAGCCCTCCCCCAGTGCCAGAGGCTCTGGAGGTGAGGTAACGCCAGCCCTGACATATCTCCCACCTCCCCAACAACCTGACCCAATGTTGCCTCTGGAACAGGTCTAAGAGTGACTTTCAGGCTACATCTGCACTACGAAGTGGTCTGGAGATTGCTCCTCTGCCCTGAGGCCATCTGCCAGAGCAGTGTTTCTGTAAGGCTAAAACCCTCATTATCAATTCTCTTATTCTCCAGCAAGGAGGGCTGGACCAGACAAAGCACCAGGAACGGTCCTTGGCCCATAGCACACCCTGAACTGCACCAGGGCATTTTTTTAGGAGAACACAAACTGGTGAGAGCAAAACCATGCCAAGAAGTAAGCTAACAGATCTGCGTGCTAGCCCTGATCAGTGCAGACATAGTTTTTGTATCCCACAGTGACAGGGAACACATGGTTCATCAAAAAAAAAAGTATGGCCCAGCATTTCCTCTGGGTAGGCTCCATATATTACTTAAATGAAACTTCATGAAACTTCCACGAAACGTGAAGGAACGGTATCTTGCTGGAAGCAGAGTGGGTCTCTCCCAGGAAGGAAAAAAAGATCCTGGTATAATTGCAGGATGCAAATTAAATTACCAAGCACACCTCACTCTGCCGGCACAGCCAGCCGAAAAATGCGGGTTTTCCTCTGCACTTAGCCAGCTTCATTTCAAGCAAGCTTTAAAGACAAAACTTGCACTAATTTCAGGGGGGCTTTTCCCTGTGTATGGGATGCAGAACAGAGCCCTCTCCTGGTAAGCACTGAAGATAATTGAGGACACCCCTGGCACCGTATTTGGCACTGCCCGCAGCACATATCTATGTGATGAAGTATTGAATGTAGGCACTCAAAATAAAATATTAGAAAAGCTCAGCTATTTGGAGCCATGGAACCTTATGATTGAGGTCAGATTTGTTTGGATTAAAAAAATATATGGAAATCTAAATAACACTCAAATGATGGCATACTTGAAAACTGAAACCAAAAAATAGGTTATATAACATACTTAAAGGCACAGTTGGCACTTCAAGATCACAATGACTAGCCAGTTGTAACCTGCTTTTGAACCCACAGCTGAACCCTGCATGTCGAATTACTGAAAAGGGTGGGTCACCTTCTTTTTAAACCTGAAATCTGATAACCAGGGCAAAAGAACCCCCATTCATTCTTTCTTTTTATGACTATAAAGCCATGAAGCATCAATAATAACCTTAAGTATACAGATCAACAAACTTTGCCTAATTAACACACTTTTGGATTTCATACTTGAACCTGAAAATAAGAAACCATATTTCAAAGCCCTGCTTTTGTAAAACAAAATTTACATTAGGTACCTAAGCTGGATGTGGCATATGGTAGGCACTTCAATAAATCATACTAATGATACATTGCCAAAATAGTGGCTGTCTGTCATTAGATTTTCTCAGAATAACTAAGTATAATCCCTTTGCTTCAACAACAACAACAACAAAACCTTTTTGTCACTGACATGCAATGTAAAAGTATATTGATTTCATTTCAAAATTATTTTTAAAGATTCTAAAGCCCCTATTGTTAGTAGTAACATATGCAAACATCATTATCTGGAACCATACTACTTATGGCTGTAATCTCATTAGAATTCACAAGGTAAGTAGGGTTGGGTCTACTAGTATTTGCATGGAAGACCTCCAAGGAAATTCCAAGTTACTTTATGAACTGGTATTTGTGCAGGGCAACATTCTTCTGCTGACTCAGTACTGAACCAGCATAAAGTATACGATCACAAGTGTTGTCTTTATATAAGAGGTAAAACCAAGGATACCGAGCACTTGCGGTCATTAAACACCCTATGGCAGTTTTTGCAAGTGTAGGAGTGCCTGGCCAAATACCAATCTAGATAATTACATCCTGCCTACTTACATTCCCCTGTTGCTTTAAATGGATAAGGTATTATTCTTCTATTCTTGTGTAAAAGTGGATCCTACAGCCCTTCCTTGGGCTCTGTTAGGACTATTTCTAGCATGACCTTCTCCATGCAGGGCTCTATATGGTCACACAAAGTCATTTATATGACTCAGTATATTGTACTAGATTTTGGATTTGCCACCTTCCGAAATCACTTCCCCTGAGCTCACTGGAATTTGCTTCAGCCCAAAGACACCGATGTAACCAAAGTCATCATTTACTTCCTACCTGTGAAAGGCATATTTACAATAAATCACTGTGAAAAATTTGTGTTTGGTTACGAGATCAGTTTCTGTAGGACTTCCTTCTGTACACGTGACCCAGGCCAAACACTCATTAGTTCTGTGCATGACCCTGCCCACTCTCACCAAAATCAACAGCAAAATAGCAACGTGGTTCAATGACAGCAAGGCCAGGCCCCTTAATGGCAGATTTGCCCTGGGTCCATATCATGTAACAGCAGTGCAATTCTCCCATCCCTCCTCAAATTGAAATGTTACATCGAACAAAGATCATACATAACCTTTTCAAGTCAGCTGTATCTTACATTTTAAGAGAGGGTGTAACAGATGGTTAAACGCTTGCTTTAAAGTGGTATGTCTATTAAAACAACCCATGTTACTAAGGGACTGTTCCCCATAACTGGAATTTGCTTCACTGAAGTAAAGTGGAAGAAAACCAGACTTCAGAAAACCTTCATTATCGTGTTCGAGTACCTCATGTTAGACCACTGCCGGTCACCAAAGTCCTCTCAAAAGGAAGGAGTCGTTAGCACATTTCCCTACAGAAGAAGCCCGTTACCAAGACGGGTGCTGGCATTAAGTCATGACAGTTACTCTGCGGCAGGGTTGTCAATCGCAATTATTTCCTGCAAAACTCAGTTCCCCCCCCCCCCGCCAGTTACTCTCTAAACTCTCAGTTTCAAAATTCACTTCATATTTCTGGCTTGTCCTACACTATGTCAATTTGAAGGCTGGCTTTCGGGGGCTTTTTTAGTTTAAATGTTTTTCTAGCTGTATTTGTGTAGGTCAAAAGAGTTTTCCAAGTCTGTTCTCTTTCGGAGTGGCGACTCTCCCAAGACAGCAAATACAGGGTTTTTATAGACTTGTTTTCATGAAGATTTAGCCATCTTAAGTCTGAAATTATTTACGAGAAAGATGACCATGTTAGTACAATTCGTTGAATGCAAATTATGAAATTCAAAGGCAGACAGCTTGAGCAAACTTACGCTTCAAATAGCATCACTGGATGCAAAGTAAGCAAACAGAACGCAGGTAGGAAAGAATCTTCAAATATCCATACTTTGTTTTCCTCATTTCATGTGACTTGCTGACCTCAAAAGCTTCTGACATTCAGTACTTCTGAAAACCAAGACTCTTCTCTCACATCTCTCTCCAGCTATAAGGCCTAACTTTTGCCTCCTCTTTTCAACTTCTGACTTACACCCTTTGGAGAGTGAAGTTAACTTGCTAGAAGGAGGGTGATGCAGCTGGCTGAACAAGGCCCACCCAATCCACTCAGTGAAATAATACTCAGGAGATAACACAAGGTGAAGGGTAAGAGTATGAAACGTGACTAAGCAACGACGGATTTTCTTCCGCTTCCCCACGCTAGGTAGCAAAGAGGACCAAACGCAGCTGCTGAATATCCAGCAGAAAGGAGCGTTCGGTTTCGAAGCGGGAAAGGACTTTGTCTCCATCCCCGCTGACCAGCTGGAGAGGAAGGAGACAAACGCATCCTACCAAAGGGTACAGCAGCAGGTCCCGTCGTCGTGCAGCGCTTGATCGTTCATATACTCCCAACCTTCCCCAAAAGTCGGGGTTCCCTTACAGTGTTGGCTGACTGTAGAAGAAACGAAAGGAAGAAGTGAAGCGCGGACCTCGGTACCTGCACTCGGGTGGCTTAGCGTCAGTCACCCGCGGGCCGCCCGCCCCGCGCCCTTCGGGGCGCTCTCCTCCTTCGCTCCCACCACTCCCGGCTGCAGCTGCCGGGGGGTAGCGAGGGTGAAGGCGCCAGGCCTCGGGCCGCGAGGCCGGGGACAGCGGGACGGGCGGCGGGCGGGCAGGGACGCTTCGGAGCACCGGACGGCCGGGCCAGCCGGGGGCCGCGGGCGGGCGGACAGCGGGCCGTGCCCGCCGCGCTCTGCCGGGGGCCGGCGCGGCGGCAGCGCAGGCGTGCTGAGCGGGGGGGCCCGGCCCGGCCCGGCCCGGGGAGACGGCGGCGGGGGCAGCCCGGCTCCGCGGCGAGCAGGGGCCGGCACAGGGCGCAGCCCCGGCGGCACCTCCCGGCACGAGTGCCAAGCGGCGGCCCGGGGCCGCGCTGGCTCCTGCGCGCCTCGCCCCTTGCCTCCCCGCTCCCGGGACGACCTTTTTGGGAGGGAGGGGGTTACCTTTTCTTAGCAAAGTCCCGTCCCTTGCCAGGGCAACGTTCTACGTGCCTGTGCCTGAGAGGCAACTAGTTGCACTCGCTGAAGTGCGAGGAGTGTTGGGCTTCTCCCGTACCAGCCTCCTCCTCCATCTACCCCCCCACCCCCACCCCCCGCCCCGAGTCTCCCCTCCCGTTTTGCTCCGAGTTGCGCTTTGTGTGTGGAGAAAGGGGGGCGGCGGGGGGGGGACACGACTTGTTGAGGGGATGTGCTGTTTTTGCCAGAGGAACGGTGCGAAAGGGGAAACTCGGCTCGGAGAAGGGACGAGAATAAATAAATAAGGAGCAGCCCTAAAATAAAGGTAGCGGCATATCCCGGCAGCGAGAAGGTGAGTGTCTCTGAGTTCCCCGTCCCCGAGTCTCCCTCCCGCCCCTTCTGCTCAGAGGTGGAGGAAACCGGTTCCCTGTCGCATGTGCGTGTGTCCGCGGAGATGGGTGTGTGTGCGTGTGCTTCTCTTTAGGGTGTATTTAGCACTGTTTTCCTGTTGGGCGGGTGACAAAAAAAAGTTGCTGCAGAACGGACGTGATGGGAAGGAGCAGCGGAGCCGTCCACCGCGGGGCACCGACGGGGCTTTCGCCCCGGCTTTCGCCCCCGGCCCGGCGCGAGTTTAGCTGCAACAAATAGTGGTCTCCGGTGGGGACGCGGTGACTTTTTGCGCGTCCAGCCGGACTTTCTGCCTCCGCCCAGGTGACAGTCCCTGCCGTTTTGCCCTCAGCCCTGGCCGTTGCCGTGGCTGCTGGGGTAAGCCCCGGCACGGCTGCTATCGCATTGTTCCCCGCTTGCGCCTCCCGCCCACCCCCGTAGCGGCGGAAACGGGGGGCCCGGGCTGCGCCCCTCGAGCAGCCGGGGGGATGCCGGCCCCAGGGCTCTGCCGGCCGCCGGGTCGCCCTGCTGACCCACCGCGCCCGTGAGGGCCGGGGCTGTGGCCGGAGCCGGGGCCGGCTCGACCGGAGGCTGGGAGGAAGCAAGTTTTCTGGCGGCGGGGAGGCGGCCTCCGGCCAGAGCGGCATCAAAACCCGCAAGGACTGCAGCGAGCCCCTTCCCGAAACACCCGTTTCTGCCGGCGAGGCTGGGGTTTGGGCAGCGCGGGGGCCGAGGCAGCTCGGCCGGGACCCGCAGGCACAGGCGGCGGCGGCGGCAGCGGCAGCGGAGGTCGGTTCCGCCGCCCGCCCTCCGGCCCCGCTCTGCCCCAGCTGCCGGCAGCGCTCGGGGGTCTCCCCGGCCTTCCTTCTTTCCTTCCTTCCTTCCTTCCTTCTTTCCTTCCTTCCTTCCTTCCTTCCTTTCTCCGGGCGGAGCGCCGCCGGCGTGCAGCCTTCGGGGTGCCGGCGGATGGGGCAGGCTGCCTGCCGGCCGGCAGCCACCCCCGGTGGGGCTTCTGCAGCCGCTTTTCCCGGTGCCCGAGGGGAGCGGGGACAGAGCCGGCCGTTGTTTTCCTTCCTCGGCGTTTCCTCTCCCTGAGGGACCCCTCTTGCCTTCCCCCGCCCCGGCTTGTTTTTCTTGTGGTTTAAAGACAAACCGGTGCGTTTTCGGGCTGTCCGACCTCGCCCCCGCCCCCGGCGCGGGTCCCCGCTGCGCCGGAGGACGCAGGCACAGGAGAGCCCCGGCGCGGGGGTCCCGCCGCCCTTTCCGCCGCCGGTGCGGGGTCCCGTGTTTTGGTTTGAAAGCGTTTCCACGTGGGGAAGCCTCTCCGCGACTGTGTGTGTGTGTGTGCGCGCGCGTACGTGTGTGCGTACTTGATCCGCGAGGAGGTAACAGGATTCTCCGTGTTCAAACCCAGCGGGCTGTTGGCCATTAATTCGCCTCCCGGGCTGTCATTACAGACACTTCCAAAATCAGACACCCGCGGAAAACCGCCGGCTGGGTTTCCCAGGGCTCCGGCGGCGGTTTTCCCCGAGCCGTGCCCGGGCGGCGTGGGGGGGTGGCCCGGGGCCGCCGCCCGGCACTCACCCGCGGGGGACCAGCCCCCACGGCGCCTGCCGCCGCGCAGCCGGAGCGGGATCCCACGGCCGCGCCGCTGCCAATCGGTAATTGGCATCTAAAGTTTCATTTACGTTTATGAAGCTGCCGCTAAGGGCCAAGTGGGTACGGTGCTGCCTTCCCCTTATCCCGCGGGCAGGATTTAAAGCGGAGCCCACGGAGGTACGCGTTTGTCTCGCGAGTGGCGATGTGAAATAGCCGGCGTTTCCAGAAGTCCTGGGAGGGACGCTGTACCAGACAAGGGAGCGCCTCGGCCGGTTCGAGTTTAAGCATGAAGTCATGCTAGAACAGTAAGAAACCAGTATTTTCAGTTTTCTGAGTTTTTGTTTTACGTGTTTCCCTTGCTGAGACTAGAAAGTCTGTCCCGGATAAACTAATCGACAGTTTAGAGTGAAGCGTACAAAGCAAGCATCTTTTCTGTAGGGTAAATATTTTGGGGGGTCTGACCTCAGTGTTTGTTTATTACTTGAAGAGTGTACTTTGCCTTAAAGCTCAAGTTATATCATTGTTTCACTTCCTTAATGCTCAAAAGAGAAGTTTCGTGAAATTACTGTGGGTTTGACTTTTTCTCCTAGTATTTCTGAAAATGCTGCCGAATAACGCATGTTTGCATACCTACAATGTGTATCATGCTGTAAAGTGGAAATACAGATTGACATTTCTCTCTCTTCCCCGTGAGTCTTCCTGTATGTTTGACATCTAGCATTAGCCGGGCTACGTCCGAAACAGCTCTTACTGCTTTCTTTTGAAAATTCTGATATTTGTGTTACTGAATGTTCTTCAGTCAAATTTAATAAAAATGAAAGAGGGGTATGTTGACTAATCTTGTATGTATCTTTGTTCAGATAATTCATATGCACTTATAAGTTGTTGTGTGTATGTGGTTGTACTGCTAATAAACTTAGTTGAAGGTTACCCTTGCTGGATTTGTATTTATTAATGGCTTCACAACACTTTGCAATAGAAATTTATTCTGCTGTATGGATAACACCAGTGGAATAGATCAATTCTAAACAGGGAATTTAATGAGTAGGAGTCTGGTGGGTTCCCAGTTAATTGCGGTTCCCAGTTAAAATGTTTCAAACAAGGCAACTAGAAATACAGCTATAGATAGTATCCCTTTGCATATTTTTAGCCTCTGATGCAAGCTTTGAGAGCTACTCCTTAAACTTTATACAACTTTTACCTTTCAGTCCTAGAATTACTCAATGTTAAGCACCGGCGTTTGGTATGGGAAAGGTACCTGTGTGTTTCCTTGATGAGCTGGTGGTATTGCACCATGTTCAATCTTCCAGTGTTAAAATTTGAACTGATTTTTCCTCTATTAAATATGAAAGTGCATACAGAAAGAAGAAAGAAATTCCTGGAATTTCTGTCAAATGCTCTAGGACTCAAGTACTAATTTTTTCTATGTTATCTTTTTCTTTCTTGAAAGTAGGGTTTTTATGAACTCAGGGTAAAACAGGTCTCCCTTTTTATAAGGAGAGTTTATTCAGCATACCCCTATATTGCAGCTGCTGATCATATTTCATAGAGCTGTTAAAGCACTTAAAACCTAAAATTAGGTACTGTCTGGTAGTAAATATTTCAAATCACTCCTTGAAGAAATAAATAGAGAAGTGGGCTTTAAAAAAAAAAAAAGTACGTTTTGAAATATATCCTTGAACAAAAGTAATCTTGCTTTGCTTTTACTCAGAATAATGCAATTACAATCTAAATCACTGATTTCAACAATGTGCTTTTTCCTTAGGTTTTCTTCATTTTCTGCACTTTTATTGTGATTTTATACTGACTTTATTTGATATCATAACCCGGTACTTTGTTCAAGCTATGTTTACTGCAGCAATGCTTGTATTAACAGGTATTGAATTAACTTCTAACATACCTGTACTTCCAGTGAGTGTTCTTCTGGTACTAAGAACTGAAATGTAAGTTCCCTTGCTTCCTGGTGTGCATGTTTCTGTACGGCTTTTAATTGCAGAAGGTGTACGCTTGATTTTTCCAGATTTAAGATGAGTTAATTTACAGATTAGTGGTTTTAATTTGTAGGGGTTTTTTTTGTTGTATGGTAGTTTTCTATTTGTCTTTTAGTTGAACATGGGAATAGGTTTATTTCCTCATTATAATTCATTGTTAGTATTGTCAGGGTTTGCAAGAAGAATGCAACCACAGGGGCATGAGACTAACAGACATCTGTCAAGTTGATCAGGTATTTTTAAAGCTTTTTGAAAGGTCAGCTCTAAACCAAGTCTGGTAGAAGAAACACTCAAATGTCTTTGGTTTTTACTTTGTACTTGAGAATCCAGTGTTATTTGTACATATCTATAATCTTCTTGCCATTTTGCATTAGAAAAGCAGTATTTATGTTGTGCAAGTGGAAGAAGAGTTTTGATATTTGGTCATCGATTGAGAGTTTTATAAGTAAACTTTTAATACGTGGTATTAACTTATTATGTGATATTTTTTCTTTTTTTGGATTTAAATATTGTGTAAATGTGTGTCCAACTTAACCTTTTCTGTCATTGAAAAGCGCTAATTGATCTTGCTGGCCCTGACATAATAGTATAGTTTGATATTTGAAACCTTTCAGCTTTGGCATGGCCCTTTAATCACCCCTGAGATTTCAGGGCATGGTTCTACTGAAGGCATAAACCGCTACTCTTTTTAAAATTAAATAAAAATGATTATTAAAAATAAATTATCTTTATGGTCTTTTAAAGTCAGTAGATGTTTTACTTATCAAAGCCCCAGGCTTTACGATATACATTAAAAACTTTCTGATTTACTCATATGTATTAGGTGACATTTTAGATATTGCTGTACAGAAATCAGATTTTTATGAAATAATTTTTTGGCCAAGTCCACACTTCTGTGTTGCAGCGTTATTAAATCTGTCATTAAATCAGAAGTGCTTAAAGGAACTTGGATGCAATTTGCAGTGTGAAAGCTCAGATACGAAGAGTGTTTATCTGACAAGTAAACAATAAAATTTATTTGAAAAGGCAATAAAACGTAGATTTTTAGTCTACATTGTAGGTTGTTGTGCTGCCAGAAGGATTCCTTTTGGGATGCCTGTAGTACCGGACCTTGGTGAAAACTATTTTAAAGCAGTTTCTTCTTTTTATCTCTAAGCCTGAAAAATGTGTTGAATAGCCGACCCGCCTTTTGCTTTAATGTTAAACAGTAAAATTACTTTGATGATTGATTATCCTATATGAAAATGCATCCCTGGGCAGTTTCACTCACAGGATTGTATATAGGCTAGCTGTCAGACTTTTGAGCAAAATGTCAAATGCTGATGGCTGTCTGAGGTATTCTAAAATTTAAGCATTTTGTTTTCAATTTGTTTAAAATTTCTTCATGATAAGGGAAGATTATAATGAGGAGTGATTATCTTCAGAACTTTCGGAGGTCCATATACCAGTGAGAGTAGTATGTATTTGGTTTTAAGCTACTACGCTTAGGTGCTAGACACTAAACTTTGATTTAGACTGCAATTACCATGGATTTGGAAAGATGGATTTTTGGAGGTTTTCTGTGCCTAAATGCCTTTGGAGGTCTGTGTCCTTTTCCTAGAATTAAAAAAATAAATACAATTGTGGTGATTTTTCATTAAGCAGCTGTCCCCAGAAGTACAGTGTAGTGAGTAATGTTGCAGGACTGTGTAGGGCTGCTTGATTGGATGTAATTTAAGTGCTGTCTCTGAAGAACTCAAGTCTGTCTGGGCTGACTGAATACTGCGTCTTTACACCAGGGTTGCCTCCTATTGTGGCTGGACTATACAATTTGACTAATTTGGAGCAGCAAATTGCAAAAAAACCTCCCAAGGCAACCTGCAAAATACTCACATACAGAAGACTGATTTTCATATAGGTGATATTTTTTAGTTACGTATTTAAGTTAATATGCACTAGTTTTTTTGTCAACATTAAAATTTACTACTATTGTGATGTGACCCAGTGTAGGTTGACATTGTCAGCAGTGTAAAGAATTACTGCTGCCTTTTTTTTAATTGGGTAGACGCAGCACGTAACTGTTCTGCTCTTGACACATATATAATTAAACCACAAAAACCTACATTAAAATACCATGAAGGGTCTGATTCAGACCACAAAAGTAAAAGAAATACAGAGCTGAGTTTGCAACTTTTCGAATAATTCTCCTCTATGACTATGTGTATATAACTATTGAAATCAATGCTGGTGCATGAGGTAATTGGAAACTTAACTTGATGTTTTGTGCCAGATCCTTGGCTGTTGCAAATTGGAGTAGGAATGTTGAAATTACTGGAGTGGTCTCACATTATGCCAGACGAGTATCTAGTCCTCTATTCTTAGTGCAGTCTATTTTTTGGGGGGGTATTGTAGTATACTTTATAGGTGTGAGATCACATGCACAGAGAAGTGAACCAGTAATACTTAGAAAAAACAAAGGAGGGTTAAGTATAAATGTCCAAATCATATATTCATGTTTTCTTCCATTTTAAGACATTTTCATACTCTATGTTAGAATATATCTTTTTATTTTTACAGCATTTTACAAATGACCACAGAAATGCCTTTTACAGTAATTGTACTCCTGAAAATGATGCAGTTAGTTAGAAATATTGTTAATTGACTGTATTCTTTTCAGTCCTTTCAGGCAACTTCATTGGTCATAGAAGTGAATAGTCAGGTTGTGTTTACTCAGGGACGTTTCGTGAATGCCAAGCCTATTCAATAAAAGGTGTGAAGTCCATTTATCATGTTCAATCCCTCCTGGATGTTCCTTTTTATTTACTGTAGTATATTCCCAGAGAATCACAGAAAATAAAGTTCATCTTACTCCCAGGTGAGAGTGGCTAAACCAGCCTCTGTACACTCTGGTTTATGCATCCTGATATCACGCTGTATGTGAGGTCTTTCTCCCAGCTCTCCTGAGTGTCCCAGCATAGACATAGTTTCACAAAACCAGGCACAGCTCGGGCAGATTATGCACATTTCCTCTGCCAAGTTCTAGCAATGCAACTCAGACTCAACCTAATGTTCCTGTTCTGGTCTTCTTAACCCAGAGAACTAGGGAGCTGGAAACTAATAGGGCTGAATGGTACAGAGGTTTTACAAATGGAATAATTATATCCTGGGAAAGGGTCTCCAAAATAAAATTTCCAGGTTACCCCAAGGCAAGATTTGGAACTGTGGTAGGTTTCCCAAGTGGAAAGATTAAAGTACTTTTCCACTTAGCCACCTATTTTTATGTTTATTCTAATCTGGTGTGATAGAAGGAGCTGTTGTAATGTTTGTATTAATTTGCTTCAGTTGATTGCCCCTTCGGAGAAGCAATTTTTTTGTTCAAAGCACCATCCGAGTGCTGAGCTCACTGTGCAGTGGTATGGCTTGGAGTCACCTGCAATAAGAGCCCTTTCAGCTAAGATGGCCAGCCGATGTGTTTCCTAGTCATTTCTGGTAGCTATTTAGCTATGATTCAGATTGTTTTCCAACTTTCTGATTAAACTATAGTCTAATTTCTCCAAGGGCTAGCTGAGTAGCCAGATTTTTGGCTTAAGAAAAATGAAATGGAAGGAGTTACTCCTTGATAGTTGTGAAACTACCCAGCTTTTTGGGGTCTTGCTTAGGTCTGCATTGAAGGAAGTCCAAGATGAGGACTGCAGCTCGAGGGATGCTGTCAGATCAGGACTAAGCCTGCAGCAGTTTGACTGTACGGTCTGTAGGAAGAGGGCCATCGTTTTGCTCTGTTTTTACATAGTTTGCTAGGGGTATTGGTTCATATAAGCAGTAATAGCAGTAATCTGCCTGGGACTAGTTGCTGTGTGTGACCACCTGAATCTGAAGTTCCTACATCCACCCGTTTTCTGTGGCAGAGGACGGAAGAGCACGAAGCTATGATTTCACGTTTGGTGGCAGTGCTTCTTAAGCAGCCCTCACCCCTCCTCTGCCGGCCACTCGTTTAAGCTGGATCCGTTCCTTGCTGTGGTTCACAAACAGCTGTGCTGGCACGAGGCAAAGGTCGGAATGAGTGGCAGCACCCGTGCTGCCGAGCCTGGCACCGGCGCCGCAGAAATAGCTGCGGAACCACAGTCTCCGTTACCTAATCTGCCACCTCTGTTAACTGAAGTGCAGGGTCAAGTCTGCGGGATAGGTGGAATTTTTCAGAAGGAAAACATTGTCTACAAAAACGATCCCTTGATCTTTAACCAGAAGGTTTTGTTGATGTGGGTTTTTTTAACTAAAACTAAAGTCGCTGCAAATAATTTGCCGATATACGTGCAGGTTAGAAAAATAGGGAAAGTTATGGTACCTTTGGAGGGGACAGCTGTGATGTTCTCAAAGGCAGGCAGGAGTTCAGATGCGATACCAGACGACAGAGCTTTTCCAGGTACGTGTACCGCTGTCCAAAAGAGGGGCTCCCCGGGGACGGGCAGAGCGTAACGGCACTAGGAGGAGAACATCATCGCTGAGGGCTGCAGCGCTCATGACGGGCTGCATTCTTTTACCGCTATTCCTGGAGAAAGAAGTGGAATAATTTCTCAGAAGTGGCCATTACTTAGCTGTCACTGTACACAAGTGCTTAATTTATGGCAACTATTTTTTATTAGTCTCCACTGTCACAAAGTATTAACTTACATGCTATCACATTCCAAATGCCTTTTTTATGTTCTTCCCATATAATACTGAAATATGCATGCTATACCACATCATGGGTTTATGAACACTTGAGCATGCCAAAGTAGCCATATTATTTTTGATGTGAGTCCAAGTTTGATTTCTAGAGATAAGAGTAGTGATGTAATAAGGTTCTGTAAGGGGTTTGAGTTGAGGTGACTATTTGATTAATAAACTTGAAGGATACAAAATCAACTTGGCACAAATGAAATGGATGAAACAGCAAACTAAAGCATAGATTTCAAAAATACTTACTTGTTAATGAGTCTTTAAAGAGGACACTATAACAAAGAGTTTTTCAGAGGCTAGTCATCAAATCAAAAGCTATTTATTATTTGACTTGTGACGCAAAGATTAGTGAATTCTACAAGAAGTAATACCTTTGATTAGATCAATTGCCGACCTAATAAAAGAGATCTGTCTTCTTACAAACTTCCTTGTACTTCGGTTGTTAGACTCTAGTGCCTACAGTACTGCTACTACAAAGACTGAGGGAAGAGTAAATAATGAAGAGAGCAGATTGCTAAGAGTAGTCTGGCTTGTTCACCAAACCGAGAGCAAGCAAACAGTATGTGCTTCACTACAAGCCAGCGGTTTATTTAAAAAAACAACTGGAGGCCATAGAAAATGATCAGGATGGTATCATAGCCAAAAAAGGAGTAGGAATTTAAACAAAGTACTAGGCAGAGTGTGAGAGGTGTCATTACCTGTGTAGGTAGTATGGGTGCAGCTACTGTCGGAAGGCTGTGCCCTCTTTTAGCTTTAGAAAGGATGCTTGAAAAATTGGAGATGTTCCAGATATAAGACCAGGGGAGTAATTAAACAATCGGAAAACATGTCTTCCAGGGGATGAGCAGATTTTAGTTTACCAAAGGAGAATGTAGCATAGTTTGATCACAGCTAATAAATATCTAAATGGAGGAAAGGAAATCTGGGAAAGGATCCATTGTCAAAGCAGTTGTCATAATTAAAATCTGGGAATAGCTGTTTTTCACAATTACATTTAATACTGGCTCTCAGTAAAGAGGCTCGCCTGTGGGATGGCGAGCTGTTCCATGGACTTCACGTCGTTTCAGTTCCGTATGGGGACCGCTGATGGGCCAGGAACCCAAATGAGTGCAGACAGCTTGTGTGAGGTTCGGCAGCAGAAAAAATGTAGACTACGCAGCACTTCTAGTACGGGTTTTAGCGTTTTCTTTGTGCTGGACAAGGGTGGCACATAGGAATTTTGCTACTTTTCATTCATTGTGTTCTGATGGTTTCAGGTTAACTTGACAGCCACGGTGCAGCAATGTTAGGTTTGGTGAGTAATAATTGTCCTTCCATTCTGTCAGAAGCCGCCTGAGCTGCGTGCTGGCACCAGCAGGATTTCCTTATTCTGGGACAGTTTTACATTCACATTTTTTGTTTCCCATTGTTCAGTAATTCCTTGAGAATGGAACACTTTCTCAAATGCAATATTTAAGGGTTACTGTCAACTTTAATTAAGAAAAAGGCTGTATTTCTCCTACCAAGCCAGAACCAAAGTACCCATGTTTATTTTCGGTGGCTTTACTTTTATATTTCTTTCTGGCATTTCAAAATGTTCCACTGAAGCACTGTATGTGAAACACATGCAGTAACAGGAATGGCAGCTGCTGGCCAGGAGTGGGCAGTGACGCTGACAGTTGAAAAGGAAGGGCAAGCTGCGAGCTTCCGCCTTCATCAGGATGTTTCTAGGAATCTTAGTGAGTATTTGAACTTCTTCGGTAACTGTCATTGCATACTCACGCTGCTGAATACACTCTTCAAACTGTGGCATGGCTTTTTAAAACAAATAGGATGTAGAGATACTATGCTGTAACAGCTTTCATTTTACCATGTGATTGGATTATTTGGGTTAATTTATCCAGCCTTGTAAAACTGCTTTTTGCTTTTACCTGGAGGATGTGCTCATTTTTAGGTTCTCCTAAATTCCTAACTGATAAGTAGGGTTTCTGGTTTAGAAATAACCTTTGTTGTTATCTTATTTTTATGTCACAAAGTGATTTTTTTTTTTTTTATGTGTGAAAGGTGAATTTGACATGTCTTTTGGGGAGAGGATATAATAAATAATTAATATTTTCAAGTTGACAGTGTCGCTTTAAATATTCTGGCTAACCAAGCATAGCCTTTTTCTTTCTGTTTGCAGTGGCTTGTTTATAAAGAACTGAAATGTTTTATTTGGTTTGTTTTCAGCTATTTTCTACCGAAAAAAGAGAAGGAAAATGTCTCAGAAATTAACCAAAATATGCTGTGTAGTAAAAACCAAAATCCTTCCCACTAAAAAAATCTAGTTGTTCAAAACATTGAAATGGCCAGCTAGTAGGAAAATAAAATTTTTATTAAAATTCTAAAAGAGTATGCTTCTATCTGTGGCATCTTTGCATTACTATTTTTTTTCCCCTGGGAACCCTCTTTCTTTTTGGTAAGGATTGTGTGGGTTTGATCAGTCATGAGTTTGAAAACACTATGTTAAATTTTTTCACAAATCAATTTCCCTTAATTTTAGGGGAACACAGTGGGATTCTAGATTGGATTTGTTTACAAATCCAGGCCAGAAACAATCTCAGCATTTGTTTTCTTTATTTCTGGCCAGAATAATCTGTAATTGATTAATCTGGAATGAGTCAGAAGAGGTCTGTGTAGCTGCATACCTTATCTAAGTGTGAGTGAAGAGGTCTCTCGCAGTTGGGAAGCCCCCAAGCATCAGTGGATTCGCGGCTCTGGTTTCAATCTTGGCAATTTCACGGCGTATTGTGCAATGTTAGGATAAGGGAGGAATTGCTGAGTTTATAATTCTGTACTCTGAAATTCTTAACGCTAATCCTTTTTATTTGTTGCACAGGTATGGGATGGGAGTGGTAGGAAGAGTAGGGAAGTCAGTTTTACCCATCTTTGGGTACCTGTAAAATTGGTACCCTGTTTTGCAAGAGAGAGAAATGCTGCACTGAGGTATTATTTCACCTAAAGTAAATGAGATACAGTGCTTGCAGTTGTTTACCATTTGCCAAGAAGTCTTTCTGTTTTCTTGGTTTCCCCCTTGTTTTGTTGTATGATGATAATGGGACAGCAGGCAGATCTCTTGTCTGAGACCCTCTCTGTTTCTTACCTGTTCTACGTACCTAACTGACACAGAGATCTCATGGTGTGTGTTGCTCTGCTTTTTTGTCTTGATGCCTGCTTTTTACTGGTACCAAAGGGTTTTATGGTTTTGTGACTTGTTTCTAAGTTAGAAGTACCTGATGCAGAGTGGAAATACGATCTTAATTTTTCTTGAATAAAATGTCCACAAATGCCACATAAGCAATGCCACCCTTCAGGAAATTCAGTTCAAGGAAGCAAACTGCACTAAACTGACAATTATACAATTGTGCACCAAAGACCATGCAGAATTTGCAAGACTGTGTGTAACAAATATATAGTGACTGGCATGAAAGCCAATTATTTGACTTGAATTTTGAGAAATTTTCAGTGTATTACAGTTTGTTTGGTGGCATGAATTGTGTCTGTTTTGATTGCTGTATTTAATGTCTGGCATGAATTAACGTGCTCAGAAAGGAAGATGGAAATAACAAATTATGTCCCAGTTATAGATGTGTAATTTTCCAGGGGAGGAAGAAACTAAAAGGAAACTAGATGAGCACAGAACTATAAATGCGTGATGGCTGTTGAAGATTCTTTCCTTGTTCTTAACATACATCATAACCCAGTATGGATAATTCTGTTGTCTCAAGATGTGGAAATGGCTGAGCTGTGTTACCAGGAACAAACACTCTTTCATCTCCAGCAGGGATCATAGCAAGACCCTAAATCTTCTGTGAATCTGAGCCTCAGGGTTATCAGTGTCCTGATGATAGAATACTAGGATTTTATTTTTAATTCCTGTTTTGGTTTTTGTGCTAATAATATCTGACATAGCCCCTTGACACTTACTCATTTCAGAAGCATAGTTTCTATATACATTAGAATTTATACTTTCTACCCAGTTTAGACATGTGCATGTTCATATGCACATCCATGTTCTGATGCGCATCAATGCTGGATACTGTGCTGGGATGAGAATGCTGAGTGGGTCCTGAAGGGTGCCCTGTGCAGCCCCCTCCACCTAGCTAGTACGCTGTCACCCGTGTATTTGCTGTGAGAGCAAGGACTCTTCTTTATAGAGGAAGTGGCTGGGTCCATTTGCTTTTCAGCATATCCTGGAAATTCCTCCTGTATTCCTTCCCTGTAAATGAGTAGCAGGACGGCGTGCGTGCTTGCAGTAGGCAGGAAATTCAGTAGGGCTTAGAAGCCTACGGAAGTTGCGTTGAGTTGTTGTATGAACTCCTTGAGTAATTCTGCTAATTCAAAATAAGGAATAATGTGTCTTCTCTATTTAAGCAATCCATGTGCAAATACAAGTCGATGTAGGCAGGTGCTCAGCAGGACACAAACCCCAGCCAAGATGATCTGCTTCCACCAGGGGCCACTGGACGTGCTCAGAGCTAAAATAAGCTAGGGATGGATGGATGGATGGCACCGCATGTTCTCCTCTCAGCTGCAGGCCAAGGGCTCTGGGTGAGGATGGAGGTCAGCATTTTGGAGGTCACTCATAGATGGAGAAGTGGGTCCCAGTTGTGCTACCAAGGGTTCCAGAAAGCTCTAAAAGTTCTCTAAGGGTAAAATTCTCATCCTCAACAAAGCTAAAAGTGGGCTGAAACCAAACTGATCCAAAGAGAGCTGTATCTAACCCTCCAGAGATGAGGACCTGAGGAGAAAAAAAAGTATTAGAAGAGGAGGAAGGGAAAGATTAGTATTCAATATTCCCCTTAATTCTCTAGTCTGTGGAGCAAGATTTGTTTCTGCAATGCAGTATGAGTTTTTCGGGAGGCTCATTTTGCTCATCTTGATATCGGGGGTAAACACCAGTTACCACAGCTAAGCCTAAATACACATGCAAGATTCCCAAGCCACTTCTACTTCCTGCAAGAATCCTACTGATTAAAAGGAATGTGAAAAGAAAAAATTGAGAGCTAAAAGAAATTTAGAAGTTCTGTATATTTCTCTCCACCTGCCAATTTTCCTCAGGAAAGCAGTACATGTCCCTGACTAGGTCATACTGTCAGGATGGCTTTGCTTGCCTTTTCAACTGTTTATTATGTTTATGTTATTTAAAATTTGTTAGTCATTTGCTCTCTCTTGAAGTTAGATACAGATAATAATATTTCTTACTTTTTTTTCCACTAAAGAAGAGTTGTTTTTATTAGGGTTGACACTCCTTTCAAGAAAACACAGTACTTGTGTAAGAGAAAACACAAAAGCCAACAAAGCTAAAAATTAGTCAATATATATAAATATAAATTAGTTCTAAAATCAGTTCAAAATATATCAAGCAATAGCTTTTCTGAGATTATATTGAGAGCTGAGTTTTCATTTTGTCTTACAACATAAGAAAGCTGATGTCTTCTTTTTCTACCAAAGCATGGACAGACAGTTTCCAGAAAGCCCTATGATTATAATTTTGTTTATTTTAAAAGTGTCAGATTACTATGTTTTTCTTATTGACTTGCCTGCTAATAGTTTCACTTGAGTTTTGAAGAAAGCTATGTTATGAAGCACATCAATCTCATTCCTCATCTGGGCATGGATCTTTCTTCTTTTCCAAATGTGATACTGTTAGGGACTGGGAAAGCAGTATGTTTTTGCTGTCCAAAATACAGTTTTGGACTGTAGATACAGGCTAAGTTGAAATTCTAATAAATCAGCATTTGGTTTCCTTTTCTTTTAATTTAGGTTATATTTTATCTTTTTCACATGAGACTACATGTGATGTGCATGCAGACAACTAGAAGAATGTTTTCCTAGGTAAGCACTGATTGAATGTTAGGTGGTGCCTCTTTGTTGCTTGTACCCTCTCTCCTGTTCCTTCAAAGAAATGAGTTTCATGGGAAACAACTAGCATGAAATCATCTAATTTAGTGAGATTGTAGTGCATATGCACAAGTTCCTTGCACTGATTCTAGAGCAATTAATTTTCTCATTACCTGCCTTGCATAACCTTTCAAAGTGCCTCAGATGTGCTCTTCACTCTCCTCAGATGTTCTGTAGGAACGGTGCAAACCCACAGCGGCTTGCCTGAGACTGAGGGAGTTCAGACCCTGGAGCCTGTCCTCATTTGTTGGTACCTTACTGCTGCACGTCCTGCATACGTTCAGTTGCAGTTATAAGTGCTAAGTACTTCTACTATCACAGGTTGCTGAAGTAGAGCACTAGAAAATGAGAAATTGCTCTATTTGTGACCACTTCTCACTTAACTTTTTGACTCTCAATCTGTGGCTGCGATAGAAATGAGTTCTTTGTGGCTATGAGTTAATTGTGTTAACTGCAGCATCCTCCTTTCTGTTAATTTTTTAGGCTTCTTATCGACACATTTCAAAATGTAAAAAACAATATAGTAAATTTGACTGGGATTCTGCAGCTCCGGTACTATAATGCCTGAGCATCACCATGACACAACCTCAGTAGAAGTAGGTGTTCTTCAGAAGAAGCAGAATAAAAATAACGTGACAATGTGCCCAAGGGGATCATTATGTGAAAAAAATTGTTGTGGTAGAAACTGAGGACCACCCCCGCATAATTTCATTTAAGAAGACCCACTCCTAGTGGACCAAGAGAGGACTTTCTTCCTAAGTTTTTGGGTTGAAGTGAAAGGGAGGAAAATTTTTGTCTGTTGGCCAAACTCCTCTTCCAGATGATGGATTCTTCTTGGAGCTCCATCTCTCCGTCTGGCTGACTGGAGGGCCTGAAGCAGCCTCTGAAAAAATCTTGGGAAACGCCAAGTGCTTTAGGGCTGTTTTTTATCTGTGGATCCTAAAGCTTCACATTCTATCTGGAGCCTGTGAAAGTTGCAGCACAGGATATTATTAGACATCCCATAGAAAATGAAGCTACCTCAATCAGTTGTTTATTTGTTGCAATCCTAGTTTTCTGAAGAAATCATTGTGAGGGGAGAGATCACGTCCTTGCTGTCTTACATTTTCAGTCATTTACAAAGCAGTATGCAGCAGATCCTCAAGTAGTTTTTTTATTTTTTTAACTTATGGGGGTATCTCTGGGAGGAAACACATGTTTCTCCTCATGGTCGAGTCCTGGAAGTTGCAGTTTAAATTTGATGAAGTGTTTTATTCCCCCAGATAAAAATAAATAAATAAAAAATTAGATTTAAATGCATTTGTTGATGAGGAAAGTCAGGAATCCTCCTAATTAAGACATTTCTTAGAAAGGTAAAATTTTTATCTGGGAGCATAAAACACTTCATCAGTTTTAAAGCCACATCTGCAAGGACTAGATCAAGAGCAGAAACAGGCATTTTTCTTCATTCTGGCTTGTCTGTGAGTTTAAGACTTTTAACAACAGTTTTAAAAATAGTTAAACCCAGTTAGAAACACTTGAAATATAATAGGGATAAGAGTGCCCTCCCTCCCTCTGTTTTTAATCTGGTTCTCTTGATGGGATAAACTACAAGGTTGAATTGGTAACTGGATTATTGCCTCATAAAACAGCACGAGGTTACTATTATCCTTTAATTTTATATCTTTATTAGGGAGTAATGTTGGTCTTATTTAAATCACTGACTTCTCTAATGGTTTTTCTCCTCTTTTACAAATTTATAAAACTAAACCCTAAAGGATTTGGTCTAAGTGCAATTGGCATAACTGCCATTATAAAAATCATTGTGTTAGCAGTTGGTTATAATCAGCCGCTTTAACTGGGCTCAAAATGTAGCAAGATTTAGCTGTTGATAGGTAGAATACTGATAAAATATTAATTCTGAATTTTATTTTTAAAAGCTCCATTTCCAGTAAGAGTATTCAAATTTTGAGGCAGTGTGAAGATGAACAACAGAGCCTTAGAAACTATTATAATATAGCAAGTTTGTGCAAAGGATATATTTAACACATTGTCTATTTCTGCAAAGATTAAACAAGCTTGTCTTTGTCTTCAGTTCAGTAAAGTAAGTTCAAAAACTTGTGAATGTCAGTCTTTTTTAGAAGGTGACTAATACAAGTGGCTAATTTAATGATGAGTTCCAGTGGATACATCCACCTGAATTTTTGGGACACAACACACATATTGTGGGTGAGTCATAGGCAGTTCTTAACAGTAAAACTCCTGTTGGACTTACATGCTCAGGATGTATTTAAAATATTGATACATTTTATTTTTTAAGGAAAAATGTGACATCCATCTGTTGATTTCAGTGTGCTTTGGTTAAGATCATGATTGATATGGAAAGAAACATGAATATGGGTCTATCTGTTATGGTATGGCTTCGTAGTTGAGTTGTAGTTGAGTTTCACATGGAAAGTGAGGGATCTGTCACCTTCAGTGACCGACAGACAGAATAGAGCATTTAATGTTTGAATGCAAGCCAGGTGCTGACTTTCAGTCAGTAAACTTAGAAACTAGTCAAACAATTTGTTCCGAATCTTGTATTTTACTACTGAGTGCTTGACCGTTTCTTTCTGCAGGCAATCATACTAATGCAATAACATGCATGCGCTTCAAACTCTTAATTAAATTAAAGCAGATTTTGTGTTTAAGTTATTCATGGAATATTTTAAGATGGGTTATGAAAATTTGCCTTCATGTTTCGAATTGCCTCCTTTGGCAGGGGCTGCTACAGGAAGTGCCGTGTAGAGCTGCTTTCTCTCAAAATACCCACTGTTCTTGGTAGGGTCCTCTGTGAAATTTGCCTATAGTGGGTGTTTTAAAGAAGCCTTTTACTTCCCCTTTTGTCTCCATTGGACAAAGACTGCAGAAGATTTTTACAAATACAAGGATGTGGGTTCCACATTGACTGAAAAGCAATGAGAGGTGGTTACTGTTTTAGTGAAGGCATCATGGGTGAAGACGTCAGTGTCTTGGATCCCTCTGAAATCGAGAGGAGACTGAATCCATTTTGGAAAAAAGGAATTCTTTTCAGCTTTCTGATAAGGCGAAATACATGCAATATGATTTGCCTGCAATTGGTCTTTTCCTTATTTAACATCATGGCAAAAATTAATGAAATGCAAATGCCAATCTTTTTGAAACTTAGAGGAGAGGAGAGGAGAACAGGAGTGCGTAATCTGGTGGCAGGAGAAGGGGGATATTAAGGTGAGACTGGAAAGAAAGTAGACTGGGGCTGTAAATGTGCGTGTGCGTACGTTCTAGGAAATACCTAATGCAAAACACAAGGAAATTTTGGGAGTTACGTTTTGGGGGAGTAAAGGGAGGTATGGCAAGTAAGAGGCACTTCAGCCTAAGGGAGGAGGTATTCACAGGGCAGCGTAGGGTGGTGGGGGGCAGTATGTGGGTGCAATGGCTTGTAGCTCCTGTTCAAATGTTCTGCAGGTGCCAACAGAGCTATACATTGTTTAACCTCAGATGAGTAATGGTTACAGTTATGCAGGGTGGAGGTAGCATGACCGGTAAGTGCTTGCTGGTCAGAATTCCAAACAATCCCTAATATGTTTATGCTATTTGGCACACTCTCAGGTAATGGTTTCTTGGGGTGCCTTGTTGATAAACAAATCCAGGTAATATTGATAAATAAATCCAGGTTGTTTGGGTTCCTTAATTTATGTGTTTACATATTGTTATATATTTTATTTTCTTTTAAATGGAACACAAACTTTGATTAATAGTATTATGATTATTGCATATATGAAATATTGCTGGCACTCGTTTTGTTCTAAATTATGCAAATTTGCATAACTCCAAAGTGGATCTTTTCTGAGAATGGACATTGTAATATAATTGTGTGGCTTTATAGTTAAGGTTAGCATAATCATTCATATGCAGAACTCTTAGAAAATAGAATTTTCCTATTGAAGATCTCAATATTTGATGAGAGTGATTCACCTTATGAGAGAAGGCATAGCCATAGCAGGTAATTAGGGTAATGTCTGTCATTTAGCGCTTTGTAGGAAGCTGCTTGTTATAAACCACTTCGTGTAAAGGAATTTAATGGACCTTAGAGAGGGGACTTCATGCTGATAATTGCATAATAACCTTTTTCTGCCAGACACTTAATGAGTAAGAGGTTATCATTAAATGTGTATTAAGCAGTTTTGTTCAACATTCCATAATTGTCTTTCTAATATGTTCTCCCAAGGGTTATCTTTTGTTGTCTACTTAAACAGCTGCCAGTATTAAACATTTTAGCTTTTTTATTGGTTTGTTTTCATAACTATTTTTTCTTGCAGGAGTTGAAGAATTATTACTTAAGTGTATTGCTGTTTCTGTTGGTGTATTTTAGATAGCTTCCCAAAGTAATACTGGAGGTGTTGAAACATTTTGTATGAAATTAGGCTTCATAGAAGTCAGTGGGAGCTTTGCTGCAGATTTTAGTGAAACCACAGCCCCAGGGTGTTTGTTTATTGCAGATTTGCCTTAGGAGTGGGGACCACAAACTAACATTAATTTTTTTCTCTTCATTTTAATTTAGACTACTGAGCTGTAAATTGAAGGGAAGATAATTTCTGCTTGTGGGGGAAAAGAAAGGTGAATAACCTCCATGGAAGACTCTCAGGATCTAAGTGAACAGTCAGTAAGTACAAATGTTGCTAAACTGAATGGAATAAATTGAACTCTGTTCAAGTTGTCTTTGAAGGGATTTTACTTTGGATTTGAGAATTATAGTAAAATCTGGGAAACGCTTCTGAGCTTCTAGATCCAAACCTTTTCTTAGTTCATACAGGAAATGAGTGGTTTTAATCTTTTTTACCCATAGAAAGGTAAAATATCATAGTTACATAGGATTTTGCAGAACTAGAATTGTTGGAGGGCTGATGGATATTATTAAGGTATACTGGAAGAACAAAATGTTAAAAACTTGCACAGTGGTATGCCTTGTTCAAATAATTGTATCAAAATGTATATCCATAGCAGAGTGTCAGTTTTGCCAAAGCAAGAGTTACCCAAAATGCAAATAAGAAATTTCACATGGTCAGACTGTGACAGACGACGTACATGAATTGTTTCAGGACTCTCTTGGATTTCAAGGGGATTGTGAGAATTGGCAGCATATCTCCCTGTCCCACGTCAGAGAGTCCCCTTGTCATTGATGAAATAGTTGGGAAAAATAGGGTGGACATTTCTTCTCCTTTTTCCCCTTCTAATGTTTCCTTTCCTTTAAGGATGTGGTCTTCAGACTTCCTTATCACCAGGCTGCAGTTCTGAGGAGGCAGCATGCTCCGATCAAATTTAAAGTTGGCTGGATTTGCCATCCAAAGTATTGGCTTTGTTTTTAACATCAATTTCTAGTGATCACAGTACTGGCAGGTTTTGCGAGTACCATGATCCCCACGAGTCTCAGCTTGGGCTCAGTGTACTAAAGATCAATAAAGGGATTTCATATTTCTATTTCTGACAAGCTGAAAGACGTTATCCATGTAATAAACTAGTTTTAATATATTTTTAATAGCAGAAACTTTTATAGGTAACACAAGTGTAAGGAACTGAGAAGAGTTGCATGGGTTTTTTTAAAGTGACATTAATTGTCTTTAATAAGCAGTACTTTGCTCCTGACTGGATAGCTCCTATCTGAGACTTTGTCTTGGGCTGGAGTTTTACTGCTGATTTGAAATGTAAAGAACTGGAAAGTCTTAACAGTGTCTTAAGTCACCATGGTGGCAGTAGTTGGGACAGCTGCACGTATTTATGTATTTAAACTGTTCCCAATCAAAACTTTAGAGCATGTACAAGCTACATGGCTTCATAATTTAATAAAGTCTTATAAAGGTCATAAAAGATTAAGCAGAAGTTCTTCTCTCATAGTCTGTGAAACAATTATTCTGTGCAGTATACGTAGTACAGTTATTAATAGGAAGTAGATGAGCCAGGTTAGCTTAGTGCAAAAATGTGTTTTCATGGTAGTTAAAATGTTTTTGCACCACTGGATGCGTGGTAAATGCATACTCTAGTAGCCATTTTACTAGCTTATTGTAGTCTAATTTCTGTAGTATTTTTCATAGTTACTACATAGCTTTATGCTAATATGTGAGAACAGTCTTGCAGATTACAAACTGAGGTTAAATCTGTGCCATGTTGCATATGGAGATAGGATTTGCTGTCCTTATGCTACTGTTAGTGTCACAGAAAACTGTGATTCAAGACAAGGGTTTATTCTTCTTAATCTTTGCTGAACAGTGGCAGAACTTCAACGTAATGGGTGCAAAGAGTCCCCTTTCATTACTCCCTTCATCCAGGTGTGCACCCAGACTAAGACCTCACCAAGGTGTTGGGCACTGTCCTGGGAAAAGGAATTGTGTGAGGCTCGTCCGCCTTGAGCAGATACTGAACCTTCCTTTCCCCACTTCAGAAGCCTTTTCACTATTATATCATGGTTAAACTTCTCTCATAGCCAAGTTTTAAAAAAGAAAACAGTGCTTCTGGCTTAGTTCTTTAAAAGCTGCAGGGCAGGACTGTGGGCTAGACATCCCAGGTAGAAGGAGGCGTTCTGTAGCTGGAGCTTTGGTGATTTAAGCTCTAGGAAAGTATCAGATGTATATCCTACGGCCCTTCTGCTTGTACTGTCCTGGTGTTTTGTGTGGTTAATGTGTTTTGTACTGGTTAGCTCTAGGCAGTTTCTGCTCATCATGCAGGATTTCTGGTTCTTGACATGTTGAGGGAGCCTAGGTGCTTCATTCTGGCTTCAGGATTCCTTTCTGGGAGCTGGGTGCTTGGGATTTAGATCATGGAAATTCAAGGAGCCTAAGGATCTAGCCACTGCTGCGAGAGTATTAGATTGTGTGAATAAGCATGAATGCAAGACCTGTGCTCAAAGTTGTGCTGGCACCTTGCCCCGAATACCGAATATTCTAGCCCTTGGTGACTTGAAAGACTGCCTGTCTCTGCAACTGAGATGGGTTAGAAGGTGCTTGCTGTTGGATGGTATGTTTGATGGACAGTTGAGTTTTCTGAACAGAGAGATTCCTTTATTGAATTCATTTCCCTGGGCAGTCTGTTAAGAGCCTTGGGCAAGGAGGCCAGGCACAGTTACTTGGGACAGTGAACAAGGTTAATTTTCAAGTTTTTTTTAAAGAAAAGAAATTATGCTACTTTCTGCAAGTAGGTTGTCCTCCTGAATATGATGGACTGTAGTGTGGCTCTTATTCTGACAGTCTCCTCCATAATTCTGAGATCACTGTTATTGTTCTAACTCACGTTTTTGTTGTTTACTCTGTCTTCTATTCTTTTAAAATACACTAATAAGAAAGAATTGGTTCTGTGATTCCTATCCTTAAACTGTATCACAGTCAGGTGAAACTCATATGATCATAGCTATGAGCAATTCCACAGCATCCGTGCTGCCATATAAGAAATAAACTCTTCCACTTTGTCTCAAAGCAGTGACTGCATGACCACATGCTGCTTCAGAAATCTAAGTGCACCCCTGTTCTCTGAGCCTCTAAAGATTTGCATTTGACTGAATTGAGCAGCTGCTGTGTTTTCTGAAATGCCAGCTTGATTAGATGTAATATATACACCATTTATTGCATTATGTCAGTAATTTATTTATTTTTCCTATTTTTATTTCTAGTAAATTACTTGCCCCTGCTACATTTTAAACCCTTATGCACTGACTGACCAGAAGTCAGTCTCCTTGCCTGCTTGTCATACTGTAGAGGCTCTGTACTGAGAAATCTGTTGTGCACCCTTTGCTTTGCCTTCTCACTCTCAGTCCCATGTGGCAGAGGTGGGGGAATTGAGTCTTAATCTAGATCATACAGCGATAAAAAGAGTCAGAATCAGAGTAGAGTTTATTGTACTTTGGTTTTCCTGTCTTTACGCACAACTCCATAAGTAAATAGCTGTATTTTGAAGATCGCCAGGAAAATGATGCAAGTTACTACCTGACACAGAGGAGAGAGAGCTGGGATCCCTCAGGTGCAGCTGAGATCCAGCAGGTTCCTGCACCTGGCATGGAGCGGGCTGGGGCTTACCATGGTACTGTACTGCTGGGGCGGGTGTGTGTCCTAAAGAGCTCACGACTCTCTTTTTCTTTCCAATTCAGATGCAGAATATGCTCATACATCCATGCATAGGAAGGGAACTTTCTGTTCATTGATAGAAAGGTTCAGTTTATAGTATTCTCAAAGAAAAAGAAGAAAATAGTAAGACATGTATTTCACAGGAGAATAAAATAACCAAACGGTCCTTTTAATGTTCTGGTGTGATGTCTGTCACCATGTGCAGGCTGCTACTTATCAAGTAAAAGAATACTTAAAGCCACATAAATTGGCTTTACGTGGACAGATGTGGCTAGGTAAAAATGTAGTTTTAATAACTGTGATTGCCATAGAGTTTATGCGCACTAAATAAAAAAAATGTAGAAGATATGATAAAACACATTAGATTTTATGTTACTCTTATTGCTATCCTTCAAAATAAATATGCTAGTTTTCATTTTTCTAACTAGAAATCCTTTTTTCAAAAGATGCATGGTAAAAATTCTTCTATTTAGTTTTGAAATGGGAGAGAAGGAAACTTTACAGATCGTGTATTTATGAAGAATCTAGCAGTCGAGAGACAAAAGGTTTTTAAGATTGGTCTTGGAGATGGTTAATAAAATGATAAATGTTTAGCACCTCAATAGTCCTCTGTTGTGCCTTGGTATAGCAGACACACATAGGATTTTGGGAACTACAGTTTTACATTCTGTATCTTCTAGTCGTTATTTGCTGTTCAGTCTGTCTTAGTAGAAGAAAAGTAATTTGGCCACTAACTTGCTAGTTTAGGGTTTCAAAGGGCCTTATTAGAAACTGGTGTAATTTCATCCCCTGGCCCTTTTATATAACAGCGTGCATATTTAGATTACTTCATTTTGACCTAGAATTAAACAATAGGTTGCAGTGCTGTAGGACAGGACACTAGCAGATGTGAGGCTAAACCTGAATGAACAGGTTTTCATTTTTCTGACATTTGGACAATCATCCCCATTGTGTCCCGGGTAAGTTATTCGTTTTTCATCAGATTATACAGACAATCATATCTGTTACTTGCGTTTATGCCCTACTTGCAGCTGGACAATCCCTGGCAACCTTTTTGGACAGTGTTGCTTCCCCGTTTTTATTTTGTTTTATCCTGTGAAGGTGTCAGATGTGATCCCCTTGCAGATCAGTTTTTGGCTGTATCTACTTCTCTGCCGCACAAGCCCTGCGCCTGCAGCATTTAGTCTTCCCCCCTCTGGGGTGGGCAGCCTGCTCGCGCCCTGGGAACTTGGGCTGAAGTTCATTTCAATGAAATGAAAAAGAGTTTAAACTCTTCTACTGAGTTTTAAATGTCAGTCATACTTTAGAAGACTGTTCTGTATCGCAGCATAGCACGTTGTGGTTCTTACCTCTGTGATATCAATATTTGTAGGACTTGGAATATTACAGGCAAGTCATCTTGTCAAATTAGCAATGTTGCTTGAAAGAGACCTCTGGAAGTTATCTAGTCTAGCTTCTAGTCATGAAATGCTAGCAGTATGTGCAACTATTTCACTGTTATGAAAGCAATGAACTATATTAAATATTAGTAAGCGAGCACCTTCTGAAGAAATTACGGGTTTAGCAAGCAAAAAATAGTTGCCTTAACAAGTCATTATTTGCTTTTAACTAAAAGCAATCGTTGAAGAAAAATGCTGTAACTTGAAGTCAGCTGAAGTAAATGAAAACCAGCATGTCTTTTCCAAGGTGTATTTCAGAGCATTTTTGAGAGTTGCTTAGGTATTTTATTACCCCTTTTCTATAGATACAGTAACTGGCACAGAGAGATGGCTTGCCGTAGATGATCCAAAATTATCACCCACTTTGAATTACAGTGGATCAAGAATAAAGTGTAATACCATAATTCCTTCTCTGCAATCTAATAGGAAATTGAGGTAGAAACATCACTGGTGTTCTCTCCCTGCTGCAAGACCTTTACATAGGGCATAACAACCTCTGCAAACACATAAATACTGTTTTTCTTATTACTTTGCCATTTACCACTTCAGCATTCTGTCATTTCTATACCGTAATTCACCAGTGTTAAATTTGAAGGTGCTTTTTCCAAACTGCATTAGTAGTTTTGTATGTGTTTTATTTTTCCCATTTACCAAATGGGACAGACCAAATGAGACAACACTCAGAAGCAGATAATGCATTTTGACACGTGGAATAAACTGAACTGATTTGTGTTTCGTATGAAGTGCATATCATTGGAGAAATACAGTTTGGCATTGGTCAAAGATACAAATGTTCACTGTTGACACACATGTAATAGAAATGTGCATTTCTTTCTGAGTTAATTAAAATTATGATTTGAAAGCACTTTTCTTTAAAAGCTAAATAGACAAACTATCTCTTCAAAAAAATATCCAAGAGATTGCGACAGAATAACGTCCATGGCTTGTAACCTTGCAAGATGGGCTGAGAAGACGTGTTGGCAAACAAATGGAAATGTTCCTCATCAGCATTGTCACATCTCCTCTGGTTCAGCTCTCTGCCTGTCTCCTGGAAGATGTTACTAAGTCAGTATCAGAGGTTTAAATGGAAAGGCATTGTATGGGCTGTGTTTAATAACAAGGGAAACCAATAAAAGAAATATGTTCTCTTCTCACATACTGTCCTTGGAGCACGGACAAGGACTGACACATAGCTACTTTATAGTTTGTTGTGACTGGTATTCCTTGCTCCAGAGAGGCCCCAGACTGGATTTTTAGGGATAAAACTACTTGGGAAAATTGCTACTTCGATAAACTATGTGAACTTCCCTCAAGGTAGATAACGTCTTCTGCACAGAGTGCTCTAGGGTTCCTGGAGCATGGAATTCTGTATTAATAGTGATATAGATCTGATGCTATAGGGATATCAAAGGTGACTTCTATTACATTATGGCAGATAATACCACTAGTGAAAAAATGGAAAAAACTTGCAAGTACAAAAACTTCTTTTCAAGGCCTGAAAACTGGGCCAACTTAGACCTTCTTTGGAGCTTCAACAAGGGTTTATTCACTTAAGAAAAGGTTTGTATATATGCATGTATACATAAGATTTGGAACATAGGAGCCAATCTAGTAAAAGTATTGCCTCTCCCTATAAATGGTGCTTCCTTATATTAAATCATCAGAATCTGACAGACACATTTTAAGCTCTGCAGATGGATTTTGCTTGTAAGATATATTTGTTCAAGCATTTAAAATGCTGAATTTCTAAATGCTATATTTTTAATTGATTTTAATACCATATTTTAACTTAGAATTACTCACAAAATTTCCATGGATGTCCATGTCAGTCCTATTTGTGAATGCAAAATGAAAATATAATAATTACCTTAGGACAGTGATTGTACATCAGCTTAGGCTTCTGATTTTGACAGTGTCCAGGTGATGTTAACATGTCCAGAAGTACTTTCTTCTTCAGTAAAAAGGGATCAGACTTTTGTAATGCACACAAAATATTTGACAATATGACAGTGAATCAATCTTTCCTAGCCTTTTCATGTTGTAAGGCTGAAAGCCAAGTGCTTTCATGTCTATTAAATTACTATGTCTACTTTTTCACGTGAAAAGTATGGATTACACTGAACATATATTTGGTTTATTCTCATTTGATTACTGTAAAAATTCCAGATGCAGCAGTGTGCTGAAGAATGTGTGGGACTTAAGGGATGTGATTAAGCCCACTGAAATCAATGGGACTTCTCATGTGCTTTAAGTTAGGCACGTGCTTAAATAATTTTCTGGAAAAGACTTGGAAATACAGTACAAAATAAAAGCAATAATTTCAAAATATTTTATTAGCAAATACTTCTGAATGATTTGTGGCTATGGCTCATATTTGTTCAGCATTATAGAACAGTCATGGTTTCTCCTCCCTTTAGTAACTTTTTTTTGAGCTCTACCTCAGTAGCTGAGTGGTTGACTTGCAAGTCAACTCTCATTAAAAAACAGAAGAATGACAGAGAGAAGTGTTACATTTTTAAATAATAAAATGACATTAGATGAAGAATCTCATTTTATATTTTATAAAGGATGTCTTAAACACACTGAGCACATGCAGACCCATTAAACCACAGTCACATCCTTGCCCTCTTTCACATTAGGTTAAATCTCTAGCAACTTAAAGGAAGAAAAGTTCGAAGTGTTGAAATGTTATGGCTACAGTGAATGGGAATAGTTTTGCCGTAATATAACTTAAGGCAGAACTTGTCTCTGGGGATCCCATTGAAGAAATGATGCAAACCTTGTGTTGCTTATTTTATTATTTATTAATTAATAAAATAGTTTGTTTTAAGATTGGTTCATCCTCCACGCTCCTGAAAGCAACACCTGATGACAGATGAGAATATTGTTGCTGTAGCATGCTTTGCAGTGTGCCAGCACTTGTACTTCAGCAGTGATCGTGCTTTAGTGCAAGAAGTCCACCGACCCAAATACAGAGCAGCATTGCAGCTGAGAGACCAGAGTTTTGTGTCGGAGTGTTACTTTTATAAAGGCAACTTCTAGGTGAGAAACTAAGTTTATTTCAGCCAAGACCAGAGCTGACTGAACAAGCCTTTTCTTAAATGTGCAACAGAACGAGTTTATCATAGCTCTCTCTTTCTTTGTCCATAGATGTTAACTGCATCCTGACACTGGTTTCATGATATTTAAGGCAAAACCAGACCAGAATGTTGTTCAACAGAGCCACTAATAAGCTGAGTGTTTGTCATTTGTCAACTAACAACAGGGCTGAGAAATACTCTGAAAAGATCTATAGTTCTGTAGTATTTAAGAACCTGTACCTGAAATTGAAGGGGGTTTTACAGAAAATTTACTTACCCTGGAAAACCGGGGCCACCTATATTAAAGTTTTTGTGTTTCAGTGGAGTGAAGAGGTTTTCCCATTTTCCAGGTGCATTGCCTAAAGCAAAAAAAAAAGAAAGAGAAAATAAAAAGGAGGAAAAATAAGTCTAGTGGTTTGCACAGGTGCCTTTGGATAAGCCTGAGTCTCAAATGCGGTAGGACTTGCCAGCTGACCCAAGTGTGTTCTTTTGCTGACACCAGTAGATGATAGAGCTGTATCTGGGCAATAGGCAGAGAAAACATTTCTTTCTGTGCTTGAGACTGATATAAATTCTAATCTGAAAAGTTTAACGTGCGTTCCTGTAGTGAAAGAAAAAGCTGTATACAGAGATCTGAACAATCTTGTGGTCAGATGTTCTTTATAACATGAATTGTCTCTGGTACGCACTGGGAAAAACAAATCTATGCAGTAAATAGCAACATTACAATATTATTTTTTTTATTTTTTTTACAGGAATAAAAATAGCAGGGTAACAAGGCCCGACATATTATGGTATTATGTATGTATTACCAATGTAATACTTTTAGTGTGCTCACTATGCTGTGTGGCTTTCCTGACCAATTTCTGAAAGAAGTTTATAAGATACTACTTTCCAGTGCCAAGTGACAATGTGGGGGGTTTACTTTTTTCCTTGTGGAAACACCTGCTGAAGTTAGAATTTGGTAGCATCAAAAGGAAGAGAATCTGCTGTGAAACAGATTTCAGAGTGGGGACTAAACACGGTGGTTTTATCCTTGGGATCCTTCAGGCATCCTGCTCAGACTCATTGCTAAGCTCAGGTGTATCCAGGTTGGCATTCTCATCTGTATTTTCAGTGTGCTCTTTGCTCTACATCTGACTAGCAGGGAAGGTACTTGGGAGAGTGTCTCTGATTCAGAGGACCTGGGAGACAGGTGCATTTTGATCCCTGATGCTTCTTTGGTTCCTTCTCTTGCTCTGCCTCCCATCCTTAGCCCCCACAGGCTCCAGCATGGAAAATACTGGACATAGAATTTTCAAGGCATATATGATATAATTTGGTAAGGTAATATGGAGCTGTAATGTTAAATCTGAATCTTAGGTTAAATAGAGAGGAATGAATTTTAACTGACCCTGAATTTTGCCCCCCCCCCCTTTTTTTTTAGAGGAAGCGGTGACTAACAGGATTTATGTCATGAAGAAAATCTTTTATAGTGCAAATCTTTAGTCCTCCCTGATTCTGTGAAACCATGTTTGGCTTTAAATTTTTAGTCTTTGGTTCTGGGCCACAATAAATTTTTGTTTATGTGATTCAGTCAAAGTATACAAGTGAAGGAGCTACAGCAAACCTCAGTTATTTCTGAAATGAAAAAGAATGGTTTTCTTATTTCAGTTAACAATGCTGTTAAAAAATTAACACAAGTTTTCAAGTTTCAGTTTGTCACGCAGTCACCTTCCCTGTGGGACTGCTCATGGCTTTGTAGTGAAATGTGTTGGGGTGTCTGTCACCTGAGCATATTTGAGATTTACATGGTAAACACTCACAGCTTGGGAGCCTCATGTCGCTGGACACAGCGGTGTAGGTACTAAATTCCTTCTTTAAAAAAGTCAAACTATGATTGTAGTTCAGAAACCAGCAGTGAGTAATGTGTGCTTAAACTGTTTTTAGGAATTCTTTTTACTGACTCTGAGTAAATAGGATTTGTGCATTTATCAGCCCAGGTACGATTAAGTGTGAGAAAGAGCTTGTCCACTAAATGGTGATCCTCATAGTGGCTCTCGAGCAGTTATAAAAACCTCTACTTGCTCTTTTTTCCATTGAAAGATTCTTACTCTACCGTTAAAATTCTTCCAATAGCCTGTGCCTTGAGTGCAGCACGTTGCTTGCCAGCAGCTCAAGCGTTTGCTTGAGTGGAACGGCCTGTCATTTCCTCTCCTCCTTTTTAGCTTGTTTTATTTCAGATATGAAGTAAATTTGATAGTATGACACTTTTTGAAGAAATGAAATTAAATTAATTCTGCAGTGAAATCTGTGGAGTATTTCTGTCCTTCCAGTGGGTGTTACCATCAGAGGGAGCAGTGTGTTCTGTACTTAACAGAGGTAATTATCTTGTCATCCTGTGTTTTACATCAACCACTATTAATTGCATTTATTTAAACAGCCTGACAGGTATTGGCCTTGCGGGACCCTGACCCATTATGGGCATCTGAACCTCACTCGCTTACCTGCTGGTCACCGTGGGCCGTTCCAGGATGCTTTTAAGCTCACTTATTTCAGGAACCAGATTCACTCAGCCTTCACTGCACTGGACACAAGAGTCTCTGTTCTCACAAAGTACAGCAGAGAGCAAGAGTGAACGCTGTGTACTGTCAGTCAGATTCTATATGCAGGGGTCTAACTGTTCAGGAGCTTGACTCCAACCACAGTTTCCCTTTATTTAATCAGTTTCTTGTACCCTGAGTCATACATTGAGCTACTGGTTATCATCTTCCTTTATCTACTTTTCAAATGATTAATTACTCAGACTAAGCTCAAGCACCAGTCATTAGCACATTCTCATGTTCGGTTTATGCTATATAATCTTAAGAGCTCTATTTTGTTTATTTCTTTCTCTGTACATTCTCTTCCATGTAGTTGTAGTGGTTCTTGTAGTGGTGCTAGAGCTTTGACGGGCTATAGACATACGGACATCCTGCTCTTTATCCTGTTATCTAACTGCTTGTCTATCGTTCTCAAATTCATTGCCTAAGTTAAATAGCTTTGATAATGAGTTTTCATGGTTTTTTAGTACTTCATTATAAAATTAAGGATTAACCTGTAGGCTCTGTAATGTGGCATCTGTATCTAGAAGATTCATAATAATGAAACTAATTTTGTCCCTTTTTCCCATAGCTTTGAAAGTGCAAGGGGCCTCATATCATCAATTTATTATTTCAAATGGCATGCATTTACATGTTTATTAATAAATGTAGTAAATGACAATTTAAATCATATTCTTCAGGGCATCACAAGTGAAAATCATAGGCTTCCAAGGAGTTGATACTGTACTGAGTTTCGTGCATGACTTGCTTTTAAGTCAAGGAATCCAGAGTTTAATTAATTGAAGGAAATTTTTACATTTTTCTTGCAAGATGCTAAATTTAATCTGGAGATAACTGCAAAATAAAATCAGCAGTAGAGGAAATAATCTTTGTCAGACCGAGGGCAGTTACATGATGCATTGTTGGTTGATCGTTGATAAACTTTTCAGTTCTTTCTTGTTAGTACTGGAGTTCAATAGTAATTAATTTTGACAAAAGCAAACACATACTGATAAGATTTCCCTGAAGAGTCAACATTGGCCTGAACTTTCCAGGTTGAAATAATACCTAATTTTAATTTAAACAGAGTAGAATTAGCTAACATTTTGAGAACCTTATCCTGAACTATTTACTGAAACTCTCTAAGATCATGTAATTTAAACTGTATTTTAGAATATGCCTATGGTAGCAGATGTATTACAATAATAATGGTACACTTCAGCTGCTTTTCTGATGCTGTTGGATGTCTTCTGTTTGGACCTTATAAAGGGTTCTGTTGAAAGTCCTCGTGTTGAGCTGTGATAAACAAGACTGAATAATTTGCCTAACAGGACATCCTGGCACATACAATCAGGTTTGAAGAAGTGACTTATTTGTCTGCAGTTGATACATTTGGAAAGTCTACAGACTTGCTTTAGATTTTTATCTAAAAGCCTTCTTGATAAAAGAAGACTTAGAATGATTTAGAATATTGGTTTTTTACACATTCTGTAGCCATGCAGCTATCGTTAGTCTGTTGATGTTTCTTTTTTATGTCTATAAAAATTGAATACTTATATAGAGCCTGATCCCAACATAGTTATTTCTGTGTCATGCAGCTGTAAAATTTACCAGTTGTTGAAAGCCTGTCAGTAGGGTGTCAAGCAGAGGTACTGTGCAAAGAGCTTGTGAGCACATTAAAAAGACAGATGAAAAAGAGGTATTTTTAGATCATTCTAATTGCTATTTTCATCTTCTGTGGTATATGGGAAATTGTATATTTTGTCAGACAAGGAAATCTTGGTGTGGTCTACATGCTAAAATACGTAATGATAAAAAGCAGACTATAATGGTCAGCAAGCTTGTACTACATATTCCTTCATGGATGAATGAATTTCTTGTCTTTATGAAGAGCCTACTGTGCATCAAAAAGACCTTTGTAAAATTCTATGTTTAAATGTATTTCCATTTATAACTGATCTTGCAATAACACTCAGTTTGTGCTGCAGATAAGACCTGATTGTGGATCTTCACATCATGCTGCAAAATTCACCCAGATTACCTTTAAGACTGTGGAGCTAACGAATAACTGTAATTATCCCAGGGCCAGTGCTTTATTCTTTGCGGTCTGGGTTCACCTGATACGGCAGCCATTGAAGAGGAAGGATGCCAGCTGGTTGTAAAAGGGCTGGAGCATAGCTTCTTTAAAATCACCAGTTACAGAAATCCATCTGGCATGTCCTAAGAGCAGGAGCTGACCTACTAGCTGTCCTCCTCCGATTTCCAGCAGTCTCAAGGGACACTCCTGGGGCCTTTAGTGGATACAGGATGCAGTGTCTAACCAGGAACGAAGTAGTATTTCGAAACATCTGACATTTTCAGCTAAGTGCTTCGCAGTGCTCAAAAACTATACTTGCTGCTAGCATAGTTTCAGAAAAAGATGAGAGAAAATATCAATATTCACATTCCAGTCTAATCAAGAGAGTATTTTTTAAAACATTGTGAGTACACCATAAAACTCAGGAAAAGGAAAAAAAAGAAAGAAAGAAAAAAACCAACACAGCTGATAAATCCCACTGGAAATCTCCCCTTTATTATTCTATGGAAATGGACACTTCCCCTTTTGGAGTTTGAAACTTTATTGCCATTAGTAGTAGCCAGTATCCTTCCAGCAGACTTTTCTTTGTCTTCTTCCAGTTGAGCCATTCCCTGGGTAGCGAGAGGAAGAAAATACAGTAGAGTTTATTTTTCTTCATGAGTAGTATTTTAAGCTATTGTTCAAATGGAGCGACTCAGTTTGTGAGTTTTGGCTGTGCATGGTTTGCACAGTTTCCTTCCTATGTCTATGCAGCACTAGTTACTTGGACCCTTGGACTGGAAGGATTTAATTGGAGCTATCACTGCTTCAGCATGGTAATTTTAAAATTCTTTCTAGGCAAGGCTGTCCTGTAGCTCTTAGCTAAAATGGAAAACATCAACAAGGTGGTTTATTTTACTGAAATACTATGACAGCTTTGAATTGCTGTAACTTTTTCTCACCTTCTCTTTAGTAGCAATGCTTTAGTAGCAATCGCACATGTTAATTCTTCTAAAGAGAAGGCTTGCAGTGGAGAGATCAGAAACAATGTCTGAACTGCAGAAGAATGACACTATCATTGACAGTTTTATGTGGTTTATTTTTCTCAACATACAGGAGGTGTGTAAAGTGTTGTCCATACCTCCATTTGTGTATGACAAATATTCTATCCACTGTACTGTTGAGACACAGTGTTGTTTCTTCATGAATTACATTGAGACATAGAACATGGCTAAGTTACATAGGTAAAAGGGGAACCCTTTTCTCTGTGTTTTTTAACATATAATATTCTTATCATCTGTAATACCTAGCTCAGTTCTTTCGAGAGATTTACATTTTCACTGAGGAAATTTTCAATGGGAGAGTATACATAGGAATGTATAGGTTATGAGTTATTTTCTTTCAAATTTTTAATGCTGAAAGAGAGCAAAAGATGGAAAATAGCATCCATGTGGGAAAAGAGTAACCAAATGTGTAAATGATGACTGTGAGGATACTTTGACCAAGTATATACAGTAAAGTAGAAAAGTGAAATGCAGCATGGCTGCCTGCTGGGGTGAATAATACAGACATGGCTCCTTGGCTGTTGGTTTCGCTGTGTTTACTTTTCATGTTTTGTACTTTTCAGTGCTGCTGCTGTAACAAAACATCAAAGTGCTATGACTAAGTATTACTTGAAAAATGAAATCAGTGTTGTCTAGGGCAGGCTTATGGAACATCCTTTGATGTTTGGAGCTCACCTGGTCTGTTCCTAGTATTCACCCATCTTTTACTACTGGTTGCTGGGAGAGAATGGTAGAATCACTCTGTGCTATTCTGCTGCTGCTCAGTGGTGGCTTTTGAGCTTAATATTAACAAAAAATTTATCTCAAACAATCAGACCATTATAAAAGTCTTGAAGCTCATTAGGGGCACAGACATATTAGATTGTGCAGGGAATATCTCCAGCTGCTTTATTTTATTTTTTTTTTCCTATCCTTCCTTGTAGTTTATAAGACTTCTCTCTCAGGGGAGTGTAGATAGTTTCCCTTGAAATTTGGTTTGGGAAAGTGGTCTTTAGCAGATGCCACAGTACAAAGCAGGCAGCAAAGGTTTGTGTGTAAATCTGTCTATAAAAATAAGATTTTTTATGATGGTGATGAGGATCTCCGCAGTAATCTTGCCTCTGTTATGACTACTGCTACAGAGATGAGGCCTTTGCATTTGGCTACATAAAGAGGTTACTGTTATATGAAGACCAAAACCATGTTTCTGCCATTGTCTTCCATTTCTTGGTCTGCAGTAAGCTCAGTCCAGCTAGGGGAAAAGACAAAGCTGTCTTCTTATCTATAACTGTTAGTAATGTCAGCTGGTAGGTTTGCGTGTGCAACTTTTCTGCTTTCCCAGAAGAAAGTGCCTCCATTTAAATTAGAGAAACCCAATGAGTGAATTACCTAAGGCCAAACTAAGGTATGTTTGTAAATTCAACATCCATGAGCTCCACTGGAACTTGGCTTCATTCCCAGGGCTTCCTGTTTGACATCGTATTGTACATACTGTGAGGTTATAATGCCCTGTAAGTACTAAACTTAGTGATGTCAGATTAAAGGGGAGAGATGGAGAAAAGATTCATCATAGAAATAAAGAGAAACCTTAGCTGCCTTCCAAATGGAAAGAAAATGATGGAATAAATCATTCTTTCATTCTGGATCTGACAAGACCATTCTGCATTAATAAAAAGCAAATACTAGAAGTGTAATAAAGTATAATAAAGGTATTGTACAGTATGTAGTATTTGGCACTGTTTTCCACTGAAAAGATACATAACTGGGTAGATGCCGGGTGGGCTTGCAGCCATCCATCAGCTTTTTTGTGCTCCTTGTACTTCTCTTAGTTGCTTGAAGGAAGCTATTAATCACTCATTATTTTAATGGCTGAATGTACTAGAACACAAGAGATAACTGCTGTGCTTGCTCTACCCAGTATACCCACACAAGTGGCATGTACAAAGAAGATGTGGCATGTACAAAGATGTGCCTTTTCGGTGCAGGGAAGTGTAAATCACTGTGTTACAACTAGCATTAAAGGGTTCTGTTGTAGGGGATATAATAAGAAAGCATGGGAAATACTGTGTCTACTCCTGCCAACCATCTTTCTATGCCTCTCTACCTTAAGAGAATAGAATAAATTCATGTATGTAGAAGAAAAAATTAAATTTCTTTAGTAATGTATTTAGGCTAGTGGGGATGTTGTGTTTTTCCTTTTTTTTTTTTTTATTCATTCAGTAGAAGCTCACTTTGCTTGAAATATATTTAAGTAAATCTTTTGGGAGAAGGCAAAATTTTTTCCAGAATCTAGTTTATGGTGAATAGCAGTCTAAGGTTCATTAGTAGTCTCATTGCAGGCCTGCATATCCTGGATCCTGTCTCCAGTCAGTACATTTTGAAAAACATCCAACATCTGTCTTACTACCAAGAGATTTATAGTATAGTTCCAGTAGATCATGACATCCATTTTCTGCCCTCATAAAGAATCAAGTCCTTGCATTTTGACAACATTTAGATACTCTAAGACTTACATTTTATTCAAATGTACAGTCCCCTCTTTTTATAATTATGGATAAATGACTAAGTCTTTACATGCATGGAATGTGAGCAAAACAAATACTTTTAACTAGCAGGAAATGCGTATTAAATGGGAAGCATAACTGTTATTATGCCAGCAGAGGTCTTCTAGTTCTGACAACAGTGGCCGTCATTACATATCTAATTGGCCATATATTATGAACTATTTTACACTGCCTAATATGGTATTATACATTTTAAATCATTAAACTTCTAGAGTTTAAAACTACCCTACTTATTATGCAATATATACAATTTGAAATAGTTGTGTGGTTTTAGAAAGAAGTATTATATACAATTTTCTACCATCAGTTAAAGACGTCCCCCATTCATGACACTAGACTCTTTTGAATAGTCATCTTTATTAAAAACATTATTACTGTATATATTGAATAGCAGACTAAGTGCCTAAGACCAGTATTACTTTTTGGCTTAAGAGTTATTGCTTCCCTGGGACTTAAGTAATTTGCAGACTCTCTTTAAAGGAAAATCATAGATTAAAATTAGGACCACCACAGTTTTACAGTGGATCCTGCCCTTTCTTGGAGTTACCTGCTCCATTTACAAGTAACTTAACATTGTTTGTTTGTATGCAAGGGAAGAGCTGGTTTGAGGATTTAAAACGCCCTGTATCATATGAAGAAATACACTTTTCACACTTGCTGTCAGTGTAAATATTTTAATGTATAAAATTTAGTGGAAATGGTTTGAAGATTTTTTTTAAATGAATCAGTTTAAACACCTGTTACACCTTTAGCAAAAAGCTCACTGTTTAAATACTAGGATATGTTAATATTTCAAATATTAAATTTTGATGAGCCAGTAAACATCTGCTAATTCAGCAGAAAATTCTTGGCTCCCAAAACAACAGTAAACAAAGAAACAAAATACATGGTAACCAAAACAAACCCTAGAGACCCTCCCCTGTATTATGTCATGGGTGGGATTAACAGGTGTGTGCACTTTATGAACCAGTATTTTGTAGTTCATACTGGAAATGTTTGTCATTTGAGCAAATTCAGTCTAAGGATGAGAGGAAAATCTGGCAAATTTTGGGGGGTTTGCTCAAGCTTGTTTGAATTGTAATGGGGGTGGTGTGTGCCCAGCACATATCCATAAATTCCCGCCATGTGTGTATATTGGCTCTTAAGAGAAATTGATACAAAGAATGAGTTGTAGAGAATCATGAAGATAAACAAAAATCCAAGCCAGCTAGTTCTGTAGGGTGTTTGTAATTAGTATGGCTAGGTGGTATAGGAGGTGATGGGTTTTGAGGGCTGTGGAAAGAAACAACCCCTGATTTGTCTTCATACCCAAGGAGGAGGAACTCCCGCATCCTTATCTGGCATACTAAAAGCACACAGTAAAGAAACCACTGCGTGATTGCATGGGTTTGTGATTTGATATGCAGTGCTTTAGATATCCTTCAATGATTGTCGAATGATGAAAATTAAAGCCTTCAGAAACTGTAAGTCATTCTATGGTAGCAATGCATTACTTGGTATGCAGAATTTGCAGGCCTCTGCTATTTCTGTCTCACTTACTTGTCGCGTTGCTGCGACTTGAAAAGAACCTTGCTTCCCTCCCTGAAATACCTCTGCAGCCCTGTTAGTGTGCTCAGGTTATATACACCTTTCCATTACATAGGGTTGGGTTGACCAGCAGGTTCTCAGTTTATGAATACTGCCTATTTGAAAACTATTCCATTGGTTTCATTGCGTGATGTTGTGTTTCAGTAAATGTAAGTAGAAAACGGTATCTCATTAGCCTGGTTATTTTAGCTTTCAAGATTATTTCACAGAACTATGTTTAATAACTCTGTAATTGAATTATACAAAAATGACCTCTGCATTTTGAAAATTGGCTGATTGCAAAGTATGTTAGTAATGTTGTGAGAGTTTGTGTAGCTTCTGGTTTGACAAATCCAAAGTTTAGAGTGGCCAGTACTTACTAAAGCTCCTGCTGATTTCCAGTGTTAATAAAAATTGCCAAGGAATGAAACTGCAGCTTTTTATTTCATTTTCCTATATTAAAATTACAGTTATCTTGCAGTGAGGGAGATTCCAAATCTAGCCTTTATCTCTTTGATCAAAGCTCTTATGGGCAGCAGAGTATTTTTAAACTTTGTGGTTCTCAGTGTAATGTTCTGAAGGGTTCTGCTATTATATACTTTTATTCAGCTTAGTATTATTTTTAAGTGATAGAAAATCAAGGTGAACTAGGTGAAAAAAGTAACCTTTTTTAGCAAAACAGTTATTTGAAACTAAATAAGGGGTCTGGTATTACCATACATATGCATAATTACCATTCTTAGACTTGATTTTCTCCAGTGCAAACTGCAGGAGTTTTCTGCTGGCTGATAATCCCATGCAGATATGACAGCATATCAAAACTCGGCATTTTTCAGACCTTGCCAGTGACTCTTAATCCATCTGCCACGTGTGCCCTCAGCTTCCTGCTTTGCTGAAAGCAGCCACTGGGCAACCTTCCTTGCTGGTGGCCACCTTCTTTTTCAGCTTCAGATTTCTCAGAGAGCAGCATTGAATGGAAAGGAAAATACAAAATTTTTGCTCTGCAGTGCTGCTAGTGAAAAAGGAATGACCTTGAAGTCATCGTTCCTGTGCATGATTAACATTTACAGAGTTCTTTCCTTCCTTGCTCTCTGTTTTTGCTGACTCTAACTAGGTATGTATCAGTAGCTCCAAACCACTGTGACAAACAGCTCTTTGGCCACCTGCCATTCATCCCCATTATATCAATATGCCCAAATCTGCCCATCGGCTGGAAAATAAAATAATGCAAAAAAAGGGTACTCTGCACCTTTTGCAGCACTTTTTTTGCAGTGGACAAGGCATGGGAGATACTGCATGGGTCCTGGGATATGGTTATACTCAGGTCTCCTTTCAGCCACGCTGCATTTTACAGTTGAGTATGCTTAGCTGTGCTGTTTTAAGTGCATCGTGTCTTAAAAATACAAAAGTACATAAATGAAAGCTTATGCTATGGAGCTAAGTTCTCAGTTACTTTTACTCATGCATTTTATGTCTGTTATACCCATTTCCTATGGTACCATGGACCTGATTCAGAAAAGCATATAAGCATGCGCTTAATTAAGTGCTTTCCTGAATAGGTATGCTTTCCTGAATTGGGGCCTGTAAGAGTAACTGGCATGTGGGCTGTAATCTCCCACCTGGGACACTCTGGGGGTGGATATTAGAAGACAAACTCGTTTTTTTCTGCTATTCCTGCTTTCTGGAAGTCTCCTACTGCTCTAGATGATTTCAGGTTTTGATAAGGTGCATTGATCTGTGAGCTGAATCAGGCTTTATATTTATGATATTCATCACATAAATTCCTTTGTTTTGAATAAATACAGGTTGTAATTGGTAGAAAGTATATTTGCATTTCATGTGAGAAAGGTAGATGCCATGGCAGCTGTTGAAGAAATTAAAGAAAGCCTTCTTCTCAATCTGGAAATCACTTTTGTACACTTTGGTTTTGATATTTAGTGGGGTTTAGTTTTTATTTTTACAACAAAATTAATTTAGTTATTTCGAAGATCATGTGATCGACTGCCCAAAGTGTGTTCTTTGGCACAGACCCAGATTCCTGTTCTTTTTTGGAAGTGTTACAGCTGCAATAAATTTGATTTCACCCTTGATAATTTCTATAATGTGTAGTAATAATGTATTGCTGATTTAGTGTTGTTGCCTTTCTACTAAGGAAAAAAAAGGTCACAAATCGCAAAATCACAAATTTTATTATATTTACTGCACCTAAGTAGTTGTATATACATAAAATTCAAATGTGTTTCAAGATTTGTTTGGTGTCTAGTTTGGGGAGGTTATTCAAATAATATAAACTCTGCAGTTTGCATGTTATTTGTCACTTCTGAGAATTCTGGTAGGTTCCAGTGTTTCCTTTGAGGTCTCTGTTGAGTATTTAATAGAAAAAACGCACAGGAATCAAGAAGCTTTGTTCTATATTCATGAAACACAAAATATTCTTTATTCTTGGCAATGTAATAAAATATTACAAAATACATATATCAAAAAGGATCTTTGGATGAGTGGAAAAAAGTTGGCTTTTTATTTTGGTAAAGGCATTTAACTTTTTTATTTTTGTTTTTAAAGCTGTTCTGTGGTCTTCTGTGGTTATGCTCATTTCATAGTTGTACCATTTCTTCCAAACTGTCTTTCAGTTGCATAGTTAATAGCCTTTTTAACTATTGCATTGTTTGGACAGACACATCTTAACATTGTAGGCTTGTTTTTTTCTTTTTTCTTGAAGAATGCTTAATAATTCATAAACCTTACTAAAGTGATTCTCTTAGGAGAGAAACTCAGCCTGGGAGCAGAAGGGAAGAATATAAAAAGGGAGGTGACCAAAAACCCACCCCCAGACCCCTGTGTTCTGTGTGATAGCATGGGACGTCCTCTGTGAAGGCTGCTAGTTCTTGCTGATTGGACATTACCATCTCTGTGCTTAGTCTTGTTAAAGAACATTTTTGGCAGGTAAGATGGAGTATATCCTTCCCCTAGTGAGCAGCTGTTAATAATGTATGGGTTTGGACACTGCTTTCCAGCCCTATGCAAAACAGGTTGTTCAAAGGGTTGATACAATCACCAGTCTGCCTGCCATGCCCACACACCACCCCTGTGTGGTCATTGACCCTTTCTTTGCATATTTAAAGTTATCCCTTGCTAGACACCACCATTTGTAGCTCATGTACCTGGTACCAAAGAAGGGGCTTTGGATTCCTCCCTTTTCATGATATTTCCACCTGCTACCTGTTTTACAGCTTTTCATGAAGAGGTAACTGTAGAAAAGATGCAGATTCCCTATACAACCTTTAAGGCACGTGATGCTGTGATGACATTGGAGCAGTAGCCTCAATTTTGTAGCCTAGATCTTGAGGTGCAAGAATTACTGAATATGAAGATGATCATGAGACATTATGAATGAACAGAACCAGGAAAAATAATTATTTCCTGTTGGGAAGAAATTTATAATGAGATGGCAACTCTGCTGCTACTATTTCGCCCATTTTTTATTTCCCTCTTCTGTAAGCAGACAAATAAGGCAAAAGGTACAAAACAAAACTTTCAAGGGCATCTTTCCTCAGCTGCCCATTCAACCCTACAGGTTCTGCGAAACCAGAACTTTCCTTTGCTTCATTAGCTGCAAAGGAAGATCCTTCTTTGTTGTTCAGAGCACATTTTAAATAATTTAATAAGCACAAGTGATTAAGGCATTAAGAATTAAAGTAGCTTTAGAATCAGACTGTGGTAATGGAGAAGCATTGCCTATGTTCCCAGCTGAGCAGAAAATGGGAAAAAGCCTCACCTATTCACCTAACTCCTGTAAAACTGGCAAGGGTTTGTTGGAAAGAACCTGACTGAAAAACACATTTTTAGGAAAAAACTTTCCAAAGAACTGTAGCGGTTCTTGAATTAAATTTTCATGCTTACTCCTCTGTAAGTTCATCCGTACAAAGTAGCATATATTTTTGGCAGCATATATTTTACTAAAAGATTCTAAAATAAAAATATTGATCCTTATTTTTTAAGTCTTTGGGTTATCAGTGTCACCCTAACGTACTTCCAACTCTTCATTAATAATTAAGTTTTTAGATCCTTCGTAGAACATTGCTAAATAAGTAACAGAAAGACTGCTGATGAAAATGCAGGTTTTATTATTCAATGGATGCAAGAAAAAATGTATTTTGAGGGGAAAATATTTACATCAAAATGTAAATGTATTCTTGTTTCACTTTGTATCCAGTGGATGCTGAGCTATGTTCTGCCTGTAAGATGAAACATCAAAACTAGTAAATATCTATTAACTTCTTGGCCTGCTGATGAATTGAGGCAATTTTCACAATTCTGAGGATATAATTTGTGCTAAGAGATTTTCACTTATTTGCTGAATTGATAAACTTCAGGAAAGTAATTCAAAGCTAAATCAGTAAGAAGCCAGTCTATTTTTTAATGATGTTCCTGTAACTATATATAGTATAAAATAAAATTAGTTCCAGGGAGCCAATCAAAAGCAATTATAATCAATGTTCTTAGTAGATGGAAAGCTCTTAACATAGGTGAAATAAGCTATTCTTTTTTTTAAATAGAGCTTTGAAAGCCCAGGCAAAATTACAGAAGCAAATGCTTCCCCTTCCTTTCCCAGTCTTTTCGCTCTTCCCCTTCCATCTCTGTCCTTTCTAGTTCATGAGTCTGGCAGTAAACTGGTGGCAAAAAGTTGTATATCTCATTTCTGCAAGAGCATTGTTTGATGTCACTGATGAGCATTGCTCTCCTGCAAATTTATTCAGGTAAATCAACCTGAAGTATCAAGCATCAGCTACTGTTGTCCTCTTCTACTGGTCCAAGAAACCACTCAGGTGTGGCATCTAAGGTGTGGCATCAAACCACTAAGATGTGGCATCTCTCTTCCTTTTGCTTTTTCTGTTATTAGTATAAAATGGTTTCTGTGCAAGAGGCAGCAGTAATTGCAATTACCTATTTGAAGGCAGGGTGGCTGTGGGCTCTCTAGACCTTCTCCCTGTGTTTTTGCATACTTTCTGCATATGTTCAGTTGCACTCATTCCTTGGCAGAGAAAAGGCTCTTCCATCAGAAAAACACAAGTATAGATGGACTCGAGAGTGAACAAGGTATGTATGGGAGTAAGCAAATTCAGCCCTTCTCCACCTTAGTTTAGTGACCAGAGCATAACTTCTGATACACAGTTACGCTAATGATGTACATCCATTGTGATCCAGAATAATAGAAGAACTGACTAAATTAGTAGTTGCTGCTCTCTTAAACCACCAGTACACAGTTCTGGAGATGGTAGGCAAAACCCACCATTGATATACGCAGGCTCAATTCAATGGGTTTAATGCATTTCCCCCTACCTGTACGGCAGTTAAGTTGGAGTGTGAGCATCATTGTGTTTAAAACTCCATGATAATGCCTCAAAATGTCTTCTCAGCTTAGTGTAAGGTGATCGTGCTAAATCAACACAGGGAACACTCCATAATTCTTCAAGAAAATAGGAAGATGTAGCACTGAGCACCCAACTATATATCACATTTTAATTTCTTTTTCCTACTATGCCTGAGGAGAGCCAGAGTGTGTGTAGCCTGGTGAGTACAAAAGAGCTTTGCTAAAGGCTTCTTTAAGAAAGACAAGAAAGAATAGCATTTAATCTGCTCACTAGTACATTATGTTAAAGACCACAATAAGATGTAGAAAATAACTTCTCTTTGCATTTTATATATATACCTTTATTTTCAACTGGTCTGCAATAGTTGGTTTTTTTCTGTCTGGGTTTGCTGTCAACCCAGAATGTCAGGGGGTTTTTCCCTTTTTTTTCCCCCTTGGAATTAGATTTTGTCAGGAAAGGTTACCTCGTGGAAGAACTGGGCATGCCTGCACCGTGCAGTGGTGCAAAGTAGGAGTACACAATGGTGTCTGTGCTAGTTGAAAGACTAGAAGCATGATGCTGAGCCCAGCCTGGTAAGATGTGCGGAAAGGTAGATAAGAGTGGGAAACTGGAGACACTAAGCAGCAGCTTTAACCACCAGGTAAATGGTGGGGGAAATCCCAGAAAATCATATGTTATGGTTTTTCTATAAAACTGCTAATAAAATTGTCAATAAAAATATTGAAACCAGAACAACAATTAAGAGTTATTTTTTTCCCCTCTCATTTTTCAGAGGAATAGAGCCATGGAATTCCAGAAAATAAGAACATATCTGACTTTTTGTCCATTTTTTGGTGGGTAGTTTTTTCAGCAGAGAAATTCTAATTTTGATAAGGAGGTACATATTATACTGCTCAGAAGGTGATGGGTTACAAAGACCATAGCTATCTTGAGGAAGGATTTTAAGTGGGGAGGCTTGCTTTTTTGCAAGTTTTCCCTGATAGCATTAAAATAACATGTTACTTTTTAGTATATTATTTGGGGGCTGTAGTTTCCCCAGAAATGACAGATCAAGATAGAAAAACAATGAAAGAATGTAGCTTCTACATTATATTCAAATCTTGAATTACAGGATGACATTGTACGTTTTTACCCACATAGCCCACATCCCTTTTAAAAGGATATAAACCAGTTAGCTTTTTGGCTATAATTTTTCAGCTAATCCACACAGATTTGGAAGCAGAGCAAAGCAGTTATTGAAGGAAATGTCTTTTCCTCTTTCCCTCCTGCCCTCTTCTGTGTCTGGTGGAGAGGAGGCACCAGAGGCAGGTAAGACATTAGGGAAAGGAGATAAGTTTCTTCCTGTAGATGTGTATAACCAGCACTGCTGCTAAATCACAGAGTTTTGTGATAAACTGTGGCTTATATGCATGGAAATACTGTTGAATCATCCCTTAAAGTTTATATATGTACACATATCTAAATTATAGCTGTTCTAAACTCATTGCAAAATATTTTTTTTTGATGATGAGCTATTAAATAAATAATGTAAGTGAAACCGATGCTTCACAATAATTAAAAGGTAGCTCTAGGAAAAGAAGATGTTACAATGTGTGGTGGAACCATGGGACTGACAAAAATAAACAGCGACTTTCTGTCTTTCACATTTCAGGTAGTAGTTTTTTGCTGTAAGCCTAGTTGTATGGTGTTGAAGGACTGACGTACTGATTTTGCAGATGGTAAGAGACGGTTAGAACAGATTTATAGAACAAAGGTGTTTATTTCTGTAGTCTTTTAAAAAAATGAATGCTTTAGAAATTCATACAAACATTGCATGAACTAGAACATATTTTTTATATATATAAGCAGTTTCCTAAATTGCACAGTAATGCTGTAATTAACTTTTTTTTTTTTTTAAAGAGGAGCAGTTGCATATTTTCTATGGTTTGTATAAGGAGCAAAGCAGAATCTGTGATAGTTGCAAGAATACCAAATATGCACCATTCCATGATGCTCCATAGAGATAAAACAAGAGAAAAAAGTTTTCAATTTTTCAATAGAACACATTTCTGGCTTTGTGCAGAAGCAGAGATACAATGTCAAGAAGAATTACGGCTCATAAGCAGAGGTTTTAAAGAGTGCAGTTTTAGATGTTGACATGTACTACTCCAGTCTCACTCTAGGTACCTGTCTCACTTTTGCATATTGTCCTCAGCACTAAGTTTCTAACACTAAGTCTTGTATGACTTCATGGGTCATAGGGAGTTAAGACATTTCGAGGATATGTCTGTATGCGTGTCCATCTGTGGGTTTTTTTCATTCCTCTGGGACATAAGAATTGAGCACCCTTTATGTTAGATTTCTTGCTGCATTATCAGACAGACTGAGAACTTAAATATGTGTGTATCTATTGCAAGCCATCCCTTTACTTTTTTATTGGAGAACACACTCCCAGTGATAAAAAAAAAAAAGGTCAGTGTTGCCTGGGCACCTAACTGGGTAGGTGGCTTATAGCTGAGAAGCCAGGCCACAGAGCAGTGGATCACTGATCTAACTGGTAAATAGCAGATTGACAATCAGGCCCGTTTCATCTGCTCAGCATTTTCCACCAGGTAGACAATTACAGCACATTAACTTCTTTGCCCCTACCTTTCTCCCTCTATGTATTGTATGTGGAGCCCCAAAAGTAAATTAGGGCTCAAGATTCTACTTAGTTCTAAACATCTACATCTTCTCTTCTAGATTTAGCCCTTGGTACCTGGATGGTTACAGTTTTGGTAATACTGCTAGCTGTTCAGTAAGATTATCTGGTGATCAAAATAGCCACCAGGTTTACCACCTGTAGGCGGGTGCTACCTTGCTTGTTACCGAAGAGGAGCAATGCTGCTCCTTCTGTTGAGGGCTTTGTTAACAGCACTCCTGTGGCAGGATTTGGATGGTTTGCATGGGTCAGGGACACCTAAGGGAGGTGCAGCTTCAACATTCAAAGTATTCTGGGTTTTTTTGTATTATCTTAACCAGAAGTATCAGTACTAAAGCGTTTCCGTTCTGAAGGATAACTTGCATCTTTATTTGGAGCAATCGTCTCTGGTGTGAACAGGATAGTGCCTGAAGTGGGGACTTCGGCTATGCCTTCTTCTCCTGATACATTGGTGATCATGAACTTCAATGTACGTGGTGCTTTTCATACACTAAATGGTGTTTTGGGAAAGCAGTAATATGGAGTAGATCGAGAGCAGGCTGCTGGTCATATCTCAGGCAAATGTAGCTGCCTAAAAATAGCACCAATAGCCCACAAACGCACATATTGGCATGGTGCACTCTTACAATTCAGCTTCATACTTTTTTTCATTTTTCCTTACACTAAGTCTTTTAAAAAAAGGTCTGTGAGGTTTTGTGGAATGTAACCTGTCACTGTGAGATACAGTACACTGGAGAAATAATAGAGAAAATGCCTTTCCACTGTTTTGAACCTTTTTGTCACAGTATTTTATGTCACTACTTGGCGCCCTCTCTGCTCTTTGTTTTGTTTGCTCTATGGCTAATGAAACACCCTCATTAGCTCTTTCCTTCTGGCCTGTTCTAATAGTGCTGATTCACTAGCAGCGGATATTCCATTGTGGGTTTTTTTTTAGTTAACTAGCAAGAGATAACTTGTGTAGCATTATGAAAAGGGTAGTGGGAATTATGGTACAGCCAGGTTCATCTTCTCCTGCTACCAGTGAGATTTCTTCTTTTCATTCATCTGCCTCCTCTGGTTCTTTTAAGTCTTGAGACACCGAATTTGGATATTTGAAGTAATTTTCTGTAAACCTATCTGAAATAAATTTTTTTGCTGCTGTCTCAGCTGCTTTGTGCTACAAGGAAGAAGTTGCTTAAAATACTGATATGTAGGGTCCTCACAAGTACTGAAGTTAGAGTTCTTTTTAACAAATTTGAAGCTGACCTTCTCATCCTTCCTCATGCCATACAGAAATGTATATATACCTCTGTTTATACTTGGAAGTGCCTGTTTCACCTTATTTGAATTATATTTCAGGTTGTGTGCCTTGCTTGTGAAAAATTGCTATAAATCTGTTAAATAATATAGCTTTTCAGGTTAGGACTAAAACCTGTGTAAATCTGTGTCATCATCAGCATCTTTTAAAAGATGGCACAAATGATGACATCTGGGAGCCAATTCATCATTTAATTAAATTATCCTGTAATGAAATCTGCCTTAATGAGATTAATTTTAATTATTAATCAGGAGCTGACATGGGCACAAGGCACCATAAATAATAAATGGAAGTCGTGTCTGCTCTGTTTCTAAGAAAGGACCTACATTAGAAGAGCAGTGCTTTTCATGAAGCTGTGTTGGGTTTTTGTGCTATCATGATCTCTATTTTGTTGAGTTTGGTTTCTGTTGCAAATTTTAAGGCAGAATATTAGTCCTCTTTCTGTTGATGTTTTAGTATTTCATTTGATTCAGTCATTATATAACCAGTTACTGTCATTATTCCAGAAATAAATTTTGGTTTTGTTTTCATCTATAGTAGTTAATTCTTATAAGTATATTTTAGAGGTAAGTAATTTAGGTATAATTTATTGAGGCTGTGCCCAAAATGTGCAAGGCTTTGGGCTTATGTATGTTATCACACCTATGTTTATATGCATACATGTGCTCACACTCGTGCAGCTTCTCCCATGTTCTGCTGTAATGTCCATCTTCATGTGGATTACATTAGTGTTGGTATTATGAATACGGTTTATAAGGACTTTTGTTGCTTGGCCATAACAGAAGTTATGGCTGGCTGGCATAGCAGAAATGATCCCTATGGGTACCAGCCACAAATGCTCTGTGAGCCTCATCATGATTGTCTTACATGAGGAGTGAACCCTTTTGCCTTTACCTCCATTAATAAGCCGAACACCACTGTGCTCTCACTTGCCAAATGCAAACTGGTTCCATAAGGCCGGAGCTGATTATTCGCGGCTCACAGAGTGATTATTTCTTTGGCCTCCTGGGCCGTGCACATTACCTGCCATCTGTATTTGTTTTGAAAGAACTGCCATTTGTTTTAGTTCCAGCATTCCATGAATATTTGGTTTCCCTTCATTGTGTCTTGTTGAAAACCCATTTTGATTCAGAAAGAATAAGACCAAAGTTAGAACGAGAGCTGTCGATGCCGAGGAGTGTCACTAGCAACCTGCCACATACAGGAGTTCCTGAATGAATGCAATTTTTGTAGGCTACCATTAGCCTGATGGCCTGGTAGCGCAGCCCATGTTTGGGTCTCATTATATGAGAGAATGAGTAAGCATGTGAGCAGACTCCTCTCTCTAAGTTGAGGGAATTCCTTCATCTGCAGCCATCATGGGCTGGACTCAAGGTCCGTTTCAGAAGAATAGCCTGTCTTTTTCCAGCTTGGGCTAGATGTACTGGTGAAGGAGCTTGGCAGGACTTTGTGGCCCTTCTTAGATGCTGAAGGGAAGCCACTGGCACTGGAGGTAGAAATAAAAGGCATGGAAAACCAAAAGACCTTCAAAGCAAGATCTTACCTCCGGTGAAATTGATAGGAATTTGCCATCTGTTTCAGCAGAGCCCAAATTTAAGCTCTGGTGCCCCATCAAAGTTGTGTCTCTTGTCAAGCCCAAATGCTGTACTTACAGCAGCTATCATGTTCTTCAGTGGCATACAGCAGTTGTCTCCCAAGCATTTCACAGCTTTATCCACAGTGGTGACTGGACAAGGTAGGGAATTCCATAAACCTTTATGTAAGGTTTTCCTTCCTACAAAACTGCACAGTTACCTGATAATGATGTGGCTCTCCTAGAAAGGATAAAGGGATTTGTATTCAAGTTCTGTATGCTGCTACTTATGTAGCATAACAAGCGGCTTTGTTTCTTCATCCCTCCCAAACACACATAAACATACAGTTACAGCAGTTGAATCTTATAATGGCATCATATCACTTGTAACAAACAGTGGTAAAAGCAGAAATATCTAGAAATCATAGACTGAAGTGACTCACTGTCAGTTTTAAGACAGTTGAAGATTATTTGCAATGGGAACATTTGCATCCCAGAGACTTTCTCGTCTGTGCCCTGCAGTATTCTCAGGTGCGTGGATTCTGGAAAGGGCAGTTTTCACTCTTTGTCAACTTTCCGTAGATTCTTAGTGGACATCATTGATTGTATAATACGGTGATGTTTGTTCTGTAGAGCCTATGCTATACAATAGAAGTAATTAAAGGTATTATACAGGATAATTATATTATGCTTTAAATAAGTACAGTATGCAATATGACTCAGTAAATTTTTGTAAGATGTTAATTAAAGAAAGAAACATATCTCAGCCTTGAAGAGTTCTTTGGCTCATTTAAAAGTAAGTCCTAAAAATACTGGGGAAAAAATCACCAAAGTTTGAAGCATACTGAACTCTTGATGCATTTCTTTTCTATTTTTTTATTAAAATCAGAAGATTGAAATTTGCTGTATCATAATCTTAACAATTTCTCAGTATAAGTGACATACGGTATCTGCTTTGGTATACATAATTAAAAATATACTTTTCATCCAGTAAGGATCTTGCCCCCCCCAGCCCCCATTCCTCTTTCGTACAATGGTAAGCAACATAGTAAAGGGTTCACGTGCCTCACTGTTGTGTTAGAATTCTCTCAAGAGACAGAGATCTGGCTGATCAGCTCTGCATGCATTTCCAAAAGGCATGCAGTAGCATTCTGCATGGAACTGCTTCTGAGGACATTCGACAGGCTTGGGAGCAGAGGGTAGGTTCACACATTGATAAACTTCTGATTAGAAGATAGGAAACAAGTCGTGACATGGACAAAAGGGATTGGATGACACAGTGGAAAAAAAAGACTTTTTTTTTTTTTCCTTTGAATGTCAGTTTAAAAGGTTAACATTTGAAGATGGGATGGTTGGAGAATATTTTGGGCAAATACCACTGTGTGATTTCCCTGGGTTTACGCATTTTTAGCATCTGCTGAAGGTGGGATGTTGGGCTTAATGCATTTTTTTGTTATCTTGAACAGATCTACTTATGTTCTTAAGCAAAGAGTTGTTGACCGCAGAAAAATTTTCGTTAACTTGGATCATGTCTGAGAAGCTCGTTGAACATAGTGCAATAGCGTGATCTCCCAAGCAGACTGCAGGGAGATCACACATTCTAGGAAAGCAGTGTGACCCACTCTGCTAGCACAGGGTGTATTTATTTGTGATCTGCATGTGCCTCCAAACAGAATGCCTTGTGCCTCACTACAGGGGTGCATTTTGTTTGGTTTTGAGCCACTGAGCTCAGTGCTTTAACCTCTCTGGTACTGGCCAGTCAGCCCTTGTGTCACAGTGTTCTGTTAAAATGCAGGATGTTCTACTGTGTGTTAGCAGCCAGGTTTATTATTCTGCATTTAGTGGGTTCCTACATACATCTCCGCATTGCAGTTAAACTTCAAGTTGGCTTTGTTCTCCAGGAGCTGATCCAAAGCGCACTGACGCTTAGAGGAGTCTTCCAAGTAACTGCTGTAGGCTTTGGAACAAGTTGAGTATTACAATACAGGCTGGAAACATTCAAAGAAGAGTCACTATTTCACACATGCACACACACACACACATTTAGATGTATTCAAAGGATTTATTATCCAAGGGCTATGGAGAATATTTGGTTCAACAGCTGCACATAAAAATAATACTATCCAGTCAGAAAAGAGAAAACTCACTTCTGGCATGGTGGCCTGGCAGATGTTAGGAAATATGTTTTTGAGAGTGGGTGTGCACCCACACCCGGGTGTGTATGTGTTTGCAAAGTTATCTGCTGATCCAATTCATTTCTAGCTTTTGGGGAGAATTATTGCAAGATTTCAGTGATCTGTGCATTTATTTTAAAAGTTTTAGTTTTCTGTCCAGCTCCTCCCAGATGCATTCAATAGATGACAGATTTGAGGGTAATACTGGCTAGTCTTTATATATTTAATACTCCATTCCATTCTTTCTTCAAGCACATACTGAGATCTGGACAAATGTTTAATATCATCGTTAAGTTGCAAAATTAAACCTTGGCCAGTTGGACATGATCTACTTGGAAGAGCGCAGATCTGTAGAACATTCTGGTAGTCTTCTTGGGCAAGACAGCCATAATACTGTGCAGTCCCCTAATTGCCTTGGCTCAAAGTCAGAACAATCCCCATGCCATTAACCTACCCTGTCCTTAATTGCTGGGAAGTGTCTGCTCCCCACAGTTTGTACATGGAGGTAAACTCTGTGCATTCGGACCAGTCCCCGTATACTTTTTTCCATGTTCTGAAGTCCCAGTTGGCTCCCACTGAGTTTAAAATATGCCATTTGAAACCATGTTTTCATTAGGCTTATCACCCTTGCATACTGATCTGCTTTTGATCTCATTGGGTCTGTGTCTGTTCCATAACTGGTTTGTCCACATTTCCTAATGTATAAATGGATAAGGAGATTTTAGGTGAGATATCTAACTTGCCAAGAAATTGGAATTTGTAAGTTCAGCCAATCTAGATTTCCACCCGCTTTCTGATGTATACATGTGAATGTAAATTGGTTTCAGTCACTTTAATTTACATACCAAAGAGCCAGAAGAAGGTGTAAGTTACTATAGGAGTGGATAGCTAACTTATTAATGTGTGCTCCTTTTAGTTGCATTACCTGTTTAGCCTCTCTCCTGACCGTTCAGTGTATCAGCAACACCTTTATAAGCTCAAACAAATTTAATAATTCAAATTCAGAGATAATACATATAAAGATGTAATCTACAATTTATGAATGAGTGTGGATATAAATTTGCCTATTTTATGATTCTAGATTCACTCTTTTCAGTCTTAAGGCCTGTTCTGCCATCTCAAGAGTCAAGAGACTAAAAATCAAGCTAGGAAGGAGTAACATGCCCTAGACTCTTCAGAGCATTCTGGGTCTGGCCCATGAGATCTGTGGTAGATCTGCTCTTGACTTCAGTGGTGAAAGATCAGACCTTCAAAATAATAGTCTTCTTGCTCTTAAGATTTCTTAGAATTAATTCAAGTCATTCTGCTTCCCAGGGTTGCCTGGTTTCAGTGAAAGTGTTTTTAAACACCAGTTCCAACCATGATTTGAACCAGCCATCAGAAAAAAAGGTCTTTATCTTGCTTTTTATGAATATTTTGAAATTGGTTTGTTGGGTTTTTTTAGAAACCTTGTCATTGACAGTATAACCATGAAATGTGGACCTGTCTTGCATGACACCTGGAAAACAAGAATTTAGGGAAACAAATGATTTTTAAAGTAATTTTATGGGCTTACTCAACTTCTGAACCTTGGATTCTATTTTGTAAAAAATAAAGATAACACATTTGTTACTTCGTAGAAATTTAAATTTGAACTCATTATTTGGATCAACCTGCAGTTTGGATGCAAATCAGAATTCCACCCAAATGCAGAAAACCAAGTTTTAATTTCTTTTATTGAAATAAACCAGCCTTAAATAGTTTGAATCCATAACAAAAATATATTCATGCAGGTCTAAAGGATTTATTATACAAGAGAATTATTAATCACAGTTACTAAGTGAACAAGACATCACATTGGGAGAGATTTTTCAAAGCCGTCTGGATACTTAAAGGTACTGAAAGGTATACAGGAGGATTTTCATATGTTACAAATGAAATTAATTGCTGACCCCTGAAAAATGAGTTTGAATTGACAATTAGGTTTCTTCCTGCTTAGACACCTTTGAAGTTCTGTGTAGTTGTGAAGTCAACTGTAAAGCTGATTTCCCTTGATCAGAAAACTGAAACTTAAAGCATCTAGGAAAACTAATTTCTGTGCAGGTGAAAACAAAATATTTATCTGAAAAACATATAATTGCCAACATTTTATACACTGCATATTGTAAAACAATTACCTATTGAGTATAGCATGATTTTGTAGTTTACTTTTTAATCTTGAGTTATACTTAGAAGTTTTTCTTCCTATTTATGTCTGAGATTAAAATAGAAGTTCTTGTTTATACATTTAATAATGACTCAGTAACACTATTTTTAGAAAATCCTATTTACTCAATAATTCTATAAAGTTTTGCTGTTAGTATAGAATTGTATAATTACAAATATAATTTAAAAATGCTTAAAATTGAATGCAAATTATTTAAACAGTAGAAAATACCTGTCCTTTAAAGTGTGGCTTCTTTGACAGTTTTTCCATATGGTGGACACAAGTCTTGGAGTGTTTTGGTGCCTTTAATTATTTCTGCTATCTTTCCAGATACTATAACAACACTCTTTAAAGAAACTGGCCATCTCTTTAGCAAGACAATCATGTAGAAAGATAGCCATATTGACCACACCTTTGGATCGTTTGCATGAGTGATATCAGGCCTCCTTTCCTCCTCAGCAGAATTTTCAGTCTTACCTTGGTAGACTTTTAGACCACCTTGTTAAAGCTGGAGGGGAACTGAATCACGTGAATCAGCTCATGAATCAGGTCTTCGTAACTTGGTAACTTTCAAACCTTGTACAACTTAAACATTGAGACAAAATCTGAAAGGTGCTTCTGGGTAACCAGTCATATGTCATAATGATTAACCTGATTTATGCTCAAGGTTAGTGAATTTTAATTGTATTCTATCAAAATATTTAATCTTTGTTTTTTTAAGTCACTTTCTTCAGTGCTAATTCTTTCATGTAGATGAAATTAATTGTATGTCCTTGTATTTAACCTAGCAGTGACTACGAAAACTCTGGTTTAGTGACTGAAATTTCAAAAACCTGCATGATTTAGTGCCCAAGATTCCTAGGTATATTTTAGAAAACTTGCAGACTATAACATTTTTGTAATATCTATTTTCTGCCTTTTTACTGTTAGCACAGCTCCTGTTTATATTAATTCTCATTTTTAATTCCCTTAGAGTTGAATTAACCATCTGAATTTGCTCTCTGACCTTCAGAAAATGGCTTCCGTTTAACTTAATTTTGCTGAAGAACTCCTCAGCTGATTTCTCGAACCTCTGAAATCTAAGAATCTGTGTAATATTTTATCATAAAAATAGAGATATGATGAAAAACTCCATTTTCTGTCTTCAACTTTAAGGACCTCTGGCTTAATCTTTATCTGTGCTGATGAGATTTGTGTGATAAAGATTCAGAAAAAGCAAGACATAGAGTTTGTTTCATGCAGTAGGAAGCTATATGATCTTTTCACATAGTGTCAAATGGAAGGCATTAGTTAATGTTTTCCAAATGCTCAAGGTTAATTGTTCATTCACACATGTTCTTCTGAAACAGTCCCTCAGCTCTTTCTTATATTTGATTTCCTACATTTCATTGAGATAGTAGCTGTTTCAAGCTACTTGTCCCCCAGAATTCCTCTTTGAGCTGCTTGGTTTATTCTTAAACTTGGTGCACCTCCAGGTCCTATTTGTGTTCTTTTCCCAATAACCAACTCTGAGACAATGTGTCCCTCTGAGCTTGCAAAACTAACCTAGTAATCTGTGGTCGTCACTCCCTTTTTGCCTATATGGTAAATCTTATTATAGAAACCAGAAGTTTAGATTTGTTTTAACTAAAAACTGAAGTATCAGCCTCAAGGTTCCCAGTGTTGTTTCTTCTTCACTAAAGCAAAATCTTTGGTAATACTACAAAACTTTGTTTAAATATGATAAAAGGGGAGTTCACACAACTGCTTCAGGCATCTAACTTTATGTATATATTTAGCAAATCAAAATTCAGGTTCATCCAACCTGATTGTAACTCCCCTCTTCTATAGTGAATCGGGTCTTGGTTTGCTGAGTCTCATGCTGGGAGCGTCTCAGGACTGAACTGAGAAGTGGGCTATTCAGAAAAAGTGGTGGCTTAGAGTTGTATTGTAGTTCCCTAAAATGTGAGTAGACCCCTCTGCCCTGCCACCCTCTTTCCCTAATACTACTTAGATAGGTAGGAGCATTGGTACTCTAGAGGACAGCATAAACGACCTCACACAAAATCTACAGTGATGTTACCCAGTGGTTGGTTTTGAGTCTTTCCTGATCTTTCTGTGCTACCACAGGAAAGCACAGAGGGAGGGAGGGAGGGAGGGAGGGAGGGAAATCCACGCTCTGTGTTCAGTTCTGTTTGCTCAACCTGCTATGGATTTGGAAGAATTACAGAATTCAGATATGGGAAATGGAAATTAATAAAGACACTCAAAACCCCAACCCTCCTTTATGGACTGCAACAGATATAGTTGACAGATGAGTGCGGTAATGCATATGCAATAATGACTAGGATAGAGACTGTAAGTCAAATGCTGCAATTTAGGGAGTATTAAGAGAAACTGAAATATATTTCAAACTAATAAAAGGTATATTTTTCTACCAACACATAATAAAGATTTGGAATTCATTGCCACTAGAGAACATGGATGACTATGACTGAAATTATTTCATGAAAAATAAGACCATCCACAAATATTAAGTAGTTTTGCTTTGGTCAGATAGAAATATTTGTATTTCACACACCAACAATTCCATGTAGTATAGAGGTAACATTGAACTCCCTGTCCTGGCAGGTTGTTCCATAACTTCACTGGACAGTGGAGTGACTCTTGCGTCTACTTTAAAAACCATCAGTAATGTCCACTTTCATAAGTATTTCATTGTATCCTGTATAACCCAAAGATCTGATCTGGTAATCTAATTCGTAATAGAGACAGAAGGCAGAGATACCATGGTTGATATCTTCTAAACTGAGCTCTCAGCCAGCGCTGGGGTGCCGCACTCACTGGGGTAAAAACACATAATTCCCTCTTCTACTGCCCGTTGTCCCTGCTGCCGTCTCAAACAGGCACTCTTGTCAGAAGGACTTCACTTGTGAGTCTTTCCTTCTACCCTGCCCTTCTGTGCAGGCACAGCCAGGCGTTTATTTAATTTTTTAAAATACACTTGGGAGGTTGTTTGAAACTTCCTTTTATCCCTTAGTGCTTTTAATACAGCGCTCGTGCACTCAGAGCAGTGACAGAAAGCAGAACTGCAGTTACATATAGTAACAGGGTACTAGTTAGGGTTGGGCCCTGCCTCTGTCCAGATGTGACAGTTTGGGGCCAAATCAGCATAAGCTTTGCCTACATGGCTTTGCTGGTCAGTAATGCCATGCACTCTGAACATGCGATACAATTTTACTTGTAGTGAAATAGTTGTGGTTTATTTTAGCTAGGTATTTTAGTTACCAACTTATGTATTTTCTCTCTCTGCTCTGTACCTCAACTTATTTAAAATATTCCTTAGTATTTTCTAATATTCCCTTGAACTCTTTCTAAACTGAAGATATTTATAGCAGATTCATTTTGAATTAATATATGTGTGCTTGAGTTGTTTCAAATCTCTGAAAGCAATATTTTCATGCACTATGTAATTTTTTTAGTAATATCCCAAGGTGTTTGTAGATCTCTAGAAATATGTGTGAGGAGTAAGTCTTATTTCTAATTGCACATATTATAGTGTGATGTCTTTTTCGTTGAAAACAATGAAGTATTACAAATCTGGAAACGAGAGTAGACCTGAAATCCCTGGCAGAAACTTAACACTTTTTCAATTCAGGTTCCGTTTGTGTGGTGATTTACACATATGCCTAACTTCACACTGTGAATTAAACACTTATTAAAGCCAGCGAAACAATTGACATGTGAAGAAAAAATCACATGCATATACTTTTTAATAGGTTATGTTGAATACTCTTATTGGCATAGAAATGAATATTTTGAAAGAAATACCTTGCTTAAATGTGTATCTCCAAAACACTCTTTCTTGTATTCTAAAAATTACCAAAATACAGTTGTGCCTGCCTGAGAAAGAAGAAAAAGGGTTATCTGTATTTATTTTGTAGGGCTGATGACCAGAATCACTACATTACCTTCAAAGCTGATTAAAATCACTTTGGCGTGCTACAAGGAAATACCATTAATGTTTTTTGTCTGTATCCCATTAGGGTTTGCTGCCTGGTTCCCAGTTCAGACAGAGATTTTGTTCACCTGCAAAAGTTACCAGGTTTTCTTCAAATTCTTCCATTTTGTGTGTATTTCAGTTCATTTCTTTCTCCACAGATAAAACATTGAAACTTCTACGTTTTATTCTCAGTCTTGAAAAGGTATTGTTTGATTATTGGAAATTGTCAAAAGCCCAGCTGGAGAAGCAGAATACAAAGTTCCCTATTTAGGCCATAATGTAAATTTTTAGAGGTCTGGTTTAGGAAAATAAATTTATAGGTATAAAAAAACCCCACCTCACTGTACTGCTTTTTTTGTTGTCCATTTTGAAGCACTTTATACCTAATGTCTCATGATAGTGACAGAAACCCGATTGTATTAAAGCTTCTGAATCATGTTACAAAATACTATGAATTGTGATAGCTTATTCTTCATTTATATATGCAAATCTAACTAGGATGTAAAAGCAACTTACCTGCATTTCTGTCCTTGTGTCCAGAAATAGAGATCATGATGTAAAGTAATTCTTCCAAATGCTTGTGCTGATGCTGAGAAATTGGTTATGATGATGGAGGATGTTTGCTCTCCAGCACTAGTCACTTGTAAGATGATCCACTTTTGAAGCTGTGGTAAAACCTCTGAAACATTATATTTTTCAGTAGGGTGATGTTGAAATCTGTATCCTGATCCAAATTTTGCTCTCACTTACAACACTGCAACCCCATTGACTGTAGCAGAATTGCAAGTGTGATGAGAAGAAAACCAGTCACAGTGAATTAAAATTTTCTTTATACATAGAAATACTAGGTAAAATAATACAGCAATGGCCAAATTTTGGTGTTATGTCATGGATAGTTTTGGATTGACACTGCCGTAAAGGAGAGGGTTGTCATAAGTGGACATTAATATCGTATTTCCAATTGCAAATATGCATGTTTGAAAAATACTGAAGGATTCTTGCATAGGAAGCAATGTAGATTTTTAAGGTGTTTTCCAAATTTAAAAAGCTTGTGGAGTTTAGTAAGTGATCAGTTTAATGCAATGGTATTTTGGCAAAACTATCTGTGGATGCCAAAACCCACATTCTGCTCTTGATTATTGTGGTGCATTCCACACGAAATTGATGAACGCCTCTAGAGAGCAGAATATGCCCCCATGTTTTTCTGTATTGCAGAGGACTAAAAACTTAACTTTGGCTTCAGGATGCAATAACTTAAAGCAAAAGGTGGATTTAATAAAATCACAAAGAGGCAGGATTGTATTTTAGTCAAGCAGTAAGCTGTCACTGGACGAAAAAGGAATAAAAGCCTATAGTGTAGCACAGCAGAAAAAGGAGCAAGCTGCTGAAAGCTGGATAATTTGGGGATATAGAGATGTCACTTCCTCCCTTTGCCAGGCTGTGAAATTCTTTGTAATTCCCACTGGTAAAGCTGCCAACACAAACAAAGGGAAAAATGGAAACTTCCGTGCAAGTCCTCCTTTGATGGGTAGAAGAACATATACATTCAAAGGAACAAATTTATCAGCACCATGTTTGATACAAACTTTTTGTAAGCATTATGGAGGAAGGACAGAGATCTCACCCAAATCAAGAAAGCATGTAAGAAAATTCATAATAAATTATATTTCTAAGGAATGATTTTAGCAACAGATGCACACCTAAAAAACATGGAATACTAACTTGCCTAACAGTTACAGTATCATCTGTAACTTTGGGGGAAAGCTGGTTATCATATATTCATTTCGGCGTGATACCTGGGGTTTTTTGTTAACTAGCTGTTAGTCTCTCTAGATGAAAAGATTGAGAGATGAATAGTTAGTATGGCTCAGCAGTACTTTCAGAGTATGGGTTCTTTATTAACATAATGTTGACTTTAAACGTAAATGTAATTGTACAGAAAGAGCTATAAAAACTTTGTATTAAAAAAGTAATCAATTTATCTTCTGTCCAAATTTTTAAAGGACATTTTTAAAAGAGTGTCTCATAATTGTCTGAGAACAGCTGTCTCCAGTAAACACCAAGTTAACTGGCCCAGGTAAGCTAGGTATCTCTGTGAAATGTCCATAGCCAGACATGGAGGAACCCAAGAATTTTCACTGTAATATCCTATGTAACTTATGTATGCTATTAATTTTTACTTAAGGCTCCCTTTCAAGGTTTTTATACAGTGAAGACCATTTCTGTATAAAGTGGTCGGCTTCCCTAATTTTATGAAAGATAAGCTTCATTCACTCACAACCAGAGCTTTTAATTTAGTCTTGTTTAAGGGAACTACTCTGCAGGCAATTACAAAATTACAGATTTTGTAATTTCTTTTTTCTTTCTGTAATTTCCTATTTGTACCAGTTTATTTTAAATGTGTGTATAAAACTTGTCATGTTGCATTGAAATTTTATATTTTAAAAAAAGGACAATGTCATGTTTCTTACATGCTTATATATCAGTCTTAGTAAGGGAGGTGACCTCAGTTAAACTGCTGATTTTGTTAATCCCTTGAAGTGATAGCCTAGAAGAGATTGTTTGCTAGAAAAGAGTCATATGCGGATGATCTTTTTTAGGGTAAGTCAGCCATTCCTGAATTCTCATGTCTTCCAAGTCAGAACCTAAACACCATCTTTTCCCTCATGCAAAAAGCACTTCCCCTACCACACTAGGCTTTGCTCCAGGCACAAATAAACACTGTGAGTCCTAGCACTGTGCCCAGAAAGGTCAGGATCTGTTGCTGCTGCTCCCGCTTTTGCCTGCCCCAGCACAAAAGCAGTGCCTTGAAGTGGTTTGCATGCCACAGCTTAGGAATCCCTGCTTTGGTTCATCTCAGGCTTGATACTGCTCTAGCTTTCTGGTGAGGAGGTCCGTGGTAATCACAGAGGTGCCAGTCAGCTTTCAAAAGACACAGTAAGTTAAAGCAAGGGTAAAGCCCTTGTTTTATATGAAAAATCAATCATGCCATTCCTCAAACCATTGTTTCTGAGTACGTACAGTGACGTAGCCATGTGTGTACTGAGGGAGGGGGGAAGAGATTGCAGAGCTGGTCCTGTTGCAGGAGCAGAACAAAAGCTGAAAAAAGTGCTCAGGACAAGCAGTGAAAAGTATCGTGCCCGTCTGAAAAAATGAGAGATAAATGGACAGCATTTTGTTTACTCAGACTGGATGTTACCCAGAATAGGAGGCTTGGCTAAGAGCAGTCAGATACTCAAATGCTCTTACTGAGTGTCTTCAAATGCATAATGGTTAAAATGATTGAAAATGTGGTCTGCTGATCAGAAGTTCAAGTCAAAAACTCCCAACAGTTCGACCTCTTCTTTCCCTTGCAGCTTTCAAGGTCTGTTTCAAAAATTTAAACGCTGTCCCAACTTTCACATAACTGTAATTCTCTCCTGTACTTATTTAAATAAACTTTTTATTTGGTCATAAAATAAACCTGGAAGATTATACTAGAGTTGACTCTCTAGAGCTATAAGAAAAACTAGATTTTAAGCTTTCAGTGTTGAGATCATATTTGTGCCCAGCACTGATCACTGACACATTACTTATCTTGATTGGAGCCCTAGAAGATGTGGTAATAAAAACACATAATAATTAGTGGGGGCTTGAATTAATACTTTTATAAATTATTTTTACCTTGAATGCCTTCAAAAGATAAGGTGTTACATGACTACTTCCCTGTAGGAGAAATTATATGAAAACTCTTTTCACAAAGTTTGTACCTTGAACTTGACATGCATTTTGAAAAGTTCAGGATTTTATTTAAATCAGAATTAATATCAGAGACACTTAAAATGGCAGGTGGAAATGAGATGTAAATTAATACTTTTTGGAAAAAAATTAGTTGAAACCACTGGAAAAAATCCAGATGGAGATGTTGGGGCAGAAAATACTTGGTTGCCAATTATGACAATTTTATTGTGTTTATGGCATTAATGTTTCAAGTTAAAGGCTTAATGTTTCAAGTTGAAGGCTTAGTATTTCAAGTTAAAGACATGAAAACGTATACTTGCATTTTGCAGAGTTACATGTAAGACTGAAGAAATAAATTGGAAAATATGAGAGCTGAGAAAACATAAGGCAAATTAAGAAGACCTCAAAACTGTAAAAAAAGAAGTGTTTTAAAGCTCTTTTAGGAATGTTACTTGTCAATATGTACAGTTTGTTGCTGTTATTAAGTTGTGTTTACGATGTAGAATTCTTATTTGTGTTTATAAACTTTTCCATTATCACTGTTTGAACATCTGATATACTCGGATGTCTATTTTTTTCTTGGAATGTTTTTCAGTATTTTTTTGAGATCTATACAAACAGTTTTTAATTTTTGGTAGCAGTTTCAGTAAGGAAAAAAGTGCATGTCCTGAAATCCAACTGGCATCCGCTGTTTTGTTGTTGTTCTCTGTATCCGAGAAGCCGCTCTCTGCAAGGCTGAGGGGAACAAGGAGAGGGAAGGTGATGGGGACTCTGATGAAACTGCAGACTTTGCTCTAAGGAGCCGCAGGCTGGTGAGTGCCCAGGCAGAACTCAACATAGCTTTGGTGGTGGCTGGAGAGTCTGATAAATACAGTATCACATATTGATAGGAGTATTATAATAGCAATGATTTTATTTGTCTCACTCCCTTGATTTTACAGACAAGCCATGGAACAGGTGGGAGTTACTCATGAAGTGAAATTCCATGGGTAGTTTGTCTTCCCATAAAGTCTGATGGATTGCCACAGATACAGCTCAGAGAAAACAAACAAAACAAAACTTACGAGACAACAAAGCCATCTTAGAGGGGCTTGTAAATTTAAATTTAATTTACATTTCTTGAAAAAGCACAGCAGTTTGGATCTGGGAATTTATTCTTTCTGACAGTTTTGTAACTAAAAAGGCAAACTAACAAGAAAAGGTAAAAGCAGTCAAGTGAGTTAGTTTTTTGATAAAGCTGGGTTGGTTGGAGGCACCATTATACCGTTATCCATTCTATGGATAAAGGTTGACACCCCCAGGGCCTGCCGTGACCTGCTAGAGCCAGCCAGGGAAACACGGAGAGGCCCCAAGGAGGGGAGAGTCAGGGGCTGGCACGGTCCCCTTGATCAAAGCACCTTCAAACCCTCTTTGAATGCAAGATCAGAGTCCACTAAAATATTTATTTGGCATTGAATTTGATCTCCAGTTATGAAACTGTTGACCAACCCAAAATCTCACAGGCAGCCCTTTTTCAAAGAGTGTCTCTACTTCTTTCATTCTTTTTTTTTTTTTGGTCGTTTTTATCACTGTATTGCTTGAAAAACATACTGACTCAAAATGTGGAGTGGTTGTGGCGGTTTTCAGATTGTCTTAGACGGGGTTGCTCGACAGCAACAAAATGTGCTGCTACTGTGTGTTTTTCCCTCTTGTACCTTGAGAAGTACTGCACATCATATGATGAAATGTGAAGGAATAGTAAAAAAATAGCAACTGTGAAAATACATTCAAGGGAAGCATATGTTCCCATTAGTATCTTAAAAAGAGATTACCGCTTATATAAATAGAGCATTTTCCTTCTCTCCAATTCCTCCACCTAGAGGAAAAAGAAAAAAAAAAGGTAGAGAAATCTTTCATACCTCCACTACTGTTTTTATTAGTCTGCAAAGCTGTGGATATAACAGTAACTGTAGCTTATGTGGTCTTGCATAGATTGTTAGTTTCTGACATTAGTTAAAAAGTAAAAGCGTGCTGATAAGCTTTTCTTTTTGGCTTGGTATTCTCTGTATTGCAGACAAACAGTGAACAACAGCTTGTAAAGCAAACTGTAGAACAGGAAAAATAATATCGGAAGTAGTTTTCACTACTGTGGCCTGAAACCAAACACTTTTGGTTGCAGAACTAATTGAGAAATTCAAAATACTTAACATTTCATGCTTTTGTATTTTCTCAAATGGGTACAAGTTTTATTTGCTAATGTCTGCTATTTTCTTTTCTGTCTCATCTGTGTCCTTAGGATGATGGTGTAAATAAAGGGCATGAAGAAACTTCTAATTTATATGTCCATAGAAAACATGTCCTCCTTGGTAATCTCAGTTTGCAAACAGAGCAGTTCGTCAGTCATAGGGATGCTGGGACAGTGATTTTCCCCTGTCAGCCTGAGAAAGGAGCTCGTGCTGTAGATGTAATAATTTTCTCTGATCATTTCTTGACACTACTGCTGTGTGCACAGAATTATGGCACAGAATTTTTTTTATTGCCACTATGCGATAAACGCCTTTAAAAGTGTATGGGACTGTACTTTGCCTCCAGGTATCCAGGCCTGAGAAATGATAAAAACCATCTTGTTTTACTGGGAAAAGGAGGAAAGCTAATGGTGGTTTCTTTGGTCCTTGCATTCTTGGGAGCAGAGATGCGGGAAGACAGCAGAAGACGGGAGGACAAAGGTGGAATGGTGGCAGGGGGTGGCAATGAGCCTGCTCCGGTTTGGAGCTGCTGAGTGAAGACCTCCAGTGTACGGAGGTGTGCAGAGCAGGTGATGGCATGCTCCTTAACTGCTTGTGGAGTCTAAAACCAGGCTGGTTTTCCTCTGCCTGGTGCCTGGTAGAAGAAAGAAGAAATTTTGTTCTTTATCTGCTACTATGAAGACTCTATGCAGTTCATTGGGCGGTATCTAAGGATTTGAGCCACAGAGCTCACTGTTCCTGTATGTCCCATGGCTTTCAGTTTTCCTTTGGTAGCATTTTCTCCAATAGCTTTTTCCTTTGTTTCCCTTTTTTTGGTGGTGAAAAAACCAACTGCTTGCAACCAATTTTGCACTAGCAACTTTCCACATCTGACATATTAGTTGTTTCAGCAGTTAAGAATGAGGTTATGCCTAACACTAATGTCAAAAACAACATCTGAAAGCTGATTATGCTCTCCCCGGTACTTTATATATGCTCCAGTGGGTTTTCATTGTCAAAGAGGTGGGCCTTTATTATGCCGCATAATGCAGTAAAATGAGGATTACTTGGATTTCAGTGCATGAGATAATAGCAGCTGACAGGCACCTGTTTAAGGAAGTATATTGTATTCCTAAGCACAAGTATTTTGTAAAAATTAAGCGAGTTTTCATAGGAAAAAACTTTTGTACTTCATAAATAGGTTTAAGTACAAAAAAAGGCATCAGGGGATTTGGATGGATGTATTTATTAGTGGCCCTTACAGTCCTGACAGTCCATTCTAATAATAAAGTGTGGGACCCGTCAAATGATGGCACAAGTATCCTAATCTGAACTGACATGGCTTTCTAGCCCAGTTCATCAATCATGTTTTATTAGCTTTAACAGAGCCAAGCTGCTATCTGTCTTTTCGATGCTGTAGTGGTGACAAAAACTGGTGCCGAAAATGTGCTGCAGGTGTAACTTTCACTCAAAGAGCATTTCTGAGCAGCAGTCAAGTTTGTGTTTGCATGGGGAGAGAGTGCCATCTTCAGTTTCACGTCTCCACGTGAAACAAGTCTGAACTTTCTAGTGCTGCCCCATGGCTAAGAAGTGAGGAAAAAAGTATCAGTAGAAATTTAGAAATGGTTCTTGATTCTTATTTTTATGAGACTTTGCACTTGGGGAGAAAAATGCTGAAGAGCATGTTCTTGTTCCCATTTTAAGATATAGTTAATTTAGATATGTCTGTTGTGATGAGTGATTTCCAGCAGAGTAAAGAAAAGTAAGGTTGGGCTTTGTCCTTCTGGTTTGCAGCGCCGTATGAAGAAAACAACAATTGCCAGTTGGATTGCGAACCATTTGTAACCAGTAGCACACTGTGTCCATAAAAAATGAGAGCTAGGAGTCTGTACGCTGCTGTGTATTTACCGTGTTTTGTAAGCGCCATCAACTCCTTGTATTCTTTCAGCCCAGAACTGACTTGGTATTTGCATTGGGGTCCTGGCACTTGACCCTTGTTTTTCTTGGCTCTGTGTCATTTTGCAGCAGAGCTCAGGGACACTCCTCATCTCTTGTTTCCAGCATGTTAACATATTCACGTAAATATTATCTGGCACAGGCATAGGCATTATCCTTTTGGGGAGCATTTGTATAAGTTTTAAAGTCCAGATCAAACAATGGCATCCATCTTCCTTCCTCCTGAATTTCTTTTATTCACAAGATGAATGTTGCTGGAAAAATTCTTTCTTTGATCTTCAGAAAGACTTTTTATTTTGTCAATATTGACAGACAAGGTTAGTGCTTATAAATACTCATATTGCTTGCAGAATATAAGCCCAGGTACATCTTTTCTGTATATTTTAACACTTAATAGGACTTTGCACAATAAGGAGCAGATGTGTCATAGCGACAGCAGGCGAGCAGGGACCAGGAAGGTGGTTTCATTAAAAGAGCCTTGGGATAAATGCAGCACATTAGATACCCACTGAAAGACAGGAGCTGTTGATGGGGTGACCTCTGAATGCAAGTCATCTTACTATAAACAGAAGGGTGTGGAAAGCCATTGGACAGAGCCAAGCTTGTTTACTATCCAGATCTCCTCTTAGTCAACTTAAGTAACCGGGCTGTGCTAGGCTCAGTGTGACAGTTCAAAGAAGAACAAAGTGTCTTCAGTATTTCCAAGTTTAAAAAATCCTAGCTGACCGGTGCAAAAGTTTTTTGGTCCTGGAAATCTGTCTGCACACCTTAGCTGCTGTACAGTGGAAGTTAGTGCAAAATGTAACAGATACTCTCTTTGTCTTTTTTTTCCTGGAAACTGACTTTGCATATTTGGGGAATTTGTTCCTCTTCTTCAGAGACAACTGAGGTAAGGTTACGATGGATTTTAATTTGCGATATTCATGCAAATGGGAAATATAAGTGGGTATTAATTCCACAGTCAGATTCTATTCTGAAAAGGAGATTTGGTTTTCATTTCTGTAGTAGCTGTTTCAACCTTGTTTTTGGAACAATGTATTTGTTCGTAGTGGCTCTAGAGTACAGGAGTTTAGGTAGGTCACAGGACTGAATCTGTCAAGTTCTTTCAGGAGCAGCTTTTTCTTACCACGGAAGGATACTTGTTAAATACTGTAAAGAAATAAAATGCATCATTCTCTAATATGCTGCAAATACCACATTTGTCAAATCTGTGAGTAGTTCGTTGGTGCATTATTCAGTAACATTTTTGTAAGAAACACTTAAAGGCCAGAATGCTGAGACAGGTGTCTAGACAGAAATTGAGTTCAAATTAATTAGCCCTAAACTACAAAAACTGTGGATACGGAAAAAGTGAATTTGGTTTATGAATCCTTCATTCAAGTCCATTTAGTCCATTTCTAAGTTGATTAGACGTTAGTTTGGAACAAATAATGCTAAAGTATAATTATGCGAAAGCATCAGTCCTACCTCCTCAAAGTTCGCTTTAACTATCTCTTTAACGTTATCTGTCAGTTGGCACTGTGCGTTTGTATTTGACTCTTACTTCATTGTGAATTCGTTTCAGACTGTTTAATGCATTTTGCAATTGCACAGACCACTTTCTGAGAACAAATTCCGATTAAAACCTTACTTCTTCAGGGACTCCATTCGTGCGTGCTGCTGTTGTATTCAAATGTTTTTCTCTACCTCGGTGTCCACGTAGCAGGCAAGCGCAGCGGTGCCGCTGCCGTGCTGCCTTCAGAGGGCCACGATGGGAGCTGGCATAATGATTACTGCTTCTTAAATGTCCGTTTCATTCAGGGAAACTCGGAAGGGGTTTACTCTGGGAGTGCTGTTTTATTATCCTAGTGCAGCAAGCAAAGTCCCAGGGAAGAAGGAGCAACCCAGTTTGGTCCAGCTGTAAACAGCCATTTACTGCTGTAGGGAACTGTAATGTGTAGGGTACCTGTTTGGAAGAAAGGTATGATAAATTATTACAGCCAATAAGTTCTTCGATTTTGTGCCTGGGGTCTGGTGAGCAGCAAGCAGCAGGATCCAGTTACATGTTTCGTTTCTTGGACTGTTCACAATTTTCTGAAATACATTTCAGCTAAACAGCTTTTAACCGTCTCACTACCTTTTGAGCCATTATAATTTCTTCTAAAGTAAATAGAATGTAATTTCAAAAAAGGTATATAAAGCAAGTAATATTTTAAATTCCTGAATTAAAAATATAGTTCTTGCCAAAGCATTTTTCCAAGATAATTTTAGATTTCTTAAAGTGCTTAGTATAGCTGGTTAAATGGTACAGCGAATCAAGTAGCATTAACCTTGTATGAATGTGGATAACATCAAGCAAAAGAACTTGAATTTGGCTTTGGGGAAATATCTGTATGTTTGTGTGATCATGCAAATGTATACGCATGTTAGAGTGTGCATACAGGGAAGCTAATTCATCTGTTACAGAAATTAGAAGTCAAGCTTATTTTCTAAACTTAAACAGATTGTGGTTTGATAAAATGTCTGAGTATACTGTAAGATAGAGGAAGCAAGTGAAAAACCGCACTGCATACTATCTGTCTCATTTGCATGCTTACCTATCTTTTTAATCTTTTGTTTTCTGTTGTTTTCTTTGCAAGTAGCTATACTTAAATTTTATTGAAGTTACATTTACTTTGGGACAATGTAGAAAATAAGTTGCACTTTATTCAGTTTTAAACTTTGAATTGTAAAATTTATTTAGTAAATGTTATTTACAAGGGATTAAAATTTTAACATATCATTTCAGTATTTTTAAATAAAAGGAGAGCATGCCTGTATTACATTTATGTACAAAAGGTACGTGAGCAGTTTGTAGAATTTAATGCTCTAGTTAATATGCTACTTGTTTACTTTTTATTTTTATTTTATGAACTCTTTTCAATTATACTGCTGGAAAAAATAAAAAAAATATACCTTTCTGTGGTAGCTTAACAGCTTAATATAGTATCTATGTGGTTTATTTCTCTACTCTATGCAATATTTAATCATTGCCCTGAATTCATGCATGATTAAACAGTATTTAATTATAAGTAAAGATCTGCAGAAAATGTGAAGATCTTTTTAAAAGCTAATTTTAAAATTAATCCCATTTTAGCCCCACAAGGATGCAGTTAGAAATATATATTAAAAACCTGGATTGGTTTAAAAAGCATAATTATTTTATTGTTTGCATTGGGTTGAACAGAAGGTGGTAGGCAGTATCCCAGAATAGTAGAATTTACATATTATTTTAGCTAGACTTAACTGAAGATTTGCTTCCTAAATAGTGAAGCAAAGTTCTCTGTGTGTTCATAGTAAATCTGTAATTGTTCTTCAAAATTCATTTCAGGAATATTTAAAAGTCATTAACTGAGCTTTACTATGATATAACTGTGGCTGATCATCTCGTATAACTCATAATAAAACCTTTGGCGGGTAAAATAATCTGGAGTGATTTCACATAAACAGAGATTCTGTCTGTATTATATATATTTATTTGCACACATGCACAAAAACATATTCGTCTGTGTTTGCATGCATGTTTGAACAGTTCTTTTTATCAAGGGTTTTCTCCTGGATAAAATGAATTATCTCATGATTAGATTCTTGCTGTACTTAAAGTGCTTGTAGTGCTATTCCAGGTGAGCTCTGCATTCAATTAGAGTCACAGCTAAGAAGCAAATGTACATGTTGCTCTGAACGTTCAAAACGTTAGCTCCACTGAAGCACAGTTTAACTTGATTGATACTTGGATTTTAAAGCAAATAAGGACTAATTTTTGCCTGTGGCAAAAAATCTTTGAAGTTTCATGCCTGTGCCGAGGCTGGATTAGTTAAGCGGTAGGACTGGGGCTGGGACTGTGACCCTGTTGTGCTTGGCAGATTGTGATAAATGGGGGAATCTTTCTTAACCTCATGGCCAAAACATTCCAGGATCAGGTTGGGGAGACAGGAGAGAAGGGAGGGGGGTCGAAAGATGCGGGAGGCTTGCCATGTTAAACCCAGAGACAAAGGACACTTGCTTGTTTGCCTGAAAGAGAGGAAAACGCGCGGACTCTTTCCACCAAATATGCCTGAAAAGGCTGTGGGAGAAAGGACTGCAGATGCATAGCAATATACTTTATTGTTATTGCTGACCGTTGACCTTGGTAGATGGAATTCATCCCTCACTATGAAGCTGTCTCTTTTTATTTTTGTTCTGAATGCATTCAGAGTTTAGAGAATCTTTGTTGTTACATTTTCCTAAACTTTTTTATGTAATGCTTGATATGTGTGTATAAAACCATTCAAAATAAATTGGAAGAACACCTTATTCCAAGTAACTGCCTGTTGGTTAAAGAATTTGCTAGAGGACTGCAAATATAAACAAAAGGGTATGAATTTGAAAAAAAAACACAACCAGTGAATTAATTGCTTCTGGAAAGCTAATTCAACTATTTTGTTTATAGAACATTTTAAAAAGTAAAATATACTTTAAAATATTTTAAAATTATGTATTTCAATATAGCAGTATAAATGAAAAAGCTGAAAAATTATTTGGATATGCTAAAGTAGTATACTAGTATAAACCAGTCAAATTTTCAAGCCTGAAAAAAGAGGCAAAATGACTTATATGTGAGCTGAAATATGATCTATCAAGTGGTTCTTTCTTGTGGCATTTTAAGAGCTATGCTACCTCTGATGTTGTCCCCATTGACTAATAATGAAAAATACATTATTAGATGATGGTTTGAGATTTATTTACATACTTTATACTGTAAATACAGCTATTCTGGCTAGTGTTAAGAACTATAGCATAAAGCAAATGAAAAAAAGAATGGTAAATATTTTTAGTGTGCTTTCTAATTGTGGCTGTTGTTACTAGTATACAAGCAAGTATGTGTTGTATACCTGTGTATAGATAAAATTAATCCTTTATCCTTTTATGATTAATTTTCCTGAATGACATTTTAACACTATGATATTAATCAGATTTTTAATGAATGCTGTGTTGTAAATGTTCCTGGAGTTTACCTGGTTATTACTATTTGAATAATTACATGTAAAGTATATTTATAAAAAGTAGGTGCACTAAATAAGGTTTGGCATATAGTAACTATGTGTGCTTGTGTGTTATCTTTTCTTGTGTACTTGTTAAAAATTATTTTATCTGTAGTTTGCGTCTGATAAATCGTTATTCTTTTTTTTTCTAGCATTTAAAAAGAAAAGACTCGTTACTTAGCAGCACTTTCTTCACTTTTATTGAAGTGTTCTAGAGGCACTGAAAACTAAACTAACCAGAAACAAACTAAATTTGGTTGCATGACGATATAAATTCATGTGAATAGGTCTTTAGATTATATCCACCTGTTTGTGAGATTTTATACTGCAACATTGTGTGTCATCTTATCTTTCCTCTAACAAATTATTTTTTCACGAGTTAGACAACATATGGGCCATAAAGAACTGATTATTTTATTTTGACCAGCAAGTAGCTTGAGCTACAAAGAATTTTTTGCATCTTTACTCTAATAGAAGTAGGTTGCCAAAGTTTTTGGTTATCTGATGTAGTTTATTAATGTTACAACAGCTGCTAGAAATTATTGCTACAATGCTAAACAAATTAGCTTCAGTAATGAGGAAGAACAGAAATGTATGAAACTGAAGAAAAAGGACAGCTGTTCACTGTAAATGTACAGGCAATATACTTGATAATTTTCAACGTGAATGCGATGTGCAAATGCCTATTACCTTATCCTACTTCCACCTTTTTTCCAGTTTTGAACACGCTTTTGTTTTTAATTTGTAACATAGTCATTTGTATACATTTTAAGTTGGTGGTTTTAATTGGAATAGCCTCAGTGGATTGTACAAGAAGTACTACTGTTGTACAATTAACTGATGACTTCAGCTTGGACTACTTTCATAGACCAAATTATTTGTTCATGTTCAGATTCACAGATATTATCTGTTGAAAAGTCAGGTATTTATGACTGAATATCTCTGATCTACTACCAGGAGAAAAATTACCACAGAATAGCAGAACAGTGTTTTTGTTGGTTTTGGGTTTTGTTTTTTATTTTATTTTATTTTATCTTAATACTGTTTTAACATGGTCTTGATCTAATTCCCATCTTCCACAATGCCTACAGGACTCTGCCAGCTGATAATGGGTAGGCAGGTGCTGAGCTAAAATTGTGTTCATATTACCTGCTCATATTACCTTGTTCACCCTCCCTCCAACCTGTCTTCTTGCTCCGTCCACCTGTTGCTTTTTGCCATTAATTGAGCCTCCCGTCCTACAAAGGCATATTCCTATACTTACCTTCTTTATTCTGAATTGTTTCATTGAAGATAATGGGCCTGACCACCATGTTCCTATTTAGACTTAAGCTTAAATCTTTGTAGACTCATCTCAAGCTTGATGACTCTTTAGCTCAGGGAATGCCTTTTGCTAAAGGACTGGATACGACATAGCCTCCATTAGCTGTTGCTGTTACCCTCACTGCGGTTGAAGCAAGGTGAAGGCACCAGTGGAAGCCCATGCAAACCTAGGCAGGACGGGATCATTTTCTGCAGTTAGTCATGAGCAGTCTGTTTGCATTCCCAGATTTCAGTACATGTGCTCAAAATGGAGGTACTCTTGCGTTTCAGGGTTGTGAAGGAAAGCCATGAATAACTGGGATCCTTTCTGAGAAAAATAATCAACATTTAGAGCAGTAATTTTCCTTTTTTACTGTCAAACATGCTGGAGTTCAACTGGAGCTGAAGAAGCCAACAGTCTGGAGTGATCCTTGCCTGCAACTACAGTCAAGCCTCTCCTTTCCTGAGCCCAATCACAGCAAAACTGCCCAATGGCCAGTTGCAAGGTCATTTAATTGAAGTTGACATTTTAGACCATATACAGTTATATGGTCACATATACCTGAATTCAGGTCAGAATGTGCAACTGAATTGTCTTAATAAAGAAGTCAGGTGATCTTTTTTGATCTGTGAGTAATGGTCAGTTACATTTTCTCATCTTTCTGGTACTCTCTGTTGCATACCACACTGTTCATTGAATACTGTCATCTCTCCTGAGAGTGAAGAGGGACCAAGAACACACAGAAGTGACCTGAGTCCTTCTTAATAGATATGCATTAAAAATTGTACTGAAAAGCTGCATTACATCACTAGTTTTTCTCCTTTTCTGAAGGACATCTACAAGGATCAGCATTTCTTCTGCTTCTGTATGACATGCATGTGCTGGACTGGTCACACAGCATAGATTGTGCTGTCAGACACTGCAGGTAATATACACTGATCTCCTACCATTACATCTGGCTCATATAGCTATAGTTCTATAAGCTTGTGATAAGACCAACAGTGAAGAAAAGTTGGATGTAAGTGTATCAGAGCAAGAGAAAAAGTGGTACTGGTGAACAAGTGGCTACCCTTGGCAGAGCTTATGTCTACCATGTGATCTTGTATAATTCGAGTATCAAGCTAGAATTTTCTTTAGATCATCGATGAACCACATTGTCGTGTAGCTGAATCCACATACAATGCTTTCAATGTACCCAAACTATTCCATCCCGTGCTATCAGACTCTGATATGAATCAGGTATTCATTCATTCTTAAATGGGCTGGACTTTATGAAGACTTTGATGCTTGAAAACTAATTAGTACAAAGCTCACATCAAATCAGTGTATTGTGAACACATTAGATCTGTGGGTTTTTTCCCCTCAATGACATTTCCTGAACTTTTAAATGCAGTTCAAAGCCACAATCCTTGTCTTTAAAGTCCCTTTAGCTCTTGGATGAAGAATGCAGCTGAAGAGTACGCTTCTCCGAGACAGAGAGGATGGTGAAGCTGGTGGTGGTGTAGACGTTTCTTTCTCAAGGCTGGCCCAGCACCAGGGAGTGAACTCTCAGTGGAGCTGAGAAACAGAAGACTGTTGACCAAGAGTAAGGCACATTTTGGGGGGCTGATCTCCTTTAACCTTAGCACATAGAATATGTATATTAAAAATACAGAAGACAAACAGAAGAGTATAGGGAGAGAAAAAGGTCTTCTCTGCTAAACCAAAATATTTTACATATATGTTTTTCATCATCTGTGGTGAGGATGAGTATTTGATGGATGCGTGATCATGTTGTTTACTGCTCTTAGGTATCAGTATGCTCCTAGGTAGAAACCAGGATAATGAAGAATAGAAAGGATGAGATGATCGACAAGGCCATTTGTTTAAATTTCCTCTAAGTGAGGGATAGAAAGGCTGGGACAAGTGTTCTTTGATCTTAAGGGGGAAAGACAGATTATTTTCTGGTGAGTCAGAATACTCAGGAGAAGAGTTGGCCTTTGTTACTGGGGAGGTCAGTATGTAAGCTCTTGGGTGAGCTAAGGGAAAGCTAGATCCCAATGAGGCACCAGCATCTTCTGAACAGAGAAGCGCCTTGTGGCAGAGATACTTGACTTGTGGTAGAGAAATCAGCATTAGCAGTAGAAATACACTGTACTGTTGCTCATACAAGATGGTTTCCACATGAAAAGAAAACAGCATGTTTTATTATTCTTTATGGCACAGTACTATATGCCTTTAACAAAATAGCTTGAAGTATTTGCATGATGTATTTGCAACATGGCCAAGTTAACACAGCCATAGGAACATTAACTTTTGAACTTCCTGACTTTCATTGCTTTAAATTTCAGCTTCAAAGTTTACTTTTTTTTCTTTGCGTTTGTTGGCCCTGGTTAGTTTTGAAAAGCAGGAGGAAAGAAAATAAGTTCAGGTTTTCTGAGGGGGCACTGAATTTTATGCATATAATGGGAGATGATTTGCTATTCCTTTGAATATTAAGTGATAACTCCAAAGCAGTTTTGATACACCTAGTTTGCTTATGATATTTCTGTGGAGCTGGGGAATCACAAGATTAAATCTAGAAAGCATTGCACAGTGTGGCTCTTTTCCTGCATCTCAGTATGCTTTTCTCCTGAAAAGAGATCAATGATATCTGGGAATGCTGAGATTTGAAAAGCAAACATTTAAACTAATAAAAATGGTGTGATCGCACAATCTGGGGGAGATCATGGGACTATAACTGGAGTAAAACCAGGAAACACTTTTTCCATGTGTAGATTAAGAACAGTATCTTCTAGCCGATTTCCAGTTTGGAGATACTGGGAAGGCACCAAGGTTATACTTGAAGATTCAGCTGCACTGAGACATGCTGCTGATTTGAAAAGGCAAAAAAAGGCCACAGACTTGTCTTCAGTGTTTTTCAAAAAAAGGAGAGAGAGAAGGAGGGAAAGAGGGAGAGAGAGAGAAGGAATGTGAGAGAGAAAAAAGAGAATGAGAGTTTTCCAGTGCTAGTGCTTTAGTATTTCTTCCTCAATCTGACATGACAATAAATGAGCTCTAGGCTGGTGGAGCTTCCCTGCCTTTGCAACTGCTGAATGGGGAGCTAGCTCCTTTTCCCTTTCTTTCTCTTTCTTTCTTTCTTTCTTTCATTCTGTCTGGGAAGGGAGCCAGCCTGATGGTCCATCCTCCCAGCAGGGCTGGGGAAAGTGTTCTGTGAGCTCTGAGCTATTAGGTAACCCAGGCTGAGACAAAAAGTGCTATTGTGGTGTGGCATTTGCCCTGCCTGCCCCACCAGTTAAAGGCAGGCATATTTCCTTCTTTCATCTTACACAAACAAACAAAAAGAAAAAAAGAATGCCGTTTTTTTCCCACAGTGCATGTATAAATGCATTTCAAAATGTAGAAGATAGTACTTTACAGGTTCCAATCATTTAAATTATGACTTGACTGTTACACCCTCGGATATTTTTTAAAGCGCACTTGTGCCAAAGGCAATTTAAAATGTGTTTTAAAAATGTTTGCAGGTATAAAAGACTTGAAAGAAGCCTAGAGCTCTGAACTGAGTGAACCCATTAATTAGGCAGCAAAACCAAACACATAGGAAATCCTTCCACTAGCAAGAAAGTACCAAGGAAGGAAAGTTTTCACCCCAAAGATAGCATACGAATGAGAAAATTGAGGAGTTAAAGTTGTCTCAGATTTTATCAATTTATGTTATAAATACACCTTAATGACACCTCCTTCTGTAAAACTTTTCAACAGAAACATGGTTTTATATTGGATAAAGCTTTCTGATTTAAGTAGCACAAAGGCTTGTGTCAATGATAAGACTGTGCAGCACTCCTGGAGGAAGCAAGCATTATGGCCGCCTTGTAAGTACGAAAAAGGCATTTACGTGGATTGATTAAATCCCTATTTACTTTACTGTCTACGTACTGTGCACACCAGCAAGGGCTCTAGTGTGTCGCTGCTCATCGTGCCAGCCTGGTGAAACAAGATTTAGGGGAAAGGCAGTGCTGCTCTGCAGCCTCCTTGCCTGTCTGTAGGCTGGTTGCTGTCACAGTTTCATCCACACTGTTCTCTGCAGAGGTTTATACAGAAGACCTAAAACATTGTGGGAGTGATGAAGAGTGTCGTCTCAAAAAGTGGAAGCATTTAGTAGATTAGGGTATGCTTTGTAAATGATAGCTCCTTCTTAAAGTGATTAGAGTCACTGACTGGTTCAAAGAAGCTGGGGCTCTGAAGCATGAAACTTTAGCAGGAGCCATCTCTCTTCATTGCTGTAGTGAGTGTTGCAGACAAAGAGGATTTCATGGAGGATGTAATGAGACACACAGGCTGTGTGGGGACAGTGGGCACTCCCACTCGCTCTGGCAGCACCGCTCCATTTCCCCAGTGTTTTCCCCACTACCTGTCCTCTTCAGCCGTCAGTGGAGAGTAGCAGCCGTTATTCACCACTCAGCTATTCATATTCTTGGCAAAATTCCTCTCCGTCTGAAATAGATGACTACTCTAGGTCAGGTGAAATTCATCTGTATCTTTCTGATGTAAAGGAAGCCTGGGGTGACAAGCCTAGATAGATCTAGGTGCCTAAACTGCAGGTATTTGACGCTAGATGTTTCCCCTCTGGATTGTTTTTCATTGCAAGTTAGATGGACACCACGTAAGTGTTGCAGACCAGAGCTACTACTGTATTAGTCTGGGGAGAGGTGGGGGAGGCAGGAGGGTAGCAATGATACATTTCATCATGAACATGTCTATCTTAGGAATGGTTTACATGGAAAACAGAAGCAACGGTGGAACAGCAATGGCTTCCCCTGTTCCCATCCCTTCCTCTCACCTCTGCACTGTGCTACATGTTTGAAGCCCACCCCCAGTATCCACAATGTTCTTACTCCCCCCATTCCTAGAGGCATGGAAACGTATCTGATGTCTTTAAATATGAAGTCTCATCAGCTGCGCTACATAAAATACAAAGGTCAGCTTCAGCAGTCTGCTTCCGTACTCAAAACTTTTAAATAATTTTCACTTCACTTTCATTAAAAAATAAAAAGTTCAGCATATTCAAAACTGGATTTGTTTTGATTGGAGTTGTCAATTTTAGTTGACAGCATAACAATTTCATTACTAAGAAAATGGAGGAGACTATTGAATAGCTGAACCTAGTTTAGGTGATGAGCAGAAAACTTGTTTTCACTGAGGACGATCTCATATAGACTTTAGTTCAAAAAAAAAAAAGAGTGAATTTGAAATTAAGTTGATTCATATTGCATGTTTTTCCTCATTCTTCCATTGCAATTAGAACTCATATTTTCAGATCTGCTGAGATATGATAAATCTACTTCAGGATATGATTCAGTTAAAATACAGATATGTACAGTCTCTGCACTGTGGAAAATCTCGGAAAAAAATCAATTTTCTACTGCTTCAAGGTCTTTCACTCAAGAGTAGCATCAGTGTTTGGGTTTTTAACTAAGTCAGAAACCTACTTAAAACTTGATGGTGAGTAAATATATAGTATTACATTTTTATATACATTAATTTCATTTCTTATTACATTTTCATACAAACTGTTTATACATATTTTTATTATATACTTTTATTATTATTATTAGGTTTAAGTAACTGAAACCCTTATGAGGCCTATGAAAGTGTAGCATAACAGTGATTTACTGTGAAAAATTCAGTTCAGAATTTGGGGTTATTCAGAATTCTTTTCCGATCTTTCTCTAGGTGTCTTCAGCATTTCTGTTTATTTTTGCAGAAGCTTCACTGAGATTTTGTCATCATAGGACATACATAGCTGTAGTATTATTTGAGTTTAGCCACCGAAAAAGTGCCAATAATATTTGCATATTTTCTTAAAATCAGTTTGAAAGCATATTTATTTTCAGAATGGCTACAATTTGTTACTAAATCCCAGCATTGTATCTTTAAGCTAGCCCTTGCCCTGTTTTTGTAGGTCAAGATAATGTTGTTATTTGTTTTATGGTAGCAATGAAGGGTGTCATGGTAGCAAAGGAAATCTTTGTTATGGTAGGCATTGTACAGACAGTCTCTGTGCTAAGGATTTTGTTGTCAAGATGGTTATAAAGCTATATGTAAACAGTGTCAAAGTCAGCATCTAAAAAATCTTTAAAGGAGAAGCTACTTTTCTTTGCTATTCATTCTCATAGCAGTGTCACAGACATCCTGAGCCATATTCTTCTCCTATATATCCATCAAACTGTTCCCCTGAATGCCCCATCCTCTCTTGGGGCTCTTCCACAGACATGGTCCCTTCCCTGGAGATTGAGTAGAAGCTGGTGAGCTTTCACTTGGGTCATTTGTTGTAGGGAGGCATCCAGGCAGTAGAAGTGTGCTTGCTCTGCCCACACTCCAGACCAGTCAGAAGTGGCATTAGCACAGGCTGAGCAAGCACGCAGGTGTGCTTTGAGATGTCTTTGGGTCTGCAAAAAGTACTTTTCCCTCTTCATTCTCATCTCCTTGATGTTAGAGCTTCCGTAGCTCCGCCATGCAGAGCTGCTTCCTCCAGACCCAAAGCATTGCAGGCTCTACTCGGCCCTGTTGCACGCCTACCGATTTGGGAGGGATGCTCAAGGCCATATTTGATGCAGTACATGAGGGAGCTCAGCAGATTCATTGCCAGAACAATTTACTGCTGATGTTGCAAGATTTTTCAGCTATGCTTATTGTAAGTGTTAGAAGGGATTTCTCACCTGTGGTGCATTATGAGTTTAATACCATGAGTGTGTGTGAGAACACCTCGTAGAGTAGGACCAGTTCATGGTTTAACATCTAGTGTAATGACGTCCAATAAAATCATGTTAAAAGGATGTTAATGTTGCAAAGGAAAACATCAGAAGCAAGGAAATGCCAGAATTAATATGGCCTGTGGAAATCCAGTCTCTTATGCATTATGGTGCAGATCTTATTACATGGCATACTAGGATTTCCAGGGGATGTCTCCTTTTTTCAGTGAATGTGTAGTTAGATTTTTCTTTTTGTGTTGCTCAGTCTATAGTTGTTGAACATGAAGCATCCGAAGTCCATACTTAATATAAAATCATTTGTCATGTAATATTTCTCATATACCTTAATCAAAGTTCTTCAGTGCTTAATAAATGCATCTCTCTTTCACAGTGCTCTCATAGTATCAGACATTTATAACAGTGTTCATATTTGAAATCTGATGAACCAAGGCAGAGATGAAGGCAGAAATTGTATGAAATGTTGACTATTTTTTCCCCAACTTGAGTCAAATTAGACCTTCATTTTTTTTGGATAAACATAACTTTTACACACCACCTTGTAAGTTCAAAGTATAGTTTCCCAGCTTGGATCATTAATTAGCTCTACAGTGCAGCTGGTGTAGCAGAACTAGCCTGTTACTCTGGGCAAACTGGTCACTAAAGACTTTACTGGTGAGTTTCACAGATATCTGATGAATGCTCAGGCTTATGTTTGTGGTGGTAGTCCCAAATCGAATTAGAGGAGAGGAGGGCAAACTGTGCTGTGCTGTGCTATCCCAGCCTCAGTACTCTTCCACGGGGACAGTTTTGCTAATGTCAGTCCCTTTCCTGATGTCACAGGGGCTACTGGCACTCAGGAGAAGGAGAAGTAATCCTAAATCCTACTGGGCGCCAGCAGCTTTGAGATGGAGAATATTTAATGCAGATAGGGTCTTCAGAAACTCAGGAGCCAGATTACAACAGGAGTCCACTAACAGTGTGAAAACTGGGCTTTTAGAAGCTTATAAACTGAAAGAAATTTGGGCACCATTTCAGGGAGATGATGATTCCTGGGTACCGGTACATCTTGCTTCTCTCACTTCAGTTTTGGGATTCTGCTTCCAAACTTGCAGGCACTAAAGCCGCTCAGCAATGTAGTGACTTTTAATATATGAACACAACAGCATGTTTTCTCAAAAATTTGGATTTAAGGATTTTCAGCTGAAATATTGCAAACGTTTTGCAGTAGGCAGCCAGGGTAGGAGATTTCAGTGCAGTTTCGACAAAATTCAAACCCAACTGGAACTGGTATCTTACCACTCTTGTGAATGATTCTCAACATGCATATAACTAAAATGGTGAGAAAACCTGTGTAAACATAGGGGGAAAAAAAGGAAAACAGAGCAAGAGTAAAGAAAAAGGTTCTTTTTATAGCATGAGAATGTAAATAAATGTGGTGTCAGTGAAAGTTAATTATTTTGAAAACAGTCAGCAAGGCAGATTAGGAGGGAAAACAGTGCAGCTGAAGACAAAGGAAATAATATTTAGTCTTTGATGGAAAGTTTTCACAGTGATTTTCTGTTCGCCTTCAAGGGTGGCATAATTTTATGAATAACAAAATGTGTTTTGCTACTTGAGTAGCCTTAAAGAGAAATGGTGTTCATTCCATATGGCCACTTGAAAGAAAATCACATGCCTATTCCTCCTTTAAGAAATAACATTTTTATTTATTAAATCTTTTCTCTCAAAGAGGGACCCTAAAGATACATAATGAAGTTTACGTTTAGTCTCAGAGGAAAAGATAAGTTTATGTGGTGTGCTTATGCTGCACATTTCCTCAGAGAATGATCATAGATGAACTCCATCATATATATATACCAAGCTGAAAACCTGAAAGTTTCTTATTTTAAAAAATATTTTGTTTTCATTGCACTATTCTTGAATACAAAATGCTAACTTTTTTTTCCTCCAAGTTTGTTGCGACTCACAGGAGGTGAGTCTTATTGATATAATTTGTCCATGGCTTTTCTGCTACTCCCTTTCAAGGTATACCAAAATTTGTCAGTTTTTTTCTGTTCACCATAAAGGTAAAGCATAGTCTTTCAGCCATTTCAATTACTTTGTATTGTTGGTCAAAGCAAGATTCAGTAGTAGCGTGAGCAGGGGTAGGACAACTCCTCTGTGAGTACACAGCTATTGCTTAACTGGGGGAAGAAGCACTTCTCATCCCTGCCCAGGAAAACCAGGGCTCTTAATATACTGTGTATGTTAAAAGTGCTCGGATAGCATTAGTGAACATTTGAATTATCTTGGGCTGCTGTGGTAATTGCCCACCACAGGACCTGCCATCACTTTGCAAAATCAGGGTGTTGGGATGTGCTGGGTGACTGTCAGACTCTCCAGCAACTGGTTAAAGTCAGTGGTTGAACTTTCCTGACCTGGGGAATGAGATCTGAGCCCCAGTGGAAATGTGACAGACAGTGCTACTGGTGGCAACCACATGAACAGCAAAGGAATTGGAAAGTATAGTGTATAAATGACAGTAAATTTAACAGCAAGGAGATAGCAAAAATAGCCTGGAAGTGAGTATAGGCTAAAGAGACAAAGAAAAAAGGAGGTTTACTAAGATTTCAATAAATTAGATGCATTTATATTTTTAATTAATTTTCATTACATTATATTATATTATTTTTTATTTTTATATTTCATAATTATATTTTATAATTTTAAGTATGTAGTATTTTTAATTATTTTTAATTAATTTTTTTAAATGTAAAATGAAAAGATTCTTCTTCTGGCCAAGTCCTTCTGTAACTCAGTTGAGACAATCTGCTTCTGAAAGTACAAGTTCTTCTCGAGGAAGAGCTGTTTCAATAGCAGTGTCTTTGAATGATTCTGAGTTTATTTTTTGAACAGTTGACTGTGGTCTTGACACTCAGTACAGTAATTTGAATGACTGTTTCTCTTGTTTGTGTATTAATGCACATCGTGAGCATTTTCTTGAGACTTCATCACGTGCTTCTATCTATCTGAAGTATTTTACTGTATTTCAGATATAAGGTTACTTTAATAACAATGTAGTGAACATTATAGCAATGATGTTTGCATGTGAATGTTTATGGCTGTGAGTTTTGGGTTTACATGAGCCTTCACTCTCTTTCATGCTGAGCTGCTGCACCATCCCAGGTCTCTGTGATACACTGTGACTACCAAGTCCCTGGAGTAGCACAGTAGGAACAGCAAAGGAAGAATCCAAGAGGAGGAAAATTAGTGGTGATGAAACTGAATAACCAGATAGGTTGAAAAAAGTTTTGCAGTAAAATCAAGCAATACATAATATTTAGAAGATCAGTTGTGTTTGCTACTTTTTTAGTGTTTCGGATGACATCTGTTAGAATAAAGATGGTTTAAAGTTATTGTCATGGGGAAATTTTCTTTATTGCTACTGAAATCGGATTTCTATGAATAATCCATGTATGCAACCGTTTTGTTTTTTCAGTGTCTAGAATGCAAATGAAGAATAAAAATGACCCTCTACAGAACCATGCTTGTACTTAGACATCTCTAAGTGATGCTGCATGGCATTCAGTTAAGGTATTTAGGGAAAATACTTAGCATTAGCCTAATCCTTTTTCTGTTGGTGTCAGTGAGTATTTTGCCAATGACTTCAATAGAAGCAAGTCACAGTCACTATTTTTTCCCCGAAGAGCTTTTATAGTAGCAAAAAAGTAAAGAAGAATCTCTTGTTGCAAGGTATTCCTGAAAACTGTCATTGAACAATTGCTGGTTGTAGTGGGAATGTTCTTTGTATTGTGTCAGTCACATCAAGTGAGTCTGAGTGACTATGATGTTTCTAGGTGGTTTTAAAAATGGAGTTTTGAAACCTCCCACACAGCCCTGGATTCTGCATTAGCACGCAAGTGAGCAAAATGGTTTTTTCTCTGCTGAAAGTACAAGAAATTTAGATTACCAGAAGGTACAATTAAATTTTTGCAGGAAATCCTGAAGATCCCAAGGAGATAACTAGTCTGAAAGAGAAGTTTTCTATTTTTATTTGCAAGTGACTGATTTTTTCACCTTTAATTAGCCTAAAGCAATGTATTGCGAAGATTAAATTGGAAGTTGAAATACCTTTTATGTAATTACATATTGCAAATATGAGTGAAAACAGTGTATGTGTTCATTGATGCATTATGAAAATACAGTTAACATACAGTTAGCAGATTCACAAAATGAAAATTAATGTATGAATTATTTAGCTAATGCTGCGCTTTGCCCCAGAATCTGGTGTTTATTATTGTGAGCTTTAGCAGGAAACAGAAGCAGCATCAATTGGGAAAACATTTCTTTACCGCGCTGAGAACAGTATGGCTTTCTCGTTTCCAAGTGGGGAACCTGGTTCTTTGGTTTCTTTGTTCCTAGTTAGACTACTCCCAAGGTATTTTAGCTGAACATTTTACATACTAATGGAGCCTGGGGAAGTGCAGTTGGCAGCTGTTCGTGGGATAATAATGAAACACACTGTTTAGTACTGCATACTGCTGCTGTAAAATGCGGGAAGTATTTTATAGAGATCATGTTGAGCAGACCTGGATCCACTTTAAGCACTGTAAGTGCGTGAACCGTGAGCAAGGAAGTTGTGTTTCAAGTGAGGGTAACTGTCACTCATTTGTTTTTGCAGGTAAAGAAACCGTGTCCAGAGTCAGATGGTTCAGAGCCGCAGAATCCCAGGTACGGTACCAGAGGACAAACACCGACTGACTGCAGCACGGTGGCAGGGCGCAAGTCAGAGCTGTGCTGCGGACACGTAGCATCAGAGCATGAGAGACGATGTTTTGCAAAGAATGAATGGTTGGATCGGTTTTAATGGTTTTCACTCTGGAAGGGTTTTTTTCCTTTTCCCAGTTAAAGATGCAGGCTAGCATCTAGGTTGTTGAGTTTAGATGGTGCCATAACACTGAATTGTCATCCTCAATTTAAAGAACCCAAGCTATTAAATAGCGTAGGGAAATCTCTGTAATCAAATCTCACTTTCTTCGTTTATCCCTTTTCTGCATACCTGAGTCTTGAAGTTTATTGATAATACAGTTTATCTTCAGTGTGGGCAATTCAGTCTTTACTTGGGAAAAATTCACCTTTATCAAAACTTCTCTGTTTTCACCTATGAAAAGCATACCACTGTGTTCATAAGTTGGGAAGAGGCCATACATTCTTTAAAAAGAAACTTTTCAAACACAGTCTTTTCTAATTTCATGTACATAGGAAAAACATGTTTTGCACACATATATATGTGTATGGATAATTTTGAGCAGGTGAAGTAGTAATTGTTTTAGATGTGCCATTAAGAGTACATCTTCCTGTTGATTAGTAAACTGTTGAGCTACAGTGGATGATTTCCTTCAGGTTTTGGTGGTTTGCAGTGCTTTTTGTCTATTTGCCTTGCTTCTGTTTAGAAGACCTATTTCAGTTTCACAAAAACTCAGAAGCTTTAATTGTGAGGGAACAGCCACAAAACAAACCTGTCGACACACTAACTTTGTGACTAAAACTCAGAAAAGCAAAGTAATTCAAGGTTTCCCCCCAATCCCACCCTTAACTATGTCTTTGTGCCACTGTTGCAGCAGGATCCTCTAGGGGTCACCTGCAATATCCAAGGCCAATATAATATCTGTAGCTTGAGCTGTGCTGTGCACCATCTGAATTTCTTTGATTAGCTCATGTCAGTTGTTAATACATCCTTTCATTTACTTTGGTAAGAGCTGAATGCATGTAAGGGAATACAAAATTCAATGTCCAAATATGCTTCCAGTGAAGTCCATAGCAGTTTTGCCCTGGACTTCAGTGGAGGCATGTTTTGCCCTTCAGTCCTCATTTAATAACTTCTGAATGAAAAATGTATATTTGCTGTGCTGCTGCTTTGGATTAAAATTTATTATAAAGGTCAAACTCTTCCCAAGTACTTTGACGGCATGGAGAATTCCAACTTGGCAAAACACTTGTGCATGTGCATAGTTTTAAGTGTCTTGCTTGTCCAAATGAGACTGTTATATCTCAAGTCTTTAAAAATTATGAAGAAGTCCATAGTCTGATGTCGTTTTATCAGTGTGATATTGCAACGAACCTGCGGACACAGAATACAATGTACTGTCATTACCTCTGCACATCAGGAAATTTCTTATGAGCTGTAGTTCAATTCTTCTTACCAAGTCTGAGGAATAGGATACTTTTTTCCTCCCAAGTGCAAAAGGGAACCCATGTTACAAACAGTCAATCTGGAGGCTAAACCTGGTAGTTTCTTTTTTTAAGGTGCATTTTCAAACAAAAATGCTTTTCATTTTGAGCTCTGCGGCCTCAGTTTGAGGATATATCAGATAAAGTTGGAATTAATGTTCCTGGCCTGAGCGTGTGCAGTGCTGTGTATACAGCCTGAAGCGGGATTTTTTGGTCGAATCTGTATTCGCGATGCGACTTTGGTCTTGCAGGGGAATCTCTGACAGACCGTGGACTGGAGCTGTGCTAGAGGGCACCGCACGGCACAGAAAACTTTAAAGCCTGGAGCAAGGTAATTCTTCTCCAAACAAGGCTTAAGTGAAAACATTGCACATAAAATGAAACATCAGCATAAAAATGAATGCTGGAGTCACATAGCCTTACAGAATAGCTCCTGGCTTGGGACCTAAGGCCAATATCATTCATTTATTTAGCTAGCTTTATAGTCTGTTGGTTTTGGATTTGAAACTATTACAATAAATGCAGATGGAAAGTGTTTTTACAGTAGGGAAGTAATTAAATTGGGTGTGGGAACTTTGTCAGGAGAATTCTTGGAGTGACATGTGTGTATCAGCAGATTCTTTGTCTTGCTTGGCCTTGGTTTGTCTTTTTCAAAGAACATTCAAACTGTAGATGTGACTAGTAAATTTTTTTTTAAGGGAATTTACTAACCCATGGAGCACCTAAAAAAATGGTTTCCAGAAGTATCCACTATACATGTAGTAATAATCAACCTTGCCAGCGTTTATTTATAGAAAATGGTTGTTATCTCAACAGACAGGTAAACTGCACAGATGGAGAGGGAACTGTAGTTAAGAGTTGAAGTCGTGGTGGATAGGTGAGTTGTAAACACAAAAGGAAACATGCATGACTCTTCAGTATCTCTGTCACAAATTTTGATTCACAAACAACTTTGTCTTACAAATTCTGACAAAGTTTCTTGGGAGTTATTTTGCCAAATACCTATGAATTGGTTGTGAATACTTCCTTTTATCCCCAAATGTTTAGATATTATACCTGAATGGTGGTATTATACCTAATCATGGTGGTATTGTGGCTGTATCAACATTACGGCATTCTTTCTTCACAATTTTGTAATAAAAATCAAATTCACCCTGCAAGTCTGGATAGCCATCCTGTCATGCAAAATGCTTACCACTTTCTGGAGCTGCTGGTGTGTGAGGCAGAGGCAGTAAATGGTTGGGACTTGCCAACTGTCGCACTGTAGGTCTGGATGAGACAGGGGTAACATGCATGGGTGACAACTCCAGCACACTGGCCCTGTATCAAATTCACTAGCGAGTTTAGGAAGAGAAGTTCCTGTGTTCAGAGCCTATAAACATACATTGCTCTTAATTTTCTTATATGATGGGTATACTTTAAAATGGTACCAATCCTGCGTATGCTGAACAGCTCCTCCATTAAATTTAATGTCATACAAGAATCGCTGAAGTCTAGCGCAGTGCATGAAGGTTAACTTGTTTGCAGTTATTAATGAGCTCCCTTTTTACACAGATAATCAAATAAGCCATTTTAATTCTAATAAGGGAGCATTTTGTTGCCTTAAAACTTGTAAGCTACACTTACAGCCTCATACCCCAAGACCTTGCTGTGGAAATGAGTTAAATACTAGAATATGCGTGGTTCCGAAGTCTGGTAAAATGAAAAATACCAAGTTCCAGACTCCCGCTCACACTCAGCTACAGCACGTTCGGTTTGGCTGCGCATCCCAGGGCAGCCTCTTTCTTTGAAACAACAGACTGTTGATGAACACATCTCTGCTACCCCCAAATCCTCTTTCCCTTCCCACCAGGCCTGACAGAGATTCCACTCTGAGACCAAAGTCAGATCAGGAACTGAGATCTGACAACAAATATTGGGTTTTCTGGGCTGGAAGATGAAATAGGGAGGAGAGAAATGAGGGGAGGAAGAGGAAGTCCCTGCAAATGGAAATTTAGCAGGGTCTTGTGCTGCTTCCTCAAAGACCACTGATTATAAGAAAAAAAATCATGCTTTTTTACCCTCTGCAGAGGATAGAAGAGTCTGCAGAAGAATGAGGAGATTTTTCTGACAGCTGAGACAGTTTCTTTTTTTCCTGGAAGGGCAAATGAAAATGGCCATATATTTGATATACTTTCCCTCTTTAAACCATGATCTTTATATTGTGAAGATGTTATCTGTGGCGGAAAAAGGGAAAACTTGAGGATTTTGGCAAGTAGCTTTGTAAGCTTGGGATGAAAGTTAGCTGGCAAATTAACATGTGAAAATACACAGTAGCATCTAAAAGACATTACTTGTGTATTCACAGGAGGGCAATGGATCTTTGTATTGACAAGTTAAAGCTAAGCCCTGTGGAATAAGAAGCTTTCCATTCTTGTTGCATAATTTTTACTACAAACCTGTGCATCCAGTATCTCAAGCGATATCCCTTCTTCCTGACTTGTCTTTTCCTTTATATACTTCTTTTTTTTTTAGTTTCTAAAAGCAAAAGAAAGGGAAAAGAAGCCACTCTTAAGCAAATCCTCCCTTTTAAAACTTTATCAGATGCTGTAAGAAGAGTGTAATCAGAGACATTATAGCTATTGCATTAGTACCAGCTAGGCAAAATTTGTTCCTATGTATTACTGAACTACAAATTCACTGATGATGATCACTGGTAAATATTGAATCATATGCACAGGCACAGTTGCCAGATAAACAGGCTGTCCAAAAAAGCACAGAGGGTTTTTTTAATGTGTTTAAAAAAGGTCTCCGATATTTCAATTTAATATGGGTTTCAGTGAGGCTCTTAGCATAGATTGCAGCTGTTCATCAGATGATTGCTCTTCTGTTCTTCCACACCCACACTGCTTTAAAAGTGCACCACATAGTAAGATTTAAAGATATGAATTCCTGTTTCTGTTTCTTCATCTTAAAAATCTCTCTTAAAAATTCCAAATGAGAAATAGGCTTTCACATTTTCTCACTGGTCTCATTTTGATACCTACTAATGTTTTTTCATTGGTCAGGATGTCGAGCGCATGTCCATGTCCAGAGACAATTACTGTCATGAATGCATTCGCAAGTAAATAGATGGTATTGAATGTCAGTGAGAGCTACCACAGTCTTCATGTTCAGTTCACTCAACTGTTTGTTTCCTCTGCAATTTGGGGGCTCTGTTGTGAGTATGGTGTTCACTATACTTAACTGTATCTGAGCTACGCTAAGACTGCATGAGTGCATTACTGAACAGTGTTTCCATGGCCCTCTGTGTATTTAACAAAAATGAAAAGGAAAATAACATGTATCTTCTGCATTGTATTCTGGACAACCAGATCATCAAAAGTGTTTCATACTTAGCATTGGACTGTAAAATACACCTGAGATTTCTCTTTCACTGAGTAATTCCCTCAACAACACCTTCACAGTCTTATCTCAGGATGATGATGATGATGGTTGATTCTTTCAGTCAGGTATTGGCTTTATTTTAATACCATGTTATTGTCCATATTTACTGCATCTAACATGGTAACTAACTGCTTAATCCAAATCCTAGCTTTACAGGCATCTGACAGATTCTGTGATGAAGCTGTCATGCCTTTCCCGTGACTGTTTGAACACAGTTGACCCTCTGCATACCAGTTCCTAGGAGAGTGAGACCAGCAGTACCTTCCCATTCCTTTGCAGCACAAGAGATGAACAACAAATATTTATTGTTACATGGTGAAGAGGAGCTTTACGATTGAGCTGCCAAGCAAGAAAAGCCAGCAATAGCTATGGAAATTATCCTTAAAGTTTCAGCAATTATAATAGAAAAAGTAAATGGTATTGGTTGTACAGCAAAAATGGGCAAGCTCAAACTGCCAAGCTTTCATATGTATTGCTTAGCCAGATTACGCTCCCTCATTTTCTTCTCATCCATGTCTTAAAAGTTTTTTTAGAAGGTAAGGGTTTGTTGTCTGTGAACCATATGTAGCTTATCTTGGCTAGAGGGTAATTTAAATGCTTTTCTGAGTCAGGAGCAGTGTAGCTCCACTGTATCTCCCACTTAATAATCTCTAGATCATAATGAAGTGATAAATGGGCTTCATTTGAGGAAATGAGGTATTGAGAGGACTCTGATTTAGACTCTGAAGGTGAGATTCATCTCACCCTGAAGTAGATGTGTCAGGCAGGCACTTCTGAGATGCCATTTATCTGATCTTCTTTCTGTTGACTGTGAAGACAGCTTACTGTATCCCTTTTCTCCTGAGCAACCGTGCAGATTCCACTGGCAATCACCTGTTGCACTGCTCATTTATTACAAGAAGACCAGCTAGATACACAATATGAGCGAAGGCAATTGAAAGCATTTATTTTGATTTTACAGATTCTGCTTTTCTGCAGAACTGTTCAATTCCAGAAGGAAATACATGCAAAAATAAGATTATTCTTTAGCCAGGAAAAAACACTTTGTGACTAGCTGTTAGTATTTCTTAGGTTTGGGGCAAACTATAAAGAGGAACAGATACAGCAACACAAATTTGCTATGGAAAGACAGAATAAATAAAGTTGAAATTGAAGGATTGTCACAAGTAATTTGGGGAACTGGAAGAAAAAATCCAGTCAACAGGAGGGATAGTATGTCTGTCAGAATATAGCATTCATGTCAGTGAGGCCACTATAGTTTTAAACACTTCACCTAAGAGAAATGTTTGGCAGGATCAAGCCCAGACTTCTCAGTCAAGACAGTGGCTGGCAAAAAAGTATCACAATTTTCCAATATTAAAATAACTATGTTGTGGAATAAGATTTCTCATAAAGGCTACATTCTGGGACACACAGGCTTAGCTTGCAGTTGAGGGAATGTTTTATACAAATCTGTTACTTATTAAAGGTTTGGTGCACATATTTAGTCTGCATGCCACTTAGGCGGTTGGAGTCAATCAAAATAACATAGTTAGCGAGATGACTATGCAGATATACATGTAACTGAATGACATACAGCATCCCTGACAATTGCACGACAGTTGCTACAAGGACTATGTTGCCTTGCTATGTATGTTGTATTTTCAGGCAAGTAGTTTTCAGGCAGCGCAAGTCTTTCCTATTTTTAGAACAGTCTGTGTGGTATCTCTTTGCCTGCTGTACGCCGATGTTCTCATTCGTTAACTTTAGAAATTCAGTCTTCTGATTACCCGAGGACTATTGAAGCTGGTCACTGTCTGCCCGTCGGTTTTTGTTGGCTCTGGATCAAGCCCCCAAAGAGTTCTAAAAATATATACGATATGTTTACAGAAATTACGATAATCTATTTAGAGTGCAAACACATGGTAACTGATGACATCACAGGGAAGGATTTGAATGGTTTATATTAGCAGATCCCTGTGGCTTTAACAATAAAATTAATGTATTTTTTATATTTCAGTCTGTTACAAATTCCTGGCTTTTTGTTAAAATCAGGCATAACATATTTTCTGTTATATTAGTAATAATTTCTCAGTGTGATCCCGAGACAGATCATGTCAATCTTAAGAGTTCCATTAACCTGAATCAGTGGTAGTTCAGAGTTTGCAATAAATGAAAGCAACAAAACCCAGGAAGTTTTGAACACTTGTTGGAGATTTATCTCAACTTATTAAAAAAAAATAAAATAGGATGAACAAGATTTTAACAGCAGTGTTAGTAAAAGTAATTTGGAGATATTGGAGTTACCCTCAAGTGCAGGTACATAGTCTTTTTGTCTAATGTCATGTACTATGAAAGATAAGAGCTTTCTAGTATGGATTTGTGCTACTGGAATGCAAGAACGAACCACCACTAATGATTTAAAACCTATTTTAAAAATAGAAAAAATCTCATACATCTGGAAATGAGATAAAGGTATCTGAGAAAGAGAGAAACATGCTATTCTAACAGTTCTGAGTTCATTGTTATCATTGTTGGTAGGCATATGTCCTATTTATGAGATAGAGTGGATAATACAAAATACTGTGCAAGTGCATGCTGAATGTACTAATTTAAATTTAAAGGACTTATTTTATTTGCCGTCCTCTTAGAAATGTGCTGTCATTCCTGTTGACATAGGTGTATTTTCAAAATGTTTAAAATCCTATTGAATAATGGCTTGAACCACCTACTCTTAAAATATTTCATGACTGCTTATTTTTTCCTAGGTTTCACTCAATAAATACAAAAATATATGCATTAAATAGTAGTTGATATTTTATATATTTATTCACTGTATATAGCCTTGTGTCTTACAAATGTTAAGTAAATGCCCTAAACATTAGGCTGTTATGAAAGCCATTCCACCTGGTACAAGTACTACATATTTCTTGGAGCAGGAATTTGAACCAGGGTATCCTGTAATCAGCATACATAAATCTAGTCCCTTTTGCTGTCCCAGACTGATCTATGTGAAAATTTTCCATTGTCTTGAGTAATTACTAGCTTACCCACTACTATTATACGAACAAAGGTGATGACTGGCAGGATATTGCTGTATACCCATCTCTGTTTTAAACTCTTCTCATCATTCTTTCTTCCACATGTCCTTCAGAAGGAAGTTTTCCTATGTGAATGTTTGTGGTTAATTGTAAGGAGGACTGTAATCATACCATATATTTGTATAATTAACAGTTTTGAGATAATTGTGACTTCCAAAGTGCCATGTGATTTCTGAGCCTGCTCAAGAGTGCAAGTTATTTAGCAGCCCCCAGCCATAAAACCACTCTCACACATGCTGAATTACTGTTACGTATATTCTGCCATCATAGGCGATGGGATGGTGAGTGCCCTTCAACCTAAATGCATGTTAGTGCACTTTATAAGGTCTGGGAAAAGCTTGCAAAAATGAAGCTCTGGAGCTGTGTCAATAATTAGGTATTAATAGCAGTTCAGTACCAACCCCCAATAACTAAAAACAGGAAAGAGACTACTGAGGAACTGAAAGGAGCACAACAAAAATGCCCAAAATTTCATATATAAGAAGCACGCTAAAACCAACTTCCTCACAGTAATAACTTTCAACCAGAAATGGCAACCTGTAAGCAAAAATGTACAGACAATTTAACATGAATATTATAATCAAAGATTCTTGAAAGCACATTGAAATAATCAACGTAATCCATTAGTCAGCATTTCAGAACAACTTGTTAGGAGCACAGGTACAGTGCACGGTGCCTTTCTTCCACCGGTATCTCCCATCCCCTTTATCATCCCTTTTATACGTGGGTGCTGTTGCACAGCATAACTCGGGCAACCACAGCAGCTATTTTTACAGCAGGCTTAAACGATAATATATGTTCCACTGCCTTTACTACTGGATAAACAGATGGCACAATGTAACATATATGCTGATGGCAGCAGTTAAATGCAATTTGGAGTCCATTTGCAAGGCTGTTGTCACTCTCCTCCATCCACTTCCTCTGGCTGGAGCTGCTGTATGGAGGGAGCAGGACCGAAGCCATCCCAGGGCGTAGCGTGCCCTTGGTTGTTACTCATCTATTTTGGATGGATCAGATACCAGTGTGGGTGAGTGGGACAGTGTCCTCCCTGCCTGCCTGTGACACAGCTTACCTCTGTCAGATCGTGGTGTGGGCACTGGTAGCCCAACATACAACCTGAGCTATAACCGGTTGCATAGATAGATAGTATTTAAGTTCACTTTTAGGTCTGTTCTTCATGCTGCATTCTAGACCAGCCAGCATTTGTTAGCTCACTGAGAAGTGCCCTTGGACTGCCAGCAGATCCAAGATGTCAGTCTGGCAGTCACTGGGCTGGCTGAAATTAATTTCTGTGTAAGGTGAGTATATTGCTGCTCTGCAAAGTGGATGGGCAAGGGCCAAGTGATTGACCTTTAAAAGACATTCGTTATACTTTCCCTCTCTGTCCTTCCTCCCTACACACCCACCCCCATTTTGACTAGTTTATACTGAACCTGTTGATCTGCTAAGTCATGGTACTTTTTGGTACAGCTAGTCTTCCTGAATTTCAGAGAGAGGGAAAAGGAGTGCATGTATTTCTGTATTCATTAATGTAGCAATCAGAATTTAATATTTTTGAACCTTTGGGAATGTCTTGGATAGGGTAGATACTACTTTGGAGTAAAAGAAGATAACCTAAGATTATACCTGCAAGTGTTTTTACTTAGTCCAGTAGTTTCTTAGAGCCTTGCCCTAAAATTGAACTGGATTTTGAGCCATAAAATGATAGTGTTGGTTCTTCAAGTGCAGCACATATAATCACAATGAGAAGGAGCTCTCTTTCTTTCTTTCTTTCTTTCTTTCTCCCTTGGTCTATTTTTTGCTCTGTCATATCGCATTACAGCACTACACAGGAGAACTAATTCAGACTCTGTTCCAGCTTCTTTGACCTCTTGGATACTCCAAATGTATTTTACCATTGGTGAGTCTGAATAGTAAAAGTATTTGGTTCCACCTACTTTGCACTTCAAATCCAGTTGAATAGATTCCTAGAAGAATGCAGACATTAGAACAACTGGCCATTTACATCCAAATCCCCTATTCTGAGATTGGTACAGGTTACTTTTTAAATGAATCACTTTTTTCCTCAAATATTTTTAAGTGCAAGTTCCTCGCTAGAAATTTCACAACCTATTCAGACACATTTTAAATACCATCAGTCAGTCTATGTAGTCAGCAAGCATTTAAATAACACCATGCAGTTAGTATGCTGTGCTAGTATTTAACATGCCAAAAATCACCTCTTTGCCATCCTACTAGATCCTGATCAGTCACTAGAAAAAAAAAATGTAGCAAGCAAGAATAGAATGAATCAAAAAAATCCATATAAAAAGAGACCACATGCAAATAAACTAATTGCAAGTTTGCTTTCTGTTTTCTAACATCTGCATCTTCCACACATTACACACGTGTGTTAAAACTGTTTTAGTATTTCAGACTTGTTCTCCTCTCTTTATGTTAAGGTAGCCTTATCAGAGAGTGAGTCTGTGCCTCAGCTCTCTCCACGCACAGCTTTGAGCACGAGTCATCATTGTCCTCCTCTGGGAACAGAAGTCAGAGGATCCAGATGACAAGTAGGGAAAGAGACTCCTCTGTAAGCAGCATCTGGCTCTTTGGCAGATTTGTCAAGCACTTCTGCTAATGGGTTTGGATTTGCCCAGGGGTCTTTTATGTGGTTACATTGCAGATGGTCTGTCTGTTCTATCTTCTCCTTTTGAATGCTTTTATTTAAAAAAAAAAAAAAAAGGGCAAAAAACTTTCATCTGATCCTCAGAATTTACACACTCCTTTCCAGCTGATAAGGTTCTTTATGGGTCTCATAAGATGCCTGTGCAGGCTCCTTTCTGTTAGAAATCACAAAGCTTTCCATATATCCAAACGTGTGTCTTGAGTTTTGTTGGCAATTCTGGACTTAGTTCTCCAGTTTAGCTGCCAAGTGATATAATTTACTGTGATCTGAGTCTGTGTTATTGTCAAATTTCTTTGGGAATTACTTTATGTCATTTGTAGAGCAGAGGTAACTTTACCTCCCCTTGAAGCATGAAATATACTTGCCTTCCACTAGCCGTCCACCTTTGAAAACCTAAGTTCAAATCTGGATTTGGTTAAATGTGAAAATGAGTATGATGGTCTCAATCTAATTCATAGGGGATTCTTGTCTGCCATTTAAGAGAGGCCCAGGACTGAAGCAGCAAGTCTGTGGGAAGGTATGTTTGGCAGATCTATGGAGAAAGGCATACGCAGTGCCCAAATAAATAAAGCAATTCCATGGATCGACTTTTTAGCAGAATTATTTATTGTGTGGCGTGAGCACAGAAAAGGGCAGAGAGGGAGAACATCCTGTTTGGGGAATTTCATTTTAATTCTGTTTCAATTTACAACTGCATCTCTGTCACTTTAATTTTTAAGGGTTTTGAGGATTTTATTTGCTTTTCAATGTAGAAGTAATTGGCAGGTGACTAGACATAAGATCATGTTTTATTCCTCTGTTATTTCAGGCTTATGTCTTATTTTCCTTCTAATTATGTAGATTAAATTAAACAGAAAAAAACCTCTGTGCTCTCAAAGATGCAGTGCTTTTCATGACTTTCTCAAAATAGTACTAGAGAAGCATATTCGTCCCCCTTAGTGTTTCATTATTATACCATGTTTCACAACAGTAATATTTTAAAATTTGCTGAGAAACAGAAATAATTGAATTATAAAAAGCAATCGTGGCTTTATTAACATCTCTGCCCTAGTGCCCTGTCTAACAAACCAGGTTCTTAACCACTGGGGAACCTGTGCTAAATGCAGTCAAGTTACAGGCTTAAGTCTGCAATATAGATGTGCGTGAACTTAAAACCCAACAACACTGTAGGGTTTGTTTCCTCCCGCCCCGCTTTTTCCTCAGGACTTGGACTTGGACAGAAGTGGATATTTAATGATTTTTAAAGTCTAGGTGGTACGTCAGAAGTCACAGCGAGGTCGAACCATTTGGTGTAAGCCGGGCTTTTAGCAGAGGGAGCTATAAAGGACGGCTGCCACTGGACGGGCTGGTTTCCAGTGCTGCCGCGTGGGGCTGGAGCCGTGGCTCTGGCTCTGCCCGTGCCCCCCGGTGCCGTGGCTCTGCCCGTGCTCCCCAGTGCCGTGGCTCTGCCTGGGCAGGCAGGTATCCCCCGGCCAGCTGCCAGAGCAGCGTGCAGGCTGAGCTGGAACTGGAGGTGTTACACATTTGCAGCTGGTACCTGCCCCTTCCTGTGGCTCAAGGGGATAATTTGGGGGGAGGGGGATTGTGCCCCAGAGTCCTCAGCGACACATATTTATTGACTCTTAGAAAAATCACCTACTTCACCCCAAATTAAAAAGGTATGTAAAAACCGTGTGTATGCTTTAAGTCTCAAATTATAAAATGACTTGGGGAAATCAAACAGCGAAGCAAAATGAAAGGTAATCATTTGGTATCGGTTGTAAATGGCAGCCAGCATGAGTACAGTTATCAGGGCATCATTCTCTCTCTTGCTCAGAATAATAGAAATTGTTTTGAATGTAATTAGTTACTAAAAGTGAATGCAATCTCTCCCTGTTCTTTCAGGTGTAGAGGTAATAAAGTCTCCTGGACTTAACAGGAATGATCAGATGCTGAAGCAGTTAAAGCACCAGGCAGTCAGAAAGTTGCATGTATTTATTTTATATTCTAAACCTAGCTCATTGTTGTGACTGCGATTAGAGAACAGAAATAATTGCTTTTGACACAAACTGTTTTGGAGCCAAACATAATGTGCTCCACATGAGGTAAACTGCAGAATATTTGTCTTGGGAGCCAAGGTTCAGATCAGGTTTAACTTTTAAGGGGAACTTCACTGTTAAAAGTGAGATGCATTAATGTTTCCCATGTTAAGACTGCTTGCCAGTAACTCTCTGTATTTTATATTTTAAAAAAACCAAAACAAAACAGAGAAGATTCAGAATGTTTGCATTAAAACATGAAGCTTGAATGGAGCATGAAAACACAAGTTTTTGGCAACTCCTGTATTCTACCCAGTCTGTCATCGTAGCTCATCCTTTCTGGAGGTGGATGAAGTTCTTGCAAGGCCCCTGTACTGGTGGCTAAAGAAATTAGATTGAAATGAGGTATGATCACTCTAATACAGCACACCTGAAAGAGCTTCTTTTCCCTTGGAAATCCCTGGTGAAGAACCACCATGTTTCAATAACTAGTTTGAAATATAACAGACATTTCAATTCAGGGTAAGTCTGACACAACCCACCCTCTGCTCTCTTGTTATGAAAATGTGAGTTCATACTTACATCATGCGGTCCAGGCTCCATTGAAGCCAACAGCAAAATGCCAAGCCTTTCATCCCTGATTTCTCAGTTTTAGATTTGCTTAAATATTGTCTTGTATGAATAAAGCTGACATGATTATATTGCAGTTAATACTGTTAGTACTGTATTTCAATTAATAATGTAGATATGGATCAGGTGCCAATATCTGCACCCAGGCATCCCAGCTGTCCCATCTTCACTGGTGGCAGTGTTTATGCAGCAGGGCAAGGCAAGGAAGCATGTGCCCCCTTGCTGAAAGCGTACCTCCAGCTACTGCACAGACAAGCTCAGAATGCAAGGTATTTCAGAGGTACATCAGGTCTAAATGGAAGAGCTACCCCATCGCAAAAGCAGTTCTCCAGCACCCTAGGAAAGGGTATGAGGAATTATATCACTGTCTCTCCAAAAAAGGTAGTTGGAAGATAACATAGTGATGAAGTTGTCCCTAGAAATTCCTCTTTCTCATATGTGGGTGAGTACCAGGGATTTGGAGGGCCTTCGGTACTTTGATGCTTCTTTCAATCTCAGTCTGCCATTAACATGTGGTTTGGAAGTGGGCATTTCCTCTCATTAAAGAGCAAAGGTGCTAAAGCATCCCCTATTCACTGTCCATAGGAAATCAGGGCTTCAAACAACCCTTTCAAAACTCCTCTCCTCGTTCCACTTTTAAAATCATGGCTGTGATGCCATGAGGAACACTGCCTTGTGTTTTCCCTGAGATGTTTTGAAATTCTGTGCAGTAAGTGGTGCGGCTTTGAAGGCTATGTCTTACAAAAGACAGATTACCAACAGGCTAGTAATTGGCAGAGCTGATCCTCTCCACGTTCCTCTGCATATATGGGAAATAGGCTTTGTTGCTCAAATTACACTTAAAGACACCAAAGAAAGACTTAGTGAGATTCTCCAGTCGTTGGGTTTGTTACCTGTTCCTTACCTCCCACCAGGTCACCTGTCGGAGATGCAGAAAGGACCAGCAGATTTTTCAGATGGGACTCTGAGCAGTTGTTCTGCAGAAGTTATGGCATAGGAGTGAAGGCTTGCCGTTTGCCTTTCAGCCATCTCCACAGAAGTGTTTGTTATTTGTTTATGACACAGCTCATCATGTTGTAAGAACCACAGAATTTGCAAGTGCCAATCACATCTGGAAGTGATCAGAAGTGGAAATGGGAGCTGTTGGGTGAACTACTCTTTGAAAAAGTGGCCCCGTGATCCAAAGACTTGCATTTAGATCCTATGTATCTGTAAACCAGTAGTCTGTATTTCATGTAAGTTGGATACTTGACAGCTCCCTGTGGAACCGCAGTGTCATTATCGCTTTTGATTTATTTAAATGCTCACATAATGACTTCAAAACCTATTTTTGCAACTTTTTTTTACATTGAGTTTAACCTCCTGTGTACCTTCATGTATTTTCTGTTCACACCTGGACTGGGAACCGTGTGACGCAGCCTGCGGGCTGCGTGGCCAGGCTTGCGGCAGTGCTTGGAACATGCGCTGCCTGAGCCCGAGCTGCGGCATGGGATCACTGCTGCTGTTGGGGCTAGGCTCTGATACCGCCCAGGTTCGGGATGGGCCAGCCTGTACATGGACTAAGGGAACCGAGCTCCCTACTGCTCTCTCTGCTATTCCATCAGTCCCCGGTCCTTGCTGCTTGTTAGTTTAGATGTTCTCTGTCTGGCTCCTGTCCAACCAGCTGCCTTTTTCTTTGATAAGATGGGAAATACCTGTTCAGACACCACATTACCTCTTTCCAGATTCTTCCTCCAGTGCCTGGAGCGTGGACCCTGAGCTAAAATCCTATCACATCAAACCTGTGGTTGTCACATTTGGATAGCCCAGGAAAGAGATCTCAAAGGCTGGGATCCAGCTGGCCAGAAGGTATTGCTCTGTGTAGCTTTGCTTTTTGAGTGTGCATCAGTTTATTACATCAGAATATAATAGTTTCCCATATAAAACTGTCATTTGCCTTCATCAAATCAAACCAATCCCAAACTGCAGGGTGGGGAGATGAGGTGGAAGGGGATCCATACGGAAAAAGAGGCTTCCCGTTACCTACCTTGTCTGTGACAGCCTGCCCATTTTGCTTATATAGATCTGTGTTTTGTAACTGAAAAAAAGTCCTGAGCATAGAGAGGGTGAGCTGGAAGTTTATGCTGAGGTAAATAATTTAATATGGTTGTGTCTCCCCCCCGATTTGTCTTGATTTTTATCTATTCATTTTAATACTTGTTGGCTTTGGACAAATGGACTATGTACCCAACAGGAGAGTCCAGAAATGGCTCCTAGAAATTATTCGATGCTTTATCCACAAGTGTGGAAATCCAAATTAATTTTACATTGTCTTTTAATTATGTCAGGGAATTGACATTCATTCCCAATAAAAGTCAGAAAGCAGTGAAATAATAATGTAATGTGGATTTGTGGCCAACTGAACTGCACTAGAATAGACAGTTTCTGTGGTTTTCTGGAAACCACATTAAATGACATTAAACTGAAATAAAATGTCTCAGTCAATCAGAAACCAGGGAAACCATACAGTTACTGACTTTTAAGCAAATAATGGTTTTCAGCAATTATACAACACAACAATCCAAGCCTTCTAAATTCATTGCTGTGTTTAGTCATCACCAGAACAAACCTAAACTTTTCACCTTCGTTTTATTCCTCAGGCAAGAAAAGAAAATGTCAGTATTTCTTTTCCAGCAAAAATAAACTTGAATTTGTAAGCAATTATTTTTCACAGTATTTAGTCATATTTTCTCACTAGGCCCACAAAGAAGAAATCCATATATCCCTTTCAGTAAAACAATATCTGCTTATTACTATAGCAATAGCTGTATGCTAGATTAACAAAAGCTATGGCCTTTGGCATTTGCTCATGTGGTGAGAGAAGCGGGAAGCATAGATTTAATGAAGACAAAAAATATCTGACACCCAGTTGTGAGGAAGCACAGAGAATCTCAAGGTGGCACAGGGTCAGAAAGGGAGGGTGATAGCACAAGTTTATCTGGGGAAATGGGAAGGGGGGCTGGGGAAGAAGCTGCAGTGAAAGAAATGTCCTTTTTCTCTAGCTGTGAATGGCGCAAGGAGGCACACCACAATGCTGGCCTTTGTCACGGAACCTGCTTGCCTGAGTTCTCAGCTGAGCCCTCTGCACCAAGTGCATCCCAAGCACTGACACTGGCTGCCTGTCAGACAGCCCCTGTAAAGTAATACCGTCTGTACGAGGGTTTTTTCTGCTGGAATTAGAGCTTGAATAGCCAAGAGAAGGACAATAGCCATGAAAGAGAAGCTGAGATACAATCACAACCAGTGCCACTTTATGCCCCGAAGGATCACCTAAGGAGTCCCATCCTCTGCAAGATAAGCAGCATTGTTGAGATCAAAAAGGCTATTAAACAAAATCAGGCAGGTTTGAGTTTTCCTCAAATTATTGTCTCTTTGTACTGGAAGGACCCTCTCCACAGCATGGTTATTACAGTCCCTGAGTAGAGGTTATTTCCCTGTGAGCTTGAACTCCTGCGCTGTGAAGCTGCATGGTGATATTTAAGCTTGTAAAGAATCATCCGTGTTCATTAGGAGTCCACTACAGTCCTTACTGTGCACTTAGAGTTCTACAAAGCTGAACCTCATGATATTTTTATTATTTATTACCTATGTCGTATTTTTTAACATGGTAGAAAAACTCTAATGTTTCAATTCTTTGTTTCACTAAGGTGCCCTCCCTTTGATACCCTCTATCTGACATGACATTGGTTATAGATTGACAGAGGAGAAGTATTTTTTTTTTTAATACCAATGTGGCATTAGTTTTGCTTCTTTCTCTTACTTTTTTAATATGAAAGTTGACACCCTACTTACAAAACCATTAGAAACAGAAATTATACAGCTAGAATCCACCTTCCATCCCCAAATGGCTGCAAAAAGTTTAGCACTTGTTTTCTGGATTGTTAAAAAAAAAAAAAAAGTAATAAAACAAAACTCTGAAGAGCATTTGCTGATTTTATCCCTATAACATGACATTTTTTACTGCTTCTTAGCACTGTATCAGATCACTTTACAAGTTAAGAAATGAGGCCTCAAGGAGAGTGGAAAGGAGGTCTTGCTAGTGTCCAGCAATATTATTTGTTTTTAACTCTGTGGCAACCTCCCAGAACTTGCATGATGGAGGGGCATGCTTTTGCGAGATTGTGCTTAGAATAGCAAAAGATCTGCTATTTTGGCCATCTATTAAGCTTGAGAAGATATACAGGAGGGCTGATGAGCCTGGGAAAAAACAAGGGGCGGTCATCTCAATGGAGCAAATTTATTTCATCAGTTTTGCTGTTTGTTCATTACCTTTTACAGTGGCAAAAAAAAGACGAAGGCTGCCATACACAGTGTAAAAGCACCTGGAAAAGAAAACATTATTAACCTGTATTTTAGGGTTAGTGTAATGATTGGAAATGTGACTAATTTGAGGAGTGTTCTTAGGCTGTGTGTTGTGTTGCACTTTGTGGAAGTCTTTGGTGGAAAGATGTTGAAAATTTTTTTGTTGTGTATTTATACGCTTATACACAGGTATGTGTGTGGATATTTAGCACCAAAGAATTCTTAAAAGTTTGTATGTAGCTGGGTGTTAGTGTACATGTATTTGTATGCATGTGTATATTCGCTGGAAACCTGTCCATCATTCAGAATCCCTCTCTCTCCACCTTCTTTCTTACTGCCCACTGTAGTCTTTGGGGACTGTTAACAGGTTAGTGTAACTTCTTTTTAACTGCATTATTTACAGTTTGTGTAGGTGCAAGTAAACATGAAAAATCCCTGGCCTCACTGTGAATGTACTGTGTAAAATACAGTTTTCAAAAAAAAAAGTAACCTGGAAAAGCCCTCTATAAATATGATGTATCTATTTTTATTGATTGTTTTAAACTGTTGCAGATTTTCTGTAGATTTTATTGGACTAATGTCATTTGTATATGTACATCCATTCTAATTTTTTTTGTCAGAGTGAAAGGCTTGTATGAGCTAGTTCAGACTGCATGTGGAAGAGAGGTGGGCTCGCTACTGATGTTCGGAACATGGCTGAAAGATCTGGCTAAAAAAAATTCTATGGGAAGCGGAAAAAACCCCACCCCACTTGTCCTTAAAACTGTGTAGTTGGTCAGCGAGCTGAGCTGACAGCAGTAGGAAACAGATTCAGCTGAGTCTGAACAGCTCTGTTACCCAGCTTTCATATTGCTCTAAAAGTTAATTTTAAATAAAGGGAAATTCCCTGTTTGTTTAATTTCAGAAGCTCTAAGGTAGCCAACATCTTAATTGGACAAGGCTCTGGGTTTCTGTGAGAAAGTTTGGGATATGGAAGAACTGGGGTTACAACAGGAGAGATGTGAGAGAAGCAGGGGGGAAGCTAACCAAAACACCCCCGGATAATGTGGATTTTTGCCTCAGTGAAGTTTAGCAAAGATTCTGCTAAAGAAAATTACATAGAGAATTTCCTATCAAAGAATTTTTAAACGAAAAATCTTTTAAAGCCCTTTTTAAAATTTTGGTTCTAATTAACTTATAAACTAAATGAAATTATTCAATTTTAAATAGCCCTTACCTAGTCCTTCTTTCAATTCTCTTTTATTTTGGATTTGTTGCTAATTCTGCACAGTGAGGAATTAGTATTTGTAAAATGTTCTGGCTAGGCTAGGATTTGAAGTACTTTGTTCTCACATTTGAATATTTATTCTTTTATAAATCTGTGATGAATTATTTCATATTTTCAATCTTGTTAGTAAAAAAGTTTGAAACATAGTAAAAGTAGATTATGTAGCAAAAAGTTTGCATTTTAAAACATGATCTCTTTAAAGAAGAAAATTATCTAAATATGATCTACTTGTAGAATTCATGAATAATCAATAGAGTTTCAAGTTGTGGAAGGACCCAGCTCTTAGTCCACGTTTGTAATAGTTTAATTGGAAATGCAAATGGATAACAGAGTTATAACAACCCAGATTTTTTGGACATAGATTTTAATTCTGCTGAAGAAAAGCAGTGGACAAATAGGTACATGATTGTAATGAAAGAAAAAAAACCCAGGTCTTTTAAAAACACAATCCTAGAAGCAAGGCTTGAGCAAAAGCTATTCAGAAATACAGTGATGCAGTTGTCAGATTGGGCAATCATAATTAGCCATACTTAAACCTGCCTACGCAAGGCTGGGTTATGGTGCTGAGCTGTGCGCTTCAGTGGTCTGGGGTGCATCGCAAGTTCTGATCAGCTGCTTTTGTAAAGATGGGGGGGGGGGGGGGAGAGTGGCAAATTTCTCTCTTTGGATGCTGTTCCTTAACCCGCTTCTGAACATAGGTTAACCTTTGAAAAGATGTCACTTCAAGACAGGGAACAAAATGTGCTCTAATGTGGAAGGCCCAGGAATGAGGCACAGCCATCTTGTTGATACAAACCTGCTGCAGTTTGGTAGGATTGTCCACATGCAGGTTGGAGTTAAAGCCCACCGGGATCCGGGAGACTGTTCCGTGAAATGGGATGTTTTAGAGACTTTTCCAGTAAGCCTCTAAAATGATCCACTAAGCATGTGCAAATACCAATTTTCAAAGACTTAAAAGTGTAGCCAAAGCAGAATAAAAGACAAATCCGTCTTGCCAGGTTTCAGGTTTTCGCTCGGGAGCTTGGAATCACACTAACGTTCTTCAAACAAACAGTCAAGAGAAAATTAAAACATCTTCTTACCAAGTAATCTGTTTCCTCTCAAAATTCATCTTTTGATCAATTTAGCATTTTACTTAATTACCTTAAGAAGTAGTCTGAGACAATGCAAGTGGGGGAAGACTAAAGCTCAAACAGTTACTTGCCTGGCAGAGAAACAAAAAATGGAAAATAAAGTTGTACGGTATAGTTTTTAAGCAGGTCTAACAATAGGCTTTATTCTGTCTAAATTGAAACACTGCATTTACTAGAAAACAGTCTTTAATAAATAACTGCATAAACTTAGAAGTATTAATTGGTCCTTTGGAGATCACTCTTTTTTACTTTTTTTAGTGCAGGAAAACACATACTGAACCCAAACCTGCTTCTGATTAAGTCAGTGAAAGCAGGACTCTGATAAACATTTAGTTTGACAAAATGAATTCAAGATGTTGGAATTATTTCATCCATTTTATTAAGCATTTTTCCTGAATCTTCCATTGACTGAAACTGTAAGATTTTAGTAGGTCTGTTACATCTTTCTGAGAATTTTTTAGGCTAAAGGTACACTAAACACATCCAGAAAGGTGAATTGAATGACATCTGTTACACAGAAGGTAACGTACACTTCAATAAATAAATCACATAGGGATATATTAAAATAATCCCCTTACTTGTTAACACAGGAAAGAGCACCCAGGATAAGTATAATGTATACACATGGTTTTGTGAACCTTTTTATTGGTTTGGATATCCTTTTTATCCTTAATAGACTACCAATAAATGCAAGATGTCTTTTACTCATGCAAAGAAAATGTCTATTTGTAAATGCACTACTTTTAAAATAGTATTAGTTAATTAACTTGCCGTGTCTGTGGACTGGGGATGCCATTTACTATGGAAAACAAATATAAGCTGAATAAAATACTTTTCTGCACAAAAGGTTTCATACCTTTGGTATGAAGGTATGGAACAAAAACTATTCCTTTTACAAAGTTTGATTGTTTATGTTCTTTGCCAGGCAAATGAAAATCAGTGGACTTAGTTGTCTGATTAAGAAAATCTGGTTTGATTAAGATAATCTGATTTCATTTGAGTATGAAAAGTGCTTAAGATGGATACTTCTTAAACACACTAGCTAGGTAAATCAATGACTTTTCTTTTGAAATATTGCTGAAGCATTTGCATCTGTGGCCATGATATGTGCCTGTCTGAAAAGAAATTATTGTAGTTTTCATGCTAAACAAGGAAAAAAGCACATGTGAACTTTCTAAGCTAGAACTGCCCATTAGGTATCTGTGGGCTGATCGTACTGGAACAGGAAATAGTGACACTTAAACTGCTAAGTGAACACGTGGGGAGTATTACACTGTATATGCAATGAAACACACATTGTTTATTTTGTGTAGCATTCTCCTGCTCCCTTAAATACATACAAGATGGAAACTCACAGACTTTTTTTAACCTTTAGCTGCTATCCTTGTACAAAAACTATTAAACAAAAACTGACGGACTAGTAAACCACTTGAGTTCATTTTATTTCATCTAACACTGATCACATTTCCAGTAGACAATAAATATAATGCACTGCTGACAGATGTGTAGAAATGCATATACAATTAGATGAAGAAATTGGGGTCAAGGCAGTTCAAATCTCAGTTTATGCCTTTGCATTTCCTTGAATATGGCTATAAAATTCTTACCTGCTGATGCATGGCCTCCTGCAATATCAGTTTTCCCCTGCTCATCCAGACTGCTGCTGGGGAGGCTGCCCTGTCAGTGGAGTATCAGTGCATCTCAGGTTTGATTTGAGCATTTACTGGAATACATGAGATTCTTTGCTTTGTGTGCCTTTGGGTAAGGCCTTGGTGCATTTTCCCAGTTGAGATATAGTATTTCCTACATTTCCTGGAACATATTCAAGACATGAAAGCTCTGAATCTGTGTCTTGGGTTAAATGAATGCAATGAGAGGCAAGCTAAAGCATCCAGATCAATGGAACTAGGAGTTCAAAATGGGAGACATTTTAATTCTGTGGGGTTCTTTTCTTTTCCTTATCTTGGAGTAAAAAAACAGATTCAGACAGGAGACCCATATTTGATGGAAAGATGGTGGGATTTTGTTTGGGTTTTTTTTCCCTGAGAGGAGGATATGTGGCGAACAGAAGATAGGCAATTTCAAAGCGAAACTTGCAATAAATACTTAAGATGCTGGGTGTTAACTTAATGATTTGCCACTGATTTTCCTGGTCAGAATATGAATATACAGCAGCAGTTATTCTTACTGAACTATCCCAACTGTTCATCTCTTTCCTAGCCATTTCAGTCTTCTACAATGTAATTGAGCTTTTACAGCTCTGCAAGACAATCATTCTGTTGGCCTTTGTAGTATGCATAAGGTAAATGGTTCTTCTGTTGCAGATGAGCTGTCAACTTTGCTTATATATAGCAAAAATGTTTCTTTGGGGAAAAAATCTGTGTAATTAATTTATAAATGAAGCAAGGAATAGGCGAGCACACACTGCAAATTGGATTGCAATTACCGGTCTAACAAGAAATGCTCCTTGTCTGCTTTGTCTGAGAAAGGCAGATCTGTTGTCACTGAATGAAAGCCATCCACAGGCCCCCAGTATAACTGTGATGCTGAAATCCATTGCAGTCTAAATCCACTTGAATTTGCAAGTTTCCTAGAAATTACTTAGAAGAAAAAAAAAATCAAGTGAGCTAGTAAGAATATATGCATTTGTAAAAGTGAAGAATATTGCAGATGTACCTGAAAGTTCTGTTCATTCACCTGTATGGTCTGTTGCTATGATTTAGTGTGGATGCAGTGACTGCTGGTGGTTGGAATACAGATAATGGGAGGCAGAAGTTCCTATTCTGGCTTTTTGTGTAATAACTGACATTTCACTTAATTTCTGTTTTCTTCTAAGAAATACCTATATATGTGCATTTATCCATTTATCCCTCCATCTGTCCATCCATATATATGCACTCCCTCATGCACATCTTTTACAAGCTCTTTGAGCAGTTTCATAAGCCTGTGTCATTTACTCCATAATACCTAAAGGAAAAGTGAAAAATACTGGCATTGTTGCTGCTCACATCAAATTATTAGCTACTTTCCTAGGTTTGGTAAAAAGCAAAGACGGCCTTAAAGGAACCTGTGTTGATTTGTTCATCTGGCTGCATTACAAACTCTCTTTGTAAAAAAAGTTGTTTTAGAAAAAGCAGATTATTATAGATAGTATCACAATGCATTTAAATACTGTCACCTTCTTCTTTAACAGGTCTATGGAAATGCAAGATCTAGCCAGTCCTCATAATCTTGTTGGAAGTAGTGATGCGCCGGGTAGTTCCAAACTGGATAAACCTAATCTCAGTAGCACATCAGTTACAACAAATGGAACAGGAGGTAGGTATAAGACACTGCTGGCACATAGAAAGTTTTGTCTAGTTTTTAGTCATATGCATTTTTTAACATAATTTTAAGGATGAGCATAAACCCATTTATAAACCCAGCAAGAATTATGAAAAAATGCCAGTCATACCAGTGTAAATCTACTAATTCCAACAGCATTTCTTTGATTTGCACCAACTGAAGTAAGAGCCAGAACTATGCAAAGGTGAAACAAGGAAAATCTTGGAATGATTGATTTGAACAAAGTGTTAAAGATTTGGTTATACCTGTTGGTAACTTGAAATAGATTGCATTTTCCATGTCGCACTTCATTTATGAGTAATAATTTACTTTTATACCATGAGCTACACCCATTTAGGTTCATTTAAAAGCTTTGTCAAAAGAAATGCATCAAAATTAGGCTTATGTAATTTTTTTACTTTATGAATATGCTAATTCCACTTCTTGGCAGGTAGTGAAAGTTTGTCATAAAGAGAGTTTTAGATTTTCCTCAAAAGTAACTGTTTATTACTGCTCTATCCCTATTACTGTAGGGACAGCACTACCATGCAGCTACAACACAGATGTTCTAATGCTTTCAGATAATAGATTCTGCCATAGCTGAATTGGAGCAGTGGGAGGCAGGGTACCACATTCTGAGACGGAGTCTTGTTCCCATTAGTGTCCATGAGACTGACACCGTGGATATGAGTCAAGCTAGAGTTTCAGCCCTCTTTTTTGGAGTTTATACATTGCTGTCTTTTTTAACAGTTGGTACCAAGAAAAAAAATGTAGTTTTTTCTTTCTGGCCACAATGTAAAGCATTTTAGTCACTTATCCCTATTTAAAAAAAAAAAAAAAAATCTGTCAATGTCAATAAAAAGTGTATGTGCCTGTGAGGGTAACAGAGCTCTGCAGAGAAGGGCTGAACCGTTAAGGTTCAATCTATTTATATTTTTACATAGAATACTTATTCCAGTGAAAAGAGAAGGGAAAACTTCAAGCATATCATTAAAGAACACTAATAACTAGATGCCTCTGTATTATACTTGCATAAACAAATGAGTTAAAGTAATACTTATAAAAACAATACAATGCCGGTAAAAGACTTGGCTCAAATACTTGCCTTGAAGACTATTATGTACACTGAACAGACATTGGGAGAATGAACCGTTATACCATTCCTGTTCTCAGGAGACAACATGACTGTGTTAAACACTGCAGACTGGTTGCTGAGTTGCAGTACTCCCTCTTCTGCAACAAGTATGAGAGACCTTGGTACAGTGCATGTGTGTGGTGGTGTGCCTCCGTGACTGCTGTGTAACATCTCTCTTGGTTTGCTCTGTTCTTTTGTTATGCTGTTTGAACATTTTCTGGTTTTTTTTTCCCCACCCCTTTTTTCCCACCCTTTCTCAGATGCCTTTCCCGCAGCCAGAAAACTGGTAGAAAGTTGCAATAAATAGTTATCTTACCACACTTTGTGAGTCATTTGATAAGCAAGGAGAATTTAACCCACTTAAAATTAGCTTAACTGTCTACATGCTCTGAGAGACTGGGATTGCCCCGTGGTAGTCAACACTGCTGGGAACTGCCAGTGGTCAGCATTGCTGGAAGTCAGACCAATGGATTTTCCACAGAGTGCCCATTTGTTTTTCTTTTATTTTTAGGTACAACATTGCATGATTACCTGAGCACAAATCAAGGTTGACATTATTGTTACTACTCCTACTACTGCTTTCCTACTACTGCTTTTGTTATTAATTAAAGCTTATGTCTAGCGTGCTACTACATGTAACTTGCCACCTTACAAACATTTGGCCAAATTTTCCAAGCTGTTGTTTTCATTTATGAGTTTTCTCTCATGTATTATTAATTGTTATGAGTTATAATGATTAATAATAATTATATATGTGACACTTGCATTACATATGGGATTAATCGTAGGTGTAAACGTGTCACCATGACTCTCTACAAGCCATTACACAGGTGCTTAAGCTGTACAGGTTTGGACTAAAGTTAGGAAGATCTCAAAAACTTTCATTTAAAAAAAACCCTCAGAATTAGCTTGCCATTTGTAAGCCACATATCCAGAGAGTATTTACCAAAAAAAAAGTTCAGACTTGAGCACAAAAGATCATTTGCTCTAGAATAACTGATTCCATGGGAATGCTTCTGCTCAATTACAAGAATTTAAGTTTAAAGGAAGGACTGAGCTAACTTAGTCTGTCACCTCAGTTAACTGTTCAGCATGTTCAGATAAATGTGGAAAGTAATAATTTCAGTAGTAATTATCAGTAGTGAGGAAACGTAATGTGAAAGACCTTGCATTACTTGCATTAAATCTGATTTTCCATAGGCAGTAGAACATTTATATCTGTGCTTCTAGTTGAGTATATTCCTTGGAAAACCCTTAAGGCTTGCTAAAAGAAAAAGGAAAATCATTCCTATGACAAGCCACTGTTTTACATGAGCTTTTAGTCAGACTTGTTTGCTCTAATAGTTATTGCACTTGCTTGTCCTGCTTCATGCATAGTAGTAGCATATCTTGCCCCTAGAACTCAGTTGTTCATTTTCAGACCTTAACATAGAGAGGTTATTTAGGAAAAAAAGAGGTTACAGAGTAGTAGTCATGTTGCTCTGCTAAGTCCTTTCATCAAATAAAGAACTTATATTATAGAAGCTGTGGCCTGTTGGGAGCTGTATTCTGAGTTTGTCTTAGAATAATTCAGTTTGGAAGGGATCCCTGGAGGTCAGCTGGGCCAACCCCTGCTCAGAGCAGGGCCAACTTTACTGTTAGATCGTGTTGCTCAAAGCAGTGTCTAGTTGAGTGTTAAGTATCTCTGAGCTGGAGGTGCCACAGCCTCTCTGGGCACCTGTCCCAGGGCCTGACTATTCTCACGGTGAAGAATTTTCCTCTTACATCTAATTGGATTTTTTCCTTGCTGCAGCTTGTGTCTGTTGCCTCCTGTCATTTCACAGGGCGGCTTTTGAGAAGAGTCTGCCATTGTTCTTTGTCATCTTTGCACCTTCCCATTAGATAGCTGCAGGCAGCAATTAGCTCTCCCCTCAACCTTCTCTTCCTAGGACAGAACAAGCCCAGCTTCTTCTGTCTGTCCTTGGACATCATACGCCCCAGCCCGTGACAACTGTGGTAGGTCTAGTCTGTGAGCATGTGCAGCCTTCACTGTTAGCCACGCTCAGATGTATTTCCAGCTTGAGATTGCTTTTCATTTTGTTTTTACTCTTTCAATATGTGAAAAAAAAATTAAAACTAATCCACAGTTTAAAAACCAGAATATTAAATGTACAGTCTTTAAAGTATTTATCCAAAATGCTGGTTCAAACCCCTAAGTCTTTGCATTATATCTAGAGCAGTTGCCATAGTAGTATCAGAACCACGCTTTATCTTGCATGTGGGAAACATAGGGATGATTCTGTGCTTTTATTTTTATTTCAGCTTTAAATGTTCCTGGGTTTTTGATCTGTTGTTAGAATTATTTTTTTTTTCCAGTTAGCTTTGTGCTTTTTCCCCTCTTGGTTTAATGACATGCAACAGAAAGAAAGATAATAGTCCAACTCTCTAGCTACACTGAGGAAAGACGTTGATGAATTCCTTACTGTGATAACATCTGAATGTAAAAAAGTAGAACTGTTTAAAATCAAGCACATATAAAAATACTTTCTACATATATTTTTCAACAAAACACAGTGCCAATATGGTGTTTTTCCTCAAGTTAAGTACATGAGAGAGTTTCTTTTGGTTTAGATCCTTTTCTGCTTGACAGGGAAAGAGAAAGATGGTGACTATTGGTGGTGATGGAAGTGCACTGCAGCTGGCATTAACCAGAACTAGACATGACTCTAAAGTAAACATTTCAAATCATTACTGAAGTTTGTGTTAAGTAAAACAGTTAGGCACATACTGGAGTGTCTGTCTGGATGCAATACTGAACACAGTTTTGTAGCTCGGTATGGGCAATAGTCAAATACCTTCTTGAACAGAAAGAGATAAAGGTACTAAAAAGTAGTTTTTTTCATGTAGGTGAATGTCCACACTCTGCAGAGAAGAGCTATGCATCTTATAAAGTAAAATATGACCAAAGGAAGATCTGCAGAGGGGAAAATACAGATCTTTCCAACTTAGTATGATTTTTCATTCTCCTACTGAAATAAATGCAGACATCTCTATATTGTAATCAGAAAACAAATTAATTTAGTTACTTTTCATGCTTCAGGGAACAATAAATGTTCCACATGACTGAGAGGCCTGAGGTTCAGTGGAGGCAATCATTTTGTGACAAATGACCCTTAAGCTTTTTCTTGATGTATATTTTATTGATCTGATGAGAAAAAGATCACATCTTTCTCATCTAAATAGAGAAGTGGGAATGATTGATTACTCTTCTGAATGACTTTGTTCATTTTGTGTAGTTTTTGTCACACCTTTTTTTTTAAATGAGAAGATAATAGCCAACAAAATGACAAGGAGTGCACAGCAGCTTGAAAAAACATGGCTAAAATTCTTCCCTGATGATTTCATATTGAATTAATATCCTGCTGCTTGCAGGGATAATATATGGGTGTGGCATTTTTACTAAAGAGAAATTATAATGAAAAGAAGTTTACATTTAAAAGATGCACATTCAAATACTTTTTAATCTCGCACAGTAAATGGAAAGATACAACTGTTTAACTTGTGTAAGAAGGTGCTACTTGGTTTGATTAGCACTGGGGCACTGACGACCCTGCAGGGCACTCTCCCTGGCACAGAGACAAATACATCCCCATTTCTCAAATGCTCCCTACTTGATCTAAACAGACATCCCTTTGAATTCAGTGTAGGCCACCTTTGCAATTGTACACGTTTGCGGCATCCCATCCGACTTACTGAAGTCAGACCCATTAAGCAGTGTGTCTGGAAGTCGGGTGTGCTGTTGTAGGAGAGGTAACTCACACAGGGGCCGTCCCAGGCGGCCGTATTGGTAGCTGTGAAATTCCTGGTGAGCTCCTCATGGTGCTCACAGACACAGGGAGGAATAGCAGAGTGGTTCTGTAGGTGTTGTTTGGGACATTTTTCTCATGAAAAAACCAAATCCTTTATTTAGCTCATCGACCACCTTTTACCCTACAGACTGTAAGAGGGATGGTGAACTCGAGGGCAGCTCAGGCTGTACTCGGACTGAATCGCCCTCTGAAGTACCTCTCTTTCTCGACTGAACATAAACGGAGATTACTATGCACCTTTTTTATGCCTAAATTAGGTGACTTGAATCTGAGCCATAGTTTGTAAATACATTGCCAGCTCAGAACATGAAATTCCCTCCTCCCCTTACTATATTGCCAGTGAAGTCAAACATGGATGCAGTGATGTTGACAGATGAGAGCTTTGGTCAGCTTAGCTGATGTCCCTCAGAGGAGTCAGGTAACTAGCTGGCAGAGACTGCGTTTGCTTGGCATATGTTAGACCTGCTGGGGGGGACCCTGCCAGCCTGGCTGTCACAGCAAAGGTTTCTCCACAAATCCCAGCTGTGTCCTTGGAACTTCAATACCTGGCATACGAATGCGGTAGTGGCCCATGCAGGTCCTCATTGCCACTGCGCTTCACACCCCCGGGCAGCGACCAGTCCTGTGGTATCTATAAGCAAATTGCTGATATATACATGATAAACGCTCACTCGCACCTCTAACTGACCTTCACAAAGCAATTATGATAACATGTTGAGGGTTTCCACATTTGCCAGTCAAACATCTCATAAAAGCTGCAGGGTATTCTGCACCGCTGTTTCTTACCACATCAATTAGAAGGGTAGTTCCCAAACTCCATTACAAAAGTCCACACCAGGTGGTCTGTTCAGGTAACACATTAAATTATAAAATCCAGATTACCTCTGTGGTGCTTTCAGTTATAGCTTGGATGGTAAGAGCACATGATGATCCCTAAGAAATAATTTGAGTTCAGAGTGGACCCAAATGTCTGGTAATCTCTGAGTTAGAAGCTGACTTGTCGTGGCTGTCATTTGTGTCCTACTCTAGTTCTTTTGCTATTTTTTCTTTTAAACTTCTCTCTTCATGTATGGAAAATTGCTTGCTGGTTACCGAGATCAAAAAGCCCCCCACAGACTCTCTAAAAGGGGAAGGGGAAAGGCAGAATGCTGGCACTGTGAAAGTAATTTGCTTCTATATGAGCATGAAACCATATTATTATTGTTTCACTTGTCAGGCAAAACTATTTTTGTTATGTGCTACATCCCTTGACAGCTAATGTTTCCTTCCTCTCTGCTTCTCTTAGGGAATTGTTAGAATCAATTAGATTTAGGTTGAAGTCTCCCCAGAAGACATCCCAGTTGCTAAAACCAATAGATAGACAAATGCATAGATAAAAAGCTATGTAGATACATGACCATTCCAGACAGAGCAAGTATAGATTGTCTCAATACAGTGGTAGAGCGAAGGTCGAAGCTGTTGCATCGCATGCTTATTCTAGCTGGACTATCAGTAGTGAGACTGGCATGAGGACTCCAATATAAATTTAGAAGTAAAATCTCATGTCTACTTATTCTTCTATGTAGTGTCTCTTCTTGCAGTCAAAACAGAACCCATGAACAGCAGTGAAACAACAACTACAACTGGAGATGGATCGCTTGACACTTTTACTGGGTCAGGTAAAGCCATAATAAGATCATGTATTGTTAGATGCACATTAATATAGCATTTAATAACCTTGACTAATAAACATTTCACTGCATGGAAACAATCTTTAAAAAACTACAATAAAGTAACATTTTAATACATAATAATAATAATAATAATAATAATAATAATAATAATAATAATAGCTTTTTCATTTTTGTAAATGAAAATTCACAGTTTTCATGAGCTGTGATCTTAAAGAAGCTTTAATGATGCCTAAGTCGATTACTGTATGCAAAAATCCTATAGTAATAATGTTGCTACTGTACTGTAGATTTTTTCAGTGTTAGTCTTGTACTATCTTAGGCAGAAAAAAATGGATTGTATTTGTAACAGCCATTCTAATTTGTGAAATTTAAAATCTTAAGGGTTATATTTCAGTGCTAATCTTTTTATTCCTATGAGCAGTGTGTTAGTTTAAACACTGACCAAATTGCCATAAGCTACTGTCTTTCCATGAAAATAAAGTCTATATTTTACTTTAAATAATCATAAGTTTCAGTTACTTCTTCTTAAAAAATTCAAAGAAACAGCAATTTTTAAGTAGATTCCTATAAATTATTAAAAGGTGAACTGTGGAAAAGTACAGATAACCTGCCTTGTAATCATTAAACTGAATCCTGCTAATAATAAGATTAACAAGGAGAGCGGGAAGAATAAATTTTGTATCTGAAAATACCAGTTCAGTGATGGCCTGACTGAAATGTCACTGAAGCCTGGAATTGCCAATCCACACTGATACTACTATTACTTTAGTAGACTTAGGTCATCAAGCCCTATTTAAAATATTTTGGAAATCACAATGTTTCTGTGTAATGAAAATGTTTTAAAAATTGAGTGTATGTTTCTGGAATTGTTTTTTAGGCATCAGTAAATGCAGATATACTCTAAAGTTGGTTATTCAGAAAAGTATTTATAACAAATTTAGTGTCTGAAGAAAAGGTCTTTTGTGAGATGTAAAGCAAGCGTATACTATTTCTGATGAGAAAAAATGGAAACATCCTCATTACGATTATACTGAAAGGAACCCCATCAACTTAAAGTCTAACAGTTCCATAAAAAAATTAATAGTCTTGGCTAAAAATTAGCTTTTCTTTTTCACTCTGTTGTTACTCTATCCTAAAATTTTATTAGTAATAATTACAGATTATAAAATGTTCGACTATATTTGTCATTGTTTTTTGTCATTGTTGGTGAAATTTTATCAGCTTCTGCCATGTATTTAAGACATCTGAGTTGGATGCCTTGTGTAAAACATGGCTAAGGTGACTTTTTCATGAAGGGTTCCCAAAAATTGCAGCCTCCAATTCAGGTTTAGATATCTAAGTAACAGCTTGATTTCCCCAGGTGCCACTCGCCCATTAGCCTCCACTAATTTCAAAAGAAGTGTTGAGATCTCTACACTTAGGAGATTCGGAAACAATTGGTGCCTCCAAAAAAAGGCAGGAATTTGAGCCTTACACAATCATTTTTGTCTGTTAGCCACCTGCATACTCAAAAGAAATATGAACCTGATTGTCAGTTTAGGCCAGAAGCTCAAGTATTAAATGATTATGGTCATTCACAGTGGGAAATCAGTAACCTGCCTGTTGGGGTGATGTGCAGTCTTCATCATCAGAGTGAGACGCAGAGCTGCCTTGATAATGCAGTGAGCCTTTCATAAAGAGTAAATCCATTACGTTCACACTTGCCTTTTACTCGTACTTGCCAATTGGACCATTTGGTTGTGGAAGAAGTGCTAAAGAACAACAAAAACTGAACAAAAACATATTTCTCTGACTTTTAACCTAACTGGTTATTTGGGAAGTTTAATGGGTTGCCAAAGACAATAAATACTGACTAGTAGAAAGACATAATTTCAGACAAACCAGCTGCAATTGAAAACAATGCATAGCAAAGCCCAGCACAGAACAGTTTGGTTTTTCCTAATAATCAGTTACACACGTGTGTTATTCCCAACTATGACAAAGTGATAATGCTAGTACTTTCCTGCGGCTTTCAGAGCACCTGTGAGCTCATTTCATGAGGATGCCTGGACATATAGGCCACTAGCAGGAATGTTACCTGCTCTGTCTTACACGAGCATGGGTCAGAAGGACTCAAGCATACTTTGTTGAGTAGGGAAGGATTTAGGTATGTTATTAAATATTTTATGAAATAAGACATGTGTGAAAAGAGAACTCCTGGTGCTGAGACCCCTTTGAGAATCTGCCATGCAGAAGTCCTCTCTTTCAAATATTCTACCCATTAAAATTGATTTCCATGCTTCAAGGGCAGTCAAAGCCCCTGACACGTCCTGGAGCTGAGCAGAAGGCTGAACAAGCCCTGTGGGGTGTGAAGTAGGCCGCTCTGTCCCTAATGGCCAGCTGTAACACACAAGGTGATGGTGAAGCAGGCTGTGCAAGGTGTAGGGCAGGAGACACGGATTAGGCTTCACAGGTAACTGTGATGAACCCCGGTTTTTGTTTGATGAGTTGAAAAATAAAGCACATAGATCTCTGGAAGTTAGAGTGACAGGCGCCACAGTGGAGCAAGCTCCTGCTCAGGGCTGCAGCTCACCCTGAGGGCCGCGGTTTGGCTGTCCTGCAGAGCTGCTCCTGGGAGAAACTGTGCCTTTTAGCAAGGGTTAGCCTGGTGGAGAGTCACCTCCTGCACCCCTCTTCCTCCTCCTCTGTCTTCCAAGAATGACAGTTGGCAATTAATACTGGTGTACTTGATGTGAAGCTTTGTGGTCCTGCAGCAGACTCCCATTGGGGTGGGTATTCACAGGACGTGGGGAGCTGAACAGCCTTGGACGGAGCAGTTTCATACGCTCTGAATTTGCTGCAGCTGCTGTACTGTGAGCGCGTGCCTTCTGCTGTTTGTATTGCTTACAATACTGGATTAATTTGAGAACTGTTTATCACTTTAATGGAGTGGAGAGAGGGACGTTTGAAGTTCTCATCATCCTTTTTACTTAGTATTTATCACACACAAAAAGGATAGAGAAAACAGTTTCTGAGGAATATAAAGGTGAAGTTAGGAAACACCTCTGCTGTATAACCTACGTGGTCCCCTTGTGTGTAGACATTGTGATTTGTTATTTAAATGAGATCCTTTTAACCTAACCTCTTTGCACAGGATTTTCCAGATGTGTAATGAAAAAATACAAAATTCTAGTCTCTCTTAGTATACTGAACGCAACACATGCGATCAGAACATTTTATGGTCATTTAAATTCTCCACAGCCACATTGGCCAGTAGAGCTAGCAGGGTAACTGGTAAAGAGCTGGCTGTCAGCTTCTTGGCCCTTCTGTGAATCAACGTTAGTGGGGACTGAAATATGCCCTGAGCACCATAGTGAGACTTGAGAAATCAAGGGCCTTATACCTGCCCTCAAGAGTATTCCTCTGGCAAATTCAAGTAGCGAAGTCTTAGAAATATCTGAGTTTTTTCAGAGAAGAAACAGTTTTGATTTTGTTTTTAATAGAAGCAACATAAACCAGTGTTTAGCCCCATTCATATAAATAGCTATACAAAGTGGCACAGTTACAAAAAACATAGCAACCTACCTCCACCATCTCCTCCATTACCAACAGTCCTCAGAAGTAAGGTTAGGAGGCTATCCAGCAGTGAAAGTTGTTTAAGTTTGATAACCCTTAGAATTACCAATCTGATCTCTGAGATACAGGCGTAGTCCACAGGCTCTACTCAGTCATAATGTTCTCTTATGGTAGGTCTTACACCCTGTGTTTCTCAAACATTTCACAGTCCAAAATGTAGTGCACAAATTGATGGGACAAGCTACCAGGGAAGGAATGAAAGGAACAGACTTTCTTGTTTGAAAAGTATACAGTTTACTTTGGGGGCACTTGCCTCTTTTTCTCCCTCTTCACTCCAACTAGCAGTATCATCAGGGAAATTAAAAAAACAAAAAGGAAATGTAAAACCAGACACCTTCCAAAAGTATTTTATTTCCTTCCTGAATATATAAAATAAGGTATACGCAAAAAGAATAAAAAAGCAGGCAGGACATTTTTTTTCTGAAAAACATTAGGTTTTTATAGCTCAAGTGATTTAAATGAACAGTAGTTAGTTTTTTATAGTTTGCATCAGGTGTGGTGGAATGGTAAATGTGCTTTAACCAAACTGATTAATCAAGTGAGCTGTCATCCAGCAAATGATCAGAACAAAAAAGTGGAGCAGTATGGGCAAAAACGTCCGATAAACTGATAATGGATCACGAACATTCCTTGCCCTGAGAATCACCAAGGTCACTCTGTTAGGTATTGCTTGTGTTTAGAAAGGTCATAGGGATACAACAGGGAAGACTAGTTACTCTTCGAACCTTAAATAACAAAGAGCATCCTTTAGAGTCCTGTGGACTGATCATGTTGATACATACAGATATAGGTTCATCTAACTCTGGGAACAGCTGTATGCACACCTAGTGGATCACTCTGTGGTTTGAGCTTAAACCACAGAAAGGCATCTCAAAAAAAAAAAAGAATAGCCACACAAAATTAAGTTTAGCAGATTTCCATCACAGGCAAACCCTCAATATCTTTTCAATCAGCAACTCCTTTATGAAATCTGGTGGCACATGTTCCAAAAATTATTATCCAATTCTTCTTTATTTTCAAGCCATACTCAACTGCACTTTTAAAAAAGAAGCTAATTGTTTTTCTTCTACTGTATTTTCCTTTTAAGTCCTTCATGTTCTAAATGCATTTAAACTAGCTTTAAAAATATCAAGTTCTGCATATGTTCAAAGCAATAGGTCTCAAAGACGTTAATTGGGCCTGAATGTAGAAATATATCATGTTTCATAAAATAGTTAGGAACCTAAACCTATTTGTCACTTATATAATTCTGAAAGTTCATTTCTACTACCATTACGAACAACTCAGGAAGAGGGTACACTTTGAAGTACAACTATGATTGATTAGACTAAAGAAATTCCAGTGCTTCGTTGTGTACTACTTTAATCTTTTGAAAAGTGAATGAACAGCAGATGGCCTAATAAAGACACTCTGTATGTTTGCCCAGTATGGATTTGCTCTGAAGAGATTGGTTCAACACTTTAGACTACATATATTTGGAATACATCTGTCTTAGTCAAGACAGATGGCTAAAGGAAAGAGAAACTTCCAAACACTTGGAATTAATCCAGCTTGAGCACTGCTTCTGAATGAAATTTTAATGGGATATGACTATTGTTCTGTTAACTTTTGTGGAAGAATACAGCTGTGAATATTATAGACATACACAATTTTGATGGCTACTGGACAGGATTGTTCATGCTTGCTTTTGAAATAAAAATATTGTTGTTAGTGGATATGTTCTAATCAGCCTGTTGATAAGGAATCATATTTATTTTCTAGTAGTCAATCCTGTATCTTTCACATCACCTAAGCTGACTAAAATTAACCACACCCATATAAAACATGGTTTTCCTGTCCAGTATTAAAATAAAACTTGTTAATGTGAGACTTTAAAAGTATGTGTATGTGTATGTTATTTCAATCCCATGCAATACCATATGTTAAATCATAAGATTCTTTTTAACTACCAATTTTAATACAACTTGCAAATTTGAAAGATCTGTGGTGTGTGGATCACAGATGATGTATGAAATATATGCCTCTGCAATTTACTCAGAAAGATGTCAGTCAAGCTGAAAAAACACAACACACCCATACCAGCTAAAGAGTTCTGTACAATAATGAATGATTTGGGAGTTTTTAAATTTTTGTATTAAGATGTTGCAGTTCAGATGACATCTACTTTGTTGAAAAGCTGTCCATTTCAATAAGCTTCTCTGCTAACATTGCTGTGCTATTATTCAGACTGTTTGGCTGTATTGGTCTCAGGATGTTTCTAACTGCTGTACTCTTATTTTCTGTTTTGCAGTAATAACAAGTAGTGGCTACAGCCCAAGATCAGCGCACCAGTACTCTCCACAGATATATCCCTCCAAGTTAGTGTCTGCACCTCTTCTAGTCTTTTATAGGGAATTGACCTTGGCTATAGGCAGTTCTGTGGTTTGTTGCAAACAAGTGCTAATCAGCAGAAGAAACAGAGAAATGAAAATACTTAAGCCTCCATACTGACTCCATTATAGCTCTCTCTCCAACTCTTTTTTCCTCATGTGGTTGCAGAATAAGATCCTGCTCTGTGCAGTATTGCTCCACAAGAAACACCCTTGAATATCTGCACACAACAGAAGGGAAAAATTGGACTATTATATACTCAGACATCAGCATCTTAACAGTGCTGGCAATTTATACAGGCATATTTTGAAGAACACAGTTTATATTTAGAAATCACAATTGCACGTGCAGGATGCGTACTGAGGGGTAACCCTGTCACAGACCCTCCCAGTGCCAACATTGCCAAACACTTCCAAACATTCCACAGTCATGAACCACCCTTTCCTCCTCCTTCTCCGATATCATAAGATTTAAAAATCAAATAAATTGGATTAGCTTTCAATCTCTCTTTTTTTTATTATTATTATTATTTTTAAGCCAATGGGTGTTTTTAGGAGTAGAAAATCTCTTTCACTTATTTTTGAGGAAAACAGACTCTTGGGCAATTACATTAATCCAGGAGTGGAAACTTTAGGAAAAAGCACTGAAGATGTTACATGAAACCGCTGCAGTTGGCAGTCTATTAGTTTGCTTGTCCTACAATCAGTGTTGTACACAAGGGTGCTTGATACCAGTATGCCATCTATTTGTTTCTGTGTATTTGATACAGCTACCTGTGTGACTGATGCAGAGAAGACATTGAAACTATAGCTGATGAGGCTTTTTCAAGTTTCTTTAACAAATTTGCATTCATATCATGGTAGCCAGTATTTATTAATACAGAAAGTAGGTGTCCGAACTAAGAACAGCCCTCATTCCTCTTAAAACAGGTTTTGGCAAACTATATCAGATACTTTTGGCCAAATACATTACAAGGTTTAATAGAATTTTTAATCTACTGTTGTAATTTATTGACGTCTAAATTAATGAGTAGTCCTTTTCTGATAGTAACTGCTGCCAACTGTACTGAACTAATTAGAAAGAAAAAATTTTAAAAAAATTAGAATCTGAAATTTAGTCATGGCTTTTAATGGCCAGGTTTCAGTTAGCGTAATTCTACAGAGTGTGTTTATTCAACTCTTGGTCCATAAAGTCTTACTTGACTTACAAAACAATCCAAGACAAATGTTTCACTGTATGTTTTTGCAATTCTGGAGGGCAAAAATTTTAAACTTGATTTTATCCAATCTCTCTATAAAACCCCAGTATTCATAAATAAAAGACTATTTTAATTTCCATTCTATTTCCCTAGCCCATATTTTCCAAACATTTAAAGCCCATCTGGTTACCAAAGTATTGCCATCAGTATTTTTCATGCTGCTCTCAATGGGCACGATCCATCTCCCACTGAAGCCAGAGGCTGGATGTCTGTTGAAGCAGAACTGTACACAGAGGACGTAATGTAGTAGCTTTAATGTTTACCTCTGTAGTTTCTTTATTCTTCTAGTCCAAGTTTCCCTCCACTGGGTTAAAACAGCATGGGGGCTTTTCTGATTTAAGCGTACCGATCTCGGCTGAAAGGGGTCAAATTCATATAAAGCCATATAGCAGTGGCACAGTCCACCTAGAGCTGGACACAGTAGCTTGAGAATTAAATTGTAGTGATGGGACAGCACAAAATATTCACCATGCCCTGGGGAATGTGAACCAGAGTGGTTTTCAGCTTATTTCAGTGGGGGATGGAATAAGTCCCAGAAGAGGAACAGTTGGCAGAATAATGAACTGCCTTTGGACATCTTTAAACCTTTTTCTTTACTTTATTGCTTGAATCAACATACAAAGTATTTGTTGCCACAGTAATGCTATTTTTCCTAATATTTAGGCCCTATCCACACATTCTTTCTACACCAGCAGCTCAAACAATGTCTGCCTATGCCGGACAAACCCAGTATTCAGGAATGCAGCAACCAGCGGTCTATACAGCCTACTCACAGACAGGACAGCCGTACAGCTTACCCACTTACGGTATTTGACCTCTTATTACTCCACCTTGCATAGAAGTAAAAGCAATGCTGACGTGAATGTTTTTTGCTTCTTTTTTTGTTTTATTTTCCCAACTGTAAGAAAATATTTTAAAGAATCAGTTGAAAATTAATTTCTTATACAGATTTGGGTGTAATGTTGCCAGGCATCAAGACGGAAAGTGGGCTCTCGCAGACCCAATCACCACTGCAGAGTGGGTGCCTCAGTTACAGCCCAGGGTTTTCCACCCCACAGCCCGGCCAAACACCCTACTCTTATCAGATGCCAGGTGAGTAGCCACCACCGTCAGGGCTCATCCCATCCCGCTGCTGCCGATGGCCCCCTCTTCCCTCATATTTATGATGTATTTTCCGTTCATTTTTGTGAACTCCAGCAAGTGTGCTTATCATTGGCAGCTACTTTTACCTCTAAAATTTAAAGCTATGTATTATCTTCCAGTACTAATATGCATATATGTATTCATTTTTGTCATCTGTTAATTTAGATCTGGTCATGCAATACAGTCCCTATTTGCACCTTCATTTCTTAATGGGGTGAAATCACATGGCAGGACTCTAAGAATTTGTTTAATTTATTAGGGTACACAAATCACTTTTCCTTGTTTCCATGTTTCTGAGCATGACATCATTTGATACTTGTTTCTCTTTGGATTAACAGAATTTGTTAAAATTTCTCCTTAATTCATATTTATTCTTTCATTTATTATTCAATTATTAATTCACTTATTACCCTTTGGTCATTGATAACCTGTTTTATTTGGATAATTTTTAAGCTTCTTATACAAGGGTTAATCTTTTAAATATTACAAATTACAATATGAATCATCTGACTTATGTTGAAAACAAGGACATTCCTCATTACAGATCGATTAAAAACACCTGGATCATTAAAATAGTCTTTGAAAAGTTTTTTGTTTCGTAAGTGAACATACGCTAAAGTGTTAGAACATAGAAACGAAGGCAAAAGGGAAAAACGATATTTGAGGACAGGTGGGACACTGCAATAAATTGAAAAATGCTTTCTTGATCGGTGTAATGACTTGCTGCCAATACCTTCCTGGCAAAGTGTGAAGAGGAATGTATGCCTGTATGCATGGAAGTAGCATTTAATTTCTTCTAAAGTTTCATTACAATATTTTATTGTTTAAACAAAATAAAAGTTGTTTGTTCTTCAGATTCATCTCTATCTTAACATGGACTGTTGTATTCAGAATTCTGTTTTGATTCACAAGCAAATTCTCACAGTTAATTATATTTTTTAATTTTAGGTTCTAGTTTTACACCATCATCCACTATTTATGCAAACAATTCTGTTTCAAATTCTACAAACTTCAGTAGTTCACAACAGGTATGAATATTAACATTTTTGTTTGTCAATTGCAGAAGGATTTATATAACTCCAATGACAGCATGTTATTTTAATTTAGATCTGTTATGTTGAATTAGACTCACTGTGGTTCAATGCTATTTTCTGTGGAAAGTGAGTAAAATCCCAGTGGAAGCCTAGGTGCATCTTGTGGCACTTAAATACTTCAGCAACCTCCCTGTAGTCTTTTCATAAATATCCTTAAATTAACTAATGTTAAATATCCTTAAATTAAGAAAAAATCTAAACTAAACCCCCAAAACTCTTGCAAAAATCATATGATTGCACATTTAAAATATTTAATGGTAAAATCACTTGTAACTCTACTTAAGTACTCTGCTGCATTTGGTCTTTTAGGATTATCCATCATACACAGCTTTTGGCCAAAATCAATATGCACAGTATTACTCAGCATCAACATATGGTGCATATATGACCTCAAACAACACGGCTGATGGCACTTCTTCATCATCATCAACCTACCAGTTACAGGACTCTCTCCCTGGCCTGACTAGTCAACCAGGTACAGATCTACATTCAGGTGAAAACAATTTTTATATTTTTTTTGTATGTGTATAAAGACAAGATTTCATATGAACCTTGTTTGAATATTGACATTTTAAGCTTATTCCTTTCAGAAAACTTTATCATGCAAAGCAGCCAAAATAAGCATTTTTTTTGTTTTGTTAGGAAACCTGTCTAGTTTGTTTGTTAGTTAAAGAAGGCTCGTTGCAGACTGAGATGGTTGTCTCTGTCAGGAGAAGGCCTGAAAAAGTTACAACATTCTGGTAGGGATCTGTTAGTACTGAAAACAACTGTACAGTAATAAACCTTAAGTAAATTTTGAAATAAAAATTCAGTGAGCTCTCCTGTTACTGACAGGGGAACATTCCTGTATCCACCTACATGTTCTGAAGTATTGCTGTGAAGAATTTAAAACAAGGTGCTGTTGTTCATTTAATTATGCCCCAATCATGCTAGCAAGAGTACATGGGCTTTATGTATGCATACAAGCCATGGTTGCCAATTCACAAATTTAGGTGCCTAAGAATAGAGCCATTGGTTATTAGCACAAGTCTCTTTAAAAAAACTATCATTGAAGTAGTTGATGTTGCAAAAAGAACATTCTGGGGAGACCTCAGGAGACTCAATTTGCTTGCCCAACTCTGCCCTCTTGTGCACATCCACTACAACACAGTATTTTGTTGCGCGGTTCTATTCTTAGAGTCCTGCTGCTGGATAATGGCAGCTCTTCATTTGCTCATTATCGTTATAACCCAGTTCATTGTCATTTGCCTGCTCCATTCTGTGTGTTCTGCAAACACAAATGTTAATATGGATTTCTTTCTTTTTTTTTTTTTTTTTTAATGCTAGATTTCCAAGTTCCTGAACATCTCGCCAATTTATTTTCCCCCACTTAATATAAATGGGACTAAAGTAAAGGAAAGTTAAAACTATGTAGCTGAAATTATGCATAGTATAGTGCAGAGCTATGAAGGTCTTGGTGGGATAGTTTAGGAATTCATAGCCACTGTCAGACGAGGGTGGTATCCTTACTGGGTGAACAGAGCCTGCTTTTTCATCCTCACTTGCCTGTACAGTTTCTATTATATAGGACATTCTTAAAGATTTCGTTCAGTATGATGTCATATATTCATAACGTTAGTAGCTTACGAAGGCTGTGTGTAGCATCTATGGGAGTGGTTATCAATTGCCAGCTGCCTGGCTCAGCGTTGCTAGAGCAATCTCTTTCAGGGACACTGGCTTCCCTTATGCAGTGTGGGCCTTACCCACACACTGTGAGCATTTATAAAAAGACTAGCAAACTGGCGTTTGGATTAGGCTCTGAATAGGGGGGAAATGGGCTTTAATCACAAAATAAACTCATTGCATAAATTTTCTGGATTCTCATCCTAACTGCAACATCTCACTGAGAAGTATAGTAGAAAAACTAAGATATTATAATAAAGAATTTGTACAAAGGAAGGGTAATACTGTGTAGAAAAGTATAAGCGAGGCCTCATACTTCCTATAACCTGCTTAAATTTACTAAAAACATTGGAATTTTAATTGCATGAATTGAAATTTTTCCTTGCCAGCTGTTTTCTTCAGGCTGATTTTTAAATTCTGTATGTGTGTGCACACACACATGTGCACATGCATGTTTGTGGTATGGTATGGTATGGAATGGATATGGGGAGATACACATTCCCTTGGTTTTTGATGAAAGTGTAAAATGTTACTCAGTAGTCTCAGAATGCAAATTTAGGAAGAAAAAGCTAAGAGGTAACTTGAATTCAAATGACATTACAACAGCTGCAGGACATCCATAACAGACACAAATCATATGTAAAGTATTTTTAATGTTCCTTTGTTATTCCCCCATATTTTTATTTGAGAAAATCAGATGGTGTTTCCCATACTGTCTGTCCCTTGTGTATCTGTTTCCTAGAAACGCTGTATAGGTTTATCATGTATTACAAACTCCCTTCATATTAAATAGCATTGACAGAAGAAAGGAATCTTACATAGCTTGAACAGGTTGAAAAAATATTGAAGGCTTCACATCTATGAAACAGTAAGAATTTTTCTTGCTTGGGGATTGTTTAAGCATATGAACTTGTTTTCCTGTTAAGTAGGTTGTGCATCTGAACTTACAAATCTGCCCACACACTCCTTACTTCTGTGAAGTGTTGCACTGATCATGCGACTCTGCTGAGAGCGCAACACCCACTGTGCGAATACATGACATGCCTGTGTCCTTCTGTGTCACTGTAAAAATAAATGTCCATCAGTGAGGTGCAGTGTCTTGGAGATCACTTCAGATACAGTAGATCATACTGCAGAGCTTCAGCACTCACCGTATTCACCTGCTGTCTAACAGGCCTTTATTGCTCGGTCCTTAAGACTTACTGCGACTAAAACCTAAGATTAAACACAGCAAGGCACTTCACTCTTCTGCCATCTCTGCTAGCTATTAATTCAAATAACGAATCAAAGCCTCTAGTACTCTCCACATGTACAGGATTTCATGTTTTCATAATAAAGCCCCATCAGATCAAGAGTTAATATCAGTTATATTTATTGACCGAGTAAAGAAAATGGGATGAAAATTGAAACAGACTTTACTCTTTCTGCTACTCATAATAAGCAATAACACATTACAAGCCAGGAAAAAAGAGGTTTGTAATGTTGAAGCCATCTTTTGACTGCTCCTTCTGCTAAGAATATGTAACAAAAGTGAATCCGTAAGGAGAGTATGAAGGGGCTTAGAAGTTCATCCATCCCACATCTGTGTAAGGCTCAGCTCCTTACCCTTCCCATGGACTTCTCTTTGGTGTTTGTATTGTGCCTGCCCTACATTAAGATTTTTCAAAATGCACTCATTACCACAGAGTATCTGTGAGACAAATAGGTATCTCCAGGGGCACTCCATCTCATATTGGGATAAGTCAGGAGAATCCTTAAGGGATTCTGCCTCAGGAGATGAGTACATTTGAGTATATTCGATGAGAACATTAGTACATTTAATCTAGGGTGGATAAAATTCTAGCAGAGGAAATAGGTCTGTAGGGAGCCTGGGTAAAAGCTTCATGTTTAGGCACCTCACTTTCATATGTCCAGATTTAGGTGAGGTGATATCGTAGGATATTAGCTCCAAATCGGTTTCTGGGATGCAGCAGAACTTGGCCTCTCTTAATTTGGTACCCACAGTGAAATCACCCTTTGCAGCTTCTCCAGGAGATGGCATTATGAAAAACAGCATGAAGGTCTATATGCAGACTGTGCCCGTAACTCTTTTCTCCTGGTTAAGTGGCACAACTGTGTTTTAACAGGGAGGAGAGGATGTTCACATCAAACTACTGATGGGAAACAATGTTTTGGGTATGAAAGACTACCTCCGTTTGTAACGGTGGTGCTGTAGCTCCTTGTCCTTTAACTGGAGCTACTGCAAGGTCTCCACGGCATGGAAGGCTTCATGCTGGACATGAACCAGTGTATGAGTTATGTGTATGAACATCTGTGATAAAGTGGTCATTCCATGTTCTGTTTTTAACATTTTCCTCTTGCTTTATTGGATCTTTCATGCTGCTCATAGTTCCAGAGGGAGAAGGCTATGAAGTATATCTATTAGGCATGTGTTGAATATTGGAAAAGCTAAAAAATTTCAAACGTGCAATAAAAATTACTATCTAATATGAGCTGCAGTAGGAACTCTTCATGAGGGTAAGGTTTCCAGAACTCTGGTGCTAGGATTTCTCACATTCTTTTATGTTACATAGCTGAATTTTTAGTAAGTTTTCCTTTTATCAGCATTGACCTCATTTCTAAAGCAAAGGGAGGATAAGAAAATGCAGTTGCTCCTTTAGCCTGCTGCTGGTAAAAAGCAAATCAAGCAATTAAGCCTACAGTTGTTCCAAAAACATGCACTACTGACTTCTGCAGTTCTAAAATAGATGCATACCTTGCATTCAAGTAAGAGACAGCTGCTCATTCTGATTTAGAGATTAGCGTAATGAAATAAAGTTGGCTTTAAATATCTAGAATTTACAAGGTACAGTGATTAGTTACAGTACTGATTAATGGATAATTATGCAATCATGTACAGCATTGACCCAAGCAGAAGCCTGGGGCAACTGGTAATGGCTAATGCTAAATGAAAATTGAAGTTATTTACTTCAGTTGTTAGATACTTTCAGAGAAGATTTAGAACAAGGGTTTTTTTCTATTTTATTTTTGGTAGATGAGAGTAAACACAGTCATTGAGAACAGATGTTTTAATACATTACTGTAGAAATGAGTCTTGATTTTGTTGTAAAATGTTGAAATGTTATAAATATGAAGAATTTCGTGGTAAGAATGTAAACATTCATTTTCACTTATTTAATTTTTGCCTTTTCATTTCTGGGGTTTTGTTTTGGGATATTTTTTCCACTCTGTCAGAAAAATCTAGGAAATTATATTTTCATACAGAACTCTTGCATACTCAGAACTTCTTTTGAAGTCAGTGTAGGTTTTTGCTACATGAGGATTCTGTTTATGAAGCATCTTTTTGTACGATTGTACATTTACCCAAGTGTATTTTACTGTTCTTCTTATGGAGAAACAACTAAGATAATGTGACCTTATTGATCGCTCCACTGCCTGCAGTGTCCTTACTGACATCAACACTGTGCTGGGAATAGAAATGATTAGTCAACAAGAATTCTCTCTCCGTTCTGTAGCGACAAAGTAAAAACAGCATGGGAACATTATTCATGACATGATATTATTGCTGTTCATTTCTTGGCAAGTAAGAGTTTTGGCTGAAGAGAAACTACTACAGAATGCATATGATCCTTATCCAAATCCAGACAGACCTGCCTACAATGATACCTGGAATAAATTCTCAAATTGCTGCTGCCTGAAAGTTTGTCTCTGTTCTGCACAAGCAGAGAAGCACGTTGGTTTTGTGACATTGAATTAGTCATCACCTAGTTCGAGAAAAAGTGGTAGTATCTTCTTCCAGTCGATAGCAGAATAATTTCAGTACTTTCCCAGGAAGTGAGAGAGACAGATTTGATTTCCTCCTGTTTCATGGAGGATTCATCACTTTCTACTTGAGGGTACAGAGATACAGATTCTTGGTCATGAACATATGTCTTTAGACTTCATATATATCAGTCATTGAGTCAAATAAACCAGTGTGCCCTGGAGAAGGCAGTGGAACGTACGTATGTCCTCCAGATAAATGTCCTTATCAATAGACTCAGGAACTAACTTTCTTCGTGTTCTCCCCTTTCCTTGAATCTTGAATTCTTTCCTCACAATGTCTAGAGCTCCCATTCAGGAATGTGACATTATAGGCTTAAATCTTATTCTTCCAAGAAATACAACAGTATTTTCCAAGTCAAGATATATAAATATAACTTCCCAGTGTATTTATTTTAATAATCTTCTGTATGTGGCTCACTGTAAGGTATAAATAAATGATGGAAGAGATTAAGAATTTAACTATTGTGTTACGTTATGCATAGACACTTAATTGAGACTGCAGTCTATTTTTTCTTCTTAGAGCCTGCTAGACTAGAGTTGTTTTCATCTGTGTTGTGGAGGGAGAATGAGGTGAATGACTCAAGGAAGATCACAGAAACATTCAATCATTCACGTTGGAAGGGACTTCTGTGGGTCTTTTGGTCCAACCCGCTCATGGATGAGCCAACTAAGATCATGTTGCTCAGGGCTGTGTCCAATTGAGTTTTGAGTATCTCCAAGGGTGGAGAATGCACAGCCTTTCTGGGCACCTGTCCCACGGCCTGACCACTCTGACAGTGAAGGATTTTTATCTTGTATCTAACAGGAATATCCCTTGCTGTGATTTCTGTCTGTTGCTTCTTGTCCTTTCTCTGTATATGGCTGTGAAGTCACTCAGCCTTTCCTCCTATGTGCTCAGCCTCTTAACTGTCTTGGTGGCCCTCACCTGGACTAACTTCAGTTTGTCAAGATCTCTCTTGTACCTGAAAACTAGACATTTTTCCAGACGTGGTCTTGCAAGTTCAGAATAGAGCAGAAAAATCACTCTCCTTGATCTGCCGGCTGCTTTCTCTGTTGCCTGGTGGACTTTTGTGACCTTAGTGAAGCTCTTTTGTAAAAATGAATAATGTTCAGATTCCAGCTTAAAATCAGACGCATCATAGATGATTCTTGGGAAATGTTTGTACCACATGTTAATTTATTCTGCAGATGTGCCATCATCAGCATTTTTAACAAATATTAGCAAAGTGGCCCAGAAACACATAATGACATGCAGCACAAGGACTCCCTTGAATCAAACTCTGTACTAGATGTCAGAGCTAAGCTGTACCCTTTCCTTCTTTAATGGAGAAAAATCGAATCATTAATAGGATAGATGATGAAGGAGGATTTATGTCATTTAGCACTCAGGTACCTAGCCAAACTGCATTTATTGCTAGCAGCTTTAAAAGGTTATTGAAGGTACTGAAGAAAAGGATATTTTCTGTTTTCTGAGCTGTGTCATAAAAGTACTTTGTAAGGGGAAGTTCCATGCCATCCTTCCTGCAGTCTGTCTGACTTACACAGCTACTGGTTTTTGATCACCTCTGAAACCCTTCGTTACCAGCAGAGGCAAAGTAGATTAAATGCGTAAGTCAAGGGTAGGCCTGAGTGTTAAGAGCAACTCTGCCATGCCAAACCAAAGGTTCTTGTAGGACATCTTCCCTCTGACAGCAGACAATAGCTGATACTTAGAGAAAGATGATCAGAATACAACAAGTATGACTTCACCCTCTTTCTGGTAGTAACTGGTATATTGCATTTAATATTATGACTTTGCCAATTTATGGGCAGAGTTAAGGTGAAAAAAAAAGTGGAATCTACTAAAGAGCAGGTGACATGGGAGGAGGACGTGAAGCAGGAAGCTGACTGGCTCTTCTGGTGTGTGGACATGTGCCAAAGGGTGTTCTGGTAAAAGTAACACAGGACTGGGAAATAAGTCTAGCTGAACTCCAAACATGGGGAATGAACTGCTTTAACTAAAAGGCACTTCATGTTTTGAGAAGTCATTAGTGTGGCTTTTAAAATGCATCTTCCTTGGATCTATCAATATTTTGCACGTGCTCATGTGTATTTGTATGTATGTCTGCACATGCATATGTGTCATTTTAATCTTTTCTTATTCTGCTAAGGTTTATAACGTTTCCTTGGTAAAGTCAAAAGTGTATGTGACATCTGCAGATTCCATCTACATAAGACAAACCACGTTATCACTCATTTTATACAACTTTTTTAGTGCATCTTGTGGTTGAGTTTGCATACCGACATGTCTAGCTATGAGAAAAAAAAGTTTATTATTTAAAAATCCAGCACTAATTTTGCCATGAATGGTTGACTTTACAGGGGAGTTTGACACAGTGCAGAGCCCCTCTACGCCAATCAAAGATCTTGATGAGAGAACGTGTAGGAGTTCTGGGTCAAAGTCTCGGGGTAGAGGGCGGAAGAATAATCCATCACCCCCTCCGGACAGTGACTTGGAGGTATGCCTGCGGTAACTGATGAATGGTAATGTGGAGGTTTCTTCTGATGAAAAGTAAATTTTGAAAACTACAGCTGTGGAAATAGCTTAAGGCATTTTAGAAAACATTATGGATTCAGTCCCGCTAACTGAATATAACAGATATTAGTTGGTGGTTTAACATACACGTACAATGAGACATTACTGTTCTTGATGACAAAGTTAGGCAGAAAAGTAAATGTGATTCAGCCTTGCACTTTTTAGCTCTAAGCTTGCATGTCTTTCAGTTTCTCATGCAATAGAACCACAAAACTGTGAGACTTCTGTATTCAAAATTGTCACATTGTCTTTTAGTTTTTTAAATAGGAAATCTCAAATAAATTGCTCAGCTTAATTACATGTATTTATGAATGCAGTGTAAATACGCAGGATCGTCTGGCCATAGCTTTTCAAATGCTTACGCATAGGTTTGTCTTTGTGCCTTTAAGTAATGTCAGTGGATTTCAATGAGGCAGCTTACATCAGTGAAGTTATGGCTGTACTTAAGTATGTGCAAGATTAGTGCCTTAGTGAAGAAATATATCTGCCTAATATATGGGGCGACAATATAAAGCACAGGTAACCTCTTAGCAACAGAGTAATTACAGTCTTATTACTCCTGTGTTAGCAGTGCACTGCCTTACAGTGACAGGAGGAGGAGGAGGAGGAAGCGGAGTGCCTGTGTGTGTGTGAAACACTCCAGCTCTGGCATCAGGGGAGTGTGCTGCCCGCCAGTGCAGCGTGTCCCCTGCTGCCACCAGACCGGCACTGGGAGTCAGCAGCCCTGGCCAGCCCCACTGCTGTGCCTTTGCTGACCAGCTCTGGGTGCAGCAGGAGGCAAGACTGTTGCTGGGACTTGGCTGGCCACGCAGCCGCTCCTGGGGTGATAGGGTGGTGTGCAGTGCTAGGCACTGAATGTAAATGCCATTGCTTTTATACAGAAACGTACAATTTTTTTGCTTTTCAAAGGATTTAACTTTTCCAGTGAAAAGACTACGTTTCATTTTTCCTGTCTCCTTTATTAGTTTGCCAGTGAAAATGAACCCCTTATCAATATAAGGAGTTCCTCTCCTTTTTTATTTTTCTTTTTGAGTTAGAATAATCTGGTTTATGCTACAATATTATTTAAATTCTGTATGACATTTTTACCCAAGACAATTTTAGCTATACAATAGAAATAAAGAAGAACCTTGAATCAATAAGGCTTGCAGAGAAGTATCTTGAGAGTACTGTTTATACTTAAGTTAACAATTATGTTTGACCCCCTTCACTTTTCTGAAATCTGTGTTATACAGCTTTTTTGAAAACCTTTTTAGAGGACAAATAAGAAATGGTTGAAGAGTTCAAAAGTTACTCTCCTTCTGATTTTTTACCATGCATGATACACTGTTCTTGCTGATTTTCAGAGAAAACTTGCTCAGTTAAGTGATTGGTTAAACTTCAGGACTCAGTTGACTTTTAGCCCCCCCTGGGTGGGATGCTGGTAGGACTTTGATGTTGTCTATTTAATAATATTATCCCCACTTCTGTTTTCAGCGTGTATTTGTTTGGGATTTGGATGAAACAATCATAGTTTTCCATTCGCTGCTTACAGGATCCTATGCACAGAAGTACGGCAAGGTATGTGAGCCATGAATTCTGCTTCAATTCACTGTATCAGAGCTATCTGGCCTGCCCATGTACATGTTTTTCACCTTTCCTGTTCATCATGGCTTGGGTGAAGTTAGAGGGAAAGTGTACAGTAAACCCCATTTTCAGAGGGTTAATGTGAAAAAGTCAAGGAGAGCAATGAGACACAGACCCTAAGCACAATATATGAGGCAGGGCTGAAGCAGATGCTGCAAATGAGGGAAGAGTTTATACAGGAACAAGCATGAGGCTCCTGACGTATGTTGGAAGAGATGTTGCAAGAAGATAATAGATGTAGTAGGCAAATGGAAATAACTGACAGTATCTGGATGCATGGAGGAAGAAATAAGTAATAAACTAGAGTGATGGGTGAATTTACGGGGAAACTGATGAATCAGGATGAGTGAGTAAGAGACTGACCTGTTCCAATGCCAGCTGTAGATGTTATTCTTTGACTCCCCAGCTTTTCTGTTGAATCTTTGGCTCCCTTGGCTGGCTCTGGGGTGAGTAATGCCGGGGAGTGAATCCCTCGCCCAAGCGGACAGTCGTACTCATCCTCTCCCCCTGATGAGATCCAAAAGGAGTTCAGGTCATGGAACAGCAAGCAGGAGAGCAGGAGGAAGAGCGAGGGAGGCAGAGAGCGGCGGTCGCAGCCTGCAGCAGCAGGAGCAGGAACTCCCCTGCTGAGTCAGCAGCGAGCCCCGCTGGGCTGGTAACGGGAGCCCAGGGAACGGTGCTCAGGCAAGGGGAGAAGGGAGTAGTGGGAAGACCAGTGCGTTGAGACAGGAGCAGACTGCTGGGAGAGGTAGAGCTAAAGGCCTGGATAAAACAAAAAATTAGGGCAAATGTATGGAAGGGAAGAAAACGGACAGGGAGAATGTTGGTATGTACATACGTGGATGTAGGTTTTCTAGGTGTTGTGCCATTCAAGTGTAATTAATACAAAGGTATTTCTTTTTAAGAACATAACCATGTCCATACTACGTCAGACAAAGGGCATGTTTAGGATAAGTTTCCTGCCTCTTTATCCCAGCCAGAATCAGATGCTCAAGAAAAGGATGTGAGAAGCAGTACATTAGAGAAATCCTTTCCACACCCACCTCCCCAGCTAGTGGGTTTGAAGTGTCCAAAGACAGAACCTGTGGATTATAACCACAGATGGGCCAGTCCTCTGTGTTTTGAGACAGCTGTTTGTGGTTATTAAAAAAGAAAGCTAATAGGAAAAGTCACAGGCCCAGACAGAAATCTGAATTTTTGGAATGCTAAGATAAGGGTAGTTATTCAACTCTTGTAAAAAACAGCCTTGCTTGATTTGCAGCTTCACAGTGCCAAATCAGTGCACATTTCAGTATTCTGTCAAAAACTCCTCTTCTGCTGTTTTTCAAACATTGTAACAACAGTGACTTTGTCAGAACCATTTCTAACTTACAGTTATCAAAACAAGAGAGAAACCTAGCTAAACATGAGCATTTATATCACTTTTGAGTGTAGCCCATAGACTGCCACAGAATTTGCTGAATGGCCCCAGTGAGGCAGTCATTCTTTTCATCCTTTTTAGATTGTGCCCTTAGGATGTTTACATCTCCTGTGCCATCTCACATAATATATGACTAAAGTCCAAGTCAACTTTAATACAAAGTTTTAAAAATCAGAGAACATTTTGTAGCTCACAAACTTGTATGGATAACTTTGAAAACTGTCTTAGAGACAGAAACAGAAATTAATTCCTCTTGGTTTCTCATTTTCTTATGAGTAGGGATATTTTAAAAAATCCCAGTACCACTGTTCTTTAAGAATCCATACAGAGTCCTTAGAAACAGCAATGGCATATTAACAGCCAGTAGTACTGACAGCAGATAATGTTGGCTTGTATAAACCCAGAGTACCTCAAGGGCAAGTGAAATTAATGTAGATATGCTGCTGAGATAAGCAACAGTAAACAAATGTCACGAACAACCATGAAGCAAAAGGAGAGGAATTCTTAAGTATAATCCTTTCTTTTTTTGTACTTATAGGTGGCATCCATACAAGTAGGGAAATATGTGCATTTCAGGAGACTGTAAAATAAAAGTAGTAGACTTTCTCCTTCCTCCAGTGACTACCTTTGCCATATTTATAGAGAGCTCATTGGGAAAGTAATTGCCAATGAAACTCAAATGTATATATTGTTGACTGCAAGGAGGCTAGAGCAGTAGGAAAGGGAATACAGGGAGAGCTTATCATGAGAAGATTTTAACTTTTGCATGTCACTAAAGTGTTGCCTAAACTTAAGATGGGATATGTCTGAGCCTAAATGCCTAAGAGGTTAGACATAGGAAAAGGGGAAGATAGCACAGCTGGACCTCAGTCAGTCTCTGGTGCATGACCTCTTTAGCAGATGTGGCCCTTATTATTTTCTGCCTATGATTTCCATCTGTAAAGAAGGTCTTAATCCAGACTGGAGTCTGGATTGTTATGAGAATTGGGTTGCTATGAGAGTAAATACTCCATGAATTGTGAGGTTCTCAATGGAAGTTTTGTGAGCACATATGTCTTTCAAAAGTGTTGAGAGCTGTTTATCCTGGAAAGGTGGTATAAAATTGTTACTTAACAATGAAAAAAAAATCAGGGTGGTGTAAAATAATGGTGATACTAAATTATTTAATTGCAGTGATTTGCTCTCTGATTTTTAAAAAAGAAAGGTGTGTAATGTTACACAGGTGTTCAGCTGTGCATAGTATGTTCTTCCATATGTATTTTGTGAGCCCATTTTGGATAACATAATCAGGTTACTCTCAAAAAAGAAACCACAAAACCAAAAAATTCACAGGAAAAGCAGAGTTTTCCCCTTCCCCCATATTTAAATATTCTAAATGAGATTAGGGAGTCTTTAATGTGAACATTGCTTTAAGGGAGGGCATCTTCTTGTACCAAGTGTGTTCACTTCGTACTTTCAAGGGGTGAGATGCTGGGTTTAGAGCTAGTGTGAATATACAGACAGGCAATGATATTCACCGTCAGTTCTTTCCCATCTACTCCTTGACATGTAAACTTTCATTCCCCTTTTCCACTAGCTCTTTACCCTGTTTCTTGCAGTAACAGGGCAAAACCCAAAACATTCAGAATTTAGTCTTTTAATCTCTCTGCTCTGCTGCAATTCAGGCTGCACAGGGAATGTAGTGAGGGGAGGTGCAGCATGTGGAGGTGGCCATCACGCTGTTACAGCCAGGCTGAGGAGCCAGTGTATGAGTGCAGGAGTGCTTGAGACAAGCCAGCAGACAGATTCTCTTTCAAAGTATTTCTACTTTTTAACAAGTGGTTGGAGTAGAAGAGAAAAAGGAAAGGCAAACCAACATCCCCATAGGCAATGAGGGCATTCATTGGCAGAGATTATGTGGGAAGGCCTGGATCCAGTAGGCAAGTTTCAGGTCATATATTTGTCAGAACAACAGACTTCTGACTTATGCCTGAGGATTTCTGAAGTTGAGAATGGACACTTGCCTTGGTATATACTTGTCCAGCACTTTGCACGGTGTTATAATTATTTGATTTTAGAATTATTTGATTTTAGAATTATTTGATTTCAGAATTATATAGGGCTGTTATAATAACCGTGTTAAAAACAAAACTAATGATTTGCTGGAAGATTTAACTTGTTGGATGCAGCTGTAAGCATCTCTTTTAAAACACAGGGCAAATTGCTGCTTCTTTTCTGGGCACCAGTAGAGTATAGCTTTAAAATCCACTGAAGTGGGAGGGATTTGGCCAGAGGTTGGTCAATGCATCACTTTGACATTTAAAATATAAAACTTACCCAGAGGAATATTCTGTGGCTTGCTGTTTTCTACCTGTGGGTGTTTCTGTCTGACTTTTGGTGTAGTCGTTATTTTATTGGGCTGGTCAGAGCTAACTTAAAAAGAGAATAAAAACTGCACTACCCTTCTGTTAGGTTTCAGGGAAACGGTGCTGCCTCCCAGCAGTAAGAATACCTCTCATTGTTCAGCTCTTTTGCTCATCTGCTTCGTACTTCATAAAACTAGTACATTTCTATTTTTAATTATTTACTGCAGTAGCAAATTATGAACATTGGCATTTAAGCTGTTATATTATGACTTGTGTGGCTGATGATGGTTTTTGCAGCTGAGCACCAGTTGGCAGATACAGTTTTCTACAATGCTGAGCTCTTAAGTGAGGATTTGTTGATGTGACAGGACATGTGTTAGGAGATGTCATCATCTGTTAAAAGTCTATGAGGTACATTCTTATTCCCTGTGAACAGTGTGTATTCTTTCTTCCATTGCATTCCAGTTATTCTTGCTCATCTAAGGCTGATTAAGCTGGAATTTTGTCTACCTCTGAGCATTTATATTTCATTCATTTCTCCCAGGTTAATCCAAAGGGCAAGGATGCCCAGATAAATGCTGTGACTCAAGGTGCAACTAGATGAAAAAGAATGAAAGTCCCCTGTGACCTTAGAAGGGGGAGAATGTGATTTCCAAGTGCAAAAATTCACACTTGATGATCACATTTGGACATTTTTGATAGCATCGCCAATGACAGAAAGTTGTTGGAGAGGCCACATTAACCTTGTACACTTCTCTGGAAAGGGCTCAGCAGCTTTTTATTGCTCGCTCTCTGTCCAGTCATTAAACAGAAAACCTTTGTCACCCTTACCACCCATGATGACATTCCCAAATTCACTCATAAATATGCTTTTGTCCGCCTCTATTAATAGTGTATCTCTCATGACCTCCAGTTGTTCAGTCCCTCATTGTCTGCAACCTCTGAGTCCATTTTCCTACCTCCATCTACAGAGTGTGGAACAGAAACTTCCTATGGAGTATGTGAGTTTTCCTTCATCAGCCACCAGATATGGTTATTAAGAAGAGATGTATTCTCTTCCTCCCTTGCCACCCACATGAAGCTCTCTTGGGAACAAGTGTCCCCTATGAGAGAGTGAGAGCTGAACTTGAATCTGAGATTCCTACATAATGTAAGGAAGTGTCTTTCAGCTAAAAATATTGGTACTTAACTTAAGCATTTCCACCTTTTCCAAAGGTCGATTTTGTTGTAAGTCTGATCAGGGACAGCCACCCATTGAAAACCTATTCTTACAATATTATTCATATATTGTCCTTGTTTTCTTGTTTATTTTTAAGGTTTCATGCATACAAATTCCTGTCACAATGAATCTACCTGACAGTCTATTTATCTATTTGTTTTCTGAGGTTTTATAAAACCCAGTTTGGTGTGTTTGTATTTTTTTTTCCCAAGAAATGAAGTGATTTTGAATATCTTGTGCTGAAGCCTGGCCTTCCAAGACAATATAAAATAGATTTCTTCCACTAAAGACACAGAGATTTTGGGGCTTTGTTACAGTCACTTTCCTCTTGGTCAAAACATTTAAATATTGGTCCTCCCAGGATATTTTTCTCTAGTCTCCCAGGAGGCATTCCAGTGGATGGACCAGTCTAGTACAGAAGTCCACAGACAGACAGTCTGGCTCCAGTTTAGTGCTTCATACTAAAGTAACTAAAGTCATTTGTATTTTGGTATACAGAAGTGCTGTAGCTGGTCTTGATTCCTTTGCATGCTAATGCTATCTGGCTAAAATCATGCCTTTGAGGGCCAAAGAGTTGTTCTTTATTCTGCAAATTATCTGGGGAAAACTTCCAGATTTTTTTTTATTATTGTTTCCTCTTTTGTGTGTGCTTGTGCAGAGTAGCACAAAATACCATTTTGGCAGAAGTTCAGTCTGCCTCTTATTCAGTTTCTCAGTTTGCTGTGCTCAAATCTGTATCAGCTGCACATGTTTCTTGCTTTCGTTTCAACACTCGGTTCTTTGTGCCACTTGAGTCAGTCTGCAACTTCTGCTTCAAGTTGAAAGACAGTGAAACGATGATTGGGATGTTCCTCCACATTGTGCAAACATTATGAAACCACAAGACCCTGACAAATCTGCTTTCTCTGTCTATTTTTGTATGTGAAGGAATGAACTTAACATGGCAAGAGCTGGAATGTGATGTTTAATTCTTGTTAAACAGTTACAGTGCAAGTTTTGGCCAATTTATTAAAGGAAGAATTGTTCATGTCTTGAGAATTCAATTCCAGTGACTCTTCTTAGCAGAAGTTGTTATGGGGAGATCCCAGACTGATTTCATGCTAAGCTGAAATAAATTCTCTTGCTTTATTTTATTTTATTTTACATACAGTACCTAGCAATATCCTATGCGTGCCTTTGTCAAAACAGGAACCTAGGAAATCTCATTTTAACAGTAATAAAGTCAAGCATAGTTGGTTACAAAAATACTACTAATAAGAAGATCATAAAAGCTTTGTCACATTTACGTCTTTCAACTATACTAGGCAAGTCAGGAAATTGTGATACATAGTGGGTAGTTTCTGTAAAAATAAATTGGATTATAATGGAATATGTTATAGCAAATTTCCGCATTTAAGTCTGCTTCTACCCAGGAAGGGGAAAAAAGAGGCTGAGAATCAAAATCTGAGATTCTAGTCTTGGAAGCACTCCAGTGAATAACTTAACTCACATAAATAATAATGAGTTACCACCTGTGCATGAAGTTATGCACATGCCTTAGTGTTCATAGGATTGAGGTAAAGATACATATTGCAAATACTCTTTATTATATTGTATCTAGGAAGAAAAATTTATAATTTACTGTGCACAGAAAAAAATGCAAGAGAAAGGAGAGAGAAACACATGTTTAGATGTGATGACATTTTGATAAAAGCATTATGGCTTGATGAGGAATCTCATGAGTCCAGAGTATTTTGATGATTTGTGTTCTAAGTATCTTACATGAGTTTTTGCAAATCTGTTAATGTGTGTTCCTTAATCATCCCCTTGGAAAACTGACCTTTGCACTTGCTGCTGCCTTCAGCCACATGACTTTCAGATCCAGTGAACATAACTGCAGAAGTTGTAGGGAATGAAGTTATGTTACTAGCCACTGCATTTGGTTTTTAATTCTGAAAGGTTGTCTAGACCAGTTCAAGGGTGAACATAAAAATGTTTCCTTTCACTGCCAGAGAATTGGTTCTAACTTTGGATCATTACAATTTCTTGTACACTATTCTCCCCTTCAAGTCTGCCTTTTTCATGAGCAAGGGTCAAAATATGTCTGTGTTTCAGATATTACCATTAGTTTTTAAGTGCTTGAGGGCAGAAGCATCTTCTATTCTGTCATTGTGAAGCCCTGAGTAGCAAACATCTGATCCTGATTGGGAAGCCTTTGATCTTAATACTAACAAATGATCATTTGATGTTTTGTGTGATTTTGTTGCCAGATGCTGGTAAACTTTTAGACTTTTAATTGCAAGCTATTTAAGAAGGGATTTCTGAAAACTTGCTACTGTCAATCAGAGTTTAAATGATGAAATATGGATTTTTCTCTTATTTTAATGAGAAGAGGATCACATCTTTTTTACAAGTCCATTACAGTATGTTAAGCATAAAAAAGTTAACTGAACCCCACAAGCTCAGGCAGATGATTAAGGCAATGATAAAACTAGTTATGAGGTTTCAACTATGCAACTGTTCGTGTGCATTCTTATTCTAAAACAAATCTAAGGTATTGCAAATTGGCTTAATCTCTTTCCTAGCAAGCCTCGCAAAGTTAAATGAATTATCTCACATTTACTGTACACTGAATGCTCTCAAACTATTATTGCAGATCGGTAGATTTGTGGTATTTTGCTGGGGTAGAGTGATGGGATAGTGTGAAAGCTGACCTACGAACAAATGCAACATTTTGAATGAATCTCATCCAGGGACAGGAATGCTGTATTTGATCCCTTCAGAAATGAATGGATGATCTGTAGCAAACAAGCAAACTTACATATGCTTTCCCATTCCTGTGGACCACCTAAAAAATTGTGCCATAGATTGTAGGCACGCTGAAGAACACTTAGAAGAACACAGGCACTTTGTTGAATGAATACCTGCAATAAAATCATAAAGGAGAGCCCAGAAATTCATCAGTGAGTGCCTGCATGGAAGAAGGGTAAATATTGAGATGGAGAAGGACCAAGTGCAGGGTTTGAAGACACATACTGGAGTGGCAGAAAGTGTGGGAAAGAAGTGATATAGTTCTAAGCATGGGTAAGGCAGTGATGATTTATCCAAACTGAAACTCAGTTTGGGGAAATGGGCATAGGTTCAGATTACCTTTTGTATTTTTATAAAGCAGAGACATTAGAAATTGAAAAGGCCTCTTAAATCACACCTTCCTATCACAGTGTAGGGTAATTGCTTACAAAGTCATCACTTGGTAGAGATGACTACCTTTCCTAGTCCAATTTAGCATGACCTTAGTGAGGACTTCTGTGTGCCCAAAAATCGGGAAGAAAAGCCAAGAGATCAGAGGAATTGTGCAGTGGACTGGGTGTCACATGAATTAACTTCATTCCTACTTCTACTGCTGACTCAGTGCATTGGGTCAGAAAAATTAGTTACTGGTCCATGACTCAGCTTCTTTCTGTCCACAAATTGACAGGCAAGATACTTACATATTTTTATAAAAGGCTCAAGGATGAAAACTTTAGTGTTTTCTTATAATAATAAATATTGGTTTTCTTATATCTTTTGTGAGAAGTTCCTTCCCAGTTTACAGCCTTCTTTATGCAGGTTTACATATGGCCACCAGGTTTTCCTCTGTCAGTTTAGCCAGGTTACAAATGCCTTGACTTTCAAAAAACTTGTTGTTTCAACATCCCCAGCTCCCCAAATGTTCTCACACAGGTTGAGCAGTCTCTTCTTGTAGCATCACATTAAAATAGCTTAATATTGAAAGGATTTTAGAGACATTTCTTGCAGTGTTAACTTTTCAAAACACTTTGTATATAGCAGTTTTTAAAGTAATTCTGATATAACTCAAAGGTATTTAAGTTGTTAACCTTGCTTTCTGTTTTTTAAGGATCCACCAATGGCTGTGACGCTTGGACTGCGAATGGAAGAAATGATTTTTAATCTTGCTGACACACACTTATTTTTTAATGATTTAGAGGTAAGAATCAAAGGAACATAAGCACCGTTACTCCTGGGGTTTTAACCACATAGTGGTTTTGCTGTGCATTAGTGTCTGTTGTGTGTGACATTTTCTGCCTATCTAGACGTTGGATTTGTCATACTCTAATCAGAGAGAGGTTAGACAGGTGGCAGTGACTTCCCGTGGCACCAGGTTCCTTCCATGAAACTGGGTGAGAGAGGGAATCTGCAAACTACCCTTTCCTCTCTTTGTCCTATGGCCATCTTTTCAGTTTCCATGTCTGCAGTCATTGCCAGGAGGGAGCCATAAGTGCCTCCCGTTCTTTCTCCTGAAGTTCTCTACATTTGCTTTCAGTGGTTGCCATCATCTGACCACAAGAGACTGTGTTCTTCTCTCCACATACCTGATTAGCCTTTTGGCCACTGGCCCCTCTTTCTTGCTTAAAGGTAGAATATTCTTCATTTACCTTAAAGACCGCAGCATCAGAGAGCTGGGACTATGACAGACATACTCATCAGTGACGTCTCTTCCCGAGGTAACCAGGCGACCACACGTTTTGTCACGATGTACCCAGGGTGTGCAGTTTGGCATCCTGTCAGAAAAAGGAGAGACCTCTTCCTAGGGAATGACCGCTGTGGACTGCTCAGCTGTCAGAAGCACACAGGTGGACGGCCGCAGGGACAGTGGTCTGGAAAGCAGGCTCGTCAGCTGGGCTTCACAGACTTTTTGTTTCACTCCGGGGGTCCGGATCTGTTAGCATGGAAAGGGACAGTCTTACAACCATTTTTGTCAAGAGGCAGGGGGTGAAAAACAGTTCTCAAATTAAACTGTGGGCTTTTCAGGCCTTCCCCTGGTCTAAATCAGTTGTTTTCTTACTCAGAGGGGATCCCAGAGTTCCCTCTGTGGACAGATATTTTGCCACTAACGGCAGCTGGAAGACTTGGAGGTTCTGTTTAAAATGCCAGAAAAAAGTCTCTGGTGAGTGAATAGAAAAAATGAGGATAAGTGAGATTTTTCCCTTCACTGGGATGTTGATTTTTCTAGTGCACTTCTTTTGTTCTTTCATCGACTGTAGGCACTAAGAAAAGCAGAAGGTACCAGGCTGCGGTTGTCTTTGCCATCCCTTGCAGACCTCACCTGTTCTTAGCTCTTTTTAAGTCAAGAAAATGGGATCTACTTCACCCTATACTTGAGCTGCGCTTCCTCCTTCCAGCAGCAGCAATGTCAGAAAGTAAAGCCCTGGACATGCCTTCACCAGTCCGTGTTTTATTGCAGCCCTAGTGAGTCATCACTTGACAATGCAAGTGCATTCGGTGAATGTTCTCCTGGTGCCCCGTACCAGGGATAGATTCCAAATAAATTTTTCAAAGCATTGCTTAAATTTCTTTTTAGCAGACCTTTGCCCCTGCATGTTCAGATTTCATGTGGTACCCAGTGAACTTTAAGCCATTCAGTAGCATGTGCCCAGAGTTCTTCAATCTTGTGCTGAGTTCAAGTGGAAGAGTACAGCAAAATGGAGCTTTTCCCTCTTTCTGTACCTCTTTAGTCTTGCTTATGGCCACTGAAGCTTCATTCCTTTCTCTCATTATTTATTTTCTTTGTAGATCTCAGGTTCAGCTGTCATAGGTGGATCATCACATTTTGTATATTCTTCACAGGGTGGTTTTAATATCCTGTCCAAAAATTCATACTCCAACTCATTCCAGAGCTTGAACAGTATCCAAACAGTTTTCAATTTTAGATAAATCAAAAAATACTACTTGGGGACTCTCTTGGAAAATCTCATAACTCAATCAATTTGATTTGATTAAAACCAATTTCTATATGCAATTAAGTATTTTCTAGCCCAGAATTCATCTTTGTTTCAAAACCAACTTCCTTATAAGATTACCAAAATTCCAAACTTCTTGTTCTGAAATGAGCTGTATGCACACACTCTGGCATATTCAAGAAGACCAACAATTTTCTGTCTTCTTAGCAAATAAGATATAATTGCATGGCATCCTGTGCCAAAGTACATAGAAGCATCCTTTAATATGCAGATGAATAAATCTGTCTGTTTAAATATGTTTGCAAAGCACATGGTAATTACTGAATATTACAGTGCATCTGCATGATGACTGTGTAATGAATTCTGAGAATTCCCCAGTTCTGACTTGGGGTCTCTCTCTCATCTCTTTGTCTTTCTTCATCTTTCTTTCTCCATCTTCCTCTCTCCATCCTCCCCAAGGAGAGGGGAGGTGAGTGCTGAGCTGCTGATGGTCATGGCCATCAAGACACAAGACCTTTAGTTCTTACTGGAGGAAGTGAGATAGGCCTTTATTCACTAGTCAGAATACTTATCCTTTCATCATCTCACTTTTTTAATGCTGAGCCATCAGGTCCCATACCTTCTGTCTTGCTTTCATCTTCATACTGCAATAAACCTTGTGGCTCCAGACATGACAAATGTAACGTACTAATGAACCTATATTTCTGTAATATTGACTCCAGTCCCTGTGTCCTCTAAGCTCTCTTTCTGCCCTGTCTTTCTTGGTTGCAAACACTGCATACCAGGGTCTAGTAATAATAACCAAGTTATTGAAAGTTATCACATACAAAAATAAAGTTTTCCTTCCTCTATGCAAATCTGTCTCACTACAATGACTGCTGATGCAGAAATTCCAATCTGCTGAGACATTCCCTGCTGACCCAGTAACCCATGTTCTAATCAGCCAAGCTGCACTTTTATTTCAGGCTAGGCTGTTCTCCAGCTATTTCATTCTCAGTGTATAAATTTTAGTTAGCTTGAGAAGTATCGCTTGGGAGGTCAGTTGGTGTTTTGCCATGAAAATAGGAGTCTGGTGCTCTAGAAGTTCATGTGCCTGAACAATGCTTAGAGATGGGACTCAGTTCTGTAATAGTATCCAGATTAATGCATTCTGTACTCAACCAGGTAAGGAATAAAATGAAGTTTTCCTCCCTACCTCAGTATTAATTTTAAGAGAGCTTTTAGAAGTGTTGGTAGGACATAGTATGCATGCATAAAACCCAATTTCTAGAAATTGCAAGCTGGAATTTGGACATGAATCTTCCAAGTCCATTATCCCCCTTCACTCTCAGGATGATAAAGAAAAAAAAAGTATTTATTTCAAACAAACTGAATTACATTTCCATTTTTATGATAATCCTAACATATTTTAAATAAGATTTTGTCATCTTTTTTTTTTTCTCATTAGAAATAGAAATGAGAAATAAAAAATAGGATTTAGGTAAGTCTCAGAATTTGGGAGGCATGTCAAACTAGTTTTAACGGAGACTGAAGCATATAGATAAAAAGGGGTGTTCTGTATAGCCTGAGAAAGCATAGTGCTGAATATCCCCTCAGTAATAACATTTTTATGTTCAATGTGGTGAGTCAGTGTTTTTACTGGGTAATGAAATTACTGTTCATTCCAGGAGGATAATTTTTATGGAAGATTTGTTGATTTTGTACTCTCAAATTTTCAGGCTCTAAGAATTGCTGCAAAGAATTGTCTGCACTCAGATATAATTTAAATTAGTATTGCTTCAAGCAAAAGCCAGTTATTGTACCTAGATACCTTTCCTGTACTCTCAGTAGTAGGAAATATATTTTATCTTTCTTAGTTTTGACCTTACACTGACTGGGAGCCACTGTGACTTGCGCGTAGCCAGTACTGTAGCTGATGTGAAAGGTATTTTACCTTAACATTTCAAGTGACAGAGAGCTTGCTTGCTTTCCTTCCTCCCCACAAGCAAGCTCAGTTGTAGTGTTGTGCCACCACTTTCCTGTTTCTTTTGGGAAAAGTAGAGAACTATCTCAAATCTGCTCAAACTGTCTGCTTTTCCTTTTTTTCCAGAAAGTTTTTTCACACCATATAAGTGAATTTGTAAAATGTAAACATTTTAGTTGAAGTAGATCAGTGTCATGGTTTAACCCCATGAGAAAACAAAGTAAAACGAAGCAAGGAGTGGTGGGCACATGTGTTTGTTGTTGGTCAGCACATGTGTATTGCCAGTATGTTGAGGAGGCGAGCCACGGATCCGAGAGGAGACGAGGAAGGGGGAGAAGGAAGAAGCTGGAGAGTGATGTTGGGTTTGATCCCCTTGTAAACTTAACAAGCTTCTTGCAGGGACAAGGGGCAAGTAATCAGAAAACTGCATGTTCCCCTCATCTCCTGTTCCTGGAGTCAATGAACAAACTGTGAGATAAAAAAATAAAACTAAACAGCTGAGCCTTTGCCACCCACTCATATTTAATTTAATAATGAAATTATCAGCAGAACAGTTATCTGGAATCTGGAACAATGTAGCTGAAAGGCTTAACAAAACCCAAAGAGCAGCAGACACTCCTTCTTATCCATCAGGGCTTCTGTGTGCCCTCCGTTTAATTAGTACACCTTCAAATCCACAGGAATGATTTTTAATCTTTTAAAGTTACCTTGTGTTTTGACCAGTTCCAGGGAAATCAGTGGAGGTGATTAGGAAGCCAGATATTGCTCAGATATTGCAAAATACAGAGTTAGAATTTGTCCCAGTGGGGCTTTTTATCTGATTTTTGAGTACCTTACCTACACTAGGTGGAGTATAGTTACATTTTTTTTTTTTCTGGAGTGTAAATAATACATAAGGATACAGAAATGAATCTTTTATTTCAGCTGCCACTTCCCCTTTTCTTTCTCTTTTCATCTGCTATTTACATCCAAAAGCAGCTTCTTTAAAATATTCTACAGCTCAAGATAATCTCCTCAGACAGAACCAAAAAATTTTATTTCTCCAGTGAGGGGAAGAATGCTTCATTTCTGTTCCCTGAATGCAGCTCTTTCATGCCTGTCTTAATGGATTAAGCCAGATGAGCAGAGTTTGGCCACTCATTCTTTTAGTCTTGATGCAAAATTTTAAATGATGATTGCTTGTATGATGCAATGAAATTATGTATTTGAAATGAAATTATATGTATTTATTTTATACAAAAAATTGCTAATTTTCTTTTTTTTAACAACTTACTTCATGTGGGTAAAAGTCTGTCAGCTTTTCATTCAGTGCAAAGCAAACAAAACAGAAGGAAGAAATGGTAATTCCCCAAATTCACACTCCAGAAACTTGTGGCATACACATTTGGAAATGACTCCTCTGTTCAGATTTATCCTTAGTCTGGACAGCTTAGCATTGGTATGAGTCTCAGATTGGAAACTAAGAATTGTGTACTCCTGCATGTCACAGAGATTCTGAATTAAGTGCTGCTTGTCAGCAATTTCATTTGACATAGATGACTCAGACAACTCTTTATTTGAGGCACAGAACTGGACATTTTGAAAGTTCAGCCTAATTTTGTCTTAGTGATGAGATTAAATTATTGGAAAACATTAGTTGGGGAGTAATTTTTAAATACATCCTCGAACTTTTTCATAAATTATATTAGGATTATGTTAACAACAGCTACTTGAAATATTAAAATATTACTTACATACAGGAAAGTAAAATATCCAGACACTGAATTTCAGGTGCATTTGGGGGTTAAGACGTTAATTCTAGCCACTACATAAGACAGTAATATGATGCCTGTTCATATTTACTGTTGCATGATGGCTTGAGCTATCTATTTATTTGTGCTTCCTCTGCATTTTCCTATATTTTTGCTGTAACGACTGTGCAGAAAAGGGTATTTGGTAGCTATCCAATTACAAAACCAGCTTGCATAGGAGTTCAGTTTTCCAGTGTACCTCAGTTCCCTGGAGTTACTTCCATCCCTTCCAAAACCAGGAATTAATGAAGTTCTCCAGGACTGCTTGATTATCTGTGATTTTCCAGCCAAAGGCATTTGGATAAATCAATAAAAGAATCTGAGAAGCATCCAAACTCCTTGAGACTCAACAAAAGTTATATAGCTGTTGAGGTTCATCATAACCAGCTTTTAGGAAGTGGGGAAATAAAGTTGAGGTGATTTTGGAATATTGGTGTGCTAGAGAAACTATAAATGAGACTTGAAATTGTTGAGGTTTTTTCAGTTAAAATAATTTTAATCTAAAATCACACTAAAATTACGTATCGCTTTTCTAAAGGCCTATTTTAACTAACAATTTAAACAGTGTAGGAGTTGAAGGTTGTATTATTTTAAAAAATTAATGGCGATGGGAAGCTGTAGGTGTACATATGCTGCCATCTTCTGGTGCAGTTAGTGGTCTGCACCGATCATTTCTTCAACATCTGTACTAAGCGTATGGTGAGCATACTCTAAGATAATTTATCGTTTGGGTTTTTTTTCAACAGGAGTGTGATCAAGTTCATATAGATGATGTTTCTTCTGATGATAATGGACAAGACCTAAGGTAAGATACAGCATTTGTTTCATTGTTTTTTCTTCAAAGATTAAATAAATTGAGCATTTACAGGAATACATTGTATTTATTTTTACTGTATTTTGGGTGTTTGCAGTACCTACAGTTTTGCAACTGATGGCTTCCATGCAGCTGCAAGTAGTGCAAACCTTTGTCTGCCAACAGGTGTAAGAGGAGGGGTTGACTGGATGAGGAAGCTGGCTTTCCGTTACAGAAGAGTAAAAGAGTTGTATAATACTTACAAGAACAACATAGGAGGTGAGTTTAATTGCCAAAACCAATTTAGAATGCTGATCAGGTTAAACTGCATGGTGATGAACTCCCACCAAGGGAATGTGCCTTAGAAGCCACAGAGTGAATGGAAAGTGATGTGACTGGACCTTGGGCTATTGAAAGCTACTGACTGTAATGGCAGAGCCAACATTGCACTCTTGTGCAGGAGAACCAGAGATGGGGAAACTGAGCAGGCTTCCATTTAGCTTCTACAGAGCCCATTTTTCTCCTTCAGACCCAGCTCGGCTATACCTACCTTACTGATTGGTTGATCTACTTACTCTACCTCAAATATGCTGTTATTCTAGAAAAGAGTTTGTATAGTTTCCACAGCACAAATTGGTTGTGGCTAGCTTTTTCCATCCTACATTTTCATGATCTGGATGGTAACAACTCACTGTCTGGTGAACTCTCTACTGGGTACCTGCTAGTCTGTTTTCAGCAGTGGATGCAAGAAAAGTCTAGCACTGCTATGCCACTGGCACCTTTTGTTGACTTTGTAGCTTACACAGTTAATTGTGTTAGCAAGCAATCCAAGTCTCATTTGGGCCAAGAGCTTTCCTGTTGCTGTTTTCATTCACGGAGTCACTTATGTCTGTGCTAGTAGGCTTGTAGGAAATCCAGCAGTAGAACTGGAAGAATCTGTTCTGGAGAGTTCTGTGTGACTTGCAGGGCCAGCCAGCCCTCTTCTGAGGAGGGAATATGTCAACTGACTCCCTCAAGAAGAGACTGTGAGAACAGGGAATACTTACAAGTCTTCAAGCATTGCTACAGCCACAGTTGAGGGTAAGATGAGGCCAACCCAACCAGGAAGGAGTCCAAGTGAACACTCTCCCATTCTGTAGCATGGGCTTTTTCAACTCATCTGAAATTTATTTCAAAGGAACCTGAAACTCAAAGTAAAGCTCACCTTCAGCAAAACCAAAGTCTGGTGTTCTTCTAGCAGTTCCTGCAGTCTCTCAGAAATGGGAAACAGTACAACTAATATGGACAGTGAATTAGTTGTTACCTTAATCATTTTCTAAATTATGTAAATCTGGAATATATATGTTCACTTTTAGTAGTTCAGAGTCTACTTGCCACAGGAAGAAGCAATAAGGACCAAAGGGTCATAGTAGATAGTTGGCTTTCACTTGTCCGGCCTTGACCTTCATTGGTGTCATGAATAGAGTTTTTATATATTAATAATACTTGAAACAGTATTACCCAAAAGTTTACTGGGTTTTCTTATATCTCCTAATGCACCTAAGATTCTAAAGCTGTTGCATTTCATAAAACCTTTAACACTAGTAAGAGCTTAAGTCCAAAAGCACAGCATAGGTAAACACACTAAGAGAACAATCATTGCAAAGGCAGAGTGCAGATATGTGGTGCATTGTATTAAGGTTTTTACTCTCTCCCACAAATCTTGCTTCTGAAATATATTCCATCCTTAGCAGGCAAGTTCCTTCATTCATCCTCTACTTCTTAGCTTTCTTAATAATCTTTTTATCACATATGTATCTGTTTATTTCAAAATAGCTGTTAGAAGGCAACAGATGGCTAGATCAAACTAGGTATTTTTAGGTTGCTTCATTTCAGATTTCTGAAGAAAGCCATCACCACTTCTTGGGAACATAGGGTGTGAAAGAGAAGAGGGATACTAAAGGTCATGAAGCCTGCTTCCTTGCTCTTCCAGGACCAAATCTAAATTTAAAATAGCTTGGTTCCAAAGAACTCGTGTCTCAACGTTCAATAGGCTGGGTATTTTTAAAAATCTGACCATTTATACCCAAAAGGGGATTTTAAGGTGCTTTTAAGGATTAACTGAGATAGGGCAACGTAAGATGTGCAGCCATTTCAGGGCTGTGAATGCTGTAAAAGGAGCTATCATTACTAACTACAACAGGACATGAAGAACAAGCCATCAGCAAACAAATGTATTTCCATATGTGTAACCTGAGGTTCACCCATATACAGAATCATGAGCAGGGCAGTTTTAAACATGCAGATACTGCAAAGTCAAGTTTTTCTCAAGTCTCTTATTTTGTGAGTGTCTCTGCCTATGATCCTGACGGTGTGGACCTCCTTGTCACTGCCTCTGATACTTGAGAGTAAGATGTATGTAGAGGGCTTGGTTTAAAAAATATGTATTTCTGAAAGGTATACTTTGAAACATGGTAAAGTAGCCTGAATAGACAAAAGCCATCAGACAACTAATTATTAGTATCTGCAATACTCACTGACATTGCTTGGTATAGTAGAGTGCAAATAAAAACAGAGAGCAGTTTACTGAACCCTGAAGAAAATAGATTTTCTCTTTGATGTTTTTTCAAGTTCTAGTGGAATTTAAATAGAAACAATGACCATAAAATCTATGCATTCCAGCTAATACAGAACTTAATTTGATTTTTTTTTCTTTTCTTGCTTTTTTTACATAAAAGGACTCCTGGGTCCTGCTAAAAGAGATGCATGGTTGCAATTAAGAGCAGAAATTGAAGCTCTGACAGACTCCTGGCTAACAAATGCACTTAAATCATTATCAATTATCAGCACAAGGTATGTATTTGAGTCTACTGTAAAAAAAGTTTCTAGTTTTCGACTTACATTGACTATTTTTTGACATTTGAGGTTACAATAAATTTGTGCATTTAAGATTTCATTTTGAGTGATTCCAGCATTTACTAAAGATAGTATGAAGTGTCTTCTAAAATGTGATAAATGGCCCTGTGTACATTGAAAGGGTATTGTAGAATTCTGAGCCAGCCTTTAATTTATTATCTTCTGTGCAGCATCCTCTGAACTCCACGACTCTATGTTCTGTCCTTCAATGTTTGTACCTATTCACTGTGCTACCTAAATACTGTATAGATCCCAGAACACAAAAACATTTTCCTTCTGTCTTTCCAGACAAATCAGTATGCTTAAGCATGTATCTAAGTTTTCAGAAGAGCAAAAATCTGTTTTAACTAAGTTAAAAGTTTGGGTTCCCAGTAATGACACGTAAAATGTATTGTTCCTTTGAAATAATAACACTGTGAACACTGCTGCTGCTTAGTCAGCTATGCAATATGTATCTTATCAGAAATCCTCAAAAATTCTGATTTTAAACCATAAAAAAGGAACAACGTTAAGCCATCTTGCCTTCTGAACATGTCTGGGAAAAGACTCAGCATTAAGCAAAATGAGCAGACTTGGAAAGATGTGAAAAACTTATTTTAAATGTAACAACTTTTGCAATAGGTTTGTCTCTTAATTGTTGCTTATTTAACAGTGTCTTAAGCACTTCAAGAGAAAAAAAGTAAAAATTTATGTAAGCCATTGTGTTTAGCTCTGCATTTCTTTCCGAATTGCTCGTCTTCAAAAAAACATTCGGTAATGAAGTCCAGTTGAGCATTGGAGGATGAGTCTGGAAAACCGTTATCAGTTACTCAGGACTGTTAAATAATAGTCTTTTGTCTTGTCTTCAAAGAGCTGTACAGCTATAAATCTTCAGAAGCTACCTGTGAGGCAGCTAAACATCACCTATATGTTACTGACAGGAAATTGAGATACATTAAGGCAGAAACAGTAGTCTAAGGTCTTGCTTGGAGTTTGTGGAAGAACCAGGAGGAAAAAATCACAACTATTTGCTCTCAGCTCCATGTTCACATGGTCATGCTCATGTTCCAGCCTAAAGTAGCCTGGCTCTGAGTTTTCTTTTGTGTAACTGCTAGCACAGCTTCTCCATTCCAGTTTTCATCCTCACCATTCAATGCTAGCTCATTAACATGATTATTCTTATCTCTCCCTCTTCTCAGAAACATTCTTACTCTTGAAACATGAAGAAAGCGATGTTATTGTGCAGAAATGTGTATTGGCTGTTTATTTCCCCTCAAGACAGGAGTAACAAATGATGTCTTTGCTTTCTCCTAACACTTTCATTTGGCTGCTAGCTACTGGCAAGTAATTGCCAGCAAGAAAATAATGCTTTCAAAGCATTAGAAAGCCTATTTTTTGGAGGTAGTTGGTGACCTTAAATGTCTATATTTTAGTGAACCATCTTCAAGGACCTGTTTTTTATAAACCAGTGTGGAATATTTCTTGTAAATCAGGCCTGCATATTTTTTTAAATGATTTTGCCAAAAGTTTTATGTACATTTTTCTGGAAGTGATGGTGCTGAGCTGCACTGCTGTGTGAGTGAAAGTAAATGTTGAGGAATCCTGAGTATGCTCTCCACAGTTGGTTCACCACATCAGCATTTGGATAATGATTTTAAACTATTCAAACTTAAACTATTTCTCTCATTTTAGGAGTAACTGTGTAAACGTGTTGGTAACAACAACGCAGCTTATCCCAGCACTTGCAAAAGTTCTGCTATACAGCTTAGGAGGAGCTTTTCCTATTGAAAATATTTACAGTGCAACCAAAATAGGTAAGAAAATTATTCTTTCGTCCATTCTGACTACATTGCATTACCAATATTTTTTTGCCAGTAATGGATGGATTCTACTCCACTTCCCTGACACTTACTGTGTTAGTTATAAGATTTAGTCATTGCATATGTTTAGATGTGTTTATGTCAATAAATTCCAAATTCAGCTTATTTTCAATGATGCCTGAAGGAATAAAGGTCTCCATACTAATTAAAAGCATCAGAAACTCCTGAGTATGGTGCAGAAAAGATAAAATGTGCAGAAAAGAATGAAGAAAAGTGGTTTTTTAATTCAAATCTAAGCAGAACTTCTGTTAAAATAGTCTCTGCTCTGACCTCCAGCTCTATGTAAGTTAGGCCACTGCTTCACAAGCTTTTTCTGAAAGCATAGTACCTCAGTGATGGTAATGACAACCATTACCAACAGAAGCTGTGTTGATGGATGGGGCACTTCCCTATTCTGTTGATAACCATGTACCTCTTGTGTATTACAGTTTGGAAATTCATGGATTTTGGAAATCGCATCCAAAATTTTCTTGTAAACCAAGACAAGTTATCATTCCTGTGAAATGTGACACAGCCTACAATGATAATTTCAGCAGATTTCATGGTTTACCAGTTATTAATTCAGGAATGCTTAATTTCTATACCTATGACACTTTACATAACATGAAGTGTGACACTTCATTGACAAAAGCATTACATTTCCTAAATGATTTTCACAAGTGAAATAAACAATACATATTCTAACAGTGTCAGAGAAAACTATGACCTCAGTCATCCTTTAGTTAGCTGTAGCTGTCCTTTAAACAGAAATGCCTCAAATATACTTGAAAAACTTAGGCCCAGGCACAAAGTATCCCAAATACCACATGGTATTGAGCAGCCTGTGGAATGAATGTCATCTGTCATACAGCCTGTGCACATTGGATTCAGTCACTGAGATTGCACTCAGACCAAAGGAAGGAGCATTAAGAAATAGTGCCGACAGCACAGAAGGGGGTGGTGAAACGAAGCACAGTCTCTGGAGGCTCTGTTGAAGTAATTCTGCACAAGGAATTCCTTCTGAGAACAGTGTGGCCACTGTTACACCGCTGTCAGGGGCACAGCAAACTCTGTTGGGTACAAGATCTCTCTCTACTTTTCATCTCAATGATCTCTGCACTGTGCTGAGCACAGGACTATAATTGTGGCTATTGCTTGCACACGCTGGAATCTGGTCCTCACTCAACAGTTAACACACATGATGCTTTTCCTAATCATAAGCCCTTTTTTGTGGGCCAGCTGGAAAAAAAACAAGAGGAGGGCAGTAAGAACTGGAAATCTAGAAATCATAAGCTTGTGAGAAGACACTGAAAATCCTAGGGTGGGGGATAGACATAATACCAAACAAGGTAAAAAGCTATTGCAGAGAGGAAGGAAATAATCTTTCTCTGCGTTGATGGGAGGTATGACAATAGGTGATGATTTCTTTGCAATAGGGCACATGTAGGTTGTGTGTCAAAGAGAAACTTCCTAATGGAAAGGGTTAATTAAATATGGAGATTGCCTCTGGAAACAGTGAAATCGTCATATTAGAACAGTTTAGGATCAATAGCACAAGCTTTCGTTGGTAAAACTGAACCCCCAGTACAATGAGAAGTTCAGTAGATGATTTTGCTTGGTCCCTTTCAGTCCTGTTTATTGTTGTTACTGGCTTAGCCTGCTTGCTTCCACATTTCTCCAAAAGAGCCAAATGCTTCATAGATGTTCTCCCAGGAATCTTTTGTCTGATTTTATTTTACTTGTCCATTGTTCTTTGAACAATTTTTCCATTGCTACATCACTCATTGTTGCAGCTACACTAGAATTAAAATTGCTGCTTTCCTTGAAAAAAAAAGTATTAGTTATAGAGAAATGTTTAAATTCAATTATTAATTCCCTGACCTATTCATTTTCACAGCACTAATTCCTTTATCTTAGTGGCTTTCCTGTAATTCTTAAGAAAGAGATTTAATTTTACCTGGAGCAGCTTTATGTCACTAAGAGAATTAATTGCTTCTCACCAGTGTGAGCTCAAAATCCCAAGGCTAGGAACTTTACAAAAGTAGTAATAACAATGTCTCACCACTGTAATTATCCTTTGTAGGACTTCACCATAACTCACTTGATAGCTTGAATAAGTAGTGCATTGTTTTTCAGGCAAAGAGAGCTGTTTTGAGCGTATAGTGTCCAGATTTGGCACTAACATAACTTATGTTGTGATTGGAGATGGCCGAGATGAGGAACATGCAGCTAATCAGGTAACTTCACTCTGAACTCTTATCTCATTTATCTTCCAGGAAAAGAAAGTTGCTTTGAACGAATAATGCAAAGGTTTGGCAGAAAAGTAGTATATGTTGTAATTGGGGATGGTGTAGAAGAAGAACAGGCAGCAAAAAAGGTAACCTGTCTCCTGAAATGTTGGTGTGATACCTAGCTACTAATGCAAGCCTTTCTGTTTGCATTTCTGTCAGTGTTGCACAATGGCAGAATGACAAATAATTCCAGTCCACACATGCAAGGCAACAAGAGCATGATGAGATCAAAACTTAGAGTAAAATGAACCATTTGGATTCTGGCATTTGCTTCACTTCAGTTTGGAAAGAAAAAAAATGCAAAATTATTTTAAAAACAAATGGAAAATGACTGCAGCAAAAATGTCTGACTAGTGGCAGGCAAATTAAAGGTACACAGAAGAGATAGAAAGGGCTATGACATGATGGTTAGGTTGTGGTTTTCTTTAAATGGTGAAATTGGGGAGATTTCAAGAGAAGTGTTACAGAGAATGTGGAAAAACATCTAAAGGGCTGTGCAGATTTGTTGCTAACATAGATAAAGATTTTTAGTTTACTGGAGCAAATATGATGAACACATAATTTGCTTCAAGAAAGACATATCTGCAAAAGGAAAAAGAACACAACACAGAGATTGTGCACCAAATCTGTGTTTCTAAAAAAAGAACTGTTTCTTCAGAAATATTCAATTTTCTCATTATAATAATTCAAGTCTAAATTTCACCAGATAAGTTTTCAATGTTCAGAAACAGATCAAATTAGTAATTTACACCATACTTCCCAGTATCACCTTGGAAGTGTGCAGAAACTGAAAATTTTTGCCTCACAATGTCTGCCCAGGACAAGTGATGTAAACGTTGTTGTGCTAGGAGTAGCAAAATGAATTGCCCTGGAATGGAAACAAAATAAAAATAACCAAAATGCTCATTCCAAATGGTTCCTTAATATAGGTACAGTATTGGTGATGGGTTTTTTATAGTTTGTGCTAAACAAAGGTGGTTGGATTGTGTACTTTGCAGTTTGGCATGCTTTTTACTTAACGTTGGCTATATTGCATGGATAGATACAGAATTCAGAGAGATGGATAAATATAGCACATTACAAATAGATCTGAACACAACATGAAAGTATGGAGTTTTTTTTCTATTCTGATGAATTGCTGAAGAAGAATAGTGCGTATATCTGCATCTCTGACAGACACTGATGCTTTCTGCAACACAAATTATCTTTTTTTTTAAACTAGAAATGTGTTGTTTTCTTATCCAAAGAAATTTCTTTTTTCCCCCTAGATGGAGAAAAATGTAATTCAACTCTGTTTCCAAGTGTTCTGTGTGAAGCCTCTTTTAATGAAAATCTTATAGCCCTTTAAATGATCATTTGGTATTTTGCAAAGTCTGAGAAGTGGAGCAGAAAGGGATTTTCTATTAATGCTCCTTTGTATGGGTTTGCATGCTAACAATAAGCAAATAGCCCTTACTAAATAATAGGCTTTTTCCAAAGAAACTATTAAGAAGGACTATCTAATTATTTTAACTTCAGTTGAACTATTAAGCTCAGATCTATTTTGGTGTGATTTTTGTCAGTACTTTACTAGCAAAAATCAATCCAGAAACACAGTGGTGTAAAATATGTGGTGGTAATCTGACTAGTCTCGTGTGTCATATACCGCCTGTGTCACAGTGTTCATCTTTCCTGACCTTTTCTCCCCTCTAACAAACACAGCACAACATGCCTTTCTGGAGGATATCCAGTCATTCGGACCTCTTGGCTCTCCATCAAGCACTGGAACTAGAGTATTTGTAACTGTGTTCTGAAGTTGGCGATCCTTTTTTTTTTTATATATATATATATATTTCAAGTACACTGAATTTTTATGTGTGATTCAATGCCTCTGGCTTTACACATATGAATTGTCTTAAGAAGGGAAGAAATATTTGGAATTAAAAATTCCAAATTGAAGAATTCAGATTGCTGAATGAAGTTGAAACATTAGTGCTACGTAAGGAAGCTCTATGGTCTTATATATGCAACGTTTTTAAATGAATTAAAACTGTGGAGGTTGCTGGTACACACCAAGTGAGCCCTGACAGGAGTGAACAAAGGACTCGAACTGGCAAAGCACCAACATGCGTTTTCCAGCCGACAAGGTGGTGTTCAACAACATTCCTCAAAGTGGGATATATTCTCAGCACTGAGGTTTGAACCAGACTTTAGCCTACCTAACCCAGAAAATCTGAATTGGAATGCACTCAGACTGTATAATGACAATCCTGTCTAGACCTGTAATTTGTGTAAATTATTGATGAAAATAATTTACTGTGACTTTATTAGCAGCTGATTTTGGAAGTGGATGCAATTTTTCTTTCTTTTGGGGGGGGCAGGGGAGGGAGAGGGTTATATAATATTGTCTCTTTTATAAGTTTGGCAAACAGAATGTGCATAATGATATGTTGTGCCTTAAAGAGAAGACTGTGTTCGTGTGTTATAATGTAATTTTGGTTAAAAACTATGTAGATAAACAAAAAAACCTTTGTGATAATTTTTGACATGACCAAATTTGAAATTCAAAGAAATCAAAGAGCAGGGCTGCACCAAAGCATTTAAGTATTTGTTGCAGTAAGAAAAAATAATAAAGGAAAGTTTGTGTTTTTATTTGGATTCTGAATAATTCCACTGATTGTTTGAGGAAAGTTAAGAGTATGTTGGGAGGTTGATACTGGGGACCGCTACCTAGAAAGCTAAAAAAAAAAGTGTTTAATACCTTCAGCACAATTTCTTGATTCTCTGACAAGAGAACTAAGAGCCATATTCATGAATTACTTAGTCTACTGAAAGCCATACAGTGAGTGCATCTGCTGTGCATAAAAGAACAAAATTCCACCCCGTAGACCAAGTGTGCGGGTGACATTACTGGAAGGTGAAAATGCGGAGTTAAGTCCAGATGAGGAATAAAACAGAAGTTTGTTAAGAATGAAAAATTACTAAAGAATCTCTCACCAGTCAGATGCACAAATGATGCTACATTTAGCATATTCAGGATCAACACAAGCTGCTGGAATTGCTGGCATGGTAACATTGGCCATTTCAGGAGCACAGTCCACTTTGGTAAATATAACAGCATTTTGGTAGCTTTCCCATTCTGTTCCACATTTATGTACCTTCTGTTTTGAGTCAATATGATTTTCCTCATCCATTTTTGATTGCACAACAATATTACACAGGAACAACCCTAAATGTTTTTGAATCAGAAGTTTCAATAGCATGTCAGGCATCTGGGGAGAGGATAAGGAGGGGATTTTTTATGAAGAAATATTGAGAGATATATTACCTTAATTTTCATCATTTCTATTAAAAATTACAGTCCATACAGTGATAATTACCTTGCAAGTTTTGAACATGCTACCTTTCAGCTTTGGAAAATGAGCAAGGTCCATATTGCACACAGGGCCCCTAGCGCTCCACGTGCAGCTTGAGCACTCTGAAACAACAGCAAGTGGTTCGTCTCTCATGGCAGAAGACGGAAACTGCTTTTTTAATTTTTAACTCTGTACGCGGAGACACCTGAGGTTGCCTGTGCTCTGACTGCATGAAGAGGTGTGTGCGAGAGGAGATGTCATATGTAAACTCCAGGATGCCTACACAAGCACACTAGTTAGCACCGAGGTGAAGACCTTCCCTCTCTGTGCTCTGAAGCCACCATATGTCTAGTTACCAGATAGTAACTTTGTTGATTTAAACTTTGTAGGTTATATGAAAGTTAGTTGGTAGGTGAAAGCCTGGAGCCACTAAAAGTCCAAGGCAAAACTCCTCTATAAATTCATAAAAATGGGATTTCTTTGCTGTGTTGGAATTGATATACAAGTCACCACACAACAAACTAATGATAATTTGTTATCACCGGGCAGTTTAAAGCCATCACATGAAACTTGCCACATATGAAATCTTTATACAGTAGCTATTTGGGTGATAGATTCGTGTGTCCAAAAATTAAAATTGATGCATATCTTCTTTATATTTACAGTACCTGTCTAGTCAAATTTGGCCTGGAAGTACATTTTTCATAAAAAGCTGTAATACCAGCTTTATGTAGTTTTTCAGGTGAGGAAAAAAGTGTTTCTACTGGAATAGGAAAAAAGTTCAAAGCAAGCCCTCCTCAAGTTTCTGCATCATAACATTGCATAAGAATCTCAATGTGAAAGTCTTTATTAAAAAAAAATGGTAAGGTGAACTAGCTGCTTCTTCTTTTTCTTTTTTTTTTTTTTTTGGACAAGTCATAGTGTTATTTAAATGCATGAAGCAATATTATTTCTCAAGTTATTTGTTCAGCTTTTCAGTGTTCTTTTCCTAATCAGATGTAAGAACAAAAAATAGCCCAGCAACAACCGTCGGTTCTTATAAAAGGTTTTCAATGCCTTCATTGGAGTTGCACTTAGCTCTCTGTGACAGGTATGGCTCAATTAATATACTGCATTCTAGAGAGGAGATGGAGGCAAAAGGAGGGAAGATTTACAGAGCATGACAAAGTTCTCATTTTAACTTGGATTCTGTGTGCTACCATAGCAGAAGTTAATTATAAAAATAAATTATCTACAAAAATGTACATCCAAAGAAAATTCAAGGATTTAGCTCAAAAGCCTTTGCAATACTAAAATTCTAAAACAAAATTTCAGAGTGCAAATACTCTCTTGCTGAGCAAAAAATTGTTATATATCTTTAAATAAAAGTGTGTCATACATGCCTGCCTCAAAGAGAGAAATTACTCTGATACATTTTCCCACATGAACAATACAGAGGAGAAAATAACCAAGGCAGACACATAGTCACGCCAGGCGGTTCCAGATGGGCCTAAGTAGATTAAACTGAAGGCTGGTCGTTTTGACGTTGAGTGCATTTTAATTCAACAGCATATTAATCAGAGACTGCCTTCCCTTCAGCCTCTCCTCAACAACCAAGATTGAGCACAATGTCATGTTTGCAAGTATTTGGGGCAAATGAAGTATAGAATATAATGCCTTTTGCTGATACTCCAGCAGTTCTCAGTCAATACAGAACTTGAACGTTCATTAGTCGTTTGAGTAGTCAGCTTGCAGAATACAAATACCGTGTGATTGCAGTCACAAGATAGTATCTTAAATAGATATAACTCTGTGCAGTTCAGTATATCAGTAAAAGAGGACAGGAAAAACTAAAAATGATGCTTATTTTTAGATGCCTGTGGAGATTGTGCACAAAGGTATAGGTGGCAGCTAGCTCCCAGATCTGTTTTCATTAGAATCCAGTGTGAGCAGCAGCGTTTGCATCTAAAGCAGATGCAGAGTATGTTCCAGTGTAAGCACTGACAAGGGAGATGAGGCCAAATCAAAATCCTGTATACAAGCACACTTCATGTCGGGGGAGATGAAATCATGCAGCCAATCAGAATTGCAGAGTTTATGGAGGACGTGGACTTGGCCCGTGATAGGAAGACTAGATTTTAGCTGTGAGGTTGTATCCAGATCCAGGGTTTCGGTTCAAAAGTCATCTCTGCTTTACAGGATTGACACCAGGCATATGCTCTAAATGAATATGGTATTTAGTATCTCTGAAGAGGAGCTGAAGTGACATGAGCCAAAATCCCAGCAATAGCAGCATTTTGGAGATATAATTGAAGCCAAGGGTCTCTGTCATCTATTAGCAGGTTATAGTTTATTAGGGCCTACATAATTTAAGAAAATGTAAATTAAAATTAAAAGCTTGTAAAATTATGTACATCTTTACTACTTCTCAATAAATACACTTGGAAATGTCATTTTCTGCACTATACGATGTTGTAAGGTGTTTGGTCTGTGGTTGAAACCCTCCGTACACAATGTCTCTCACAGGAACTGAGTGTGACCTTGGACTCTTTTCAAGTATGTCCACGCTGCCTTTGTGGTTCATGCCTGGAGCAACCCTGTGCCCATGTGGTCTGATGGAGACTGGCTCACCTGCATGCTCTTTGCAGGGTGCAGCCTCTGGAGGAAACCTCCCTCTGCTCTGCACCAAGGTTTCCTCACCGAGAACACTAGGTGCCTTGCTCCAGATGCAGCCTGAGCAATAGCTAACACCTTTGTTGCAGTGTCCTTGGGGCAAAATACAGAACAAATCAATCTGATGGTCTAGACGCATAGTGTATTCATGTAAATTCCCTTACCAATTCACTTACTAATATTATGCTAATATCCTTTTTATGGACATGGGTTGTTCAGGAGACAGACTGGGCTACTGAAGGGCAAGCAGCGGTTCCAGCTGAAGCTCAGCCTCATGAAACTTTGCAAATGTCTTTGGGAGCTGTGCTTCATGTCTCAGTGAGGTGCTGACCTTGGTTTGGAGGAAGTAGTCCCCCCACAGTCTGCTTGCGCAGGTTTTAAGGCAAAAGTGAGACCACAGGACTATCAACACATTTAGATGTGACATTTTGATCTCGGGAGTGACATAGCAAGTGGCAGAGCCTTGGTAACCGCAGTGCTTCAACCATAAAAGACAGCTTCTAAATAGTGGATTTTTTTTTCCCAGGAGTTAGATTAAAGCAGGTCTCTTACAAATGTAACTGTTCTGTATGTACACCTGCTTTCTACTCCGATTTTAGGAACAAAAAGGAAGATACATCAAAAATAGGGTGGACAAAATATAAAGAAGGCCCATCTACCGAGCAGATGGACCAATAGTAAACAGCAGTTTTAACATTGTGTCTCCCAGAGGGGTTTGCGTGTGACTCTAGAGAAGATGAACCATTCAGTACCATTTCAGGAAAGTGAGATAAAAGGTAGCTAGAAAAATGGTTCCCCCCCATAAATAGTTCCCCCCCCCCAGTGGTTTTCCCCCATTTCTCCCAACTGTGAGAGATTTCAGAACTTTTCCCTTTTCACATCAGGTTAAAAATGAGATATCAGGGTCTTTTATTTAAAAGCATTTGTCTGGGTTATAGCACAGCATTAACTTAATTTCTCATTGCTGAGAAACTCAGTGCTCTAAACGGCTGTCAATATGTCCTGCACATGACGATTCACAGTGCTGAACTAAAGTAAAAACATTATACTGAGAGCATTTATGGCTGGAGAAATAACTCTTCCTCATTTGGGTGCAAAAATACCTCTTCCTCATTATCCATTACCTATAGAGAATCCCCAAGGAAAACCAAGCAGAAATTCAGAATGGAATTATTTATGTGTGTCTTCCGTTGTTTGCCAATGTATTATTATCTCTAGGGGATCCACATTTAGGGTTGACTAGTTTAATCCATTTTCTTTTTTCCAAACAAATAATGGATTCAGAAACATCTTGCAAATGTTTATAAATTGGGGGGAATTGTTTCAGTGGCCAAAAGCCCAGGCAGTAGGAGTAATGCTGAGAAAGCCAAAACATCTCAATAGTCTGGTTTTGCATGTTAGTTTCTCTACCAATGTCAAGGCTCGATTTTCCAAGAACTGAATCTCTGACTTGAAACCACTAATAAAAAATGAATAAGGAATTATTTTTTTTTTCTGGTTTGGAAGAATAGGGAAAAAGGGAGAAAACACCAGAAAGTTTCACAAATTGATTTTTAAGTGGACAAGCAAAGAAAATCCTTTGTTGAGCAAAGCACCATTTCTCAAATTTGCTGGGTGAATTAGTCATCAAACATCCCCCTAAGCATGGGTTATTAGAAATTCACATATACACTTCAATAAACATGAAGCAAGAGAGCAGAGAAGCATGAAGGACAAGATTTAAATGAACTATATCATATCAAGGAGTCAGGCTGAGAATGGAGGTTAATTCAACTGGATTTTTCTGCTGTGCTCTCAGTGTCTGGGAAAATGAAGTGCTGCAAAGGAGTGGCAAATGGAAAGTGTTTCATGTTTCCTACGCTACTATACAACCTAATGTGCCCTTCACCAGGAAGCACACACTTTTTCTACATGAAAACACCAACTGGAGCTATTTGGAAAATATTAGAAATTGTTGACTCATTGAAACCAAAATGTGTTTTGGGATTGCGCACACCAATGTCAATGAATGGAACATTTCTAGTCCTCTTTAGAGAAAGAGTGAATTAGCAGCCCACGAGATCAGCCAGAAAAAAACTCTGAGCCATTGCAGGAGTGTGGTGACTATGGCTCTCCGCTGGCGTGTCAAGCCCCTGTTCTTTGCTTTCAGCTTGTCTGGGTTAGGATCTTGGTTTCTAGCTTTCTGACTCAGAAAGGTCCTTGTTTGGTCCAATAGTGAAGAGGAATGTTTCTGAAATCAGAAAAAAAAAAATTAGAGTGAAAGATAAGGGAAGAAGAAATGAAAAAAAAAAAGTCTCCCTCTTTACTAGCACTAAAACCACTATGCCCATTGTGAAGGGTTCTGGAAAAAGAAACCTTCCTGGAACAGATGTAGCAACTGAGAAGCCGTGGTTAGTTGGTCAGTTGGCTGCAGGGTGAGGGGGGGGCAGACAAGACATGGGAAAAGACCAGAGACCAGAAAGGGTATTTTCCCTGGACAGAGTGTGTGTATCTCTCCTGTTGTACAGCACAGCCTTATTTGTGTTCTTTGTGCTCTGAATTCCTACCACATACAGCTACCCCCTCCAACTGCCCCACCAACTCTGGTCCATGGGTTTTTGCAGGCTGATCTCTTTGCTTCCTTGTTTCTCTCTGGTTTGACACCTTTCTGTTATCTTATTGCAGCTGCAGCCCTTCGCTGTCTGTGAATTTGCTAGGATCCCAAATCCGCTTTCAAGTGTTGCAGCTGCTTACAGCTTTTGCAGGAAAAAGAAAAAGGGCACCAGCAGTGTTATGCTACATGGGCCACAGAGGCGAGCGAGTCCCTGCATCCCTGCCTTCCTGCCCACATGGGATAATGGGCTTGTAGGAGAACAAGATGCACACAGAGGACCAGCCGTAAGCAGCAGCCCAGCCAGATGTGCTACTCTACCTTTGGTGGGCAGGGCTGCAAACACTTCCCTCTGCCGCTGTTTACAGCCAGCATGATAGGGAGCAACTGTCAGTCATGTAAGAGCAGGCAGGCAGGAGATGCTATATGCTTTTGCAGAGGAGCAAGACGCAAGGCAAGCAGAGTCGTCCTTCCAGGATGGGAGCAGAAGCAGAAAACTGGCAGCAAAGGTTTGTGCGCAAAGATAAACGTAAGGGGTTTGTGCGCAAAGATAAACGTAAGGGGTTTGTGGAAGAAGCACACAGAATGGACGTGTCCCTTTGTGGATTTGGGGTTGATGCATTGAGTACAGTTTGCTGGATTAGTGTAAGGAGATTGTGTCTAGTATTGTGAGCCTCCTGGAGAGCCGAGTAAACTCCTGGCACTTAGCAGCAGGACTTCTTTGCAGGGTTTTGGGGGGAGTTGTGGTGTGTTAGCCTTGGCTGGCAGACAAACTCCCACCCAGCCACTTGCTCACTCGTCACCTCAGTGGGATGGGGGAGATAGGAAGAACAGTAATGGGAAAGCTTGTGGGTGGCGATGGAGACAGGGAGATTGCTTAGCAATTACTGTCACAGGGAAAACAGACTCCACCTGGAGAAAAATAATTTATTGCAGACTAAAATATTTAATCACTGCATTGTTTAGTGGGAAACAAAAAGGCAAACATTAAAACAGCACCTTTCCTCCCCCCATTCCATGCCCAGCTTCACTCCTTCACTGCCAACTCCTCTACATCCCACAAGCAGCACAGGTGGGATGGGGGAGTATGGCGGCTACAGTCAGTAAGTATACAGCGGTTCCTCTCTGCTGCTCCTTCCTCCTCACGCTCCTCCTCACGCTCCTCCTCTGCCTCAGTGTGGGCTCCTCTCCACAGGCCGCAGTTCCTTCAGGGAACGTCCACTTGCTCTGGCAGGGGGTCCTTCATGGGCTGCGGCGTGGCTATCCGCTCCACCATGCAGCTCCTCCTCCTCACCTGGCCTTGGCGTTCCCTCTGCAGCTTCTCGCTCTTTTTATTCCCTGCTCCCCTGCCTGTGTGGTGTTTTCTGCCCCTTCTTGCACACGCTTTCCCTGAGGCGCCGCCATCTTGGCTGTGGGGCTCAGCCGTGCCCTGCGGTGGGTGGGTTGGAGCCGGCTGGAACCGGCTGTGTCCGGCACGGGGCAGCTCCGGCCCCTCCTCACAGAGGCCGCCCTGCAGCCCCCGCTGCCAGCACCCAGGCACCTGCGCCCAAAATGGGGAAGGAGGGGAGGCGTATCTCAAAAACAGTAACACAATGGCAAATCTCTAGGTCTTCCTGATTTTCATTAATGGTATAAGCCTAGTGGAAGAGGACAAGTCTTAGCAGGAGTTACACAGATGTAACTGCAAGCAGAAGAGCAGAGGGAGACTCGGCGTTTTCTTCTGCTGCCCAAATTACCCAGAGCCTATGAAGAGGTCCCGGCACATCTTAAACCTGATGCCGGAGAACTGACAGATTAGGTCTCAGCAGGTCTAACTCCTGATCTCTGGCTGAGACAGGCATGGCCATACCTTTGTGCCTCCTGTCCGTCACGAATGCCCCCTGCCCACCAGCCCCATCCCCACCCCACCTCCAGCCCCCAGCCCAGCCCCAGCCCCACTCCCAGCCCCTTCGCAGCCAGCTTGGAGAGGAGCACCTCGCCTGCCCCAAGACACCAGGCAGGCCTGAGGTCCCATCGAAATGCCCACGTGCCCAAGATCATCCTCGTGCCCTGCACCGCCTCCAGGGCGTCAAGATCTGAGCGCTCAGCAGAGGAGCTAGCAGGCCATTTGGAAAGTGCCACCCGCATGAGTGAGAGCCATCCCAGCCATTTGGCGACCAAGCTGTTTGCTTTTAGCAACCCACAAGGGCATGGCAATTCACAGCCTCATGATGTCTGCCACATGCAGAAAGTTAAATAAATTCATTCTCCAGGAAATAGTTAGCTGTTATGGTGAAACCTTAGTAACCATCAGCTGCAGTTGATTTAATCCATTGCCATTGCAACACACTAATGGGATAAGAAGATGGTTTTCATTTATTTATCTGTGTGTGTATATATATATAATTTTTCTTCTGGAATAAACAGTTTATTTGGTGGGAATGGGCAGAAGTGAACACAGACTGAAATGGATATCTTCTGGGTATGGTTTTTAAAAACGTGTGAATATTCTCTTTCACCCATGCAGAGTGCTGTCCCAGTGATGACAAATGTGTGCATATTGCTCTGTGAAACTTCCTTCAGCGTAAAGGCTGTTGCTTCTGGTGGCAGGATCGCTCCTGGTCCTGCATGGCTCTCTGTGCCGCCTCCTTCAGACAGCCCTGACCTGTCAACGTCAGGCTGCACTTTGCATCAGAAAGGGTTCAGACGCGACTGGAGGTGTGGGTCAAGCTGCCGGCTTAGTACGTCCACACACAACTCATTCCTGCTGGCAGGAAATGAGATAGCAACAATGAAATGCATTTTTGCTTCTGTTTTAGCTGCAGGGTGTAGGGTCTGCTAGTGTAGCTTGGTGTACCCCTATGGCACCTGATCCCATCCCCTTTATTCAGGAGCCCTGTTCAGGGAGGGTGAGGTCTTCACAGGCTGTCCCTGCCGCCCTCACCAGCCTGCCCAGGAGCAGCTCTCCTCCCAGAGCAAGGCCGCACAATCTCTGTGCTGGGGAGGTTTGGTGCCATGGGAGGCCTCTGCCTGTATGTCACCAGCATATCCCATGAGCAGCCTATAATGCTATCCTGACAAGAGTGCATCAGCTTCAAATGCTAACTTTCCCACATGGAAAGCTTTTGGTTTGATTTGGGTTTATGGTACAAGCTGTGACTGGAGCATGTATTACACTTCTGCAGCCCATGCAAAGGGGTATTTACCAGAAACCCTTAATGACATCTGTGCCTCATGATCACTCATACTTAAAGCAAAACAAAACAAAGATAAAAAAAATGGGGGAGGGAGGAGAATGGAGCCAAGTGCGGGGGGCTGTTCAAACAGCATATGCACACTGATTTATGAAATGCAATCCAATTCTCAACAATCACCACAGGCCACTGACACATGGCAGCTGATGGAGGTAAGGTAATTAGCAAAGCCCAACTTCTCCTGTTACTCACTGGGAGCTAAAATGAGGGTTTGATCACAAGCCCTCAATAGTCTTGATGAAGAACATATTTATATTCAACATTGAACTGCCTGGTGGCCAAAACAGAGGCTGCGTAGCCACCCAGCCCCCACAGCCAATTGAGAGGGAAAAGAGCTGAACCTGCCCAGGTCCCTCCTCAAGGTGGGCACCCACCCCACTCACCTGGCCACTCGCCTTGCCCACCACAATCTCGCTTGCCACCATTCCAGTAGGAAGAGAGCAATGACCCAGGCAGCATCACCCCTGGGGCTAGCCTCCAGGGAGCAAGGAGTGCAGCTCCCAGCACTTGACTGATTACCTCCGAGTTGTTTTTACACCCTCCTTAGACTAAGTTGGTTCTCAGTGGAACAGGGGTCCTAGCTGGGAGGAACCTATTCACAGAGGAAAAAAACCCAACACCTAATTTTGGCCCTCAAGAAGTCAAGAACCACTCAGCCCAAAGGGTATCCAAGCACTTGCTAGTATTTTTATTTTTTTACTTTACCTAAATGCTCACAGTGAGTTTTCTACTCTGGTTAAACTGCAGTTCCTTAAAAGCAGTTTATTTATAATGGAAATGCTGACTCAACCTTCAGTCTAATAACCAGGAAAACAACAGTAAAATGAAACAACAAATCATTGCTCTGACAGTAATGAGGCGCTTGTTTAGACATTTATCTGTCCTTTTACAGGGCAGTAATTTTATGGTTGAAAAGCCTTGGTTTTAAACTTCATGTCCGGGAAGAAATTGCCAAGCCCTGGCCAAAATTGCCTCCTTTAGCAGATGGTAACATTGTATATAATTAATGCATTCATTTTCATTCTTAAAAACTAGTAAATGCAACTTATTTGAATTTCCTCCTGAAAGCTAAATTTATTAGCTACAAAACACAGAGACTGTGCCAACTGTTTCAAGGAGATTATATCCTGTATTTCCCCCATTTTCTAACTGTTTTCCACCAATATCACCTGGGTGGCTCTTCCCTTCTCTGTAGGAAACTTCAGAGTGGGCAACAGCTTTCTCCTGTCCCTTTTATTCCTCCATATGTTTTCATGATAAAGGTTTCTTTCCTTCACCTCCATTTAAAAGGCAGAAAGGCTGCCACTTGTTTGCTGAAAATGACTTTAAATTCATCAGCTCTCCCAGACCTAATAAAGTGACATGTTTACAACGTTAAAGGAAATCAGGTGTTTTAATGTTAAAAGAAAAAAAACTTATTTATGTAGTGTTATAATAATACCGTTTGCCTGGCCTTTCTCAGTCTATTCATCACACAGCAATCTCCCCACAAGATGCTGTGGAGTCTGTGTGCTGGAATGCCATGCAATAATAAGCCCAAATTCACCATAAATAATGTACCGCAGCGGCCTCCCCCCTTGCTGCTGGCAGCCGCAGCAGTGGGGCACATGTAGGGAAAGAGTCAGCACCCAGGCACGTGGCAGCGTGGATGGAGCAAAGCAAACCCGCTGGCAGGTGGGTACTGCATCTACAGGCCCCTCGTGCTGCTCACACAAATCCCCGTTGTGCTACTGGTCCCACCACAGAAGTGCTGCTGGTCCCTTTCGTGCTGCTGGTCCCTTTCGTGCTGCTGGTCCCACCACAAAGAGCTGGCAGCAGAAAGCCTGGACTCTTGCTGGGCTCCTGGGTCACAGCTGTCCTCTTCATTTTGAAGGCCAGCTGCCAGTGCTGCCGCTGGGGCAGGGGCAGTGCACGCAGGTGGACTGTCGCATTTTTTCTGGCATTCAGCCGTGCAGTTCTCAGCTCCATGTGCACTGCTAGCCATTTTGTTACTGGAGTCCATGGAACTAAATAGCATTACCAGCCCAAGTGAGAAGTGTCCACACTGCCTGAGATCCTTCCTTTAAAGGACAGACACCTGTCCCGTCCTGGGCAGCGATGTAGGTGATGGGAACCTCCAGGTTTATGACAGCTTCTTGAGAAGTAAGTTTTTTAATCTGCTAATCTAGTTTGTAAATTCAGTGGTCAGGTGTGCACCTCAGCAAAAAATCAGGAGGATTCAGTCATTTCCATTAAAGTGGATAACAGCAGAGTCCCTTTGGCAAGTAACACTTGCCAGGCTATGGTTTATATGTGGTTTCCCAAGCCAGTTCCTACCTCACTGCAGCTGGGCTGAACACCCCCGCCTCTGGACGTAGCTCTGCAAGGGAACTATCGTGTTTAGTTCTTACACATCAGTTGTTCCCATGCTCTGAAAGGCACCATCACCCGTCACCATGTTCACAGAGGTCTGCTCAGAGGTGTTAATGGCATGGGTGAGTTTAGCCTTCTTCTGGCACATTTGCTTACTGCTGGGTCCCAGCATGGTTATTCTCACAAATCATGTAGAAAAGAGCAGTCAGAGTAGGCAGGTAGAATCTTAACGGTTGGTATTTAACAACCAGAATTTTTCCTGTCTTTTCTTTGCCTTTGTATTAAATTACCATAAAAAGGAAATCCTCCAGTTTCCCAAAAGCTGAAGACCTTCACGGGACTCCCCATCAAGAGATGTGGTGCTCTACTACTGAGCAAACCTAGGGAGAGAGCTTTCAGGGAGAGAGGCACAGCTTGATTCTTCCCTACTGAGTGGAAAGGCACTGTTATTTTGTTCTAACACACAGGTAACTGAGGCACTAAGTGATTTACGTGACACAGCATGGCAGGACATGAATCACACATCCCAGACTAACCTCATCTCTCTGCCCTTAACTGTTGCTAAATCCAATATCTATTCTTCTCTGGCCAAGGCCCCATGTGACTTCTTTCATCCTTGTTGAACTTTTCTACTCTGCTCCATGTGCAGAGATTGCCATAGGTCTATAATAAAAACATGCTGGTTTCTAAGAGGAATTGCTGAAGGAGATACTGAATTTCCATCTAGTAATTCAACCACTTTTCATAGAAGTAGGTAGAATATATATCTTTATTTGGTAGCCATCTCTTGTTCCCCCTCCTGCTGAACCACCACCAGACCCTGGTCTGTGTTTTTATGCTAGAAAACATCTGGAGCAAATGTGGTCCCTTACTTCCTTCAGCTGGCTGTCTTTGCTGGAGGCTAATGTCAACCTTCCTTGTAACTTCACTGGTAGCACTGAACCTTAATATCTTTTCTTGCACCTGTAGATCTCAGAGCCAGCAGCTCCTGCATTCAAGTATGCAAAGCTACAGACAGCTGACACTAACTGGCTGCTGGGCTTAATAAAGGAATCTTGTCTCTGCTATGAAGACTCTGCAATAGTGATCTCTGCAGTGATGCAATAGCAGTGATGCAATAACACTACAGAACAAAACAGCTGGCTGTAGAAAGCAGGCACTGGACCCTGTGACAATAGCTCCTTTTAAATGGTTTTAAGAGGATGAGGTGTGTAAAGAAGGGGATTACATTGTTTCAGCATATTTCTGAATTAAAAGAAGGTGAACCTCTTTATCTCTGGTAAACATTGGTTTCAATATTGAGATGTATTACAAGAAAAAATTGTCATGCTAAATCATCCCATTATACTCTTAGCCTTGTAACTGGAAGCCTATTTTGCCATTAAATTTTCTTTCGCAGCTCTCACAGTAGTAAATACACAGTCTCCATGATGCTTTTTTATATGGAGAGGCAACGCTTTCAGAGCTTTTATCACTGTGGATTTCAGGATAACGTAATGAATCAAAGAAGCCAGAACTCTAGTCACACTGTTGGGATTTATTAGAACAGTCAGGAACAAAATAAACCTGTTGATATTTGCCTCATTAAAAACAGCAAACTGAATAACAGAGCATGCAGACCCTGTAATGCGATGCTGGCTGATATGCTTCTTTCCTGTTTCTCCAACTTTGTACTTAACCCAGAATTCCCTGGTGGTTTTCAGTGTGTAGATTACTTCCCAAGGCAGAACTTTTCTCATGGTCCGGCTTACCTTTCCATGGCTTATCACATACCTCCCCTTTCACAGCAGCTTACTGCTATGTAACATTAATGCCTGGTTTGGAAAAGCCACTTTCAGTCACGTATGTTTGGCTGCTTCGGTGTGATAAGGCTGACCAAAGAAAAGAAGACTGCCTTGTTTTCTACAGATGTAAGTAGATGCTTGGAGCACCATTGGCTGTCCCAAACGTGTACCTGTGGGAACAGCCACTGTCCACTTGCCTACATGCAGCCATTTCTTCAGATAAACTGATCTCCCCTGCAAAAGACTCTTTCTGTGACTGCTCTTAAAAACACAGAAAACATTACATCGATTGTCCATCGAGACAATCATCTCTAATGAGGGACAAAGCCTAGCAATGAGATGAGTGAAAGGCCAGTTCAGTGGCTTAAAACCCAGGGCCAGCAATACCGAGAGCTGCACTCCCTCAGCAGCTCCTTGCAGTGTGCTGTGGCCCAGATGTTCAAGGCTTGTCCCACCTTGGGAGTTTTCCTGCTTCAAGGCTGTCTGGGTGCTTTCACAAGTGCAAGTCATTTTGGTCTTTCTTCCAAAGTTATTCAGGAGAACTTAGGTAAGTGCCATGTGTTTTATGAAAAGCCATATCAGATCTGGTTAGACCAACTGTCCACCAGGTCTAGCCTGTCTCTGACAGGGACCGGCATCAGGTATTTCAAGGAAAAAGGAAAAACTTTCGGGAAAGATGAAGAGGCTGTGCCCCATCTTGAACAAGTTTCTTCCAGTCTTTCAGCAGCCACTGGTTTAAGAAAGCAGGCTGGCAACTTGTATAACTAACAAGCTGCACTGATGGAATTGATGGTATCATTACTCATCATCTAAAACCTCAGTCTTTTCTGAAACTTGTCATGCTCTTTCCCTCAAAACTTTACTTGGCAGTCAAAATTACAGGTCAGCTATAACTGTTTTGAAAACATATCTCTTTCCGTTATGAATTCATTCTCTCAATTTTATTTGGTATTGCCTGCACAATATTATGGGGAAGGAAGAAGGAATATAGGGAAAGTAAAATAACAGTAATTATTGTCTACTTCTATCAAGTGGACATGGCATGTCTGAAAAGGGTAGCAGTACTTGGCAGTGACACTGTAATTTTCCTGGCCCCTTCTTCCTACTCCCACCTTTCATGAGGTTAATTGTGTTGTATACTCTGTAGTGCGTAGCTGTGCATTCAGCAAAGATGCCTGGGATAGCTGAAACAACATTTAGATACTTCACTCTTTCCTGCCCCTTGCTGATGGAGTATCTTTCTTCCTACAGTATTTTTACAATTTATTTTGTTGCTAATCCCTAACACAATTTCTAGTCTGTTTTGTAACTATTGTGCATTAAAAATTATCTTTCTCTTACTTAATTCTTATCAAGTACTTGTGTTATTTCAGGATTATCGTTTTCCTTCTAAAAACAATGCTAGCCATTTCTTTCTATTGGTGTGTGTACTAGCTGCTTCCAGTCAATAGAGAACATTGGATCCAGGGATTTAAACAGAATTCTAGCATCTGATGATGGCCCTTACAGTCTAAGTTTGAGGGATGCCAAGGGATAACGTTTTTACCATGGTTGAGCAAGTTTGGGGGTCGAGGGATTAAAAATCCATTTTGCCTGGGAATTAGTTCACCTTTGGGACTAGTCAGACATCTCCCTACTATGTGGCAATAACGTTTTGGAGGCCATTTGAAAAGAAGATTATGCTGCATGGCCCATTTACTGAGTGGCAGCAAATGTCTGAGAGTTACTTGAGAAAACCTCCTGGAACCTCTATCTCTAAAGCTGACGGTCATCCAATAAACTGAGATCACACATGTGTAACATTACCGAAGTGTCAGCTCCATAGCGTGCTATCTGCAGTGAAGTTTTCTCAGAGTTGTGTAAGCCGTCTTGTGATTTGCTTGAGAGATGAGGGGAGACATGTGCACCGTAACATTTGGCCTCGGCCGGAAGACAATGACTTCAATGATGGTAGACAATCCAATAAGTACATTTGTTGTTACAGTGCGCCTCTCAGCTAGGCAAACGCTTCTGCTGTAAGCCAAATTTATGTCTCAGACAAATCACATAATTTATCAGCAAAACAGACCAGACCTATTGTTGCCTACAGAATTAACAGAAAGAGCCTTCGGAGATGACAGGAGTGTGGTCCAAAGAGTTTACCCTGCAGCGTGTGAGGCTTTTCCAGCTCTCAACATGTTAGAACAGGCAGAGATAAATGGGCAGATTGGGATCTCTGTAACTTTATCACCCTGTGCTTAACAAGGCAACAAGCTGGCCATAGAGACATTCCCAGGAGACTTTCCGTAAGATCTCTGGAGCCAGGACTGGATTTTCAAAGCCAGGAGAAAAACAGTATTTTCACTGAATGAATTTCCTTTCTACTGAGGTCATAGCATATTGACAGTGGGTAATTCAGCTATCTGCAAAATGTTCCTGCACTCTCCCTGGCTTAAAAAAAGAACCAGCATTCCCATGCTCTTCCTCGTAGAGAGGCTTTGTGCAAAACAAATTGTCAGCAACCTTAAGCAAGCTGTGGCCCTGTCTTCTTTTAGATGCCTGTTTGAGGTCACAAATTTTCTCTGTATTGATCCATTCTAGGAGAAGCAAGTGAAATGGAGCTGGTGGGCCAATCTTGTAGGTATCTGATACCCTCAAATTCCTTGGACCTCAGCCATTTAAATAATAGGCTTAGTCATAGCATTATTCAGAGCATTTGATGGTCTCCAAAAGGCTTTGCCAGTGCTATTACATCTTTCGGCATACTTCAGTTCAATTGATCAAGAGCATCCGTTGGGCTGAGGAGAGATGGGAGGCTAGATGTATTCATTTCCTGAAAAATAGGGTACTACTGAATGCCTCTCTTCTCCAAAGGTTTCTAGCTATAGTGACTTCTTGAAGTCTTTTCTACTACTCAGCATTTTGGTAAAAATGGTAGAAAGAACAGCAAACCAATGTGGGCTACAGTGTTGCAATGGCAATCCTTCCAGGGTTCCTTTAAAAAATTCCTAGTTGTTGCCATGTTTCTCTATTGCCCATTTTATTCTGGGAGCTGACTGAAACTTACTGGTAATAGCAGAAATATAAATGTTCTGAAACATAGGACAGAATTTGTATTTGTAGGATATAACAAACTTTTCAACAACTGCCTCAATGGAAGACATCCATACAAGTTTCATATTAATGTTTTACGGGTCCCTAGATTCTTTGGCCTCACCACTGTTCAGCCCCTGACACAAACCAGTTGACACAAATGGCAAGCAGATCACAGTTTTTCATTTTGGAATTAGAACTGATCTTAATAAAATGATACTCCAGCACAGGATTTTGTGAAACGCTTCACCATCTCAGACACCAAAAAAACCATTAATGGAAGCACTAACTAATGCACCCATTCACCTTCTGGGCAGACTAGTAGTCACAGATAGACAGTTACTAATGTTGGTCAGAACATGCCAGTTCTCTTTCTCAAAGGTGGTTTGGACTATCTGTGGAAGAGTCCTGAAAAGTCTGGGGAGAGAAAAGTGACCAATAAAAAAGACAAATCCAGAGATAAATGTCCTGCTTTTGAAAAATAATTCCAGAAAGGAAGAAAATACCTCTGCAGAAACCTTTGTTGTTGTTGTTGTTGTTAGAGAAAAGAGAAACTAGAGGGTCCCAGGGACACTCCTGCCTTCACCCTGGGAGTCCCTGGGGATTACAGGGGAGGGTATGTGACATGGGACCGGCTAAGGGAGGAGAGATGCTAAGGGAGAAGAAGAGGTTGGGAAGCATGGTCCCTCCTCACTGCCGAATTGAACCAGGTGCACATAGAGCTCTGGGGATGAAACTGAGATGGGAGAAGCACAGAGCACAGCTGGGATGGGCCTGGGGGCTGGTACAGATCAGGGCTTGAGATCCATACAGCGGTTATTGCAGCAGCAGTCAGGATACGAGCTGTTCCTGAACTGCTGTGCTGCTGGAAAGCAGCTGTCTTCTCCAGCCATGAGCTGGTGTGAGATGGAGAATGCCAGCCTCCCTTTCTGCCTCACATTGAACCCCCCCCCAGAAAAACATGAGTTATTTCTCCTATCACTCAGCCTGCGGTAGCAGAGGTAAACCATTATGGGTAACAGGTGAAGAGCTATGTGATTGTTCTTGCCTAGAATAGTGAAGCCCCTGAATATTTACGGTATGCTACTTGTCCACATTTCCCCTTTTTTCATATAGGCTGATCCCAAGCAGATACTGCGGCGATTGCTGAAAGTGTGATTCTCAATACCTGAACTATGGGAAGGTTTGGATGGGAATGTAAAACTTCTGCTGCTCAAGCATCTATCGGGTTGTACTTATAACCAGTTGCGTTCTGCCTGCTGCAAAAGCCGGGAGGTTTGTGTGCCCACCCGCCTTGCGCCAGCTTCTCCGTCCTCCGTGCCCCGTGCAGCACCAATCGCTGCCTTCAGCTCGGCGGCTCAGGGGACTTTCCAAAGCTCTCTGCACGGCTCCGACGATGGACACCTCGAGGAGACCGGCGTCACCAGCACGGAGCTCAGAAGGAATCATCACTTCAGCTTGGTTCTGAGCCTGTGGAGGTCCAGCCCCAGCTGGCTGGTAAGCGTACGGAGCAGGGAGCGGAGGGTCCCTGGCTCCAGCAGCCAGCCCTCGGCCCCCTCCGGGGCAGCTTGAAGGCTGGAGAAGGGGGAGCCGCGTCCCGCTGGGCGGCAAAGCACAGCCTCGGCGCTCCAGCTCGGCGGGTGCCACGGGCCGGTCCCGCTGCTGCTCCCCAGCCTCCAGGTTGCTCCTCCAGCTCCAGCTCCTCAAGCACGGGTTGTGCAAAGGCGCAGGTGAGCGCATTTCAGGGGGAGAACGAGCCGAACGTTCGCTGGGGCCGCGGTCTGTGCTGCCAGGGCTGCGTTTGCTCCGAGAGACGCTGCCATCGGCGGGGAGACACTGCCATCTCCCGGGAGACACTGCCGTCGTCTCCCCACACCGCGCTCCCGCGGCCCCGGCACTCGGTACCCGCAGCCCCGGGGGATGCTGCTGCGGGGAAGGCGGCGGGCGGGGGACAGGGAAGGCGCCTGGGGCCCCAAGGCTGGTTCACGCTCACGTTTTGGCTGCAGGGGGATTTTTGAGAGCCGGCCGCAGGCAGCCGAGCAGGCAGCGGTGGGAGGTCACGCTCCCCGGAGCGGTCGCGGGCTGGTGTGGGAGTTAGCACAGGGAGCCGGGGAGATGGGACGGGAGAGAAGCCCGCATGCAGCGGGGAGCTTGGGAGGCACACGGAGGTGTTTGTAGCCGAAAACTGAGGAGCCTGTTCCAGGCCGTACCCGGCACCACCATTACCAGCAGGGCAGGCACAAATCAGTAAAGCGCCTGTGCCTCTTCACACCCACAGCCTCTAACCACGCACCTGGACCGCTTTCCTGAAGGAGGAGGGCATTTAAAGGAGGCAATAGCGTAATCCCCTCCTCCGAAAGGACCCTGATCTGTGCCAGAAGTCAGCAGAAACTCATGCGCCTTTCCGTTTAGCTGTTAAAAACGCCATTCCCAGTGAAGCAAACCACAGCCTGGGAGACAGAGGTGCCAAAGCGCGACTGCTTTGCCTGCGCCTACAGCCTCTGTGCCTCTCGCTGCTCTACCCCGCCGGACCGTCCGTGGGACGCCGGGGGAAGCGCAGTTTGGTGCTAAGCTGAAGGGCAGTAATTCCCAGGCAAAGCACCAGGGGTCATTCCACTCTTTAGCTCCAGCTCAGACCAGATTCTCAGCACTACAGCACTAGCAACACCTCTCTCCCCTTCTCCTCTCCCTTCCGACTGCCTACGATAAACCTGAGCTACAAATAAGGTTGTGTTTAGATAGGAAAGTGGTGGGAATTTTGTCTGAGTAAAGACAGCAGGACCTGCCCCGGTGGAAAGGCTTTTGAGTGGTTTACAGTATTTTCCTGTAATTGTACACATTCCTTGAACAAATCACGTCCACTCATTTATTATCCACACTAAACAACGCAGTAGGGCTAGTACACAGGTGTGTCACTCACCCTACTTCAGGCTAGAGACATCCGTGATGGAATGTAATTTTTCCACCCAGAGATTAGTTATGTTAATGCAACATCAGAGGTGACCAGTTTGGGGAGATGGGGAGACAAGGGAATATGGGAGGAAAAATAAGCTGAACAAAATGTTCACACAAACTTGGAATAAAATTACCAAGAACAGGTGTTTGCTTTCTCCCCTGACATGTACAAAACAGTGATGGATTTTTGTTTTTAATAATAATTCTTATTTAAAATGTAAGTAATTCTTTCTAGCTGGTGATGGTTTGATCTAAAAGGCATGGAAATCAATGGGAACGTTCCCTGGGCTTCGGATCATGCCACATGTGTCAGCTGGATTTATTTGTCATGGGAGCAGTAATGAGGAATAGATTGTTTGAGGCTAGAATACCTAGGGCTTTGCTTCTGGTTAAAGCAGGTTACACATCTAATAAATGTGCACCTCCTGTCAACTACTGTGAGTGTTTTCCACATTAAATGCAAGGTGTTTGAGGCCCAGAATCCTACAGGAACAGAGGTGCAAGTTTAGGGGAAGGTAAAAGCTGCACATACACATTGTGTGCCACTTTTTTTCTACGGCTGCCGATTTCATCTCTCACATGAGCAATGTAGTACACAGGATTGAGGTGCTTTGGGCAAAGAACTGAATGCTAAAGCCCAACAATGCCCACCAGAAAGTTAACTTCTTCCTTCCTGACCTTCCTCTGTACTTCACTAGGAAAGGGTAGGTCACTCTTCTCATGCATCTTTTCTTTCTTTTTTTTTTTTTTTTTTTTTTTTTAGGCAGAATGGCTAGAAGGAGAGAGAGATCCTCAGTTCCCAATGTATATCAACACATGAGTTTTGCTGTTCTCACAGCCTTAACATTTATTTGCTCTAATAGGCTCTGGTGCCTCAGTCCATGTCTGTCCAGCACTTACACAGATAATGTAGCCTGAAACCTTTAATGGATGCCTAAGATTACACCCTGTTGGCATTCACTCCCTGGCTTGTCTGAAAGTTTTTCGTCATCTTGGCCAAGAGTTTCCATTCTCCTTAGCTCCCAGAAACATCAGGTAACTCCTGTGCAATTTATTGCAATTTATAGTTCCTCCACATGGACATCACTTCCAAAATATTCATTAGAAAAATTAGTCATTTACAATAAATGTTACATTTTTACAAGAAAATGCAACGATTATTTATTAAGCATCTGGATTTTTTCAGCACCACTTCATAAGGGGGGATGAGCCTGAACTGGAACACCTGATCTAAACCCTCTTCTAACTTTTGGAGAATCTCAGATCCAAGTTCTTGAGGGCTGGGATTGTCTTCATGTCGAGTCTTCTACAGCTCTGAGCACATTGTTGGCACTTAACAAATAAACAATAGTAATCCAAATCTGGACCAGGAATTAATGGCTAGGGTGTATCTGTACTTTATAAAAAATGTATACCTCTTCCACATTACCCATGCTACATCAAATGCAATGCCTTCTTTCTTTTGTAACCATAAATGATCGCAATTAGAAAATACAACCTCCAGCCCACAGCTCACAGGGTTGCCAGGGTAAAATGTAATTCAGAGGTGTGAAATGGGGTGATGAAGTGGTTTTAGACAAGTGCCACAGGGCAATGATAACTTGAACGGTGGCAGCACCTGCTGCAAAGCCCACCTGGGCTGGGGCCCAGCCTCTGGCTAGCAGGCATACCTAGCGGGGAAAGAGCCAGCTGCATGTGATGGCACGAGGAAAACATGAACTAGTGGCTGTGTCTCATCACAGAAACGGGATCATTTGTCTCATTCATTCCCAGCTTTCAGGGAGGACAGAGTAGGTGGCTTACCCAGACTGGATTTACAGACATAGAGCTTCACATCAGCACTCACGAGACAATGAACACTTCATATAAGGAAGGGGATCCTCAGGAGCTTCTCTTTGCAAAGTTATCACCTGCCAAAACCTTCCTGCTAATATCACCACTGCTTTACATGAACAGTGGACCTGGAGTTTAGGCCACTGTTTGGAAATGTTTGGATTTGTAAACTACAAAAAGAATGACTGAAAAGCATCTCACATTGTCCTCCCTCAGGAAAGAGAAGTGCCCATATTTAACAGGGATAGGCCCAAATGCAGTAGTACAGTAGCTTTTATTGTAATCTGTATTGCTTTGGTCCAAAAGCTATACTATATTTTCGTTAGCATCTGCTTTTGGATATTTGGCCTTCTATGTGCTTCACAGTGGAAACGAAGAAACGGTGAAAACTTCTGGCAGTTTGCAGAGAACAGAAGGAGAGAATATAGATGGAAAAGTGCTCCAGCAGAGGTGGAGTAATGGCAACTGATATGCAAGGGGAAGTCATAGGAAACAATGCAGTCTAACTTGTTCCAGCTGCCTGAGCAATCGCAGGGACAGTGCCAGATGTAATATAGTTCTGGTTAGCATGAGCTGAAATGTGGGATAGCCTCCAAAAACAAGGATGGGGAGAAAAGAAGGAGCAGCTCATTTGTGAACAAAAGGCTAAACTATTTAGTTGCTAAAATACATGCAAAGAAGGTATCCCCTCCCTTTGCCCCATGTGCAAATCACATCTAATCTGGGGAAAAGACAAAGGAAAAAAAAAATCCAGTCTGTGGTTGTGCTGAATTTGTATGATAAACACTGGATGGAGGCTGTGCTAAATAGGGAGGAGAACTTGGGGAGTGTTATTTTAGTTGTGCAGCAATTGAGTCCAATGTTTTAACAAACTACTGCTGCTCTGTTTGAGAAACTGCATTTTTAAAATGTGAATCAATCGGGACGATTCACAACAAGAGAGCAGCTCTGAGAGCCCCTCCATTAGATGTAGGGTACATCAATGGTCAGTTCGTCCCCTGATTACACTGTAGGATGGAGGGCCTGAGTTACCTTGGGATAGTTACCTAAGGTACAAATGGCCAAGGACTATGGTAACTGAGCCCAGCCTACATGGCCAAGAAAGAGAACAAATAATCTTATTCTGAACTCCCTTCTACTGATATTTAACCTAGATCTATCTCAAATCACTTGATACTACGTTCAGTCCTGTCTATGACTGTTGAGTCTGCCTGTCCCCCAGGCCATTTAGATGATGGAGACCCAAAAGGACCATGTAGATCAGATGATTGCCTCGTCTGTCCCATCTCCTGCTTGAGACTGTTCCCCAACCTGTGAGAGCACAGGCAGAGCACAAAGTGGGCAGGACAGGCAGTAATTTGAGTGCTTCTCAGAAATGTTTTGCAAAAAAGCCCTGCTGTAAGGAAGGATCATTCTGCCTCAGTTTTCAGAGTGCATTAAAAAATACCTTCAAGATGTCTTTCCATTTTTAACTTGCTTGTGTTAATCCCCCTGAGGATACAGCTGTCTAATTTGCTTGAAGTAGCAAGTCAATCTGTATAATGTGGTTTGAAGGAAAGGATGGTGTTTTGGCTCCACTAAATTTCAAAGCAACTTGCCAATGATTGCCATTATTGATCTGTATTAAAGTGACCTAGGAAGCATTACTATCCCCATTTCACAGAAATAAAGGAAGACATGGGGAACTCAGACAATTTACTTACTCCAGGGTCTTGGTCAGCTCCACTCTTTCTTTCTCTGACACAGAAGTCACAGTTCTAAGGAGGGCGGCAGGTGCTGCAGGAGAATGGGCCTGCAACTCATCGCCATTCTCAGCTAGGAAAACAGGGCAGGACCAGTTCGCCTAGCTTTGCAAGACAGTGAAAAAAAACCTGAAAAGCGGAGTTAATCCTTCAATGTAACAACAGAGCGGGCTTCAACAGTAGTATCTCTACTCCGTTCACAGTTTCTGAGCACTGCTGCGGTTGTCCTTCCTGCAAATATGATCAATTATCATATACTTGTTAACAGTTATAGATGTTGCCACATAATGTAGATATGGTTGTTCCTTCCCCCGCAGCCACAGTCTATTTGAGGGATAAAAGCTGTTGCTTTCTTACAATCAAAATGCCATCAGTCTTATGAGTATCAGATCTGCGTTGAGTTCTTGTCAGAGAAACACTTTACATTAATCACCTGGCATGTGCCACCTCTGTGCCCTTTTTCCCAGGGACACCACTTCTGTGGAAATATTAATAAATGACAAATTGCATTTGTGTAATCTTGTGAAATGTTTTGACTACTAAAGTTGTTCCATAGCAGTTCATTAAAGGACACATAAAGTATTTAAGTTTACATTTTATGAAAAGATCAGGAATGCTATGGCTGATAGCTTTCTTTCTATTGAGCATCTGTTTCCTATTTTTTTAACGGCTTACAGCAGTGGTTGGCCAGTTCTGTGCTAATAGTTGATCTTAACTGGATCAAAACATTGTAATTTCTTAACAAAGGTTAGAGAGTGTGCTTCTAACACAGCTTCCTATGGCTGCAACCAGCAATGTCTGTGCATCAACATCTGGTTTCAAAATATTAAAAATGATAAACACTTCCAGATACAATCCATCTGGCCTCCCAAAATTCTACATCTGCATAATTTTGCTTTCCTTTTAAAAACCAAACACAGACTTAGCTTGGCCCTGCTACATTACAGAATAATCCTCCTCCTTCTAAGTGCAGGGCAAAACCCATGGTCGAGTTTTGTTGGAAGTGGCCATCTGTATCTGGCCGACTGTTGTGTCTAACGTTGGCTGTATTAGTAAGTGATAAGCAGAAATTCTTTGCTTGGTTAGCATATGGTATCTGATTGAATCAGAAGGGAGGCTGCAATGAAGAAATCATGGTGAACTGAAGGAGCAGTGAAGTTTGCAGTGCTGGCTGCGATCAGAGTTTTGAAAGCTGTTTGCTTGCTGTCCATCTGCATCGTGTCAGTCCCCTAAAAGACAGCACCAAGCCTGGAGGATTGCTGCCCGTGCAAATGCAGTCGCGGTTTGTGATTCACTGCTTTGCTCTAATGTCTTGGGCTCTCTTGAGCAGCATATTCCTTGGCTCTAGCACCCTGCAGACAGGTCTGCAACACTGCAAGGGTCAGAGCAGTGGAAGAGGGACCACCCCTCTCCCTTTTGGCCAGAGACACTTCCTGTGGGATGGCTGCTGCCGCTGTGACTAAACAACACCGGACTACTTCCTCTGGGCTCTCCCCCCTTCCTTTTCATTTTCCATGCCAATTCAAGGAGGTCTGCACCGTTGAGTGCCTGACTGTTTTACCCAGATGGAAAGATGATTTGTATTTCATATGCACAGGGAAATAACAAGTCATTCTTATGCAGATAACTGTGTGCAGGGTATGAAATGTCATTGGTTTCATTAGCTTTTAATTAATGATGCTACTTAATGTTCAACATTATGTATATAAAGGAACGGTGAAATTAATAATAACATATGGAGATTAATAGAGGTGTGGGAGATAAGTATTCCAAATTCAGTCAAAGTCAGAAGTTCATCTTATCATTTTTGTGTCCCTCTGTGGTCTAATTTGCAATGAAACGGTATTTTCACCCGAGCTTTTAAAAAACTGAACAGGTTCCAGTGAGCTCTGAAGGCAGGACACTGAACAGGCCTTTTACCCCAGCTGGAGTGCTCCAGCTTAAAGCCAAAGAGGTAATCAAGATGGAAGTTAACACTTCTTTCACTCTTCCAAGATTTTACTGGCTCTAATGAGAGGATCTTTATGTTAAAACCAGGAAAAAACAGCATTTTCATACCAGAGAAGTCACTGCAAGGATCCATACTTTGACTCAGCTCTTGGTTCATAGATACCTGGTACCCCACAGTCTGTTGCACAGTACCCCAACCAAAAATATACCGAGGATCGTGGCCATACCCTGGATGAGATGGTTGGTAACGGCAGCCTTGAAAATTTGAACCACACAGATAACAAAACCAATTACAGATCTTCATTTCATTATGGAAAAAAATCCAGTCAGGCCAGCCAGTCTAAATGTTTAATTCCATTGTCATGCTCATTAGTTGCATATACTTCTAAATTCAGTTTGAGACCAACTTTCCTGCATAAACCAGAGACAGCAAACACCATCCCAACACCATACCTATCTCTCATGACTGATGTGGCTGTTGCTAATGTTTCCTGCAGTGACAACGGCTTGCCAGGTGCTGAGGAACAAAAGTACAGTCAGACCACATAGTAAGCTGAGTAAGATGAAGGTCTACAGCTGCACTAGTTATATATTATCATCTCTTAAATGTAACTGCATCTGTAAGTATGTGCAAAGTGCATCAGCTGGAAGATGCCCTAAAAGGTTTGGGAATGGAAAAATCAATGAGAAAACCCCATAGCAAACTACCAGCAATTAGTACTCACGTACTCACCCCGTACTCACGGGCAGCAGCCACTAGAAAGCCAAGATGGAGGAGGCAACTCTTTCCTCTCTTGAATGAGATCTGAGGCAGCTCCTTTTTTCACCGTTCACAGCTAGAGCTTCCTTCTCTTTCCATCCATATTTTGAAAGAAATTCAAGCAAAGTTTACCTTCATTCTGAGAGACATGATAGTTTAATAGCAATAATAATTCTTTTATTTTCAATCTAAGCAGTCAAAATAGAGTGCTCATCAGTGAAAGAACTTCTCAGGAAAATGTAGGTGTTGTCTTGGGTTTCTTAATGGCCCTGAGATGCCAAAGTCACAAAAGACAGCCATCCCAGCAGTATCCCTGTGCCACACTGGAGTTTAATTAATTTGGTCATTTGACACAATTTGATAATTTGATAACCATGCATCACTCTTAGGGTGGCAAGTAATATCATCATATGCATCATCCCTGGTTTTCACATCCTACAATGAACATTTTTTTAATGTTAGTCTTCAAAGTCTTTCCTTCTTTCCTCCTCTTCCCTACTTTCACCTCCCCCAAGTCCTTTTGTCTTCCCTTTTCTCAAAAAGAACATTTTCCTCCATTGCAAATCCAGTAATTTTACTGTGATAAGGGCAAGTGGTTAGACAGAGATGGCCATGATCCTTTTGTTTCCCATCATCAGCCGAGGAAAAAAGAGCTCTGAAGATGTCTGGATTAATTTATTTAAAATTGTCTGTAAAGGAAATCAGAACCAAATTAGGTTCTCTGCCTTTTTAGGAGGAGGGAATAGATACCCAGTATGCTCTTAAGTTGTGACTGCTGCTGCTGAACACTTGCTATCCTGCCTCATCCCCACTGCTCACAGGTGCAGAGGGCTCCGCACTCTCTGGTTTGTCTGGGCAGCCATTTCAATGTAAGGAAAATTTATTTTCATGAGCAAAACTCCTGTGGGTATCAGAGGCTAGCGAGGAGTGCGATGGCTGTTGTCAGCCCTATCAGGGAGGGGTGCTTAGAGTCCCTAAAAGGGAGATACTGAGGGCTGAAACTGGGGATGAGACTGCGAGATGAGTCAGGGTGCAGGATTCAGAAGAAATCAGAATTTTAAGCAGTTATTTCAATATTGGCATGAGGCTGCAGAGCCTGTCTTCCCAGGCGGAAAGCAAAGGTTTCACCCTGTGATTCCTGAGAAATAACATTGCAGTGGTGAAGCAGTTCTTGCCCTTACTTTAAGACAGTCACTTCTTGGAAAGAAAAGATTTGGAGAAGGCATTTCAGGAATCCTAATACTTCTATCTGTTTTAAAATATATGTAAAATTATTAAATATAAAATAAATAAAAGCTGAAATTGAGTAGTCTTACCCCTAAAGTCTGCCTCATAGATACATTTATCTATTTGGCATGACTTCAACAAAACATGATTGACCTGCATAGAGGCATATGCCCTGTGTTGAGACAGAGGGAGTACTGCCTGGAGCTACAGACTTACTACCAATTATTTTACTTGTGTAGATAGTTGGATAAAACTGAATTAATTGGAGATTAAGTTTGGCCAACTTCATGGTCACGATTTTTTCTGCTGAATAAATTTGCTACCATCCATGTCCACTGAGAAGAGGATGTAAAGGCAACATGAGATGTTTTATTTGATATCAGAGCATAATTAAGTACACTGCATATTTGATTGTGTCAACCTTGGAAACAGGAGTCTGAGAGTTATTCATTGAATGAAGACAGTGAAACTTTGGTACGATCTCTGTAAGAATAAATGTTATCAACACAGCTTAAATACTTCAAAGAAGCTCTATATGAGGCATAAATAATTGGATAATTCAATGTAGCAAACAAGCTAAGAAAATAAAATAGCCTCAACAAATAATTTGCTTTTCCTAGGCAACTCACAAAAAGGAAAAGAACCAAATCAGATTATTTGCTGTTACTTATTTTCTAACTCTTAAAAGTTTTTTTCCCTTTAATAAACAGAAATAGTTGAGTCAGAATCTGGTTTTGTTTCTGTTGAGACTAATAGCAATAGCATGATTTCCGTAGCAAGGAAGCAAATCCTTTTTGCCAGAGCAATGCTGTAAGAACTTATCCATGCTCTCTGACATGTAGATAACATTAGCATTTACTTTTCCTATCTGATAGTATTGTTTTAGTATGAAGTTCTTATTGCTTTGGAAGGTTTCTTGGTCTGACCTCAAGATCCCTGAAGAGTGATGGCCTAAAACTATTTCAAATAAGGCTGTCTGAAATAAGAGCAAGCATTAAGAAAATTGTACTGGCTTTAAATTCATCTGCTCAAGTGTCCAGGTTACCGCAAATCAATTTTAAATTGTGCAGAAGCATTTAAAAAAATAAATAAATTGCCTCTTTAGTTTAATTTCCAGTTTCCTCTCACTCACACTTTAGTCAATAACTAAAGCCTGGGAGGCAGAATAATATTAATATATATCAGAAAAAATATTTCCAAGCTATAGCTCAGAGAAGCAGGTTATATATGTAAATATACAATCCAGTTGCTGAGAGACTTTATGGATGCTCATGGGTATGAACAGCCAAACCAATATTAAGAACTAAAGGCTTTAGTTGTTCAGTGATGCACTTAATTAAGCTCTTCAGTTCCCATTTAGTAACAGATTTCTGTCCATTCCATTTGCATTACATGTTCTTTCAATTGGTCAAGTTCAGTCTTATAATAAAGGAATGTATTTCCTCCTCTGGGTAAGTATGTAACCTCTTAGGGATCATTTACACTTGAAAATTAGCTTGGCACAAATGCAGGTGGGAAACTGAACACAGTAACTATTTCTGTGTAATTCCACATGTAGATATTGCTATTGCACATTAAAATTGTCCACTCATGGGATTATTCAGGAATGTTGATCCAGAATTGCTGCTCTGGAAAAACTGTGTAAGTGCAATACTACATTTGGAAAAGTCCTTCTGATCTATATTCAAGTCACATAAGCCAGAAGAGGAGTCAAGACAGACAGAAGAAATTGTGATGTCCACATTGGCTAGGCTGGCAGAAAATCATTAACACAGGCGTCCAACGCCCAGCCAAGCCTTGATGCTTTCATTCCAAAGGATTTCACTTATTTTTGCAGATTTACTGCAGCAAGCGTGTACCAGTGATGAAGTCAGAAACATGATTCCTTGAAACCAGCTCTACCCTCATCTACTCACATATTACCTCTCCTCAGGATAGCTTAAGGCGTCAGTTGAGAAGGTAAAGTGCTTGTACCTCACACACAGAAATTATATTGACCACTATATTAATCTAGGGCTGTGATTTAATCTCACATTTAGAGGTAATTGCTTAGAGAGGTGAGGAGGGAATCCCTTTGCAACACTCAACTAGTCCAGGTCGCCTGTCATCTTGTCCAGAGGGAGGGCTTCCTATTACTTCCCCCCAAACACTGGAGACGGATCTTGTCTGAGGACAGGACAGCTGAATTAGATCAGCTCTCTGTGGTGTGAAAAGGGTTGCTGAGATTTCATACTGATGAATCTCAATCGTGTGCTTGTGGTCAGCCCCTGGGCCAGATGAATTAATGATGCCTTCTGGCCTTAACCACTGGGAAGCCATGCAGCTCTCAAAATGCTCCTTTCTTACAGGGCCCCTGGAGGATGATGTGTTGCACAGTGTCTTCTTCAGCTCGTAGCCATTCTGAAACGCTAACGCTGACTTTGGGCCTGTCCTGGTGACTGCGTAGTCTGCAGACATCTACTTAACTACCTAGAAGTCCTGCAGAGTTGCAGGACTGCGACAATTGTGGAGAAACAAGCGTTGAATTTAACGTGCTACAAGACCATAAAGTAACAACTGGCAGTAAAGGCTTTACAGCTTATTGCTGGTCACATGTACCCTTCTGCCCATTTCAGGCAGGAAGAGGAACAGGAACATTTGTGTGTTTGCTTGCCTAAAGACAAAAAACTCTTTGTAAAAATATAAAATCTGGAAACAAGCTGGCCGGTGAGGTCTTAAAATACTGGCGGCAAATCAAACACAAGAAAGGTATTGGTGAAGGCCATGTCGCACACAAAGAAGAACACAGTGGTATTCAGCTTTGGAACCTTCCTTGGGCTGTGGAAACAAATCAAGCTTCATTTAGTCAAAATATCTTCACAACTAGACAGAGTTCTGCTTTGGTTTTGTATCTTAAATGTAAGCATCGATGTAAAAGGGCATCGATGACTAAGTGAAGCTGTACATTTGCTTTTTTGTACAAAAAGACTGTATTTTCTAAAGGCCTATCCCAACTATATCACTCAACAACACCCTTTACAAATAGCATCTGCTCTTAAAAATAAAAAAGGATCCAATAATATTCATACAGTCACTCTTGCTTAAGATGCTGCTTGCCCCTACAAAATACAAAGCGATAGACTTCTAAAACTTATAGTTGTACAATAAATTGACCTTGACCTCTAAAGGTTAAATTAATCATTAGCTTAACTTCTCCGGAGAACATGCTCACACTAGCTATTGTTTTTCTTGCTGAGTGCTTGCCTAGGCTGAGACTGTGGCAAATCTTTGAATCTCAATGTGCTGACTCTATGATTACCACGTAGGTAAATATATATGCCCAAAATGTCATCTTTACTCTCCATTAAGAAAGAGTTAAACAAAATGTTTGAATGGAAAGTTTAGTAACAAAAGACATTTATGATGTTTACTTAAATTTTCTGGACCAATAAGTCTAAATGACATGAGTTATTGGATGCTATATCTGGCCAAAAAATCTTTTTGACCAGTCTAAGTTTTACTACATGCTGAGCTGCCAGCATCCCTATTGGAAAAAAAAAAAAAAAAAAAAAATCTGTAGTCAAATCCTAGTTTTCTCAGTGAAATCTGGATTCAGAATAGCCATTCATGCCAGAAAGTACCTTTTGAAGTTTACATTAACATGGATATTTATTTATTTTCCCTCTGTAACAATGACAGTGGTTGAGATAAACTGTTTAATTCTAAATAGAAAACACATCTGCTGTTTCTGCATTGTTTGTGGTTGCTGGAGGGGTGACAATTTAAACCAAGTAGCACACATGACATTTTAAGTGAGATGTTGTATGAGGATTTGCAGCTGTTGCACTTTCTTATTTTCCTCTCTCCTGACGGCACTGCTCCGTTGCAGGGCCTGTAAACCTTTCTATCCCCAACACAGCTCTCAGAGGGAAAGTTTATACATATCCTTACATACATGCATGCATACGTGCATACATGTGATATTTTTGACATGCTCATTTTCATTTCTCTGGAGCAGAAGAGCATTTCCTACACTGACCAGGATTTCAGTGGCCAGCATAGCCCAGAGATAATTGAATTAGGCCAGACTTTGCTAATGGCTAGGTGACGAGCAGGCATCTCAGAGCTCCAAAAGCAACCTGCAGTCGAGTCCTGACCAGCTGGCGTTGGACATCATGGCCCACTCGGGGACCTGGAGTGTTTGAAGTACCCCCGGGCTGCAATTTGTTTGGTGCCGGAAAGCCGCGAGGCCAGCCCTGAGCCCCGAGCTGGCCCCGTTCTCTCCGGCAACATCCCCGTTATCTCAAGGCTGCTGGACAGCGTTAAACAAACAGAAAGTGCTGTGGGATTGGACTGAGCAAGGTAGTCGGAGTTCAGAAAGGCTGGCCCCGCTCCAGCCAGGGGAGCTATGAGAATGGACACGGGTGCCACGCGGGCTCCCGACTAGCACCCCCTCCTGCCTGCGGAGGCTTTGACGTGGGGCGTTATCCATCCCCTGCCCCAGGTAAATGCTGGCTGACTAACAGACTTAATTCGTCCCCAAGCAGCTCAGAAGTGTAAGCCCTATGCGCAAAGGTGGGCGCCTCTGAACGGCATGCTGCAGTGCCAACACCTAAACTAGGGTTAAATTACCTTTTTTTGGATCCCTGCAGTGGTTTAGTCACTGCTAGGCTGAGACAGTGAAACTCCCTGTTTCCTTCACTCTGGAGTTTCTACACTGCTGTAGGTTTTATAAAGCCCTGACGTTTGACAGTGCAGTAGTGCAATCCGCTAACCATAAAAACAGTGTGAATTGAAATTTGATTCCTATGTTATGGCTGGAGACACTAAAGAGCTCCTGAGCAGTGCAAAAAGCTTGGGCGAGTGTCTGAAGGAAGGCTAGGGCCCGTAAGCTCCCAGTACGCAGCTTCCACTGCATTTCTGCTGATTTTTTCTTTTCAGTTCAAGGAAGGGTGCTTGTATTTTATTTTGCCATAGCTTGCTAGAGAAAAGGCTTCCTCTTTCCCTTCTTGAAAAATCCTGCCTTGGATCCGAACGAAAAGTTATGACATTTCCTTTGCCGTTGTGGGATATTATGGTTCCTCCTCTCAGTTGTCCCAGCAAAGCAAGAGCTTCCCTTTGGAGCTTATGAAATGCCTTGAGTAGAGCAAATTATTTCCCTTGGGAGGGACCAGATTACAACAAACTGCAAATATTAAAAGAAAAAAAATTCCCAGGGAGGAGCCTCAGTGTCGACCTCTAGGTCATCTTCCCCCACAGCCCTCTTTGCATCGTACAAACTGAACTTTGTCCTGCGCTACTAATGTGCCCAGTCCAGTTTTCAGAAACAAAGCATAAACACACCCAGCCAAGTGCAAGCCTAATATAAATGTGCTGCCTCTTCCTCTGGTTACAGTTGAGAGAAATTGTTTGTGTTTTAAGAGGGAGGACGGGGAAGAGCCTCGCTAGAGCCACGCAGGCAGGGAGGAGAGAGGCCAGCTCCGGTGCAGGGTGCGCGCACACGCTCGCCTGCAAGCGCCGATAGCGAGCCACATGCCGACGGGGATGCGCGGGCCTGTGTGCTTTCGCAGGGTCACGGCATGTTTGGGTTTTTTCGTAACACTGGCCCCCATGCAGCAGCCACAGAGAGCGGGGCCATGGTTTTCTGTCAGTTCAGGGAATCACTGGGCTGCCAAAGAAACCACATAACAGCTATTCAGCAGATGAACTCAAATAATGCCACAGCACTTGGGTGGCCATATTTATACTGGGCTAGCCAGGAATGTCAGGATTTCAGCATTCACAAAAAATGCGCTTCTGGCACAAACTACCTCTGTCATTTCAGCTCCACTCCTCAGTCTCAAATGATCCATATTGTTAGGAAAGCTTCAGTGTTTGGACTAGCATGTGTTTCCCCGCTCCATAGGTTTCAGGAGTAAGGAAACGAGCCCTGCCCAGCCATCCTCCTCGGCAGTTCTGCTTTCCTCTAAGCAATGGCAAACAGGAGATGGAAGAGAGATACATCTGAACTCAGGCCATCAGTCACCACCGCACAGCATCTCCCTAGCATGGGCTTTTTACCCTTGGATCTATCCCATCGCTGTCCGCACAGCCGTATTTCAAGGATTTGTCACGGGTCACATCTGCCAGCAATCATGTGGAAGAAACATAGAAAAAGAGCAATGCGCATTATCTCCACTCTTTTCTTCCTGCAGCCCTCCTGTGCTCTTGACAAACGGACAAACTCCCGTGCTGAAGACAAGCCCACCCCAGAGAAGAGACTGGGAGGCAACCAGGAGCTTCAGCGGACTTTGTCCCACAGGATCAGAAACCCGCAAACCCCACTCACACAGGAGGAGGTGAGGAGCCAAGGCACAGCCCCACAGCTCCCCAAAAATTTCAGCACAACAAGGAGGCTCTGAGCACTGCAGTGGGCAAGGTGACCATGAAAACTGTTTTACCACTCAAAAGTGTTGTCTAGGAAGAATAGTAGGGGATTTTAGACATGCCCAGGATTCCTGGGCATCTGGCAGGCCAGAGGAAGCAGATCTGCGCTCTCTCCTACCTAACTGCTTCATGCTTCAGAGCCCTGGGCCTCCTTGGCAGCGCAAGAGCAGATCGCCTGCACCAGTCCTCCCTGTGACTCAACAGCTCCCGGCAGTATCAACTTAATTGCACTTGAGCTAGACAGCTCATTTACACTTAAGCACAAAGTCTGGTATACTTTGAAAGCCTCAGATTTAGTGCACGTGTGCAATCTACCTGCAGATCAGACATCGCCTGGGAGAAGCATGTTCTTCTCTACATGGTGTCTAGGCCAGGAAATCCCAGGTAGGAGTATAGGAGCCCTGATTCTGGTTAAAATGGACAAGTAAAGATACCCCTGTAAATTGAAAGAGGAGTGGCATCAGCCTTTTAGAAGCAAAGGTAGATGAGAATATTCTTGTGGATCTTCCAGTCTCAATGCCCTGTCCAGTTGGACTATGGCCCCAGGACTGCTTTTTCAGAATTAATCCATACACTAGCACTAGTATCCATACACTGTCCATAGTGCTAGTGTCCGTACATGAGCACTATGGGACAAAATAACTAAGGAAGATTTGAAAAAGAAAAATAATTCTAAACTCCTGCTTTAAAAGAACTACAAACTTAAATATTGGAGTACCAAAATCAGCACTTCCAAGTTAGGATTAATTCGGTCTTTGTAAGTGAAGACTTACAAAGACAATCTACTATCACATAATACCAGCTCCATAAAATACTACTCATGTTCCCTCTGATCATTTAGGAGCACTAACCACACCTGAAGAAATATCTCACTGCAAAGTTTTCTGAAGTATTAGAGGACTTGGTAGGATCCTTTCCTATGTGTGATCAAGGAACCACCAAAACCAGCTGGTGCTGACACAAATATATTTTGAAACCTGGAGGCCTTGACACACAAAAACTTCTCTCTCCAGCCAAGGCAATGGGCCAGGTGTTTAAGATGCAGGATTTGCCAAAGTGCTTGGACCTGAAATGGGAGCAAGACCAGTGAAATGTTCAATCTGTTTGCAGTACTTTAGTGTCTCTTTCACAGGTTTTCTGGGGTTTTGTTCATTGATTCGGCAAATTCAGTGCAGAAGAGAGGATTGCACAATTTCGATTGAACACCTCTTACAAAACAAGGAACAGAATAGAGGCTTGGCGAAAGGACCAAAGCTTATTAGAAGATTCTTACGAAGGCATTGTTTTCTATTAAGATGTTCCATAAATACACTATGAACAGGAAATATTGAACACAAATAATACACAAACAAACAAACAACCCCCCCTCAAAATCCCAGTGATGGGAAACTGACTCCAGCTGTATTCAAGTTAGTGGAAATTTTGCCAAACATTTCCAGGGAAATCTAGATTTCATCTGTCTCATGAGGGGTCAGTCCTGAACTACAAAAGATAATTCACTAAACACTGTGGACATGAGGAATGACAAATGAAAGTCAGGAAAACCCATACACTGGTGTCATGTTTACAGGTGTTATTCTGGAAATAGGGCAAGGATCGGAAGGCTGATTGATTCAAGCCAACTATGGTCACTAAAAGCCAGTGTAGGTGTACTCAGCAGTAACAGTCACAAATCAGCCACCCACATGATAATTGACAACACAGTTTGTAATTTGTGTCGTTTGCCCCTTTGAGGTGGCTTCTTCCAGTCAGTAACAGTATATTCGAAGAGCTGGTGGGCAGATGTTAAAAATAGGGACAGAAGCACATCACACACATCAGGAAATCCCTTAAAAATCAATCCCCAAGAGCATTCAGTGGCTGTACATGCTACCCAGCCCCGTAGGCTTCTTCACCTGTGCAGTTCAAGTTGTTCTAAACAGAGCTGCACCACTAGTAATGCATGTGGTATGCAAAGCTGGAAAATTTTGAAACATTTGAACTGCTATTAAATCTCTGGTAATATTTAGATCAAAACCCCTTTGAGGTATGGACAATCTCCTGCTGTATTTATGCAGTGCCTAGGAAAACTTGGGAGGGACTGGAGAGAAGACTGAGGCTATGACGACTTTCCTGGGTCTATTTCAGTGAGAATTTCTGTTTCTATTTCTGTTGCTCCTACATCTAATGAGGGTGACTCAGACTATGCTGAAAAAAAGCCTAGGAGAAAAACTGGTTGTCCATGGTCCTTTTCCATATATAGGTAGGATACTAATATGACCTAAATTTTATAAACTCCTCTGAGTAAAGAAGTATCAAATAGAGTGGCTGCATGGCACCGGGATTAGCTGCAGGAGCTGCCTCCGCATGCTACTTTTCTTTTCCCAGGGCCCTGTAAATTTGGGGCTGAGCCAGAAGCAGCTATTGCCTCTGCACTGGATCCACGGTGCTGGTGAGAGCAGAGACAGCCTTGGACCTTCTTTGTGCTGCTGCTCTGGTGTAAACAGATTCTTATTGGACTGCAGTCAGTGTCCCGGGTAACTTGTCCAGGATCCAGAAAAACTTCAGCTTTCACACTCAGCCTCCCTGGTTTGGTACTGTGAAAGTGGGTTGCTGCTCCATGTTACAGAGGGTGGAAAGAGTGGGTGCAATCCAGCCTTGCAAACTCCTCCGTGCCTGCTACTTATGTCTCATGAAGAGAGCCTTGCTGAAGGGGTGCAGCAGTCATTTACAGGCCCAAATAAATGGGAGATCAGGGCATACTGTGGAGCAGGCAGGGCTCCTTAACCCTCAGCCTTTCAGCTTAATACAGAGGGCTGTAAGAATTATTCCCATAAATCCGAATGCTTGTAAGCTCTTCTCACCCTAGTACCTCCTCCTTTAGAATGTCTTCTTCTGTGCCAGCAGTGTGGAAATACACTCCTGAAAGTCACATCAGTTGGTCTAGTGATTTCATAATTGTCGCAGAAGTGGTAATCTGTTCTCTTACAGATGATGAAATGTCTGAGTGGTACTATATGATTAGGAGGATTACAGCATTCGAGATGTTTGTGAGCTTCAGATTTTCTAAAGCCCTTCAGTTTTACCTATGACTGCCTCTATCCATTTCAGATGGTAGCAAGTTTTTAGGCTTGGCTGGGTGAGTTACTGAGGTGGGATTCATGGACGTTTGCAGTATCGTTTGGTCCGATTATCCCCAGTCCTGTCCACTTATCCCTTGTTCTGAGTTTTTACATGGTACATTACGCTAAAGACACCGTAGAGCCGGTGAGACTCAAAAGTTTAATGCAATTGTTTGGGTGTTATGTGCATGGATGTGTGTATGCAATTGGTTAGATGCATGCTGCCAGATCTAGGCACAGCCATGATGATTAAAGGGAAGACAAGACTCCCAACACTGGCGTTAGCTACCCTTTTTTTGCCTGATCTGAATTATGTCATGGCAAAACCAAGAAAATTCCTTCATGCAAAGGTATTTTCTCTGGTAACTACAGCAATTTTCCTCTACAATATACATTTCCAGTCAATGGAAGACATTTGCCCCTGGATGGATGCAGCTGCCATAAAGAAACAATGATACATGAAGGTCCAGGAGAAGACTTTAAATCCTAACAGAACATGCCCAGGAAATACCAATCCATTCATATAGTAACTGATCATCTTCACCCTTAAAAAATCAAGCTAACAGCTGTGCACTGTCTCTTCTTCCAGAAATGCATCCAGATCCCTTTTGACCTAGTGTACACTTTTCATTTCTATTGTAGATTTTGGCAGTTTGTTTCATACTTTTAATTATACCCTCTAAGCAATGAAAGTCATCCTGAATAGTTTACAGCCCGTGCCTCATCTGCAAGCTGTAACCTCTTTCTTTGGAATTAGCAACAAGTCACACAACTTTTTATTTGAGACAACCCATTCCTTTTCTGGTGTATACTGTACTGTATTTCCTGCAAATTTCTATCCCTTCCAGCTGCAGTAAAACTTCAGTTTCCATTGACTTAAACCCAATGCAGTCATTTACTCCATGGTTCCTAGATTTTTAAGGCCTGAAGAAGCAATTGCATTGTCTGGCCTAACTTCCTGTAAAATTAAAGCCATAAAATTTCATTTAGATATTGCAATGTGAAGCCTAATATATTGCACCAACTAGAATGTGTATTTTTCTACTTTTACTAGAAGTTAATATGAAATACAGTGGTCATGATTACATTCCTCAGTTTCATATTCCCTATACATGCTTGTAAATGACTCCACAAGGTATTAGGCAATGAAGAACCAGACCAAAATGGTCAAATGGCTGCAATCTTTCCTGATCAATTTTCATATATCCCTATGCATAATGATTTAATTATCTCTTGTTTCAGGTTTCAGTAGTGTTTTACTGCAATCTGTATGTACTTTCTGGAATAGAAAATTAAATAGTTACATGATAAATATTATTATCATATTGTCTATGGAGCTTGGAAGGGATCTCACTAAACCTCATTTTCAATAAAAAATTATTTTAGATGGAGATTATTTTTCTGATTCTTTGGTTAAACAAATTGCTGTTTATTGATGAAAATATTCACCTCCAGATTGCAGAAAGCATATGAAAAGATTCATTTACTGGGGGGGTGAAAAAAATTTCAGAATGGTTCCAAAATGGGAAAAAGATATATTGAAGTTGCTTCTGAGGAGGAGTTTCATGTCTCTCATCTGAGACCTTGCACTGTGAACAGCATCTCCAAGGGCGGCAGCTTCAGATTCTTTGGCTGATGTTACAGACTTCATGAGATATTTCAGAATGGCTTTTGAAAAGCTATCTCAGTGTGAGATATCTTTTCCTAAAAATGCAGAGACAGTTTATGTTGAAGACAGAATTGAAATACAAGAATGATCCCTCCCTGTCCTGTATTTAGATCACAGTTCTCAAGTATCCAGCCTGAGTGAGAGAAACAAGTCAGAGGAAAACAGTCAAAAGCAGGTTCTTGTAGGACTTGGTATGTTTGCAATATTTGCCATAGAATTAGACCATAAAATATTCTTCATACTCCTCTATCTCCCACTCCCAGGTTGTATGTCCTACTTTTGCCTAAAAAAATGAATGTTTAAGTATCTGTTGAAGTTTAAGTTTGATTTTAAAAGCTGCTTCCATTTTAAATAATTTTCAGTGCTTGAGAAAGCTGTGCCAACAAGCTGGAACTTTGGAGATATTCTCCAGCACAATTTAATAAACAGCACAAAAAACCTGCCTAAATCTCCAAGAGAAGTAAATACATGATTCCAGTTGAGGGACCCAGAGCACTCATAGGTATGATCAAGTGAGTGTCTTGCACAATCTATTTCTATATCTGCAAGACGTGCTTGTCCTAATTTATTTAGGAAATTGGAGTGAGTAAGCAGCATTTTGGTATTGATTGAGACATAAAAATCTTTACAATTCTCTATCCAAAGCTATAGAAATCTGATGCAGGAGTGGCTTAGTCATGCAGTATTAGAACATTTTCTTTCCCAGAGGAAGCATCAAACACAACATAATCCCATACAAAGATTCTGTAGAATGACCATTTGCAATCCTGTTATTTTTCTTCTTCTTTTCTAGTACTGATATGAACTGGACCCCTCCAAATTATCATGTGATTAAAAGAGAAAGGTAAAGACTTATACGGTATTAAATTATTATAGGCTGACTCTTACCCTCTATCCTACTTGTTGTAAGCTCTGTTATGCAACCAACTACAGTGACATAAATAGGATATAGGCCCTCTTTATCTTTTTAGAAGTAAGTTATAGTCTATTCAAAAGATTTTTGGTATGTGTCTTACTTTATCTTCATTATAAAAACAACTTGGATGTGGTCTCTGGGGGAAATTTATAGTCCCTCCATGACACAATTAAATTACAAATGTCTCATTAGAGACTGTCAGTGTACCTCAGATAATGACTCTAAAGCATTCATCTCAAAGCTGATTTCCAGACTGTTTTTCTTTTGAACTTGTTGTACTTGAGGATTGTACTAACTTTTATGAATATGTTTTTAAGGGACACTGTCCTTTAGGGCACACCATAAATACTGGTGTGCTTGGAGTAAAAGTTGTTGAAGAGTCCAGAGACGAGAATAAGGTAGGGAAGCATAAAACCAAACAAATGAGCTAAGCCCAGTTATGAAAACTTTTATCAAGCACATGATCAAGAGAAAGAAGTCTTGAATACACAGATACTTTATCCATTGCAAACTACAATTAAACCACAATTTCAGATGATGAAACAAGTACAACAAGAGAATATATTTTCTGTGATTCACTTCACAAAGGAAGTTTGACACCAGTTATTTCCGATACTGACCAAGCTTTACAATATAGCCCCTTTGGTGAATGTTTTCTTATATTTTGGATTTTTTCCTTTGGCATCGATAACACTCTTGATTACTGAAAAAGTAAATATTAATGAATTGGAAGTTAACTCTTTTCCCCCAACTCTGACATTACGTAATGAATCTAAACATCTAACATCTAACTGGATAGACTTAGATTACTTGTTCTTCTTTTTTCTTTTTTTTTGTAGTTCTTACAAAATACCACAAAGCTGTATTATTCTGTCTTTCAGGAATTCCAAGGAATGGGTGAATCAGATCAATGCATCCTCTGTATGAAAGCTCAAGAAAGAATTTCTGGTCCTCTTCATGTAAAACATCCTTTTTACAAAAACTGATTCTTTGTTTGTAAAGAATAAACTACTGTTTAATGTTATGTAGAGGTAACCTGCTTAAATTTAGTTCTCTTAATGACTGCACTGGTGAGGGAAGACACCACTCACACTGAGCTGCTTTCCCTTCATGTGTCTAGCCAAAGGGAACATAACATATCATTTGTGTAGACAGGAAGAAAGTGGTTCTAGCTTCTGTAGTTTACCTGGCAAATAGAAGAGGCTCTTTATGTCCTAATGTCTCTGCTCCTTTCCTCCTGACATCAAAGGCTTGAGCCCAGTAACAGTAAACTAAAGATGCAAACACAGCGATGAAAGTATTTCTATTAACTCCCACAAAGAAAACTTAGCAGTCAACAAGCATGTAAAAGAGCCTTCTCCCTCAGTCTTCCAAACAAGTGATTCCCCTTTATTTTCGTCGTGGTCTCATGAGGTACAAACAGAAGAGTGTTTGGCTCCTGCTTCTGACTTTCTCTCTTAAACTGGATGATACCATGCACACTTCCCACTTTGGAAGAATTGGTTGTAGCACAATCTATGTCATCATTCATTTCTTCAAACAGTGATAAATGAATGTGAGGAATACTATGTGTTAAAAAAACCTTGCCAGGGCACATACAGCTGTTAAGGTTATGATGTCTCAATTTTGTTTGAAATTTTCCTTGAGTTCATACACTCTTCAGAGCTCACAGGCTGAAAATTTTAGCAAGACTTCCTACTGTTAACTCCAGGTACCAGCTTTTTTTCTGAAGAAGGATTAACTATAGTTGTGAAAGAACAGGGACTGCTTTTTGCAGTGGCTTATGACCTCTATTTTTCATCCATCCTTTCTATTTCCAGGAATGCAACAGGACACAAATGTTCAACCAATGTGCCAGGAGAGAGCATCAGCATTGCTTAAACTTATCCAGAGTGCATAGATATGAGAATAGAAACTCAGAATACAGACATGTGAGAGTGAGGAAATGATTCATGAATAGCTAATATGCAGCACTCCACTGTTCATTTCTGGTGTACTCAAGCTCACATGGCTATGGAGAAGAGCTGACATACGAGCATTAAAATCTCAGAAATCAGCACGCAAATGGAAGGAAATAAAGGTATTCCAGTCTCATAGTCATTTGTGAGCCTGACGCACGCATGCTAGAAGCCAGCAATACTGTATCGTTATCTCTTAACAAAAAAATAGTTTTCCTCCCCTCCCTTACATTTGGTAATTCCAATCGAGGTTGCATGTGCTATATCAGATTGTGGCTAGTCGTGACAAGTGTGATAGAGCAGTAGGCTTTATTAAAGAAGTTAGGAATGTTTAAAAGTGCTAAGTAGGCCAAAAAGGCATTTAAAATGTCCCAAGGCAAGCTAAGAGAAATGGCCTTTTGGACACTTCAGAGCAGATACTCCAAACAGCTCAGTATCTAACAGCTGCTTCTTAGGCACTTAGCGGCAAGGCTGGGTTTTCAAGAGTACTAAGCTCCACAGTCCGATCACCGTGATTAGGAGCCCAGCCCAGCTGGAAGCGGGACTTTAATTTTTCAGCCCTGGATTTCTTTGCAAGTCCAATCTTGAAATCTCAGGGGAAACTTTTTCTCATTTGTTTCATTAAAAAAAAAAACCTCACTGCATTTCCTGGAAGACTGGCAGGTCTCGCACTATAATAGTAGATAGCTAACTATCTACTGATAGTCCCTGCAGATCAGGTCTTTCACTATAAAGTAAAACTAGATGAGGTGAGAGTTACCTGTACTCCCTATGGCAGTCTGATTACCTGAACGTTGTATTTAAATATTCAGATGCAAGCAAAAAAATCATCATTTAAGTAAAGGAAAGATTTATACGGCTATAAGTGAAACCATTCTTCTGGAATGAATATGATCCTAAAGTTTAGAAATCCTCAAGCTATTCTCTAAACAAAGATGTGGGAAACTATTACTGTTTATATTAAATATTCCCATGTGGATCTTTTGGTCCTTGTGGAATATGAATGGCAATCTCTTGTAAAATCCCTACTGGAGCTGTCAACACTTTTTATATGAGGCATCCCAGATACAAAGAGGAGTGGAGCATGCATGCAGGTGGGACATACCTGTTTCCTTAGGAATTGCTCACCCTTCTGGTGGCAAACAGGTTTTCTGAGGCTACCCAGATATCAGAGCAAAGTCACTGAAGTGATTTTTTCATAAGGGAGGAGATGATACACTCTTCCTTATTACTGGCTTACTTCCTTATTACAGGGTCTTCAGCAGAACTACTCCTGATTTAGAGCAGAGGAATTTGAGACTAAAAGGATGCTCTTGTACCACAGTGAGAATCCTTGTTCTCACAAGCCCCATCTCCTACAGTCAGTGCACAAACTTACCAGTCTCCACCTTGAATCTTCCCATTTTTATCTGCAGCCTTCATGGAAACCTGACCAGAAACCACCTTCTGCCTTGAAGCCTAAATTAATTCCTGGGCTGTTTATAACCATTTTTCCTTGTGGCAATGTTTTCCATCTGTTTAAACTTCAGCTCTTCCTAGCATTTCTTCCTTTCTTCCTCCTTAGTGTATTTGTGGGCAGTAACCTCAGGTTTCATTGTATTGCTGAACCATGCCAAGCTCTTCTGGTGTCTTCTTCTCAGACAGGATCCCCAGTGGGGCCTTAGGTAGGCCTGTTCAATGAGCTCTTAATCACTCCATGAGCTCTTTGCTGCTCTTATCCCTTGTGTGTGAGTCTGGTCAAAGATAGTAAAAAAAAAAAGATGGGTTCAAAGTACATCAGAGGATCTCCTACCACTACCTTGGAGAAGGCCAGTCCCTACCAGAAATGCTTCAACTGATAAACTGCAAGCTTGCGTTCTCATGGTCAAGACCCCATTACAATTTCCACAGTATTTTTTCATTCTTCTATTATTTCCAGATGATGACATCTGACTTTATCACTTATAGCACTTATACAATTAAGTGAGAGGTGAATCAGGGCCAGGTTGTTTGCCAAAAAAACAAGTAAAACCCAAACACTTCACGTCACTGTTTATTTTCACACTCCTCTTGAAGAAATACTAGGTCAGCTACACCAAACTTTGACTTCAGGATGCCTTGGATAAGGCTCATGCTCAAGCTACTTGTTTATACCTTTTTGAATGATTTCTCCAGAAGTATTTATAGCCCAAAGTATACCTACCAGTGAGAATTAAAACAAAAATCAAGATTAAAAGTCCTCTGTTTTTTCTGTATATGAAGAAATGAAGCAGTAATTATACTGTGCATATCTGGTCACTATCTTAGATATTAACTTTATTTTACACCTACATGAAGAAAAGTTATTATTTTATAGAGCTACAGTGAAAATGTTGCTCCCTTGAAATCAATGGCAAAATTTCCACTAAGTTCAATGGACTAGGATTTCTTCCACAGAACGTGATTTACTACTTTGCTGCATCAGTTGTATGCCAGGGCAACTTCACTGAAATCACTGGAATTTCCTTGGCATGAAAGCAGTGAAATCAGAAAAAATCTGAGTACAGAGAATCATAATAATTTTTACTGGAATAAAAGGATTATAGCTGAGGAATAACTGTTTTGCTAAACATCAATTAACTGAGATGTTCTCAACTGGCTTATTAGACAGTTGCATACTGCTATAAAAGCCAAATATAAATACATTTCCTGTATTCTTGCATAGACAAAACAGAGAAAGTGCAAAGACTTACATCACTGCTAAATTAGTTTCTCTTTAAAAAGTGCTCAACGTGTTTCAGACCAAGAGCCAAATTCTGCCCCTTGATATACACATGCAAATTCCATTAAAGTAGCTGGAACTGCATATTCATACTTGTGGGAATTATTTGGCTGTTTAAAGGCAATTCAGGGAGCATTGACTGCTAGAGCTGCTCAAGAGTTTGCCAGCGAAAATGTTTTTTTGTTTTATTTTGTTGTCAAAAACTGTTGATTTGTCAAAACTAAACATTTCTGCACAAATATATATAGTGTGTTTGACAATAATTGCATTTCTGGTCAAGGAAAAAGAGAAAGCTAATGTCCACAGCACAGCCAACAAGTGCTTATGCCAAACTCAGGGCTAGTGTTCATATTTATGCTTTTCCAGACATACTCCTTTCTCTCCCAGCCCATGATGAATCCCTTGACGGGGATAAGTCGTCATCAGTCTCCCTCACTGGAGCTATTTCACAGAGTTCAATAAATTCAATATTAATTGGGCAAAGAGACTGCCTAATCATCACTCCCCCATCTGGTAGCTTTCTGTTCCTGTCAGGAAAAGCAATTACTTGAACTCTCCTCCCTTCCAGGGGACTGTCCTCTTAACAGGAACTGTTGTTCTTGACTGAACAAGGCATTGGCTTATCTAACACCTGCCATGGAAGGAGTGGTGGGAAAACGTTTGACTCAACAGAAATGGTCATGAGATGGGATATCTGTTATCCTGTAAATTCCACTCACCCCATGTCCTGGGTTTGGCTGGGATAGAGTTAATTTTCACAAGAAGCTGGGAGGGGGCACAGCCAGGACAGCTGGCCAGAAGTACCCAAAGGGATATTCGATACCATATGACATTATGCTCAGTATATAAACTGGGGGAGCTGGCCAGGGCGGGAGGAGGGATCGCAGCTCGGGAACAGGCTGAGCATCGGGTTCTGCATGGTAAGCAATTGCATAGTGCATCACTCACTTTATACATTCTTTTAGTAGTATTATTGTTATTATTACTTCTTCTCTCCTTGTGTTGTCCTATTCAACTGTCCTTATCTCAACCCACAAGGTTTTACCTTTTTCTTCCGCAGGGTGAGGAAGAGTGAGCAAGCAGCCGCGTTGTGCTTCGTTGCTTGCTGGGCTTAAACCACAACACCCCCATAAAAATACTAGTGACGTAGTACTTGGCTTTGATTTTACTTTGAAAATGCATATTTTTGTCTGTATCAATAACTTTTGATATATTTGCTTCCCATCTCTAGTATTTCAGAAATTGAGTTAATACTTCATTAAGCACTCAGCTTTCAAGGTACTTGGGGATACAAACTAAGCGAAAAACTTTTTACATGCATACATGCAAGACCAATAGCAGGACAAACACCATGCTTCTGCTGTGCTGTTTGCCAAAGCAGCTGACAACTTAGGCAGGGGGATGAGTTGGGAAGAGGGGAATTTAACACTAATAGTGCATTATTATGGATGGTTTATCTGGCTGGCCTTTGGAAGGCAGCATGATAGAGTAAGACACAATTTGTCAGATATGCGACAGTAGGTTGGGATCTAAGTCCATCCCCACGTCAGGGAGTGAGGCTAAAACAGTGCCTACATGCCAGTCCTGCTTAGTCCTTTCCGTGGGACTTTTCCAGTGTGTGAGCCCCAGGGTGGTGATTTCGTGCCCCCACAGGTGGGAACCCCCTCGAGGGAAGTGCAGCAGGGGTTGTTAGGGTTTGTTATGAGACATCGATATCATTGCAATACTTCTTTGGCATGAGAAATACTGGTGCAGTCAAATATGCCTCCCATTTCGCAGTTCTGGCAGCTCAGAAAGGAAGTCTCAGACCCCGTGAGCAGCTTTTGCTGGCTGGCGAACAGAGGGGATGGGGCTTATGAGATGAACAAGCTTAATGCTAGCTCTTTGCACAGGATGAATTTCACTCCGTGCCATTAAAAGTAGCACTGGTGACTTTTGAACCACCATTAACCCCTTTAGGCGTCACTCCTTAACTGGTTTTTGGCAAATCCTTACTGCTTGTAAATGAAGTCCAAACTAAACCTTTATCCCTCTCTTCTTTTTCTTTACCCAAAACTGTTCTCTTGCTCTGGAGTGACGGAGCTGCTTTTTTGTACTTTGAAGTTCAATCATTCTTCTTTCTTTCTCTCTCTCTCTCTCTTTCTCCTTCTGCTTTCTTTCTTTCTTTCCTTCCTTCTCTCTATTTTTTTATTTCTTTACATCTTTTTAGTTTTAACAGTTTCACTTCTAACCAAACTCCAGAGCCTGTAGGGAAATGCTTTCCCTTCAGCTGGGCCTCTTCCTATCTTATCAAATAATATTAGCTTGCACTCCATTTATACCACAAAGAGCCTTAGAAACTCTCATAGCTTTTAACCTGTCATGTAGATTAAGACCTCATTAAATTTCATACTACCTTCAGCATGATTATGTTACCTAATGCTAAAGATTTTGGGGCAACATAATCAGTACTGATACAGAATGAAAGCAGAGACATCTTTCATCATGTGACTGTTTGTGGCTTCATTTGCTAGAAAGAGAATTTACTGTCTGGTAAATTCAGTTCAGTCTGGTCTGCATTTCTGCATGTGTCCTGTCTGGCTAAAGCACGCCTCGCATTTCCCCTCATAAACTGATTGCATGACCTATGCTTCTGAATTTGAATGAACGTGTGTCCATGCTCATAGATTAAACATGGATATTTGAGGATCAGTAAAGTGTGTGTACATATAGAGACATGCATGCACACGTACATATTTACTTTATAAATAGGTATGGGATGAATGAGCATGAATAGGTACAGGAAAAATGTTAACCTACATTTTTTCTGGCACTTCTCATCTCATGTGTTTGCAGCAAAAGCTGTTCAGGGAGAAATAACTGTAACCAAAAGGGGGAATATGCTTTTCTCCTGCTTCAGTGTTTGCAGCATGGTAGCAGCTATAGGTGACTATTTCCAGAGACTGGAAATTTTCGGTTTGAGCACTGTATACACAGTGTGAACGACCAGCCCTGCCACAGCAACTTTACAGTCGAAGCAGGTTAAACAAGATAAAATGCAGTTATTCCAGTTTTATTGGTAAGAAACAGAAATACCAAATGGCTTGTTCTCAGTCATGCAGGAGATCAGTGACAAACTCCTATCACAGCTAATACCTCTGCTACTAGTCTCGCCTTCGAGCTCTACTGTCCTGGCAACATTTCTAGTCCCCTTTCACAGATATGAGAGGAAAAAAGAGGCCTCAGTCTTACACAGCACACATCCCTCGAGAATATGAGCATCTCACAACAGTTTTGTGTTTGCCATAATAACAAGCCCCTTAGCTGAGATGTAACCCACTGCTGACGCACAGATGGGGAGCGGAGGCAGAGAGTGTGGGCAGGAGCTGCCCACGGCAGCTGAGGGAGCGCAGAAGTTGAATGCAAATTTTCCCCAGGTTTGACCTGGAGCTCTAGCATTTGGTTCACCCTGTCTCACCTGGGTGCTTAGCTAATTATCCAGAAGTCCTTATCAGGGCATTACAAGACCTCCCTACAGGAGAACATCGATTAGCAATCACTTGGATGAATTTCTCCATTTATTTTCTTCCACTTTTAAAATTACTCTTGCTCTTCCAAAGGATTAGACCACATAACACCATCATGACACTTTCCTCTCGAACCTATACCTTGTTGGGTTGAGGGACTTGTTTAGGGAGCAGGAAGGCTGGGAGAGGAATAGGAGCAACGCCAGCTCTCTCCCAGTGCCCGGTGCAATCCCCTTGCTGGTGGAGGTGGGGGGGACTGCCCCTCTCGACCTGCCCCCTCCGAGCCCTGTCTCCTTCCCTGCTGCCTGCCTGGCATCAGCTGCCTTTGGACCTGGCAGGATGAGACCCTCCCTCCGCTGAGCCACTCGAAGGACTCCCCCGTGTCACATCTGTTGTAAACTCTGCCATGCTTTTCCTGTGTCTGCACAACATCTCAGCTCATTAGGAAGACACGAGATAGCAGAAGGCCCGATACAGCGTGTTTCGGATCCCCTGAGCCCGGGAGATCCTCCTTCCCGTACCACGCATGGGACCCTTAACTTTAACCCAGCCGTGCCTTTTGTCTGAAGGGGAGAGACTATTTATGAGGAGTCATACAAAATAAACACAAAGAGTTCACCATAAAATATGACAACCACTTTAAATAATGTTGACTTAATTAAACTTTAAACTTTATTTATATATTTTATGGCCGTAGTGTGAGCTCTTCTCGGATGTTTACTTCAGTGAAAAATCCATCATGTGAGGGCCTTGAAAGGAATTAATCCCCTTACCCCTGGCACAGAACTCAGCTCCAACAATTCAGATCTAAATATTTAGTGATGGATGATACATGTTTATAGAACAGAGGGCAGCATGACATTTAAATGGGATCCGGGGTTGCTATAGTGAGCGGACATTGTTGAAAAGAAACTGGAAGCTGAAGCTGTGCCAATTATCGGAAGCCAATAAGTCAGCCCCTTTTTGCCTGATTTTTCCCTTCCGTCTATCCCTTCTGGGTATTCCAAGGCTTCTTCACAGAGGGTTATGAGCAATTTTCAGAAGGAAAAGTTCTGCTGACTCTTGTACATTTGGTAGTGCATCCCATGGTTAAACTAATAGCCTCGTTGGGTGTCAGCCAAAGGTTACAGGCCTCTCAAAATATTCTTGGAAAAAAAAAGAGTTTATCACTGAACTGAAGTTTCTCATTAGTAACCCTGTGTTGTCTAATCTGTGAAATTACATGATTAACTCTTTTGCAGAGACAGCTTCAGCCAGAGTTTGCAATCCCACAGGAAGTTATTAAAAGTATCACCGAGATAATTTCCCTGCTTTGTACTTGGCCCTTAGGGTAAAGGAAATACATCATTAGATGAGTACTTTATAATAAAGCTATAGATCACTAACAATTATTAAATGGCTGTCAAGAATGATTATTATTTTAAAAGTTGAGCACTGTGCAATTTGAAAAACAAATAAAAAACCTTGAAAGAAATTACTTCCTTTGTTTTTGTATAGAAATTAGAAACATGCCTTCCCCCCCATTCTCTTTGAAGTGATTATTGGAATATAATCTTTCTCTGTACACAGCCATCTCACCTTCAACATTTCTTTCTGCAGCTCTAAAAATACTCTTACAGAAAGCAGCCGCTCGCTATTGAGAGAATATTCCTCAGTAACCCAGAGGATAGCAGGGTCTTTTTGCGTGCACTGAGAATGACACCTTAATGCGTGAGCCCTGAAACCCTGATGCTTCCAGCCACTGAAGCTGAGGTGGTGGTCTTCACCCAGGAGCAATCCTTGCTTTTGGTGAAAGTTGAACTCAGGGCTATCTGGGACACAGAAAACCCTCCCATCATGTATTTTAGCTGAAGTCACTTGCAGATGTTTTCCATGATTTATTGCGCTTGGTTTTGGCTTTCTAATGAATTCCTCCCAGATCAATGGGTGGTTTAGTTTGCATCTTTTGGGAGGAGAGGTAACAGTTCAGATCTTTATTAGCTTCCCCAGCTAGTTACCAAGGCTTTTGTTTTTTCCTTTCTTTTTAACCATTAATGAAAAAGTGGAGTGGTGAGAAGGAGACACTGGCAATGCCCGCGAAGTCAGCCAAGCTGTGAGCCTCAGCTGGTGACACAGTTACCCTGCAGGGATGCCCGTGGAGCATCTGGCTGGATTGTGAAAAAGACAAATAGTTGTGAGAGGTTTGACACAGGTGAAGCGTGTGGAAGCAAGAGCCAACAAGCACGCTGTTGGTCCTCAAATGATATCCAGGCTCACAGTTCAGGATTATGAGGTTCAGCTATAAGCCAGCAGAAAACTGAGCTGGAACTTAAAAAAAATAACATCTGCACATCCAGAAAAGGAAGACACCTGTAAGAAAGCTTATTTGTGTTCCTGTGAAATAGCCAGATCTTTCAAATGAGTTGGTTTTGGGAATTAACCGTGCAGCCCTAAAGGCCCAGCCCTGAAGTGCACTGCAGGACCATCCCTGCAGGACAGCTTTTGTGATTTCATCATGTTACAGTGCCTCAATATGACTAATGCACCCATTCGGTACAACCTAGGAGTTAAGAAACAGTGCTTTGAATTAGAAGAGCTGAAATCTAGTTTCAGCTGCATAAATGTGCTAATAGGTCAAGAGATTTGCCTTTCTAGGCTGCTTTTTTTTCCTTTCCCTAATTACTTCTTCCTGACCTTAAATAAGCCATGACATCCTAGGAGAGAAGTCAGCTGAATGTATAAACACAATATATGTTTATACATTTTCAATATAAGTGCAGTTTCTGAAGAAGAAAGAACGTAGTGCTACCTTGTTGTTCACTGATCTTTTTCATACTGTATCACTTGCACTATTACAACGGGAATCCTCTTCAAGTGTTTAGAATAAAATACACTCCAATCTGCTCATTCTTTTCTTTAAAAAGTGATCTGAGAATGGCCTGGATTAATCCTTGATCCTCTTAATGCTTAACCTAAGATCTACATGTCTAACTGTTTCCAAAAAGCTTAAAAAGGAGAGGAGGGTTTGTCTAAATTGGTGTATACATATGATAATATTCTTCTTATTCTAGTTCTAGTTTTCAAAAACAATATGCCTGGAAGCCATTCTGAAGTGTAAGATAGGATAACTCAGTGTCTGCAGCCTTCCATGATCTGCAAGTGACAGAGAAATATTTTTTACTGTATTTTGTAGTAAAGAAAAAGATGACCGGTAAAATTTTCCTAATATTTGTTTACCAATTAAAAAGAGACAACATATTCTTTCCTCAAAAATTTGAGACACAAAAGGATCTGGTATATATTCATACTCATGGTGCTTAAATAAATGCAATCTAAATCTTTTGAGGTTTGTTTATTACCAGTGTAAGACCTGAGTTTTAACATGAGGTCAGAAAGCTCTTGAAGATCCGTAGGGAAGAAGGTTACTGTGGGGTCTGCAAAAAAGAGCTATGAAAAACAAAACTATAGCCAAACAGGAATAGTTTAAGCTGTCTATTCAGGTATCCATATTTCCATGGGAAAACTCTCAGGCGTCCACAAACTGGAAAACATTGAAAATATTGATGTACATGCTACATGCATACCTTCAGAATGGAAAAGCATTACAAAACAAAAGCCACAAATGTTTAATGAAAATCTCTTACTTTGAACTGTGGTTCACTTACTTTGATTTTATAACATAGATATCTGCATTTGTAAGAGATAACCAAGCACACACGCCAGAGCTGATCAGGAAAACAATATCAACACAATTCTGACTTGGGCCATGAATGCAGAGTGCAATTATCTTCCTGTAGGTTCTCATTCTCAGATGCATTCTGGCTGATAATAATGATAAAAGACTGATTTATAGAGAGATCTGCAACTGTATATGACAGAATCAATGCAATTGGTGACCAATAAAAGGCTAGTTCTTGCAGAGGTGGGTTTGCCATCATCCCATGGAATGGTGAATACCTAATTTTGCCATTCATTTCTGCTGTGTATGGGGTATCTCCAGGAGATATATGAATGTTCCTTTGGTTTTACAGTGAACTATGCCTTTAGATCTCTGGGAGCAGCTGTCATTTGGTTTTCATTTGAAAACCACCTTGTCACAGATGAGAACTGAGCAATATACTCCTTTCTGCAGTATTGACTCATTCTCCTTCTCGCACTACTAATTTTTCTTATTTCTGTCATCGAAGAAGGAGATTATTCTTTACACATAGAAAATATAACTCCAGCATCTGATCAAAATTGTATTTTAAATCACATTCTTTTTTCAGAAGTCTTGTTAACTGTCCTTTCATTAAATAAAGTATATGGCCCTATTAATTTTAAATTGCTTTTGTGGGTCTCCATTCTATCTATTTTGAGAGATGTTGGCCCTGGCTGCTCTTGTCCTAAATGCAATTTTATCAGCCAGTGAAAGATCATGCTCTGTATATATGCATGGCATTTGCATGCTGCTTCTGCTGGAAAGGGAGGAGGAAAGTTTTCCTCTGACAGGGATGGATATTTCCCTGTCACCAAGTGGCTGTTCTGCATCGCTAGAGGCAGCAGGAACGCAGTGGATCCCAGCTTAGGGTCAACCTCCCATCTTCTAATCACACTGCTTCAGGTAAAGGTGAAAATGTTGTAATGACACCAAAGGCTCATTCCATAAAGTGTTAACATCCTCGCTCCCAGACTGGTAGGAGCAGAGGGCCTTTCTTCTCTGCTAGTGAGTGCTTGGCACTTTCTAATGCCATAATTTGAGAGAGACATCAAAGATGAAGAGCAGTGGAGGAGGAAGATTCAAAGAAATAACAGCTAGAACAGATGTGCAAAAAAAAAACCCCAAACCCTGCACTGAGTACTTCTTTTACACTTTTTGGCTTTGCAGGCTACCCATTTTTTAAAGCAAAAGTATCAGTTTATTTCTGTACTTCATTGCCAAATCAGAAAATAGAATCACGCAAAGCATTATCATTGCTTGTATTCATATTTGTAAATATTCTTACACTTCAGATGTGGGGAAAATCCATTATTCATAATACTATGTTTTAGTTGGTAGAGCACCAGACTTGCAGATGATTAGTGATAGTTGATGAAATGAACTTTCTTGAAAGTTCAGAGGTCTTGCATTATATAAAATTGAATTTCTAAAATCAGTGCCTTTGATGTCTTCCCAGTACAAATATTTTACTCACAATTAAGTACTTGGGACAAAAGTCTGGGAGAAGGGGGAGAGAGAAAGGGGAGGGAAGATGTGGTTAAAGGCAATCCTCAGCAGAATGACTTAAAAGTATGACTATGATTTCTCAATAGCTGCTACTGACTTTCCGGTTTACATGAATTTGCCAAATGTATTTTCTTTGGGTCAGATCTTACTTGTCTTGCTCACACAAGTATTCTTATTGACTACCCCGAGAATAAAGCAACCAAATTCTGCTTACTCTTTCTGTTTTGCTAATTCCCTTAGGATCAGTTCAAATAAACTAGGGTCCTATGTTACTGGATCAGTTCACGGGCTGTGAAACTATACTAATGTTCATGTTAGCTAAAATTTTTCAGGGGAAATACTTGTGTTATTTTCCTTGGTTCTCTCTGAATAAAAACAAGAAAAGAAGAAACATTTGTCTGCATTTACAGTGGAAGCCCTGCTACCCACGGGCCAGGCTAATCCGCACGCCGTGATTAGCCCAGCTCTAAACAGATGCTGCCTCTGCAGTTCCTGCCACTTTTGCTGCCATAATTTTGTTTGGAGTTTAATAGATTTTTTCTCTTTTGTTTAGTCTTTAGTCAAACTTTTCATTTTCAGAGCACAAGCCAACAGTGGTCTATCTGAAGGCTAACTCTTTATGCTGGCAGCCACAGAGCTGCAATAAATTTGCAAATCCCAGCAATGATACAGCCTTACAGTGCACTGAATAGCTATCACTTGCATTTATACCTGAGTCTGTATGTGTACCTGCATTATCAAAGCCCTTTTTCTACCTCTGTATGCTCTATTTTGACATAACACCAGTCTCAGCTAATTCAGGCTATACTGCTGAATCTATTTGGGGTAAAAAAAGAATTTGTAAGGACATAATGTATAGCCTTCGTTGCAAAGTAAACTAGGAGCGAGCATGATGGATGAGTTAGAGTATAAGACTGCAGAAAGCTGTGAGTCCGGTCAGGAGGGAGCTGGGTTGAGAATCCTGGCCCGTGGGTGCTATTTCTAGTGCTTCTGGCAGCCTCCTTGGGGAGGCTGGGTTAAGTGGCTTCCCACATTGTTTTAAATCTTACTTTGCATGGAGCTTGGACTATCTCTCACTCTATAAGCCTAAAGTAGTGTCATGAATACCCAACTTCCAGTCCACGTCTTAAGTGACAATAGGATGTAATTTTTTCCCCTCAATATCACCATCTTCTTTTCAGTGCACTGCACAGTGTTTTCAGCCCCTGCTGATTCTTCACTAAACTTCTGATTTTTTTTCTAAAGCTTGGTTGGTTTCCATCGGTTATTAAAACTCATTAGCAGGAACTTTTCTTCCTTAGGTAGATACAACTAAAACTCATTACCAGGAACTTTTCTTCCTTAGGTAGATACAATGCTGAACCGGTTAAGACATCAATTTATATTCAAGGATATTCATCGCTACCTGCAATTAGATCACACCAAGGACTTTGACCTTTCCTTGAATGTGCTGCCTTGCCCTTGCCTCCCTTGGCTAGTGAGTAGGTCTGCTGCAGACAAGTGCCTATCTGGAAAAAGTTTTCTTTTCTTTGGGTGGTAGGAAGTTTCCCCCTGACATCACATGAACGGCCACATGGACATTGTCAAAATCCCACAACACTTGTCCTGCAGAAGAAACGAGTTCAACTCTCAGCCTGTTGCCTGGGGAGCTGTAACTGAGCTTGGAGCAAAATCGTATTCAGTCAATAAACAAAACTTTGACCTGCTCATCTTAGCCGGCTCATGTAAACAGATCAGTTCATCAGGGAAGTGATGCAGCTTTCAATGGGGAACAGGGGACCCTCTGCACGTCTGTGACAGATCCTGCCTTGCTGCCCTGCTCCTCACTGAGCAAGTGACAAAGCCCTTGAGATGCCTCCTGTTCAGGTCACCCGGTGCACAGTGGAAGGGGAGAAAAGGGGACTCCCATGGGGTGTCTCTGGATCAGTAGGCACCAACTGACTAATGGCAGGGCAGGGGAATAACCTCAGGGTACTCGGCTTTCAGCACACTCAGAGGGAAATGGTCACAGAAGATGGAAGAGGGGGAGTACCTGTTGCCAAATGGCTGTGATTACAGCGGTGGCAAACTTCCAGGGAAACGTAGCCTCAGTTCTGTTTTATCAGGATCCTTTGTAAATTGCTATTAAGAAGTATTTTTCAACAATCTCATTTTTATTGGCCGTTTGTGCCCATTATAGTTTTCTTGTTGCTAGTTTGTTATGGCTGTAACATAAATAAAGTTCTAAAAATGTCTCATTTGAGGAATTGCAGAGCTGGGCATGCCATTTAGACACAGATAAAAGCAGATGTAAAGGGCTTTCTTTGTAATGGGTCTATTTCATATTTAATAGAACTGTCATATAAACCTATACTACCATTTAAAATGCAGTTTCTAGGCTATAAAATAAACACCATTTCTAATATTGCTGTTGGCTTTCACCTATGGGATACAGTTCATTAATAGCTCTATAAGGCATTTACGTGGGGCTACCATATGATTTACAATCTAGGAGCTACCCCAGGCAACAAATGTGTTTCTCTCCCACCTTAGGAAACAGTTCTTCAACAATATTAATGATATCTGCAGGATCACCCAGCCAGGTGCTGGTGGTGGTGGCACACCTTCTATGGCAGGAACTCTGCTGGGTACAAAGGCCTCCTTCAGGAAGAGTAAGTCTGGAAAACTTTGTCATTCAGTTCTCTTTACTGAAATGTCTGAGACAGGAGTTGCCACAAAAAGAAATGTACCTGGCTCAGGTCTCTGTGGGAGGTTAGGCAGGACTGCCTGTGCTGGGCTGAGGGATTAGCTTGTTTGCTTGCCCAGGTTGGGCTGAATGACTCTCTGGAGGAGCTCACTTCTCTTCTTTGGCTATAGAAATAGGTATCTGGGTGAGATGGCTAAAATAAGGTGGAAGCACCTGAACACAAGTTCTGCATTACTGATCTAATGCGAAGTTCCGAGACACCTTAGGGACATTGCCTCTGACGTGGTTCCCAGTTTCGTCCCAGGATGAGATGCTCTTTTCCTACTGGACTTGTGATTCAGAAATCCTAAAGCGGTGAGGATGCTTAGATCCTCTTGGACCCCAGTGTCCCTCTGAGCCAGAACAAGAGCGTGCAGGCCCTTGTCTCTGAAATTCTGCTGTTAATAACATTTCCTCACGTCTTCTGGGGAAGGAGAGATGCAATGTCTGCTCTGTGTGGAGTGCCCTGACTGATCCCCAGCAGCTGTGAGCTGGCACGCACTGACACCGCGCCGCCCGCCGCTGCGCAGCAGCAGTGCCACTGAGACACACCTGGAAGCTGCTGTCCCCTGTGGGGACAGCCCACCTGTTTGCTGGCCTGAAGGGGAGCGTTACTGTTTTCAGAGGTGAAGCTGTGCATCTCTCATGAAAGTTGCTGAGGTGCCTAACTCTGCCTCTGGCTGCTTATAGCTTTGTCAGACTTTAACTGGCTGTACTGTTACTTTCCATGCCTCAAGCTTGTTTAATGGGGTGAAATACTTCACCCATTGCTAAGCAAGGCACTGGGGGGGAAATATATTGCTTCATTCTTTATTTCTTTTTTTTTTTTCCTTAGTGTTGGCAACCTCTTCTCCAAAACCCCCATGCTTTCCAGAAGGCAATTCAGACTTGGTAGGGAAGGGGTCCTTTGTGCTGGTCAGGTGTGTGCCATTTTCTGTTTCGACTCAAATCTAACAAGATTCAATTGCTTTAAAAAAATCAGACTAAGTGTACTGAATAGTAAGTTTGATTTTAGCAGCTAAAATTTTCTCAGAAATCTATTCTTACTAAGTATTTTGACCTCTTCACAGCCCATGGATGTGGCAAAATGGTCACATACAGACCAGCTGACCCATGCACCTTGCCCAGCAATACCAGGAACTTGCTCTGTAGTGCTGCTCCATGCCTGGGGTGACCTGAGCTGCAGGTGGGATCTAGAACTGCAGGGTGGCACTCAGTGCCTCGGACTCGCACTGCCGCAGGAAGACTGGAGAAGGATCTTGGAAAGGTAGCCTGAGACTCAACGGACAGAAAATTGGCTAGAGGCGTTGGGGAAGCAGAGGGCTGACACAATGCATAAAGACTATTTAAGCAAAGAAACTGAGGAGAGAAAGGAAGGTCTGAGATATCTGGACTGGGCAAGTGTGCAGAATAAAATTGAGAGGGGGAAGCAGGCATGTACAGGAGAAAGGAGGGGGTCTAGCAGGAGGATTGGACTTCAGAGGCTGGAGTGGAACCTAAGCAACATGTTGCTAAATGTGTGCTAGTATTTTACCAAGGCTTTCTGAGTAAATGAGACTGGTGTGGGAATGCTATCTATGTACATGTGCGTACGTGTGTGCACATGCATCTGTCTATCTTTATGCAGGTCAATTATCCTGTTACCCAGTAACTTTCCAGGCCCTTGGCTTATTTCAGTTATATTTGACTGAGGGACAGCACCCCTGAGATATTAGCTTCACATACATTTTGTGGAAGCGTGTGGCTTCTGGCCTAGCATCTAGCACAGGGCTGCTTGAGGAGACACCACAGGTCTAGCTACAGGTGGGCTGAGCAATTTCAGTCAGAGGGAACTCCGCTGTGACAGGAAAAAATACAAAATCAGAAAAATTAGGACTCACGTATTTCACACTGGGCCCTGAAGATGGAAGGAAACTCATGAGTTTCATCCCCTGGGGCCTCAGTTCCCTGTCTGTCAACTGGGTCCTGTCACTGAACAGGAGTGTTGCAAGAACAATTTAATATCTGTGGAACAATAAACAATCGAAACAATAAACATATAAGTTAATTCACACAGGAAGTTGCACAGGGAAATTCATCATTATCTTTTCATAACAGTATTCAATTTAATCAGACATGAAGATAAATTGTTAAAAACCCGGTCACTTAACCTTAGACACTTCACTGCAGCCCATATGTTAGGATCCAAGTTGTTTTCAGCTCCCTTTAAAGTAGGTGATGATCTCATGTAGCCAGAGTGGCCCTCTGGAGATACGTTTCTCCTCCAACTACAGAAGGAGCCCACGGTGACCAGGCACCTCTCTAGAGTGCCTGAAGTGGGTGGGATATGCTCAGGATGCAGCGGCTGCTCTCCAGGCTCTGGCACAGTTGTATGGGAAAACCCTGGGCAATGGTGCTCACTACTGAGTGAGAGAGAGGTAAAAAAGGTTTCCAGCAGTCGTATCCATCCTGCCATTTCTTTTTAAGTTTTAACCTTTTATCATGGGAAGGATCTTGCAATGTCATTTCTTTACAAGTGATATTTATATTACAGAAGTTCCTGAGAGCCTCCAGCTTGGTCGCACCAAGCATTGATCAGAGTTGTGAATTACTTTCCAACACAGGCGGCTGCATATAATTCTGAATGTGTATTTGGATTAAGTACCTTCATCAAAAATGGCCTAAATTTTACTATATCAAGCACCATAAAGGCTCAGAAAACTTAGCTTCAGGATCTTTACAAAATCAGGCCACTTTTATTGACCATTGTATATGCCAGGAAAAGAAGCGTGTGCCACAGTTTTGGCATGTCCTTAAGTCACATTGACGTTAATGTGCCATTAAAAGCCTTGCTTGAGGTCTAACATAGGACTGCCTGGCAACCAGGAGAAATCATGCAGAGGCCAGGAGCGCTCACAAAACCGAGGAGAGCAGTAATGACTTCCTTATGACCCATCTCCAAACTGCACTGCATGGAGCTCTGGCACAGGAGAGACTCTGGCCTATAGCGTGTAAATAAATAACAAATGAGCAAGTCAAAGTGAAGGCAGAGATGAATGAAGTGGTTCACACAGCATGGCTGTAGTTTTACGCTGTCTCCAGGCTATGGAAGGCAAGCCATCATACTTTGGTTCAGGTTCTCAAAATCTAGTTTAGTGCCATAAAGGGTGACTTTTTTTTTCTTTTTTTTTAAATGAAAGCCCATATTCTGGAGCTGTCTTCCGAAGATAAATAGAGCCAAGAAGGACAGTACTTTCAACAAAAGCATTAATAAGTGACCGTCACTACATGGATAAGTGTAGTTTTGGACTGAAAGCAAGGTATAATTAATTTTAAAATAATAGGTTAATCTTTAAATTGATTAATAAACTTCAAAACCAACCTGCATATTGTTTTTTTCTGAAACCTACATGAAAGCCCATTTTCCTACTTAAAGAAGTCAGGAATACAATTGCCAGTAGGACTAAAGCAACATTTATAAAAGAACAGTTTTTAAAGCAATTACAAATCAAAGTTGGCAATTTGTTCTCATGGGTTGCATGAATTGTATGCTGTATTCAAAAATAAAGTTCTCAGACAATGGAGCTGGGATGTTTACCTTTTGCTAGCCAGCAATGGACAAACTAGGTCCAGACACCTGCTATAATCCCACTAGCATGTCCAGGGAGGGGTGATGATCAAGGAATATACTTCAAAATGTTATAAGCAGGCTGAAAAAGATGGCTGAGGACAGATGGCAGACAGCTCAGCAGGCGGATTCCTCGTATCCTTCAGTGTGGAAAGAGGGAATATGTGAAAGAGTCTAGGAAGATGGGTGGTGGGTTCCTCTGCATGAGAAAAAGTGAATTTAAGTCTGTGTTACCTTAGTAAAAAACTACCAAGGGAAGGTCCGTGTCATATAGTTCTGGCTGAAAGAGCATCAAAGGGATACGACGCTCCATTGAGCATCAAATAATTTCTAACCACCTGTGAAAAAAAGGATCGGTTGAGTCTGGCTGGGAGCTTGCAAGAAAATATCATGATGAGAAAGCAAAATGGAGGAAGTTGCATATCTGTAGCAGAAGCTCAGCAGCAACAGCTAATCTACAGCAGGAAGAATAGCAAGCCTAGATACTTCACCTATAGCTTTTGGGCTTTGTCAGGCTCTGTGTGCTAGAATGTGCCACTGCAGGGCCAGGGATCTGGGCTCCAGCTCCTCCTCCAAGGAGTTCACTTTGGTGCTCCTCTGGCTTGTCACCCCAAGTGTCTTTACTGTGGAAAACTGGTGCAGAGAGAGGAGACTACAAGGACAGGGCTGACCCTGCCCACACCTTGCCAACCAACTGAACCATCAGGGCATGGACCCAGTCCTCAAACTTAGAACTGACCCAGTAATGCACAAATTGCTGCACAGAACCACAGAAAGCAAAAATGTGTGTCATCCAGTAGTCAACAGATCCCAGATAACCAAGACCCCTGAAATGCCAGCAATTTATCCAACTTTGCTGCCTGGTGGCTGGACAAGGAAATAGATCAATGTGAGAAAATCATGATAGAACAGGTGACTGCCAACTGTATCCTGGGCTGCATAAAAAAGAAGCGTGGCCAGCAGGTAGAGGGAGGTGATTCTGTCCCTCTACTGCACTCTGGTGAGACCCCACCTGCAGTACCGCGTTCAGCTCTGGGGCCCTCAGCACAGGAAAGACGTGGACCTGTTGGAGCAGGTCCAGAGGAGGGCCATGAAAATGATCACCTCAGAGGGCTGGAACACCTCTCCCTTGATGAAAGGCTGAGAGCGTTGGGGTTATTCAGCCTGGAGAAAAGAAGGCTCTGGGGACACCTTATTGCAGCCTTTCAATACTTAAAGGGAGCTTGTAAGAAAGAAGGAGAGAAACTTTTTACCGAGGCCTGTAGTGGCAGGACAAGGGGCAATGGTTTTAAACTGAAAGACCGTAGATTTAGATTGGATGTAAGGAAGAAATTTTTTTATGATGAGGGTGGTGAGATGCTGGAAGAGGTTGCCCAGAGAAGTTGTGGATGCTCCATCCCTGGCAGTGTTCAAGGCTAGGTTGGATGGGGCTTTGAGCAACCTGATCTAGTGGAAGATGTCCCTGCCCATGGCAGGGGCATCGGCCTAGCTGATCTTTGAAGGTCACTTCCAACCCAAACCATTCTATGATTCTGTGATTCTGTGATTCTATGACTCTGAGGACCACGTTTACAGATCTTCACCCTAGCAAGCCAAAGCTAAGCAATAGCTTTCCAGCCTCTATCAGTTAAGGCAGTGCTGAGAACTGAAGCCTACATGGCAGGACTGACTGAAACATTGGGTCAGAAAGGGAATATCCCAATAGAGAGATCAGTGAGGCAGCATGTGCCTGCACAGGACACTGCCAATCAGTCTACTGAGAAAGATGGCTAGGAGGATCCCCAGATCATGATGCCCAGAAGAGACCTCCCAGCTGTTCCCTCAGCTCCCACAATCTAATGGCAGGTCAGTGGCAGGGGATGCCACGGGGATGCCATGGGACGACTTAGGAAGAAAGAGACCTCAGGAGGGCTCTGGTCCTACCTGCCACTCAGAGCTGGCTCGGTGGAGATGCAGACCGGGGTGCTGGCTCTGCTCCGACCACAGAAAGGACTGTCTCCTTCTAGAGGGAGGGCATACAAGCCACTCTCACCAGGGAAGGCTACGAATGGTCTGGACAAGAAGAAGAAAGCACAGGCGCCAGCTGGCAAGGGGGTGCTGATGGCTGGACTGGTAAATTCAGGGGGAAAGGGAATTGCCTCCTGGCTTAGCAGATTGACGCATTCACCAGCACATCTTTGTGTGTTTACTGAAGCGTTACAATCTCCTTTCCCAAGCTGGGTGGAAGGTAGAGGGTTTATATTTTCACCTGGGGTTTTTTTGAGGAAGGCTAAAAGAAATTAAGAAGAAATCTGAAAAGACCTTCCTCTGTGACCTGAGGAGTGAGGATGACCAAAAGGCTGGGCTGGGAGATGATGTCTGCTTACGAGAAATAATAAGAACAATGAAACGCTAATCTGATTTGTCTGTACAGATGGTTTTGCAGCATAATGGAGCAATGAAATAGCATGTCCCCCCATGGGGAGCTTCTGAGCAGTGAAGCATAATACTTGCCTGAGAGTTAAATCTCAGTACAGCTCTTAGACCTGAAATTACTGCCCTGCTGAAAATACACCCACAGAAACACATGCATACTGACACTGGAAGAAAAGCTGTGTTGGCATTTATAAGATTGTAAGGTCAAAGTTAATTTTGTCAGATTTACTAATTGTTTTCAAATGGTGTCTTTTGTTTAGGCTGATTTAAAAGTAAACTCTGACTTACTGTGATTTGGTTTTAAATACCTTTTGGTAACAGTCATTCTGAATTATAAATAGCTTCATCCTTCTTCCTTCTTATCAAACTTTGACATATGCAAGATAATAAGAGGGATTTTAGAAATATTGATGCAAACCAGCCACCCCTGAATCATGTTAAGTCAATAGTCCCTAAGAGTTAATGTTCAGATCACAGAGGGAGTGTGTAGTAAGGGGTTGGGGAAGGGAAAAAGACTTCTGTGGCTTTTGAGCCTGAACTGATTCATTATTCACTCCATTTAAAATTGCCAACGACAATTTTTGTAAGCATGCATGCGTTTCCCTTCTGTTTAGGGAGGTATATGGCAGTATGACTTCAAGTGAGCACAGTTAAAAGAAGATAGTCATGGCTTAGTGCATGCTGTAAGTGGATTGCTGTCATCACTAAAGCTAAACTAGGGGGACTAGGGGGAAGATGAGATTTCATACTAGCATTTGTCCACACTTGTGTTCCTGTGGGTATTTCTGTGCACAGCAGGTATTTCTGTGCTCTGCTTTGTTCTTGAGATAATGTTTTCATTCGCTAAATAGAGATTTGCTTTCCTGTAAGAAATCTTCAAGGGACTGGATCAGGGCCTCCCTGTTTGCTCATGTCCTTGTCCTTAGAAATAGTACACCAGATTAGCAGGAAAGGAGTGGCACGCGAGGCAGGAGAATTCCAGACTCCCACCTCGTTTTTTCATTGTGTTTTCTCTCAAATAGCTTGGCCCCAATCCTTCAATCATTAATTATGCAACCACATTTTGTACATGTGAGCCTGATCATTGACTTCAGTGGGAATGCTCCCATTGGTAAAATAGTTCATGTAACTTAAGTGTTGGAAGGACTGAAACCTGTGTAAAATGGTTGCGTTTTCCACAAATTCTCTGTCCTCTGTGTGTTCTCAAGTCATGGCCTGTCGTTTTATTGGCATGTGAAGCTTTGCCTTGGAGAACTGGAGAATGGAGCTAGGAAACAGCAAGTTCGTTTTTGTCTATTGCAAAAACATGTGATGTATCTGCAGCAATGTAGTCTGCAAGACGCGTGAAATAATCCTCCTGTCCTACCTCAGCACTGATACACTCTCAGCTGGAGTACAGTGTCCAATTCTGGGCATCATACTTCAAGAAGGCTACAAATCAAGTAAATAAAGAGTCCAGAGGTGAGCAAGTAGAATAATCAGAAGTCTAGAAGACATCACTATGGATGCAGAGGATGTGGAGGTGGCACAAAAGGATTTTATTAAATCTAGAGAAGACAGAGGGAGACATGACAACAGTCTGCAAGTATGCAAGGGGCTATCACAAAGTGGAAAGGCTTAATCTGTTCTCCATGTGCATATGAGAAAAAGAGGTGAGTCTCACTTGCAAAATGGAAGACTGACATCCCTTAATATTTTAATAACTTCCTAGTTTTAGAAATAGCACAGCAGTCAGCTTTTTTGCCTGGAGAAGGATGGAGATGGTGGAATCTTCTTCACTGAAGGCCTTCAGACAAACATCTCCAGCTATGAATAGCTGATACTGTGTACTGGCAAGGGAGTGGTTTGAAAACCTCGGGAGGTCCTCTCCAGCCCTATCTTTTGTTAATGTAATCGACAAAATTCACAGCTACATTCTAAGGGCAAAAGTCTTATTACTGGGAGTAGAGAAACGGCAGAAAGAAACAAAACATTGTTTTCAGACCTTAAATGGAGCTTGTAAAGCATCGATAATGTTCTCTTTTGATTAGTGAAAGATGAAGAAACGACTTGAAAAGAATAAGCACAAAACCATAATATGACCCTTCCGGGGAAAGATTTTCTTCCTGCTCCAGTGTCCTTTTATCATTTTTCCTCCTGATCTTTGGATTTTGTCTTGAGGTGTGAAAATGGAAATGACATCACCAAGATGACTTCAAAGCAGTTTCTTACTTCAAACCGTTTTTGCCAAAATAATTTTAAAACTATTTGTAACAATTACGTTTATAATGATAAAATTTATATTCTTTGCTATGTCCAAAACACAAGTAGCAGACCTGAGAACAAGCAATACCCACTTTCATGCTACACTAATTTGGCAGGAATAAAATCTTGCAAATTCTAGTGGAGCTCTTTTCAAAAGTGAATGGAAATGGAATCTATTGACATTCAAGTAATCTACTCAGGTTGCTGAGGCTGAGTGGAAGATACTTTTGATGGAAATATGAGACTGAGTGGATATATAAAAGCACAGAAATGAAAATGTAATTTTCCTTTGTTATCACATGAAACAGCAGCCCCATATTGCTTATAGAGGAAGAAAGCTGCAAAAAACTAGGGAGAGAAATTAATGCAAAAGTCTATAAAGAAATGGAGCTGTCTTGCTCCTTAAAAAAAGAGGGGAAAAAAAAGTTCAGCATGGATCCATATGGTGTGAGATTTCTCTTCTGTGACATTTTTATTAAGGTTATGTATATGACCGTTCATCTTCATTCTGCTGGTGCTAATTGCTGTCTATTGGACCCTTTGCTACTGTGTACAGAGAACACATGCTTCCCCTCGACACTGCCATCACTGCGGGTGCACTGGATTGTTCTGCTGTCCTCAGATAGGAACCTGCTGCTGCTGCTTGACCGCAACAGCTGGGAATATTCTGCTTTTAAAAGCTTATCTTGTTGATACTTGAGTTGAGCTATTACACAGTGGAACAAGCAAACAGAATGAATGGACCCTCTGCGGGCAACTTATGGTAACAAAAAAAGCTTCCATGTGCTTTCGAATGTGTCTCTTGTCTTGGAATTGACAGTGATGTTTAGCATAGATGTTTCCTGCGAAGAAAATGTGATGGTATAGAGCCAGGAACAGGCTAAAAAGAAACACGCACAGAAGACATGTTCAGCACTTTAAGCTGCTTTGCAACTCTAAGCAACATTTAGAGACCAGTTTTGCAAAGGTTTACTCATGCGAATGGCCCCACTGAAATGCAAGGGGATGCTTTTTTGTCTAGAATGGCTAATTTGATTAAGAATTACTTTTAGGCACAAAATGAATGTGTAAAGCATATCCCCTTGATCTTCTATGAAGCTTTTAAGAAATCAGCTGGAGAATAAGGTTATTTATTTATCAGCTTTATGTCCATGCACACACATATATATTGCATGTACAAGCAGATCAGAGCACAGAAACACAAATATTCCCATGTTATGGATGGACCACCCAGAGAAATACAGAAATCTATTAATTTTGCTTATCACATAGCCTCCAATTTAACAAAACATCTAATAGTGTCATGAATTTTTCTGTCATGAAGGAAGTGTTACAGTCATCTAACCTGACTTCCTACATGATGCATACTGTAGAATTTCCCCAAGCAATTCTGACTTGCACGTCCGTGCATTTTAGTTCAAACTGTAAAAGTTAGTAGCAGCAATAAGAATAATGATCAGACTTAGGTTCATGCAATTAGTGAATCTTAAACTATTACCTTCTTAACACGTTGCCTTTTGTGAATGGTGCTCTGCTTAGCCATGCCCCGAACTACACACCAGTCTGACTACAGACTCCACATGACCTCTAGGCAGGAAAATCTCTCTTCTGAAGCCTTAATGGAGGTGTTGTCTGAGCAAGCACAGACCCTGAGTGACATGTGCATTATTCTGTGCATGGACGAACATCTGAAAATTTGGCTCTCAGACCACACTGGGCAATCTGTGAGAGTTGAACTTGACACCTAACAGCCAGACTTACTTGTAACTTTGGTCTCACTGTGATGGTGATTCCTGCTATGCAACCGCTGTTTTAACCTATTAACCTTAGTTAAGTGGCCAGTTCTAGTTGGCATAGGAGACCTGTGGATACATGGTTCCTTTTCTCACATTCTTGGTGTCAATTTTGGCTTAAGGAAAAGCTATTGTCTTCCCCTTCCCCACCACTTCTGCCTTATGCCACTTTCTCTTTTGTGTTTATGCAACTGTTTACAGGATTATGAAGTAAACTGGATGAAGCTTAGAAGTAAATCCATCTGTTTTCTTGTTCTATTAAAAAAAATGAGAGACTTTCTTAAAGGGTCATTGTTACATTTTTGAAAAAGAATGATAATTTGGAGCCAATATGAGATGAATTCCTGTTTTCCACTTTTATCACTGTAATGAAAAATTGAAAATTATTTGCATCTGAAAAAAAATAATTTCAATAGGTGTACAGGCTACTTTCAGTCCCTGACACTATTTAGTCACTTTCTAATTATTATATTTAGTTCATGTTTGAAAAGAACGTGCTGAGAACACAGAATTTTGAAAATGGAACATCCCAATTATCCTGCAATTTCTTTTCTTAGCTAAAAATAATTACTTTAATTCAATGAAAAATTATTAAATTTTTTTGGACACCTTTTCTGAAAATAACCCACTTGCATCATTTATGTTATTATTATTAATATTATTTGCCTAGACCTCATTAAGAGTAAGTAGCACCTCAAGAGGCTAGCCAGCAGTAACAAACAGAAATAATTGTGCACGTGCATATAACTATAGTTAGGCTGGAGATACCTTAACAGGTTACTCTGAGGAGGAGCTCTCACTTACTGGTCAGAGAGATAAATTTGTGAAGGATACCCAGGTTACTAACAACTCCAGAAATCATTACCAAAACACACACACACACACACACAAAAAACCCCAAACCAACAAAAAAAACAACAACAAAAAATAACATACTGTCCATTTTAACTAAGATCTAAACCTACCTCTGGTGAAAAGACTTCTTTGTCACTTTCTGAGTGCTGCTCTAGGGTCCTGGCCAAATTCCTTGTGGCATGTTATGATTTTGGGGCTGTGATGCTGCCTGGATGGGGCAAGATGCAGCATCCCACAATTTTTTGCCAAAACCAGTTGTTTTGTGTGCTGCCCTTCTTCAGGTTTGCCCCGGAGTTGGCTGCATTTTAGACCAGGGAAAGTGGTTCTTGTGTTCACGTTGTTATTTAACTGGACAAAATTGTCTGCTGTTTCTCTAGGAAAATGTTATGTAATCTTTAAATTTTTGTGGCTGCAAATGCACCTAAAAGTTAATTTTGAGTAATATTTTGCTGTCCTTTTCTTCATCTTCTTTTCTTTCTTGTCCCTACCATAATTCTGCCTTTTGTTCTTATTTGAACGCATCTTGCCCCACACCCTTCTGGCATGACAAGTCAAATTATTACCTCTCTTTGTTTCCATGTACAAGAAAACAAGGCTGCTGTCCTTACTTGGGGAAGGGAGGACCAGAAAACACATTTGGATAAATGCCTTGCCAGCTTTGAAATGTCTTGTTAAATTCTGTTAATGTTTCTCTGCCATGCATGAGGCTTGCATCAAGTGCCTTTTTCAACAGCATCACTGTAGACAACCATTTATCAGGTGTATATTGTATGGCAGCACGGTGTTTGGAAATTCCATTTGCCATATGTTATTCATGATCCTTGCTCACAGCCTTCATTTGTCAGGGGATTTAGATCTCAGCTGTGTTTAGTTTTTGGGGCTTGAGAACAAGTTGACCCACAGGCAGACACCTAATGATATAATTTGTTCAGTGCAAAAGGTTTGACTGCCCTCTATCAACCTTTATGCAGACAACTCCTTTGAATACAGTAATGGATGACAATATCAAAAGCATAAATCTCGGCAAACTTCAAGGTTTCCTGGAAAACATGACTCTTAAACTTTAGGCACATAGACATTTGGCACAATGTCAGAAACTTTCTGGACTATTCATTTATCCAGCTCTGGCCAAAAATAACCAAAGACTCTATGTGTCTGTTGATTTGTTTTGAAATCCATTCAAAACGGCAAAGAAGTTGAAAAGTAAGAGACCGGCAATTGAGAAACAAGACTTCTGAAGTATGAAAGATCCTTTTCTATATCTTACAACATGTGGTGCTAACAAGCCAGGTCATGTCCCTCGTACAAAATGCTTTCTGTGAACTTAGTGTGGTTAAATTAGCAAGTAGAAATGACATAGTTCAGGTTCCTTATGGTTTTAGAAAGTAGTAAATAAAGGTCTTGCCGGAGGAGCTGCTTCAGAGGAGGTAAACACACTGAGGACTGTGGGCTTACCCCCATGGGCAGGACAGCACAGCCAGGGTCATAGTCTTCTTAAGCCCTGTTGACTTTAAGGGTCCCAGTTCCCTTTTTTTAAATCTGTCTCATTCTTAACCTTATGCCTCCTGTGTGACATCTCCTGTTTTTTTATTCTTCCTCTTCTATGTATGCTTCTGCTTTCCCCTGCACTACCCCTACTAGCGAGAGGAGGAGAAACCCATACTCCTGTTCTCTACTCAGCTTCCCCTTGTCTTTCCCCTTGGCATGTGTTCTCCTCTACTAAGCAGAGGGGGTGGTCAGGAGACACTGCAATGTCTCACTTTCTCCTCCCATTTTGTCTTGCCATTCAGGCCGTTTGCTGCCCTGCCTGGGAGGACCTGTTGCTGTGCCAATGAACGTCCTCAGCTCCAGACTGGAGATGTACCCCTGATAGCACAAGATGTATTGTCACTGTTTGGTGGACCTCAACCCTTCCATCACTATTAGGTTTCATTTTAAATTATAAGGAAATGGGAGAAAATAAAGCTTTTTTTGCCTTTTTTTTTTCTTTTTGTCAACCCAGTCTCTTTAAGCAACTTTAATAGCACCATAGACACATGAAGCTGGCTGCACTATTCTTCATCTTTCCTGCTACATACCCAGCATCTCTGTTAACAGCTTGAGGTTTTCTTCATTGAATCCTTCTTCACTCTCATTCATGCCAGAATGCTTACATATCCCAACAGGAGTGATCAGAAAAGAAGGGCAATTATTATAATTTATGAAAAAGTCATTTGCTTTGTAACTGCTTTATGCTATTCCTCTTGTTATGGAGTAGATGAAAGAGTTACAGTATTTTGCATCTGCAACAGCCTTTTTGATTTTTATCTACGCAATGTTTACTTTAAAAAAAAAGGCCCTTATTTCTGTTTGGAGCCCTTGGATGCACTGTATAATCCCCATAATAGTGCCAATAGCAGTAATAATACAACAAAACATAGAGCAGTTTTCAAAAAAACACTACGCATAGACTGCACAAGTTCTTGCAAGGGATTTGTGACAAATTGGATGGCAAAAGGAATGGTATCTTCTGAGGTTCAGCTGCTCCTAGAGATGTAGATCTGAAGATGCAACAGGGTCCCTCTCTGAAAGCCAAACTGCCTACAAAAGAGCAGGAAGAAATACTATACTCTATTCCTGGATAGAAAATGTTCTGTAGACTGCAAAATTTGGAGTATGGCTTTTAGGTACCTCAAGGGAAAACACAAAGTTTTCTGTGCAACTCTTCTACATACATGAAACAAAGGTGGACAAGGAAGGCCAGCTGGCTGTGAAGAATAGGTAGTGGAGAAGAAGTAAAGACAGGAGCAAAAGAGATTGGAAGGAGATATGGAGTGAAGAGGGAAAGTAGGCAGTGGGTTTTAACTTTCAGAAGGCAGGGCAGTAACTCCCAGCCTGTACATAGTTTAGAGACTTCTGTGTCTGTCTCGGAAATACATCTTCAGCACTGCTGAAGACGACCTTCTGTGTTCAAGAGCTTGTCTGTTTTCTCCAGCTATAGGAGCTCCTTTTCTAACAATCTAATGAAAAATACTTACTATTTCTCCCAATAAAAGGTGCTTAATTTTTTAAACGAGCAACAAAGGTTATTTCAAAAAACATATAATGACAGTACACATGCATGAGAGATGACTACTCTTCCACATCAGGGGCTTACTGCAGCTACTACAGCTGTGTGAACAATTCATTAACATAGCTGGGCTTGTACGAGTGTGGCATCTTCACCAAAGAAATGGTGCGATACATTGGGCCCACAAGAAGCATCATCCTGTTGCCAAACAAGAATATCCATCTTGCTGTGTGGTCCTATCAGGTAATTCACTCTTTTACCAAAACGTCAGGTTTTGAGATAATGAACCCATCAGCCATTGTGAGGATAAATAAGTTGTCAAATGCTTTCAGCATGTAAGTAGCTAACTCGGAAAAAGCATCATTGCTGAGTTTTGACATTTGCAAATGGGAGATGTAGAGCTCCAGAACTTGGCACATCTGAAACTGCAGAACATGTGTGTAGTTTGGCTCTGCTCAGAGCACAAGTTATCCCAATCTTCTTCTGTGAATTATTTGGCAGGCCTTCTTCCCCTGCCCCCACAAAACTGTCAATTTTCAATAGTAAATCTCAGCTCTGAATACTCCATCCTAATTCTGCATCCAGGCCTGATATAAATCAACTAGTTTCCTCCAGTGGACCTATGCTGGTTCCTGCCAGATCAGCATCCGGCTCCGAGTATTTCATCATACACATTGCTCCTTCTGGTTTGACCAGCCCTTGCTCCCCTCTCTAACTAGGCAGAGTCATAAGTTGTAGTAGGCATGCCCTGATTTCCTTATCACAAAGGAACCTCCTTCTTTTTGTTTCAGATTCCCCATACAGTCTGGCAGGACCACTCTGCCCTCATTCATATCTGTCTCATCTCGAAACCTCCATTAAGGCACAGTATTGCCAGGCAGTTTTGTACGTTATGGGGAGACTTTATCCCAGAAAACAGATGACTCTGTGGTGATTGGTTTTGGGTAAAACATTTCTGCCCCTGGCTAATCCGTGTCAGGGCAAAACCAAGGTCCACTAGCCCGTTCTCCTGTAGAAGGCTCTGGTCCCTTCCAGAGAAAAGGGGAAAGCTCACTGAGAAAAAAACCTATTTACTCTTGTGAGTGTGAATGGGAAAGCTTTAAAGTGAATCAAGATGAGGTCTGAAAGGCTCTTGCGGTGTCTAGTTCATGAAAGGTATTAGAAGGTCATGTTCATTCAAGATATCAAACACTGAAAGCTGGTAGAGTGACAGCTGGCAGCAGAAGGGATTGTGTCTACTGCCGCTTATGGAGGTCAGGTCAGATCCTAGCCCCAGCAGTGCTTTCTTGGAGGGTTGACTACCTCTGCCTTCAAAGGGAAATGATGGAAATTGCCACCTGCAACCTATAAGAAGTCCAAAAAAAAAGATAATCTTTTTCTGAAACAACCTTTTGGAATGCCGAGTGAGGGGAGTGAGCACAGTGGAAGTAGAGGGGTGAGATAGAAGAAGTACGCTCCTATTCAGCATTTCTGCTCTGGACTTAGTCTGGCTAATAGGCCTAAAAGAACTTGGGTTGGGGCCTATTTGCAATTCTAAGCAAATATTTACCCAGTCTTGTCAAGTTCATTAACTCTTCATGTATGTATCCTTACAGCCAAATCATCAGAAGCTGTTGGCTGAAGGCTGATAAAATGAAGAAAGAGCTCATTTTTAACATATATTTATATATGTCGGGAAAGTGTAAACTTCTAATTTCATCTAGGTTTTATTTAACAGATTTGACATCTTTGGACTATGGTCTGTAAGTTGGCACACCAGCACTGCAATCAATGGACCTAAGCCGAGAAGTTCACAGAAGTGCAGGCTTTGGCTGTTCACCTTTCAGTGTGTAGTTACCATATTAAACTCCTGATGCCTACTGTACAGTAAACCCCATTGAACTTTCCTTTATTCTTCAAATCGCTAAGATTGTTACTTTAGCTAAGAATCATAAGTCATGGCAAACAGAGTAAATGTGGCATTATAAAGTAATCTATAGAAAATCACATGAAAATATTTTAAAATAGCCAGAAATGTGCAATTTTAACACCTATACATTGAATGAGAGAGCCTAGGAACAGGCTGTAACATTGGAGCCTAATCAAAAAATCCTCCAGAGGAAAGATTTCATAAATCATGCCCTACCTTAATGACCTGAATCTGGGAAGAAGTGAGCATTAGGAAGCCTTGCTTCGGTTGCTAGCCATGAAAGGAACTCAGCACCTCACCCTGTGGAAGTATTCTGTATCAGAATAACATCTATTTTTCTATGTCCTTATCTACATATGAATTCAGTTGGATGCTAATTGTATGTGCTGTGGAGGGGTGAATATATTATGCAGTTAGTATCTATTGACCACTAGTATCTTCTACCTTTACAGGAATCCTCAACTTCGATTTTTCTTTTGATTCGTACAAAACCAAGTAATTCTTTCCTTCAGAGGTTTGCTGCAGGATGGATGCATGGTGAGGCAAATCCTCAGGGCAGTGACACACACAGTTTACAACCACCTTTACTAAAGCAACGAACTCTGGGCAACTTACATTTCATATCCTTCCAAGGAAAGTTTAGAGGATATTCTGTGGTGTTGAGTGATGTTTTCTCTATGTCTTTTTTGACACAGAGATCTGAGCTAGATTTTTTTTTTTTTACTTGCTCTTCATCTTGTTTAAATTGGCTAGTTCTGTTGGCAACTGCAAGGATCAAACATGTATTTGCTATAGAAGATGCTCTGTCTCCTGCTGTCTCTGAAGCCAAACAAGTAATAGGATACGCACACAGGCTGTGAACATTTTTTGAGCAGTGGCTGTAGCCACTCTAGGAAATTTAGTGTGGGTTCCCTCACGAAGAAGACTTTCTTTCAGTGGGACGTATAATAAACAATGCAGTTTTGTGTTCAAACTTGCTCCTCTGCCGGGAAGTCCCTGTCTGTCACTCCAGCTGGTGCACCCTGCTCCTCCTTCCCTCACATTTTAGAGGACAGTAAATGCACTTTAGAGCACAGCTCAGCAGGATGGAGGCAGTCTTGCCGTGCAACTCAGCGGGTACCCGTCATCTAAAGCTATCGGTGGCAGGTAAAAAGGAATATTTGGGGCTGGTGACTATAATTTATTTACCCTCTTATTAAATGTGAGGCTGAAGTATACGTATGTGCACAGGTATTACGTCATCAAAAACCCTCTGGAAGATTCCTATGGCGTTTGTAGCATCTAGGCAAACCTACAAGAGGAGATCTGTGGGGAAATGGGGAGGGGGTGCGTGTGATGGGACAAATGGCTGTGATTCTTGAAATGGACCACTCCTCCCCACAGGGAGAAGGAATATAACCAGCACAAAGGTGAGTAACCATAACCATGTCCATTTAATATCGTGGGCAAGGTGGACTTTTTTCCTCATGGCCTTCCACAAGCCTCTGATTGCCCCCTGGTTCCTCACAATCATCCCACAAAAAGGGCAGCCACCCTGCCCTGCCAGGCAACGCAAGCACCAAGGGCTCTGCCTCCTCCAGCCAGACTGAAGGGGAGGGAGCTGGGAAGACGACATGCTGATACAGGGGAAGCAAAGGAAAACAGAGGGAGAGAGATGTGAAACCTGATCCATCTAATAACATCAAGACTGATAGTGATTTTCCACTCTATCTAGTAGGTCAAATGATCTTATAATGCAGTGTTAGAGAGAAAGAAGATGGAAATATTTTCATTTTCTCTCAAAGTCAATATTTCCCTAGTTGGAAATTAATCACTGTAAAAGAAGTTTAAGGGGAATCTGTCAAGGTTTATTTAGGCTTCAAAATAACTTTTTAAAACACTGGCTTTTGTTGTTGTTGCAGGTTTAGAGGTCAGAGTTTCCCTCCACAGCATTCTTCTCCTGACAAATGATCTTTGCAGCAGCCAGCCAGGTATTTTTTTTGTTTTTAAGTGACTTCTTGTGTGTCCTGCCATAAGCAAAACTGTGCAGATACAGCGGAAAAGATAGAGCATCCACAGTCAGCTCTATTAATGTCCTATGAATCAAACACGACATCTTACATTTTTTCTGATTTTTTTTTTTTTAAATATCATTGCAGTGATTCTTCATCTACCAACCTGCCACCCGATTCTGAAGAAATTAAATTTCGAGTTTAGGTAACGCCTTATGAAGTTACTGTTATTAACTCATGGAAACCTCTAGTAGAATGCCTGAATTAATGGCAGCTGGCCATTACCTGTGCAGGTTACTGAAGTTTGTCATCTGGAAACTAGTTGTAAATTGCAAGCTGAGCCTGAAAGAATATATCTGAAGAAAGGGTGAGAACTTCTCTATCTATGAAATAGTTAATCAGTCTTTTCACTAGACTCTTTGTCCCTTTCAGACACAGAAATTCAAGATGAAAAAGATATACCAAAACAATTAGTCTCTCCCCATCAGCAACGTCTTTTGAGCTGCATTATACGGCTGCTTTTAGAAGCAGCCTGGATCTGAAAATGATGGGAGTGCCTCAAGGAAGCATGAAATAGCACAGCTTTCCCTCTGTCACTTCGTTCGTGAAGCCGAAGCAGATTCTGCCCCACACACCAGAAATAGCCCTCAAAAATCTGAACAATTCACCAGGAGGGCTGTTGAGATCAACAGCGGGAGCAAAGCTGGCTGCGCCTCCCTGTGACTTAACCACAGTGGAAGGCAGGAACCTCACTGAGGGCCTGCGACTCTGAAATGTTGTTTCTTCTTATCATACATCAGAGCACATCTGTAGAAGCTTTCTGGCAGAGACGCCAGATGTTTTGGTTCCCTTTATCATCATGCATTGATTATTTTTTGTTTGTTCAAGGCTTTTTTATGGTTTTACATTTTGTTTCTTCAGTGATGACTTTAATTATTCGGTGATAGGCACTTGTTAATTTGCTAGACACTTTTAATGTTTTGCTGTTATACTCCAAGGGAGCTTTGCAAGTTAGTAATAATAAAAATATTAACGAGTAACGTTTTAACTCTAGCTCTTGTTGCTGCAATTTTTTGGCAGTCCTTATTTAAAGAACAGCTTCCCTTAAGAATTTACCGAAGAACTTCTAAGATTTTGGTCCATGTCTATTATAAATTTGGTTCATTGTAAACGTAATGATCTCTCTTTATCCTGTAAACACTGGAAGATAGTAGATCTTTCCCTGGGAAGCAACTGGAGCAAATCACTATGACATTTCTTATCTGGAGGCTCAGAATCAAACTGGGACACAAAGTGCCTCCCAGACTGCCAGAGCCTCCCTTGACCAAAGCACTGCACAACTTCATGCAGGTTGATATAAAATCTGTTTTCTACAACTGACAGCCACTGTTTTACGCTGAGGGCTTAAAGTCTAATCTACCAAATTCCAGCTACACAAAAGATGACTGCATGTGCTTCCGTGTGTGTCTTGTTTTGTAAATATTCGTCTATCAGTGAATTGCTGACACCAAGCAAGGAGGACTCTCTCTCTCTATCATAGACTTCAGCGGAGCATTGCCCATGTTTGCCGAACATGCTCAGTGGGTCTGCACAATGTATGGGCGGGCTGTTTGCCATAAAGCACCATTAGTCTGTAAGGAACACGGTTTCGCCTCTCTACAGTCGGGTGTGGGCAGGGAAGGGTAAAACGGGGACCAGGGGAAGGGCTGAAATGGAGGACCAGACTTTGAGTTCTCTGGAAACCAGGGATCACAAGCCATGAATCATGCAGTAAATACAGAGCCAAACGTTTGGATGAACAGAGCCCTTAACAATTAATTAATTGTTGACTTTAACTGCCTGTGCTGCAGATGTGCTATCATTTCTACAGAGCAGTCCCTCACCAATCTCTTTAAGTTGTTTACGAAGTAATTGGTAAATGCAAAAAAGAAAAAAAAATGTTCTTGTATGAAAGTTTCTTCCACAAACGCACGGATGCGTAGGCGTGCACACAATGAAAATAGGAGAAAGGTTGAAGTCCGCATGATGTCTGATTTTATGAGAGTTTATGAATGTCCCTTGGAAAAGATTTCATGTCTTATTCTCCCATGCTTCCTGGATTTTGATGTTTCCCATAAAAAAAGCAGAATATCCCTTCATTTACAAAATGAGTTGGATTTAACTCTATAATTTGTAAATATTTATACATATTTCCAAAGAATACATGGGCTGAACTGCATTTTTTCCTGATTACTTATATGCCTCAATATATCATCTTAGCTCCCACATCTTGTACTTGCAAAACTGAACTTTCAGATGAAAAGTCTGTACAAGATGACAACAAATTGGCAGACTGTTGCAAGAGGAACAATCCAAGTGGCATGCAATTCTGACCTGAACAAATGTGATATGAAGTTATTTTCTGTTACAGTTTTTCAGGTTTGTGGCTGCAAAAGAGCTTTCTGATATTAGACCAGAGTCCTACAAACACTTATGCACATCCTTAACATTTTACACTATATTCAGAGATAAAGCTGTCCCATTGCATTCACCAGAATTACTCTTGTGCAAAGTACCTTCAAGATTAAAGCTCAGGTGATTTGAAGCTTATATGCAACATGGACTACAGAACAGTCATTTTATTTTTTAGTTACATTTCTTCCATTGATACTTCCTACAGGATTGAGGTATATTTGCCTCTCTCAACTTGTAAAACACTTCTGCAAATGAAAAACATCACAATGGCAAGAGGAAATTGAAACACTCAAAAACCTTTGAAAGGAAGCTGAGGCAGGTGTTCAGAATCAAAGACATCACGTATGCTTGATCCAGGATCTGCACGTAAACTCTGTTACTTGAGATGACGTCTGCTTACAGTACTGGGTAACCTCACTGTAAGATCTTAAGGCACTTAATTCCTTTTTCACTGAGTCACTCTGCAAATCCTTCTGAACAGGATAGGACATGGTAATCAAAGCATTTACTGAAATGCAAAATCATTTCACTTTGATTTTTACGTCATCAACTTATGACCCTTCTTTCATTCCAGGTTTTCTATTTCACTGTATTTGTGTGTTTTCCCTCACTCCTAATCATTAAAAGGGTATCAGTGTACATGTGCATAAATGTGCGTTTCTGCTAGATTACTAAGAAATGGGTAGAAATCTGAGGAGTTTTGATTATTCAGCTTGAAAGGTATTCATGAGCCTGACTTAAAGGAGGCGTGATTTAAAGAATGCTCACGACATTTGGAAACTCAGATCATATTTGCTAGTCACTTTGGAGACATTTAAAAATAGATTAGGAACCTACATTTCTAACCACTTCAGAGAGCGCCCGTCATTATCTCCCCTTCTCTCCCCCTCGGTACATGTGCGCAGAGGGGGAGACGTCTCATGACTCACCACGCTCACTCCTGCAGCTCTGGACTGCAGAAAAGTTCACTGGTGTTTATAGGATGTTTGTGGTGACCCCCTGGATACACTCTCGTAATGAATTTCAGACCGTCTAACCAAGCCTTTCGACTATCTGACCAATCTCACTGAGTTCTTAACCTCACACTTCCTCCTACTGCACGTCCTTTTGGGAGACACTGGATACTTGGGATGAAACATTTTAAAGCCAGTGCCCACAGCCTTGTCAGTACGTCCAGCACAAGACCCTAGCGTGGTGTTTATTTTAGCATAAATCTCCACCCCCTCCACTTGCTCACAGGAAGGGCTTTTTCTTACAGATTGTAGCCCAGCACTTGAGAGAAATCTTCCTTCCTTCCTTTTTCTGGGTCTTCTTTTTTTCTCACCAAAAGAGAGAAAATACTGTGTAAGAAGAGTTTCGGATCCTGTTTCAATGGGATACAAGAAAAAATACACTTTTTCTGCTACTATATTCATCCCCAGAGTCAATTATTATCATTTAAAAAAGAAATAACCTCTGCATCCTTCCTTCTTCATAAAGCTAGCCTTTAGTAAGCCAACCTAATAGAAACTGTATGCCCTAACTAACCCCTTGTCTGATTCATGATTTATCTATGCCAGGATGAAGTGTTCCACATATTAGCTGGAGGAAAGACACCTCTAGTTTATAATCTTGATGAATAGTTACTGAATTTATTTATTTTTTAATGCTTATTTTAGTCATTCATCATTGTTTTGAAGACCTTTTATAAATATTGCCTTGAAACTTCTGATGAGTGATGTATTTGTAAAAGGGAAGCTGCACAAATGGGCAAAGTTAGAAAGAAAGTTCCCTCAGAGAAAAGAGCCAATGCCATCCCACCAGCCAAATGAACACTGGTGCTGGACAAAACAAACTGCACATAAAATACAGTAACATTGCAGGTGGTTTGCTCTGGTCATACTTCATGTTCCATGCTTATTTTACAAGTGTCTTATGAACTGTTAATGGGCTACTGCAACACCAAGCCAGTGTAGCTCTCCCCCAAACCGAAAGCCAGTGGACAGAAGAGGAGTGTATGAAAAGGGAAGGTAAGGACTGGCTTTATGGAGAAGCACTCATGTGGAAATGATTAAATGATTTCTATACCAAGGACTATTTTTTTTTTCTCTTAATACCTTGTTAATAAATATTCTTAGACCATGGACCAGCATCACCTGATTTCAGCAGAGTACTAAAAGCATCAGTAATATGTGTGATCAACTAGCAGGTTTTCCGAACCTTTAAAAGCATGTTGTCTCAGCTTTTGTTATTTTTCCTGTAAAGAGCACAGATTTGAATTGGCTCTACTATCCTGTTGCTTTTAAAGCAAAGGGTGCAATGAGGAAGATGAAAATGCTGAATGATCCAGCACGATATTTAGGTCTCTGTCAAAAAGTCAAGTTTAATGTATTTCTGGATATGAAAGATAGAGTTTCTAAACACAGAGTGCTGGAGGGGTTCTCAAGCCATTGTTTTCAGGGAACACCTTGCTTCCTGATGTTTAAAAGGTGGTGGTAAATAACTCTGAATCATTCTCTTTTAATCAACTCTGCAATAACAGGGAGAGAAGCTTAGACATCAAGAAGGACTTTTTTCTCCTCACCAAGAATAATGAATTGGTGAAATGACCTCAAGGGCAAAGTTGTTGGGACAAGGCAGAAGGTCAGTCAAGGAGCAATTAAATGCTGTCCTGTGGGAAAATGGTAAGTGCCGTCCCAGAAAGTGAGCTAAAAAAGGGCTAAGAGTAACAGAGGTAGAGGAGGAGAACATCCCCCTGCCAGCACCATTACATAGTCTCAGGATCTTTCAGGAAGAAGCCACAGAACAGGAGGTCTATTAGGACTGTAATAAATACCGAGTTATCAGAGTAAGAGGGAATTTGGATATAAACTCCAGATGGATTTAAAGCACAGGCTCATTACTCTCATCTCTCACAAACTGTGTAATAAGCCAATGCACCTGAGTCCAGGACATCAGTCAGCTGTAATTGTTCATGTTAGCATGCCACAAGCAGGTAGCTGCCCAAGGACGTTCGGTCTGTCTCAGTCCCTTCAATCTCAGTGACCTTGCCAAAGACAGCATCCATAAAACCAAAATAAATTAAAAAAAAAAAAGTAATGGCAAACACTGCTTCTGCTGTGAGGGAGAAGCTAAAGCAAGTCAGCCTCATTTACACTGAATTTGCTTGCCCCAAGTTACACACCTATGCAGGGGTAAGGAATACCAGAGATATACAGACAAAGTGCATGAGGACTCTGCAGTCTGTGCCCTCAATTCCGTGGCCATATTTATATTAGTAAATCAATGCCAAGTACCATTCCTGCAGACACGAGTCTGGTCAGCCAAGCTGTTAGAGCTATTCCTGACCATTTGCAGGAGTGTGATCCAGCTGAAGTTACCCCTTTCCTCTTGCCTTGGGTATTACCTGGAAATCAGTATGTCAGAGAGCACTCCCAGCTACCCTGCAGCGGGGTGAGGGAGTTCAGCCATCCCAGTGCTCCCTGGTGGCCCCATTGCCAAGGAGTGGGTTTAGCACACTTAGAACCCACCTGCGCAGGTATAGTCAGAGACTCTCCAGGACTTAAGGCATTATGAATCCTGCTCTGAAGGTGAGATTAACCTCAACAAGAAAAGAGAGATTACTCTGTCTTTCTGTAATGAGACATAGGGCAAGAGCAAAAACTCCACCTCATCTGGAGTTTGGATTTTTGGTGGGTTTTGCAGTTTCTTTAAGGATTTTTGAACTGCCTGCAAATCCTTTGTACTGGTAAATCTGGTACAGGACTGTCTTTGGAAAAAAAGACAGCTACACAGCATTACTTTAAAGCTGAGGGATAGCAGGATGGGCAAGAACACCATAGCCCCGTACCACCACTGTACCACCTTTAGGTGGACAGCAAGTCTAGCTCCCTCCAACCATGAAGTCTAGTTAGATCCACAAACCAAGAATTGGGTTAAGAGAAACCTGCTGCTCAGGCAAGGTAGCACATTCTGTTACCCTCAGCCTAGCATAGAGACACTGATTTAGTAAATAGCTGCAACAGCATAAAGCTTGCTATGAGCTGCAAAGACCACCTGAGAAACACACCCACAGGAGCTGTGACTAGTCCCCTTGTGAGCAGCTAGCAGGGCCTGAACTAACCTGTATCAAACTAGGTCAAGAGCATCTCCATTACACTGCAGTACTGATACACCTCAAAAATTCTGGGTTTCTTCAAACCAGTTAATACTTAGAAGAATGAGTACAGCTACGCTTTGGATGAGCAGAACCCTGACAACTTATTTATCCAAACATTAACTTTCTCCCCATTTCTTCCCCCACCGAAACCAAAACTAAACAAACAAAAATACATGGTGTAGTGTTCCCAGGGGCCTTCTTCCTTCCCATAGAAAAGGAGAAGGTGACCCAGGGATTCTTTAACTCAACCGCTCACCAAGTTTTCCCCCTAAAAGTTCATGAACAGATAGCCATCTGAAGAGGTAGATCGTTACCTACATGCTGTTAAAACCCCTGCCGGGTTCTCTGTAGTGGAAGAAAGTACACAGAGAAGAAAGTAAGAGCTAGAACCTCCTCCAGGCACAACTCTGGAGACCTACCCTCAATATCTTCCATTTTCTTTCCCCACCATTTTTCTGGTGAAGGGTCAGCCCCATACTACTACAGTCCTTGTATATCAGACTAGCCTGCTATCACTCCCACCTATGACCCAGAAAACCCTACCTATAAAGATTTGTCTTCATATTTACACACCTAAGTATACATTTGCCAATGCACCTTCACAACTCTAGGTCTTATAGCTTTCTGGAATTTAAAAACAATTTTAAAAAAATAGCACAGAAAGCAGCCAACAAACAAATCCAAATTCCCTCTATTATCTGAATGCCCCACAACAGCCAAAACCACATTCATCCACATCCATGTCTACTCTACTCTCCCCTCCCCCCCAAAAATCCAGACTCTTCCCACTAGCACTCAATCCAGTTTCATCTATTTCCTTTTCCTTTTTCTAATCCTCTTTTATGCCCATCAGCTGGTCCTTTTAGAGTAACATGGCCCAGCTGCATCTGCACCACTACTATTTAACCCTTCATTGCCTGCTTTCACACTTCAGTATGTACAACAAAGAGGATAGAGGCAAAGTTCTATTGTTGGGTAGTCTTATCTGAATTATCTTTTTTTTTTTTTTTAAATACCCTGAAAGTATAGGCTATTTTCTCTCATTTTTTAGTATTTATAGGAAGAAAAAACAACCAGTATGTTTGGGCATAGATAAAAATCATCTTAGATCTGAAACACAAGCATAAGAACTAGGTGCCAAGCTAGCCAGTGTTTACTCACAGGCTAGTGATGCTCTCAAAACCAGGGGAACTTAATCACAGATTTACCTGCTTGAGGTTATCATGAATGTAGTTTGTTAGTCTCAATGTGCTATTTACTTGATTACAAATTTCTTCCCTTTTTTTGTCTATATTACAGATTTAACAAGTAGAAAATAACCATAACCAGTCACTGGAATATACTTGGACAATGGATTTCAGAGCTTTTCTTCTCTTCTGAGGATTCACTAGGAAATTTAGATCCAGTTAGGCTCTTTCCTGGGAGGAACCCTTTGAATGTTGTTTGAAGCAACCCTGGATTTAACAACTTTTAATTGTACTGTAGTCTGTCCAAAATGACAGGAAAGTAAACATTTCACATATTGCTATAAAGCATTGACCTCTTCTCATATGATTCTCACTTTATTTTAAGGATTTATTAGTATTATTCAGCAATAGACGTTATAGCAAACACATTAGATACCTTTATTTGATTAACATAAAAATTGAGTAATTAAATGAGGTGAGATGTGAGGATTCCTGGGATATGAGTATTAAAACTGACTGAGATGATACCTAAAGGAAGTCTCAGGTAGTTATGTAATTTGGAAATCTTTACCACCATGTCACTCCACACCTGGAAGTGATTCATTTTTGGGTGCAGTGTTCATGTAATTCCAATTCAGGGAGAAAATTTTCTGGGTTTTATTATCTCAGATTGTACCTCTATTTTTGTATTTTTACAATGCTAGGATTCCATAGCACAGTTTAAGAAACAAATCCAGAAATACAGTCCTGGCCCTAGGGGTATTAGTTTTTGCTCCTCATTCTGTAAAGATTCATTCATTTGCTTAACATGTGGGTTACGGAAGGTCATTTTTGCTCACTGCAACACTTCCTCTCACTTGCAGAGTAAATCCAGGTATGAATATAAGCAGAACCCTAGTAAGATAGCCAGAGCTACTGGCTGGACTGAACTCTAACCAAAGATTGCCGTTTGGGGATTTGCACATTTTTAACCATCAGGGTACCTGAAGCCAGGTATTATTTTCATGAGACTCCAGCACTGTTCTCAGCAATCTAAGATGAAAGTTCTCAAATTACTCTGAAAGCTAGTCAATGCAAAAATGTCTTGCTCGTGTATAGGTCCTGCCTTGCTGATTTTTAGGCATGTGGGTGTGATTATTTTTTTTACATTATTTTTCCCTCTCCACACTATACAAAAGCCCATATAAACAAGGGAGAGCTGATCATCTTAACATGTATAACAGTGATCTTTCTATACACAAAACGTGTAAAACAAAGAATTTAGAAAGAAAGACATTTCTTAACTATCTGAATTATACTTATCAGCATTTTTAGTTGTAAGATAAATGTTAAGTTTGTTATGTTTATCTTGTGTTCTAGATAACTAAGGAGTTATACTAAAACCTTCAAATAAACTGAATTTAATCCCAATCAAAAAGTCATGCTTTGAGTCAGATGTGATGTCAACTTTGAAATAACAGTGTTTCATTATGAGGTATTGTTTATGTTTTATAGAGTTCATAGGACCTTTGTGAAAGCAAAAATCATGAAAGCTCCTTTCTGAAAGAATTTATGTGTATTATATTTATTTAGAGCTAAGCTTTTAGTTGCTTTCCGCTGCTCTTTTCATCTAAAATAATAGCATGCTCTGATTTGAACAGCAAAAATATCACATTGCCTGAAAAGCAGGCTCTAGTTTTCCATTTGGAATGTGTAGGACAAAGTCTGTTGCAAATGTACTTGTGCAGAGATTTAATCAGCTCTTTCCTAGTAAATTATGAAGAAAAACATTCTCAGCAAAGCTGAGATACAATATTAGAGTGTGATCCACCCACTCACAGCTGTCTTTTAAACCATGTTTCCTGTCTAGAAGCTACTGTTCCACCGAGTTAGCATGACTTGATGTGAACTACTTTTTGTTATTTGCCTTTTGTGATTTGTCCTGCATTAGAAAGGAAGTGGAGATAGCAGGATTTGGTGGAAACCATCCCAAAGCACTCAAGATCACAGTACCACCACTGCCCATACATTAATAAGAGCTCAGTGTAAGGCTGAACTGTTACAGAACTAATGTTTGCCTGATTTTCTGAAATAACCATCTACTTAGACAAACCTAAGTGTTAGTCTATAGAGGCAGAGAGTCCCCAAACGGTTGTGTAATCTGAATAATTTAGAGCAATTTCTGAAAAATAAACCTTGAAGAGAAGGTGTCCTGGAGGTTCCTGTAAGCAGAATGGTATTATATGCTGCATAGTGTACCAGGCTTTGGCCAAAAAAATCCCACAAGATCGGCATATTTTAAGGTTTTTTTTCTTGCTTCTTGTTTCTTTTTCCTTCTAGGAGCAGTAAGCCAGCCACCAAGCACTGGTATTTTCACTTCTCTGCCAAGAAATGCCCCTGATGAGGAGCATAGAAACAAAAGATAGCTCTGAAGATCTAAAAAATAGGTGAATTCCCTTTAGATATTTAATGAAGGTTGTGGTTGACTGGGACTTCCTTCCGTGGCGTTTTTCATCCTCCTCAAGAAAAACAATGTGTTTGTTTTGCTCCCTCTAACTACCACTTCCAAGAAAGTGAAAATAAAAAAAAGGCAACGGCATCCTCAAAGGGAGGACTATTACATATTTTTGGCACTAATCTGCTTCCAGATTGCATCTATTTTTTAAGTATTTTCAAGGTCCAAGAGTAGGGGGACTCCCAGATCCCACATTAGTTCAAAGAGTTAAAACATTCAGCAAGCTAAACTCCTTGCTTTGGCATGTCTATCAAAGTCTTTGAGCCTTTAATGTAATTGAAAACAATTGTCCCAGTGGGGAGGTCTAACACTCTGACCAGTTGCAGTTAAATGCTTGAACTGCCTGAGAAAACTAGAGGGGTTATAAGAATTCAAGGGTAAACTACATGACACAGTTCTGGTGATAATAATGTTCCAGAATTTATATTTATTAATATTGCCTTCTTTTGGTCAGACTCCCACAGGAAATCCTGAGGAGTACATGTCTCTGGCATGTTTTATCTTAGATAGTCCCATCCTTGCGGTATTGCATGCTGATAGCAGGACAGAAGAGTACCTTTGAAAATCTCTGGTCTTTATAGAAGCTGCGGATGACAACAAACAGGACCTTCAACACTCTGGGAAGACAATCCATCTACTTTCCTTAGTTATCATTAAAATGTCTTTTAGACATAGGTCATAACTGGAAACCTATAAAGGATGTCTGTGTATTAGGCACTTCCCACAAAGCCTGTTCCCTTGCGATTAAAATTTATCACATTGTTCTTCTGGTTACAAATACTGCTGATATGTGTCATTACTGCAGAGCACTGCTCATAACATTTTGACTTTACTCCAAACATTTTTTTAAATTCTGAGTTTCCCATAAAGAACCCACTCCTGAAGTTTTTAAAGACAGCATTACTTTAAAGTTTTTCAGCCTATTTTAAAGGTTGTTAACTATTTTATTTTCCTGTTAAACGTTCACTTACACTGACAAATAGCTTGATGGGAAGCTTCACGTTCCCCTCTCTGGTCCCTGGGATGTAGCTAAAGCAATTATGGTGGATAAAATCAGACAACTTTATCTTAAAAGCCTTGTCTTGACTAAGACCGGTGTCGCTAACATTGTATCTTAGTGGTGTTCTCTTTCAAAGGCTTGGTGGGTTTGCTCTTTTAAAAATTTTGAACAGTTTTTTAATTTGCATGTTCACTGGAGAGGAAACACAGCATAATTATTGTTTTACTCTAGCCTCCTTGCTAGGGTGAACTTATTTGCTGTAAGTGATGCTAAATCTCTAGCCACAGGCAGCAAAGTCCATTTTTTGCCAGTCTTTCTAAGAAGAAAACATTTACAACATCACACCACATATTGCTTTTCTGTGTATGTGCGTTTGCACATGAGTGTGTCTCTGCCCAAGCCCTTAGCTGTTGAACCCTTGATCAATTTTAACAAAAATTGACTGAGCAGCAGCAGCCTCACAGACACACACAAAAAAATAATTCAAGTTTCATGGAAATAGTGGATTAGGTAGAGAAAAAAAAAATTGTATTATGCTGTTCTTGAGGAGAAGGCTGATGCCTGACCTTGTCTTTCATGGGACATTGAAGAACCCACTTCACAGCACAAATCTTTCTCTCAGCCACTCCTGAAGCTTCTCTATCTGCACAGCTGGAGCATGTAAAGAAGCAGCACAAGTGTTCCCTTCACCTGGTGTGTCCTGCTGGAGGCAGAGGAGTGTATGTCAGTATTGTTTACTCCATCGGTACCAATTTACTTAACCGCACAAGTGGGTCGGATTTCTACGCCCACACTGTGGCATTAGACCAGGTTAGGCCTGGATGCTGTTAGCATCCAGACTGCGCTTCTGCATTGCGCAAAGCGCAGATCTTCACTAAGCCACCCCTGTCCTGACCTCATAAGTGAGGCATAAAATACTTGAGCGTAGGCTCAGGATTAAGCATCTGGATCAGCTGGCTTTAGGGACTCTATACCGATGTGTCTCAGGTGAGGATGTGGACAACTGATACCTTGCTTCCTGGGACCTTGTCCAGCCAGCAACTCTGTAAGGAGTAGCTTAGTCTGGCAAGGAACAGACAGAGGACAAAATAAGGACTGATGTGGGAAGGTAACATTCGTTTCAAGAAGTACCAGTTTGCAGGCATGAACAAAGGAATGTTACATGAGTGAAAATCTGACATAGAAACCAAGTAAAAAAGCTCACATTTTGCATTCAGCACTTGCCATCTTATTCTGAGAAGCACTATAGCCAATTTATTTCTTAGAAAGCTGGCTTCTTTACTTGCCACTCACCTTCTCATATCTGCTACTTGCTGACTCACCCATCTTTTCTACTTCTCTTTGCTTTTCTTCCTTTGAGCAGAAGAAGTCACAGTTCCCATCAGAAAGACATCTTGTCTTCTGCAAGCTAGGGAGTACCACATGAAAAAAAAAAAAAAAGCTGAAAATGACAGAGATCTCTGCCCCATCTGTCTGATTCTTCTCACTAAACAATATATTTGAAAAATATAGGAAAAATGAAAAACAAAAGAAAAGTTAAAAACTAAAGATAAGCTGTGCTTTCAGATATCTGGGCACAGAGAGAACTGGCTTTTGCATCTTTGGATTTCACAGCATCTTTAAACAAATAACCAAAAAAAACCCCCTTCACCTATGCTCGGGAAATGGAGACATTCCCTCTTTTTGTTCCCAGATGGCACCACAGCAGTTTCTGTAAAACTAGTGACAGAAAAAAAAATCATTTTGCTGATGTGTGAATAGGCTAAAGCCTTATCCAAAGAACATTAAAGTCCCTCTGGCATGACTGCCAATGCCTGCAGTGGGCTTTGGATCAGGCTCCACGGGATACTCAAAAGCACTCAAAAGGAAATTATTTTCCCCTGTCATGCCCTCCTCTCAGCAGTTCCCACAAAGAGCGCAGCTCACTGACTATTTTGACAGAAGCCCTGGAAACAGCATGTATAGTATTAGAAAGCCAGATGATAGAAGGTGCTGGATTTTGCCCTTTGATACGTTTCCAGTAGAAATATGTTGGTTCCCTTCCCCTACATTTTTTTGGATCAATTTCATGTAGAATTGGAGGCCTTTACAGGGACAAGCAGCCCCTCTCCCTTTACACAGAAGGTGCTCCAACCCGTTGGCCATGCTGAGCTCTGTTGAGAAACACGGTGGTTGGTGCCTCAGGGACAAAGGCTGCATGATGGTAGGGCCTGGAGGTCCAAATTCCAGCTCCTCCCAGAAAATCAGGGGACTCCCAGTGACTCAGACTGGAACAGGACTGCCTTGGAGAGAGAGGAAAATAAGGTGGATGTAAAGAAAAGAGGGAAACTCAGATCCAGGCTGTATTGCATGGGGGCCCCCAGCACATGAATACAAGAATTCCACTGGCCTTGTGATGTTTTGAAAAGTAAACTATGGAAGAAAGACCAGGAACTTCAAAGAAATTCCTGATTTGGAAATTGTCTGATGTAAAAGGTGTTAGCTTAGAGGAGGGTAGAGAAATAGCCTGTTCTCAAAGGCACTCTACAAGAGGTCAGATGTTGGTCTGGCTCATATGGCCATTTTTTCCAGTTGTACAGTATATTGTGTAAACTAAATATAATGTAAAGATGCAAAAGCTTCCAGAAATGTCATCTTACAGACATTTGCTTGGATGCAATCCATGATTATGTGAAAACATTTACTTTGAGATCTAAAAGCCATGGGTTACGTGGGTGTTCTGTACATTTTGCGTTGGAACTTACACTATAGAGCCAGCAAAGACTGGGAATCTTAATTTGAAATTACTTGCGTTGGTATACTGGCCTGTGCTGTACCCAAATGTAAATGCGGGTGAGTATATGTGACAGAAGAAGAGGATAGTTCATGACCTGTTGGAAAGAACTGCCAGAAACCTTTACATGCAGCTGGGACCTCAGTCAAATATCTGCTGCCAATCTCATGCTTGCAATTGCCCTCAAGAACAGGTTACTAGAAAATCTCCAGACCAAGATACGGGCAGATTTTTCAAAAAGAATGATACTTGTTGTCTGACTTTTGAGCTGGGCTTACCAGTAAGTTCTCACATGACAGGGCATACATGACGTTAGGCTCAGGTAAGGTTATGCCCTTCAAGGGACAGAGGCTAGGAAATGCCTTTTTAGAAACCACAAATGAACAGCAGAGTTATTCTATTAAATCATTACCTTGCAACTCCTGCAGCAAGCATGAAAACAATCTGCAACCCAGACTTTGCTGTTTCTCAGTCCTAAGCATATACTTGGGATAGGCTGGACCCAGCAGCTGTGCTGCAGGGGCAGCAGGTTGCAGGGAGCGATGTACATATGTATCAGGACTCAGTGACTCATCTGGCTCTACTCTTGAGACTATTGAATTTCTCATTTATAAAAGTATCTCAATATCCCTTTACTGTTTATAATTTGCTTTATATTTAATAAAAGAAAAAAGTTAAGGAGCTATCCTCCCCGTGCAGTCAATATAGAGAGCTGACTGTACTAGTTCCAGAACTGCAAGTTGTACAGCCACATCTTTTAAAGCTCAGCTAAATAGATCGTGCCATCATGGTTAAACGTACTCTCCAGGCACCTCACTTAGTGGGATTATACAGAGTTGTACTGCTCTAGGTAATGTAACAATTCTTTTGTAGCCAGCTGGAGGGTCTAGAGCACCTGGTGTAAAGGTGGCCTGAAAAGTACTCAGTAGTCTTCAGCAATGGCCAAAAGCATGTCCTTGGTTCTCCCAGTGGTTTTGGACCTTATTCTGAACATAATCATACCCACAGATCATCTGTGCAAATCCTGAGAAGTCTGCTCCAATGAGTGAGAATAAACTGGGTTTGAAGCCAGTTTGCATATCTCTGTCATCTTGAATGAATACCAGAGGTACTGAGGAAAAGAGAGGCTATCTTCTAGCAAAATGTATTTCATCATTACGCCCTCAGCCTGAAAACAGGCTGAATTGCTATGAAGTCACTGTACCCAGCTGTGGCATGGAAGAAGTAAGAGTTTAGGGGTCTGGTGGTTTTTTGAAAGACTTCAAATATAAACAGAATTCCCAGAACACAGATTTGGGGGGTGAAATAAGCACAAAATTATTGAAGATTGAAAACAATGAAAGAAATGGGAGGATCAAATTAATTAACGCCCATAAAAATATCCAGAAATCTGATCTGGATGAGGTTTTGCAACCCTTACTGCTGGTGTCAGTGCAGCTGCGTGTGGGATAAGCGGCTACAGAAATTAAATCCAGGGGCTGGGTCCTGGCCCTTCGCTATCTGCATGCACGGGGCCATGAAGTTTTAGCAAGATTCAGACTCTTCCAGGCATCTGGACATAAAGCAGATTCAAAGACTGCAGTCTTAATATCCTGATAATTAAAACATGAAAAAGGTCACATTTAATCTATTTATAGCAATTATTATCTAAAAACATCAGGAATAAATTTTGGCTCTCTTCTAGTCAAAAGATTCTTCCCATTTCTGTTAGGAGATAGGGATTCACACAAGGAACTTATTTCAATTTAAGAAAGCCAGTCACATGGCTTGGACAGTGTACACTTTTTCTTAGTATTGTTTATGCCAAAATAAGAATCAGACAGTTAGGAACTGAAACTTAGGCATTTTGTTTCTTTCAGCATTAGAAAACATATTTTCCAAACCAAAACCTGAGCAGCCTAAGGAATATAAAATCAATGAGCCAGTATCTTTCCTGATGTCATAGCTAGCATTTATGTTAGAGGTATGAATTTAGCCAAATAGCTATTCTCAAGCTAATGGAATAAATGAAATATAGCATGTGACATAGTAGAGAACTTTACTGCATAAAAACTGATCACCTCTTCAAATTCTCATTGTCAAGAATTCCTATTCATGTCTTACTTTTCCCTTAAAAAAAATGCCACTGCATCAGATCTCATCAAAGGCACCTCTGCACTTACTGGCAGTGCTGTACTCTCATTACAGACCTCTGTTTGTGGAGAAGAAGGTCAGAATTAATGCAAACCCTAAAGTCTTTGCTGTAATGCATTAACCACTTATCTTTGCAACACACTGGGGCAAACATTGTTTACTTCATGTCCTCAGAAACGGATTTCCACTGGAGGCTGTGTGAAGATTTAATCATAACTGTGAAAATTGGCAGCGTAAGTGTGCCCTTTCATTTAGTGAATGTATTTGTGACAGGGAAGGGAAAAAAAAAAAGGCCCCGACTGGCGCAAGCGAATGTTTTGAACTCCCATTATACTCAGGCGTATATGGATTCAATTTCTAATAGACCAGGCTAAAACCGATACTGAGGCCTTTATTTTGTGTTCACTTTAACATTTTGAGCCAACATTAGCTGAGGTCGCAACGGAAAATAAAACAGTCCTGTTCTTCATGCCCCAAGAACATCTTCACTTTTTGTACCAAAGATGAAACACAAATCTAATCAAAATTAAAACTATTTTTTCTTATCAAGCAGCAGGGGCAGGACAGCACAGGACTGCTGGCTTCTGTGCTAGTTCTAGCTTATTTTGGTTTGGTGTACATGCAGCTAGAGCTTCTGTCATACCAACCTGAAATCTCTTGATGTCACAGTGCCGGCAGGGTACTCTCATTTGCTGCATACTCTGGTAATGGCCCCTTCTATTTCAGGAGCTGGTGGCTGCTTCTCAAAATTGATATTTTCTGTGGAAAAGGTTCTACTTAGGGGGAAAAAAAATTACCTCTAGAAATTAAGAAATTCTTTAATACCTAAAGGGCTCGCTCACTCTCTGGAAGGAAAATGGGAAACTAAGAAATAAAATTTGATCATTTGGACTGACACTAGCAACACTGTTGATGGACATGAATCTCAGAGGGAAGTCACTGCACCTCTGTGTCTATAGTCAGCACCACTGGTAGAAACATAGGAAACAGCATGGGGAACTCGGTGTAATTAAAACCTTGATTAATTGAGGGTTTGTTTAGTTTCAGTTTTCCAAAATCATGACCTACACTTGGCTTTGAAATTGCATCTGGTTCCCAGTTCTGTGTAATTTCATCGCTTCTTAATGATGCTTGTGTTTTCACTACCTGCATTGTGAAGTTTGGCATTGTTATCAAAACCCCAGTTCTAGAGATAGCTTGCAATAAGAACAGCTTTCATTAATGTTAATCAAAATGATTCTTACAGTGGCAAAGAGTAATTTGTAAGCCAAATCTATCTTTGAGGCTCAGAGACCTCAAAGCATATAAAGCAATGCCATCTAGTTATCACAGCCGATAATTCCCTACAAAATACAGCAACTCAAATAACTACTAATGATTTCTTCCTAGTTTAAAAGTGGAGTAGAAAAATTACTCTTCATTTTGCAGTTTATCCTCTTAAATCCTAATAATTAGGCATTTTTATGTTTATTTTACAGTTGTATATAAATACTACTACTTTGTGCTTTTCACGATCTCTTTGCAGTTCGTATATTTTCATGCATTTTACAATTATAACCTTTCATTCCTGGCATTTCCACCTGCTTCCAGATATACACTTCTATTACCAATGCTAATAAATGTTTCTTCTTCCATTGACACCATAGAGAGGTAGTGAATTCCTTTAAAGAGGGCCAGCCCAAGACCTATGAACCACCTCTGTTCCTTTATTTTAAGGAAGCTTTGTAGGTTATGTAGTCTCGCCCTCTGCCTTGACCCTCTGCTTAACATTTAGATCCACATTTAGATTCAGTGCAAAAAGGCTGCATTCATATCAGTCAGTGCAATCCCATGTGTGTCCACACTGGCTGATGAATGCAAAAGTTCCCTTTCTAGGATAGCATCATTATTCTACATAAAACCTCACAAGGCTTCTTTCTTACTTAGTTACAGATTGAGACTTACAGTTTATTGCAGACCACTCAGCTATGAGAGGTCTCTGAAAGAATGACTAGGCTATGAACTAATCAACAGCCAGGAGATGAGGTCAGGGAGGGCCCCTGATCATCCATACTGCTTAATTGCTTGCTCAGTCCCTAATTTTGGGTTTAGACTGCTCCAGCGAGCTTTCTCCCAGGCGGTGCCCTGGTACAGTTGCGTCAGCTCTTCACTCCAGGGACCACTCCTAAATGCCTCAGGATATACCACACCTGCCCTCCCTTTCATGCTCAAAAGCACCAGTCAGGTGGCCCTCACAATATTTTGGACACCTGAAATTAAAAAGCATATACAAAAGGACATTTGCATTTTAGGGCCATAGGGGACCCATAGAACCGTAATGTCGCGTGGATGTGGTCACTCTACTCCAAAGCAAGTGAGCCCCAAGTAGAGCAGACACGGGTCTGTACATACTGCTTGGATTCCTGACCCTCTTTTACTTAACAACATAGTTAGAGCCTACAGACTATACAATTCGGTGCGGAAGCTCTCACCTGGGATATTTGCAGCATTAAGAACTAGATCTTTTCTGCACCCTGTGAGAAAACCTTTTTTTTTCCCTTTCACTATTTTTTCCAAATAGAAATGCTCCCTATATATATACTTGGTACTCTTCTACTCCAGACCCTTGATTTCCATGACTCTGATGGATCATGGTTTTCTCAACTTTTTCCTGAGCTTCTGTCTTATCAGGCTTCAGTGCAGGTCATTAGTCTCTAATGAATTTTATAGGTATTCTGGAGAATGTTTCTAATATGTTACAAAGATTCTGATAAGCTTTTTATTCATTATCCATCCTAAAGCATGACTCTCCGCGGGTGAAACCACTTCTCAAGGTTGTTAGGTTGTTTAATGCCCGTGTATTTATTTCTTAAAGGTCAATAAGAGCAAGCTGGCTAGCTTGTAAAGAAGTAACATAATTGCACGCATTATTTAAAACCCGATGCAATACTGATTGTAGTCAATAGAAAGATGGAAAATGCCAGTCCTCTTTCTGTGAAGATATTCTGAGAACAATCATGAGTGCATGGAGCATCACAGAAAATAGTAACTGCTCTCATTTCAGAGAGATTTTCACTTCTTTGCGTTACATGCTGTACAAAATGGAATGAAGCAAATAATGCAAATGACATAGGTGATTTTTCCCTATGTATTTTTTTTCAGAACAATCTACACTGAAGTGTGGCAGCACCACTTATTTTTGACCCTATCCAAGAAGTTCTGTCTGTGACTTTTTTTTTAAAATGTTCTGAAGCTGTGAATTGGGGGAAAATATAGCTAGTAACAGAGAGTCTCTAACTGATCTTATTTGGGAAAGGAAAAGTTTTTCAGAGTTTGTTCTAGTGAGACATCTAGCTGCTCTTGTGTGCTAGTATCAGTGTGAAGCAGAAGGAAAATGGTTGCATCCAAAGCTGAAAGTTTCAGGTGCATTTAGGAATATTTACGTTTTTATTTATCTGTAAGAGTAAACTGAATGATCACATCCCTGTTGGGGGCCCTTTAAGTCTAATACATGCCTAAATTCAAATGTGCAGGTTCCAGCAAAAATAATCAGATTGTTCTCATCCTTAAGAGTTAAGTGCTTTTCTGGAGTAGGATCTGTGTAAGAGAAGAAGGGCCAAGTCTACCCAGCTGCAAGCCTAGCGAGCTTACGCCAGGTTTGAATCTGCTCCAGGAAAGATAAATGGCTGCGTATCCATAATTTACAGGACTATAAATATCAAGAATGCTGCTGATGTCATTTTGGAGTGCACAGTCCTCCATCAGGTAACATTTTTGTTGGCTATGAGATGAGTGCCTTTTAGAAAGGACTACAGGACTGAGCTGTCACAGCTTATTTTAAAATTTTCTCCTTAAACCCCCATATGTCCCAGAGACTACCAGTTTTCCCATTGACAGTTTTTAATTTATTTTAGCAGTGCTTTTTTATTACATGGTGTAAGTGTACCAGCTTTAGCGTTCGAAAGATTAAATGCTGTCTATTGTGTTATCCACGTGGGTCTTTGCACTGGACCCTTTATTGAGATTGCTAAGGGCTAAATTTTGGCCTGACCCATTCAGTCGTTGGGCTCAAAACAGAAGCATGGCACCTGGAGGGGAAGACAGACACAAGAGGGGCAAAGGGGCAAGTAATATTTTGAGCTCATTCATGGTCTGAAGTTACTAAATCTTAATTAGTTAATGACTGCTTTGGTTCCAGTTCTTGGCATGTTCAAACTGTGCCTCCAAAAGAGAACGTAAGAGGTCAAAAACCTAGACATTACTTCTTCATTATAAGGATGAAGTATTAAAAAGTCCAGGGCTTTTATTCTGAAATTTATTATGCATTCTTTATTTTGGCAGGTCTGAGATAAACCAGCAAACATACTAATGAAGACAAGAACTGTCCTGAGGAAATACCTCCTATTAGTTAATAAGCAGACACAGTGGCCTGGATTAGGAAGGAACATGACAACTGTTGCAAATGAAGATGTGTATCCTAAGTGAAGCCAATGGGTTCACAGAAGCCAGGGCTGTGTAACCTGCTGTTGCACATCAGGATTCCAGGAGAGGAAATGAACATTACGCATGGTGAGAGCAATAATACACCAGGGTGAGATAAATTTACTTCTTAACTGCATTTCGTCTTAGAAATTTTAAAGTAGCATTTCTGTACTGAGAGAGACTCCAGAAGATCGGCTGTCTGATGCAATGCTGCCTTCCAAATGGAAAGATGATTGTCAGCTCTCTGCTTCGCTAACTTTTATCTGCACTGATAAATGAATGTTAAGTGGTCAGTTGTTGACAAAAGCCCTCTTTTTAATTGGATATGTGAACTGGACCTTACATAACCTGGCAACGTGCTATCATCCCTGGACCTTCTCAATCAGATAAAACCATCTCAGCTTCTTCAGGAATGTGGGTGTTCAGTGTCTACATCTTTGCTGTTGGGAGGAGAAGATCACAGACATACATGCTCTGATATAAAGAGGGAAAATCTTCCAAAGTTTTGGTTCAGTGGGAATTTGCCCAAAACAGGCAATAACCAAGGAAACCACATTTGAACCCGACTAGATAAAGTTGTGTAGCTCCCACGTTGTCCCACTGGAACTGATTTGTCCATAGGTCTGGAGGAAGATCTGACCAAGCACACTGAGAGCTGTTTGTAAGAGACCAGAGAAATGCCAAGAAGCCCCTTAGCTGAGGAACACTGCTGTCACTCAATCTCAGTCCATGGGCCTCCTGGGGAAAAGAAGTTCAAGATGTCACTAAAGAGACTGTGGCAACAGCTACCCCATCTTTCTTCACTCATGGTGGGTCCACTGGTAGAATGAACTTGCCAGCATTGTCTCTTTTTTGAACGGAGCTCCAAGATATATTCTAAGAGAATCTCAACTGCTGTGAAAGCTAGAGTTCATGAACTGCATATTTTTCCTTCCTTTTTGTTTTGTCTTCTGGATTTCTTTTTAGCTGTTGATTTATCTCTAGCTGGGAAATCTCCCAGTCTTTTTAAATACTTAAATTTTTGTTGTGGAATTGCTGCAGGTCTGTATGAGGGTCAGTCAAAGTCCCCATCACAACAGATAATACTGCAGACACTCCTCCTTCAGCCTCAGAACAGCTTCAGCTGTTCCCTGCAAAGATGACAGTTCCAACCTAGTCCCAAGTTCTTGCCAACACCCCACTGCTACCAGTGCTCAGTCCAACACAGGAGGTGGCAAGCTGTCCAGTGCACTCTCCTCATCCAAAACTACTTAGGACAGCCAAAATAAAACTGGTAGTTTCACATGTATGTCATTGCTAACCTAGCCCATTTCTTGGGAAGTGCTCACACAAGATGGGCCACCAGAAGACCTGAAAGAAGCATACCTTCTAGCAGAAGATTGGTGATGAGCAGCTGGGGGACAGCAAGGGCAGATCCCATCTCCCTTAACATAGCTGGTACTGGAAAGTACGTATGTCCATGGCCAAATTGTCCACCTGTTTGAAACATTCCTAAGCATTCCTGAGAGAGAGAGAGAGAGAGCTCAGCCTGACCCTCACTCAAAACATGCTGTTGCCTTCTCTCACACTTTTGAGCTCCTTGGTCCTCTATCTGTAAGATACTTCACAAGTTAAGAAGGACTGAAATTGGACCTGCTTTATGGTTTGTGTTAATAGTCCACAGAGCTCTGAAAAGACAGCTTTTGGGAAAGAAAAGTTACCAAATTCTGCTCATCAGAAGTGCCATCCTGGTGTCTGTGGTGTAATACCACTGCTTGATGCAGTTCCAGGAGGCATCATAACCAGAACAGAGTTCAAAGAAGGAAGACTGATAATTGGCCTGGTCTTGATTTGATAGCTGCATTGCTTAATTCCAAATTTATTTTGATGTTAGTTTTAATGGACCAGACTGAGTTATAGTCTGGGGCTTTTTTGCTGGGTGTTGATGGATTTAAGTCGTTGGGGTTTTCTTTTTATTCTTTTAATCTATTTTGTTAAATTTCAGTTTGTTTAACATAATAAAGTTATTAATAAGTTAAATCATTTCTGTCATTGAACAAAACCATCCAGAACCTTTAAAGAACTGAGTAGATATCATCCAGCCAACTTAAAAGCCTATATTTAAATCTTACTTCGTAAACTCATTTAAATCACATGTTCTTACATGTTCTGTTGCTTGAAAGTTGTTTCCTTTGAAACTCCTTTTTATGCTTCCATGCAGGAAATACGATAAACTTGTTTATTTCATTTGTCAGTTTTGTGTTTCTGAATTTCTTCATCAAATCTGTTATCTTCCTTAAGTATCCAATCCTTGCCCAAGTTATGTGCAGAGAGGGGAATGGTTTTACTGCTGTACTTGCAGAGCTGGAAAGCAAGACAAGAAAAGAGCAAGCAGAGGTGCTGGCTTCTGAGAACTACAGGAAAAAGACGACATTAAATGGGCATTTTATTTGGGAGAAAATCCTGCAGGATGAGAAGGCCAAATATTTTTAGGATCATGGAATAATTCAGGTTGGAACAGACCTCCAGAGGTCAAATGGTTCAACTTTTCCAGTCCAGCAATGCATCACAGTCAAATACTTGCTTATCACTTACTGCTTTTCCTGGCCTTTTATTTTCTTAGTTAACTCTACCTTCTGTAGTTTTTTTTTAATTTGAACTGGCCTTCGCAAGTCATTAGCATTTGCATAACAGGAGTATATTTTATTTATCAGTGAATTGGAAGTAGCTAATTAGAAACAAACAATCTGTAGGCTGGAGATCTGCTGAAATCAGCAATAAGGCTAATTTTTTAAATGTGCTTGTGAAGGGGACCTCGACACATGCGGAAGCCTCTCTCTCCTTGAGCAGTGTGGAGTTTTACAGCTCTTCAGCATTCACAGAGGGGAAGAGGGTGGTAGGACTCAGACAGTAACAAGCCCTGATGAAGAAGAGCAACAACAGCTTTTCACAGCTCCAGTTTGAAGGGGAGGGAAGGCTAGAAATCCTCAGGCTCTCTTCAAGCAGAAGGAGTTAGGTTAAGAAGTAGAAGATAACTAGTTGAGAAATATGTAATTTCAGAATGTTTTTATCATGCCATCATTCTCTACCAATAAATCTCTCTGTTTACTGCCCTGAAGAGGGGGGACATTTTTCTACTATGAAAATGCTGGTAGGGTTGTCCATAACTTTTGTTCTTTGGAAAAGACAAGAAAGGCTATGCATAGATTCAAAGAAGTCAGCCTTATTTGCTAATTTTTCACCAAGTATAGGTGTCTTTTCTTTTCCAAGGTCTACTTTACTGGTATCATTTCTTCTGCTGTAATGCCTCTGGTGAATTTTCAGAGATTAATACCAAACTTGTCTCCATTTTCATGAAAGTGACAGGGAGCAGGTACAACTATAGTGTAAATGAAGTTACCAAGCTTACTATTGACCAATGCTAGGAAGAAACCTCCCGGCCAGTCTGTGCTTAAGCAGTCCATGAGCAGATGAAAGGTACCAGAAGCATTCAACAACATGCACTAAGCCTCAGCCAGTTAGTGAAGCAAGGCTGTCAAGCAAACTGGGCAAACTGCACCCCCATGGTTTTATTTTGTATAGCATAGGTCAGCATTGGTGTTTCTGTTTATGTGGCTGCCAGCCAAAAGTGTTTAAAAGGCCTTTTCAGACTGTAGCAAGGAAAAATATTCCCTTTCCTGCTTGAACTTGGGGGTCTACCAGACTCACCCTTTCTGTCTAGATGGCAGAAATTTAGGATTAGGATTGCCCATTTCCTTAGTGCTTGCAAAGTTTATATCACAAATACATATTGATTAATGCCTAGGACTCTACACACAGAATGAGTCCAAATTTAATAACGATTGTAACAGGATTTTAACAGTCATTAACTGTGAGTATTTATTTCTACTGTAAGTTTTCTTTCCCATGCAAAACATACATACATGTGGATGCATTTTTAAGGAGTTGGGAACTATTCAAAACAAAAGTTATTTTGAGGGTTAGGAAATAGCTTGTCTTGCAGCTGCCAAGTGATTTTGGAATAACTCTTTGCATGATGGAGTGGAGGGAAAAATGGAGATAAAAACATCAGTCCTTCAGCTCAAGAAGACTAGATGAAAGAGAGAAAGAAAAAAAAGAAAGCTTTTCACCTTCTTATGCTTCTGCATCCAGATCCTCCTTTATTTTCCACTCTGAAGCTGGGCAGAGGAGCTCCAGTCACATTCTCCTGACTGTGCTCCTTGGCAGGCTAGACAAAAAAGGCAGGCAGCCCTTCTCCTGGGTTTTCCCCTCCTCCACCTTGAGCAGATTTGAAAGAGAGAAGGAAAATGTTCAATGATGAGCATGTGGAAATGTCGTTAGTCGCATTTAGATAAGTTTGTAAATGTACAAAGTAGTTCTCAGGGCAGGAGAAAGAGTATGGGACCGAAAGAAAAACAAGTAACCGAGGCTTTTAAAATTGCTTAAGTGTAAGGTCAATGGCCACTACTTCTTGGTCAAACAAACCAGTCATCTCTACTCCTTCTTGGTATCAGGGAGCATAGCTTATGGTGAAATTAACTCCTTTGCTTTGCCATTAGTGGGAAACGGCTTACTTGGATGTTGCTGTAGAGCCCAAAGTCAGGGAGAAGAGACATATTCTACAGGCACAGAGGAACAGGCACACAGGGCTTGTCCTGAAAAGAAATCTCACCGAGTCTCTTCACGTGGCATTGTCAAGCCAGGGGGAGATGCTACACTGTGGGAAGCCTGCTGTGTGGCACTTCGTGTTATGAAAACCAGTCCCCACGTGTGAAATCTGACCTGCGGCAGACAGATCCTTGTCAGAAATTGTGGGGACAGTCAGTGTGGGGTCTCACTCAGGCCCCGCGTGCTGCTTAGACAGCAAAGCACTCCTAGCCCGAGCAGCTGCAGCCTATTTTCACAAATATCTGACAAGTTTCTTTGGCTCCCTGCCTGTTTGAGCTGTACCCAACACTTCTTCAGTCTTTCCCCTAGCTCCACAATCCTTTGTAACTGCTGCTCGAAACTTAGACGTGTACCAAATGAAGCTCCTTTCCTCCCCTCAATGTGCAGACATCCCACCCCAATTAATTAACCCAACAGTGGCTTCATCTCTACATAGCTGTGACTTCCCACACCTTATCCCCCTCATTCAGCGTAAAGACATCAGCACATTCCTGACTTCATCACTTGTTAACTCCCTTTTGCTAATGGCCAGTGCATCCTCTCTTGCTGGCCTGCTCTGATTTGATATGACCTGAACTCTCACTCAAAAACTCTTGAAGGCTGTTTATGTGCTCGATTGCTATTATGGCATATAAAAAATTTCTGAAGTTGTATTTTAGCACTGCTTCTGTATCCAGAATTGAGAGGCTTTCAGACCTTCTCAGACTGTGTTGCTATGCTGCTCATCTTGCAAGCAACTGGTAAGGAGCAGCAAAGTCTGAGTGAGAGCAAGACCTCTGCTGTTTTGTGTTTGATTAGCAAAGGTTAATCCTTTGGCAAAGTGCCAGAGGATTTAATGAAGGTGGCAACAGCATCATTATACAAAAACTTCAATTGAAAAGTCCTCTTCAGCAGCTATTCCAAAAAAAGAAAACAAAAAAAAGCATGAAATGTAGCAGAATGATGTGTCTCCAAACAGATTTTTAGCTATGCTACCAAACTCTAGAAATTATGATACATTAAAAAATATTTGGAAATTAACTCTTTATTTACATTTTAGAATGATAGAAAGTATTTCAAGAATCAAAGGGTTCTCCAGAGACCATCTGCAACACTCCCCTGCCTAAGTACAGATTCAATTATATCTTTTTCATTCCTGACGCTTGTTCAACAGGCCCTTGAAAACCGTCACTGATGAGGATCCCTCAGTCTTCTTTTGACAGACATCTCTCCTTTTCTTGAAATAGATTGCAAAGTGTTTACCATTGCATTCAATAGAGAGATTTTAAGCTGTTTGCTCCAAGAAGTTAGTGCGGAGGTAGACAGCAGCAATAGCTGCTCAGAAAAGAAGTCTGGAGGACAGGACCTAGGAAACTGTAAAACCATAAAACATTGAAAAAATCAAGGTAATAAGATTCTACAAAATGTCAGGCATGCCCAGCTTGGAAATTCAGAGGAAGTACCCAAATGTCTACCTGTTCATTTGACTCCAAACCTCTTTGATTAAAAGTAGATGATCAGACAATAACAAGCATTCCTGTAAGATTTCTTTTAGCAACCTTCACATTCAACTATAACAAAAGACACTTCACCTGAAGTAATCAAAACTAAAATTCCTGGATTCAGGAATGTTTCCAAGTAAAAAATGAGTTCTTGGTCCTTTTCACACTATGAAAAAATATTCCAATCATTTCTTCAACTGGTATAACCAAACATATTGTGCTCTGACTTAATGTACACATGATGTTATTCTAGCTGATTTTTTTCACCTGTTCACAGGAAAGTCTAAAGAAGTCAGTATTTGTTTCTAAATCAATAACTTTGAGTTAGCACAGCTATCCAGACCCATAGTCACTGAAGGCTATACTTAAGCAAAATGTTTGCTTACCTCATTTTCTCTCCTTACAGAACAAATTATATTCACACTTGAAAGTCACTTCAAAATCAATTAATAGATGGCATTTTAAAGCTGTTGTTAGACCTTATGTTTAATAGGTATTTTAGTACATGATCTGTTCCTCTCCAAACCAAACGGTCCACACTACTCCAGTGCTTTTCATCACTCCCTATGTTCAAAGGACTCTTCATTTCATACATCACTCACTGTATTTCTCAGCTCTCAATTTTTATTGCAATTTTGCAGGTATTTATCATACCAATGTCATCAGATCAAGTTGGTGCTGTTATTATGCTTCCTTTCTGCTGTGGGCTCCCTAGGTTGCTTGAGGGGGAACAAACTGACTCTGAATAGGATCACTTCAAGCCATTCCCTTTCTTTCCTTTAAGCCTTAGTTTCTGCCAAGGGCTGGATTGGAAAGAGGAAGAAACACATATGGGAAAGCTAGCAGTCCTGCCTGCTGGTTGCTAAGAGGCCCGCAGACAGCTGTAAATTAGAGCAGCCTCTGTCTGTTATATTTTACAGCAATGTTCCTTTGAGCAAGCCAAAACCCGAAGATGAGAAGGTGCTGCTCAGTTTGGGTTGTGAATAGAGGGGCATCACAGAGCTTTAACCCAAAGATCCCGAGCAATTTTTTTTCTCCTTTCTTTCTAGACAAGAGATTGCCAGGACAAAGCTGTGAGGGCCAAGTGGTCGAATATTTACACCTTTCACCCTGAAATTCCCTCCGTTTCTAGCATCTGCTGTGACGTTTCTCAGAAATGATTGCACTCGTGGTGCTACCAGTTGTGACAGGAACTAGGACTGCAGGAACAGGTCAGCAGCTGCCATGCAGTTTGGGGAAACCTTCTGAAATGGAGAAGGTATGTCCAGACTGAGGTCCACATCTCGGCTCCTAAACACTAGTTGTCAGGTGTTGAACATGGATAAACTTGGTTTTACACTGCAGGCAGCCAAGGCATTTACCCCCCCAGCCATCTCCCTTTTGAACTGCTGGAATATTCAGTTTTGTACGTAGAAAAAGCAGTTGCTAAAACCATATTTTTCATGTGATACTGCAGAGAGCACCAGTCAAAAATCTTTTACTGACAGGCATTTCACATCTATAGAGTGAAAATGAAGCTCATGCCTGCAAAATGCTTACTTACACTCTAGGTAGATTTTGCCCCATGAATAGTCCTTCATATTTGTATTTCCTCCTGCTTCCTTTGAAACCAATACCAAAACTTCTAACTAAATGAGAGTTGCATACTGTTCCTGACTTGTTGTGTGCTTTCTGTCAGAAACAATTGGGCTCAACAGTAAGAAAAGCTTTCAACATACCTGTAACTTATACATTTGTTAGGAAGCAAAAGATGAGTTTGACTTCTGATGGTCAGTATGTTGCCTCTTCATTGTAAAATATAAGTAACAATAACATAAACCAGCCGTGTTTAAACTCTTGTTTATAATATTCAAGTAGTATTACATTTTTTTGAATAGCTGGCCTGGAATAAGCATTAAAGTAGCTTTCATACAATTCATAATGCCAAAAAATAAATGCAATTGTGCACATTCTTTCCTGAGAGCATCCACAAATGACGTGCAAGGCATACACATTGGCTAAAGGCCATAAGCAAAAGCATTGTGTTAAAACTTTGTATGACATCAAGCCAAAAAACTACTTAGCATTGGTATCTCAGATCTCATCTGAATTATGAATTAAATGACCAAATCAAAACAAAAAGCATAAAGCGCACTACATCGCGCAACTTTTGTTATACACACACATATACATATGTGCGTAAGTGGTGTGGATCTGCGGTGATTGATATAACTTTGGTGTGCGTGTGTGTGTGCATACACACACAAATGCAAGAGAGAGAGAGAGAAAAAAAGAAATATTTGGAGGATATATTCAGAATAAAGCATGCTCCCTTCGCCAGTAGGTGGATGATAGCCCAGATGGGCTCCCTCTGGTGTTGAGAAGTTACTGTATTTCCCCATTCAACCTTATTTCTTTGTGTCCATCAATAAGGGTGTTAAAACGTGCCAAACGTAATCATGGTATTATTATGGCAGAGTCCCTTATTTCACATACACCGGTATGGGATAGTACAGCTTTTCTATTATCTCTCATCCAGTGTTCATGAATACTATATATGGCATGTGCATATATATATACACACACACATATATATGTATATATCAATCAGTGCACTTTATTACACTCAGACAGCTTTCCATGCATGTACAGATCACATCTAACCCTGAGAGACACTGAAATGTCATACTGTGAAACTTGTCACCTATAAATTGGCAATGTAACTATTCACAGATGAGAAACTGAATGCCCAGAGAGTGGCAGGCCTCGCAACAGCCAGGATCTGATTATCCAATGTGTGGAGCATTTTTTTAATGCCTCTTAAGCTCAAATCACGCCAAGACTCTTACCGAGCACTTGTGAACACTGTGCACTTGTGAAAGTCCAGCCTAGGAACCATGTGTGGCACCCCAGCAAGTGGGGGAATACACAATTACCTATTTAATGGGTAGATCCCTGATTTTGGAAAACTAGGACCCAGCATTACTTAGGAGCACTGTGACACAGGCAATGGGTGGAATCGTTTTTGCCATGAACATTAACTAGGCACTTTAACCCTAATCTTCTTCCACCTTATTTACCACCCTTCTACCGCCTTCCGCTACACCTAAGGCAGTAGTCCTGGAGACCACCCCCTCCTGTGCTGTACAACTATCATTCAACATGAGAGTGCAAGTACCACCCTTTCCATTATTTCCCCGGATGGTAAATGCTTAACTTTGTCACCTGGATGCCCTTTTGACATAAGTCTGTTTGTTTTTCCGATGCAATCCCTTCCTTGGAAAAACATCACCTCCCTTCTTGTTCCGAGATGCCAGCAGGTGGAAGCAGGGTGACCCCAGCTTGGCTCGCTGGAAGAGCGTGACCTCCTGGCAGCCACGGCACACATCTCCCCGGCTGAAGTTCGCAGCAGAGCCAGGACACTTTTTGCAGAATGAGACAGAAGGGAGAAGGAGACAAGAAACACACATGTCCAGCCGTTGTTCACAGATGTTTACTGACAGCAGAGGAGTAAGGAGACCAGCCTCAGCTCCCAGCCCAACAGAGAGTATGTCCTCGTGGTCCCAGACCTCTGCTCCTGCTCCCAGCTTGCCCAACTTCCCCTCTCCTCCTCCCCAGTTCCTGTGAGCCCTCCCTCTCCATTTCGTTCCCCCCTTCCAGCCCGCAGCTCATTCATTGCCACCCACGCCCTGGCTCCTGCCTGCTCTGTCCTCACACCCTGCACTGTTACGTGTTAGCAATACAACACTTGGGCCAGATCCCAGGCCTGGTAAAAGCAGGAGAAAAACTCACATTCACTCCAGTGGCCTTCTTGGACCGGGTCCTGAATGCACAAAAGCAAAGCTGGTGTTAATTTTCCTTTCCCTCGGACAGTGCTGTTAGAGTTGGCACGTTCTCCTTCGGCCGGTGAAACAAGAAGCGGGGGGTGGGAACTGGGCGAGCAGGAGCAGGGGAAGAACAAAAAGTATACGTAAAAGGAGGAATGATTGCACACATGTGCTGTGAATTCTTCAGCTCAGATTAATGTTTTCCTGTGAATTTAATTGGCTGCCTTCTGGTTTCGGCCAGATGACCAGTTACATTTCAGGACAGCTATTAAGTTGAATCTAAATGAAATATTTGGACAACAGGAGCCAATGTCTGTGAACTATTCCAGAAAATTATTAAATAAACAAAAAGCACTGGAACTTCTAACTGCAGAACATAATAATTATTATTGTTCATTCACATGTAATATTAATTCCTACTGCATCAACTTGACTGACAAAAAGACCCCAAACCATCCCATTGTAACTTCAAAAAGTAAGTGGTCCTTGCATCCCGGTCACATGGATGGTAACACAGCATTTCTCAATGAATGATCTACCATCATTAGTTGCAACATCTAGAGGGTTTCATTGCAAATTAGCTAAATTTAATTTAATTTCATCTTGCTTGCTATTTAAATGTTCTCCATCCCCAGCACCAAGCTGTTGTCAAGTGGCACTGAAAGAAAAAACTGTGCTAGTGGTTAGAGTGGTAGGAGTATATTTGAGTCCCAAAGGTGGCAACAGACTTTTTACTGCTGTCTTCACTTGGATGTGGATTCAGTCCTTTTCACTGGTCTGTCTGCTCAGTTATGCTGGTGGATTGGCTCTGGTGTTGCCAGTTTATCTTCATGGAATTGTCAGCACGATCCACCTATGGGCCAGGTTCTCCCCTTCCCACCCCCCATCTGGGCTGATCCTAAATAGCTACCGAGAATTCATCATCCTCAAAGGAAAACTCTCAGTTGGTGTCAACCCAGCACACCTCCCTCCTAGGCCAGCTACTCTCCTTGCTCTGTGTGGGAGAGGACACATGGCACAGGGCATTTTCTCATGCCTTGCCAATTCTTCTCCAGTTTGTGGCATAATCCACCGGGGGAAGACTTCCCTGATCCAACTCAAAGTCTGTCCTGGCCTCATGAGCTAGCAGGCCTAAGCAACACAAGAGAGCAATGGGGAAAGCAGCTCTTACCGCCCCAGGACAACTGTGCGCAGCAGTAAGGAGGTCTGAATGCCTACTCCTGCATCTGTTAGGAAACATCCTATCATCCACCCTGCACTCTACCTCCCCAGAGGTCTAGCAACCGGGGCAAGGCAACTGACCCCTGACAGCTCTTTTGTCCCCACTCTGGCCCTCACAAGACTGTGGCTTTTTGAATTAGGAAAACAGACCAGGAGAAGAGGTAGTGCCACAAAGGGTTATGGAGTTATGCTTCACTGTTTTCACTACTGTTTATTCTATGTATTGTATGTATTCTATTATATGTAACCTGTCTTCAAATTCCAGACCCGTGTCTCCCAGTGGAAGGTGCACCAGTGCCTATAGCAGAAACCAGTGCAGGGATGAAGCACGCTTTGTTCTTTCTCCTGCTCTTTGATCTTTGATTCCATCTTTTTTTCAGATTTGTCAAGATCTTCCCATCTAAAGACTCTTAAAGAATTAAGTCTCAAGAAATACTCAGGAAACTTTTCCCAGTACCAGTTCAGTTTGTTACAGGAATGACACACTGCAGGCTCAAAACTTTCTGGTCTTCCCTTCACCTCATCTGAGGACAGAAGGAAAGGAGCCTTCCCACAGAGGAGATTAGCCAGCTCAGTCATCAGGCAGTGGAGGCCTAGATAAACCCCAGACTTCCCAGATTACAGCAAAAAAAATGGCAGAGTATTTGTGATCAAAGGCGACAAGGCTCAGGAGAGAAGTTACTGGTGTACAAGATGCTGGCAGTAGCCAAACCCATAGCTAAGGAGCAGAGGCCATGGAGTGTAACAATAATTAGGCAATGAAAATATTATATGTAACCACAAAATGAAAATATTATATGTAATCAGATCAGAAAGCATCATCTGAAATAAATATGGTTCAGTGCTGGTGGATGTTGCCTTAGAAAGGGTAAAGTTACACAACACTGTCAGAGAGAACAATTAAAAAGACAAGTTGTGGGTACTTGGCTGTATCACCCCAATCTAGCTCTCCCATCTTTTCACAGTTCCCTGGGTCTGGACAGTGTTTGACAGAGCATCCTCAGGAAAGTGGCCATCATGTCAGAGAAATATCATGAAAGCAACTTTCAGAAACAGATCTCAAGTCCATTTGTTAACTGTAATTCATAAGTTCGTAACACCAAAAGTATGATATCTGAATTCACTTTGGCCTCTCATACTTGCTGAATTCTCTTTGCAAATAAAATATTTTGGTTTAATTCAGTTGGCAACAATGGCAAATGTGGGCACTCTGCAGTTCTGGGTAACAGGTCATTTCTCATTTAAAAAATTACCCAGTGATCCTTAAAAGCATCTAGTGGCAACTACATTTCCACAGGTATTGGAAAATCATATGCCTGTAATTCAAATGGCAGCAAATGTAAACAGTTGTATTTGGAATGATAACAAAATATAATCTATTTCTCAGAAAACCTTTACATGACTCTGTTCAGACCCCATTTCTGCTCAGGAGGCAAGCTGAGTGAAAATATCTCTAAGTGATATATACGTGCCTAATTACCACCCCATTCTCTAATCTGACTCTTGGTGGAAATCTAGGGTTACAGAGGTGCACCAAGGACAAGAGCCAATGCCCGGGAATTGAAGCTCAGCAAATCTAAACTGAAGTATGATGGAAATTTTCTAACAGATGGGGTAACTGACCATAAGAACAGTTCATGGAGAGTTGTGATGAATTCTCCCCGCCACTTGCAATTCTTAAATCAGGACTGGATGTTTTTCCAGTAGATAGACCAAACAAGAATTAAGTCAGAGAAAGCTAATGGCCTGGGTTGTAGCAGAGGTCAGACAAGAGGATACCAAAGGCCTCTCTCGGACTCACAGTCTTTGAGTGTCCTAAATAAAAAGTTCAGGGTTTGCAGATCGTAGCATAAATCCTATTCTATTTCAGTCTGCTTTCAAACTTGGGCAATGAAAGAAAAGGGAAAATAAACAGACGCTGCAAGACAAAATCATCTGAGTGATGAACAAAAAGCCCTATCCATGCATCAAGCGTGGCAGAACATCTTCCCAGGGGTCTGTCTTATCAGTGATCTGGTTTACTTTGGCCTATTTGTCAGTGGCAGAAAAAGAAAACAGTCCCAAATCTGATAACTATATAGAGCTGATCGTATCCTGCAGTGATAATGAATTTGAATAGCTCTATTAGAAGAGCAGTGTGGCCTGAAATATCCCTCCCCTTTTCATGGATGGTGGCTTTTCTGGGTTGTCCCTTATCTAACAAGAGGGGGTTTTTCCAGGGCACAAATTCTTTAAAAGCAGAGGAGTGTTAAGGGATTCTTTCCTTGCTTGATAGGGGTTACCTCCCCTCAGTCGTGCCAGTTCAATGGCTGAACTCCAAACCATACCTGGGGAATGGTCTGATTTTTAAAAAAAGCAAGAAAAGAGACATCTTTCTCCGTTGTTTTGAAAGCAGGCACTATGACAAATCTGGTTGGGAGCACAGCCACCCAAACAGTTGACTCATCACAGTGGAGCAGATCGTGAACTGCAGCACTGCAGGGAGGACAACAGGAAGGAGCACTGAAGGCGAAGAGGGTGGTGAGGATCTCTTTGAGTGGGTCCACCAGCACAGGGTTTGGCATGTGGAAGAACCATGCCCGGGATTGCAAACTGCACTGCTTTATAAGGGTTCCCACAGAGGAGGGCTCATTTCAGACTGTTGTGGAGCCTTAAAATCTGATGGCTCATGGCCCATTTAATTCGTTGGTGTTTTCCTGCCATAAATTTCCCATCATATATTTTCTGAATGAGAAGGACTTGCTCGCAAATGCTAAAAAGGCCGGGAGAAGACGTGGATGTTTCACCCAGCTTCCTGACAACCCCTGTTATTCTGTGCCTTGTGTTCCCATCTCCACACCACCAACAGGCACAGCAAGGAACCGTGACATTTATGGGGGTGTTTGGGAGGGGAGCTCTTGGAAGACAGATTTCTGAATGTCTCTTAAGTACCTGCTAGAAGATAAGAAGAAGAAAGAATGAGATGGAATTTTACACTACTTGGAACTGCATTTTCAGGATCCTTTTCACTATTTCAATCCCCAAACATGGTGTATTCCTTGAGCAGTGAAGATGTTTAGTAGATTGGTGCCACAAACAGGCTAGGAGTATGTCTGAACATCTTGTAAAGATCAAAATTAAATCCATTGATTGCAACAGAGAGTTTTGCATGAGTAAACCCCGAAGAAATTCAGGATGCAAGCTGTGTCTTTGTGTCAGATATTGTATAAAATTACTGAGTCCTCATCTAGACAAGCTAAGATGGAATGGATGGGACAGAAAGATACTGGATGAAAGAAAACCTATTCTTACACTCATTTTGTGAGGGCAAGCTAATGCATAATGCACCTATGCATGATTTACCCATGCTCATAGTGCAAATGTCTGGGCATTAGGATGTGAATCTATATTCATTAAATGACAATGTAGTGCCAGAACCACAGCACTCACATTCACAAAACTTTCCAGGAATGGTAGATGGACGTCATTACGTTTTCATCACAAAAATGACAAATTACAACCCACTATTGGCAGCGAACCTTCAGACATGTCTACATGAAGTCTGAGTTCACATCAAACACTTGAAATATTGCCATGGTCTTTGGTGGGAGTAGACACAAGCAAATAGACTGGTACCCTGTGTCTAATGGTGCCCTGTCTCTTAGGTGTCAGAAGAAGGATTAAAACCCCCTATCAGATAACTAGTCAATTACCCAGTTTTTCCTCTGTCCCAAAGGGGGTTTATTCTATGCTGTAAAATATGAGGTTGGATTACCATTATTATGATCTTTGTTTGCATAGTTACAGATGTTGCTGACGGTCATAAAATTATCTAGCTCTTTTAAGAGTCCAGCCACAATATATTATCTTGATGACCACTTATGGCAGTGAACTCCACAGATTAGCTACATGTTGGGAAAAGTGGGGATTTCCTTTTATAGGGACAAAATTTACTACCTTTTAATTTTATTAGGCAGGGGTATACCTCTCACAGTTTAGATTACATGAAAAGGTATGTCTGATTTCTCTGCTGGGTCAAAAATAGTTTCAGAAACCATAAATGCAGTTTGATACTTATCAGACCAAAACCTGCACTCATTTGCCAAAGTACAAACCAGAATGAGACTTACAGCTCCTCACATGCTGGTGGCCTCCTGGAATGGGTTTGCATCTCCGACACCACAGCCCCCCTTCCTTCTCCCCCTCACCGCCATCCCCCCTGCCTCCAACCTTTTGCTTGTCAGCACTAAGCTCTGTCCAATTATTCATCTTTTCAAAAGTGATTTATTTTCAGGATAACCTAATAATGTCAAAACCAACACTGTTATGCTCTATCACCCACCAGGATGGGCCAGAGAGGCAAGGGGGCAACCGTGTTGATTCACTTTGCCTTGCACTTCTCACTTGATGGGCTGATGAATTGTACAGCCAACAACTTAGGAATCATTTGGTCAGTTTATCATAAACAACTCCCTTCTACTCCTTCACACTTCCTAATAACATTGCTCTATAGCAGTTGCAGCACGGTTCCCTACCTCCTGTTTCAGAGGTAATTATTTTTTTCATGCAGCTCCATCTCTGCCGGTAAGGCATTATACAAGCTGACTAATGTTTTGTGCCACTGAAGCAATTAGGTGGAGTTTGTCAGATTGTTTGTTTGTCTTCCAAACGCTTTGTTAACAAAAATGAGAGCCCTCTTGGCAAATTCTTCTTGTTCATCTTACAAGGGACTGGTTGAGTCGCTACTCTAAGACATGCAAACTGGAAGTTTTACCTCCCAAAGAGGTATTTTCAGGAAAATCAAGGACTTGCAGAGGCACGGTGCTTTCTCTGCTCCTGTTTTCTTCCTTTGAAGGAATAATTTCCACCACTGGCACAATCTCCATCCACCTCTACCACATGTGTTACCTGGCTGATGCTGGCAGAACCTAACTCAAGGCTGTTTACTTCTCTTCTTTTTTTTTTGTTTTTTTCAGCCAGTGCCCACTCAGTTGTTGAGGGGTGAGCTGCAGCACAAATGAGGCAGCTCGTGCTCCCTCTGCTTATTTCCCAGTTCAAATGCAGCACATGGAGGGAAAACTTGCTCTCCCTCTGCACATGGTTGTGCTAAAACCAGGCAAGAATCTGCACAAAGATATGCATTGTTTTTAAAAAAATCATAACTGCAGCTGAAAGAGGGTTGGGGGAACTTACTAATGTTACATTCATTTATATATACAAGCAAAATCTCATGAACTCTTGTTCCATGACTGTTAATTCCTTCTTCAGTGCAACAGCCAATTCACACAGTGGCAAGAGTGTCCTTAAGGCTGTATGGATATAAGGGCTTGCAGCTCCCGGGGAACATGGAGAGATCCCTCTGCTCTGTTGTAAGTAGGAGTCAGTGGATGACTTGGAATAATCTAATTTGTGCAAGGAATATATTTCATTTACATTTTGCTCTCAGAAAAAGCGAGAGCACAGTAAACAACATCTTATCTATACCCATATATTCAGCTCAGTTCCATGGAGTTTTGCCATTGACTCAATTGGAACAAGATCAGTCCTTAATCATTAAAAAAACACATTTTTACTCATGTTCTCCTGCACTTTATGCAATATATTATGTTGGAATGGAAGAGACTTTTTTAAGAAGTGAACAAGCATTCTGGCATATTCTGCAGGATTTTGGATGACAAATTCCTAGTGCAATAAATTGCCCACTCCATAGAAAAGTCTTACATCCAGCCATTTTGTAAAAATTCATTTTATGTGTTCTTTTTTACAGTCACGGACAAAACAATATTTGTTTCCTGACATTCTTAGTATATTATTTTTTATTTAAATGACTGAAAGGAGAAAAAAAGTCAGCTATTCTGTTTCCTTCATGAGGAAAATTAAAAAAGACAAAGTTTCTTAAATAAAATTCAGTTGCAATCCAATTAAAGGGACCTGAAGAGAGCTCTTGTTATTTTATCCTTGCAGTTAGCTTCATTAAACTTACATAAAAGGTAGGATTATCTGTTTTACATAAGTAAATAATTGTAACTGTTTTCTTCAATTATCATCCTGGAGGTATTGCCCATATTATACATTATAAGGCTAAATGAGGAAATGAGCACCTAAAATGACACTTTAAAAGAGTGCTTATTTTCAGTCCTTTCTGAAGAACTCCTTCTCGTGTATCTCATATGACAATTAACAAAGTTCATTATATTGCAATACATTAATATAAAGCAATTTGCTGATTATCACATAAAGTGTATGAACGGCCAGAGAGCACAAATAAAAACCAAAAATAGGACAGGATAAAGTGTTAAACCAAGAGGTTTCTGACCAAATTCCAAACACTGATCCACTTTTTATTGCCAACACGATTCCCCAAACAAGTGATGAGGAACCATCACAAATGAAATGTTTCTGCCTTTTTGTTTGCACATGAATGATACCAAAACCTGCTTTTTAATTAACCATTTTACCTGGAACTGGATCCTGATGCACTCACATACACCCTACCACTGAATGATGCATCTTAATTTTATTAGGCCTTTGTATTAGGTATTAGCCTATCTGAAAAGATGTCACCAGTCTGATCGTCGTGACCACTTTGGGTCGGGTTAAATTACTCTCTTTCTCTCTCTTTGCTGAACTGTGAGCAGAGGTATCTGCCCAGCAGCCTGTTAACCTGACATAAATTATCGGACGAGGCTACCACAACAGGACGAGGAAGCTGAGGAAATGTGTGGGTTAGCAATCAGCAAGCCTATTAAACTGGTCCAAAATCCCACCCTTTGGATTCACAATATCTCATGTTTTGGCTTGACCAAGAGGCAGGTTGGTGAAGCAAGAGAATCTGTGGGGGTGTGAAAGGGATGACCCTGGAAACAAAATATTGGTTTTACATCGCAGGGTATCCGTTACAGGAGAATTTCCTCTGGCGCCAGCAGGTATTTGAGTAGGCATCTGGATGGATCCCAAAGGGGAGAAGGAAATGGAGATGGAAGTTTTTAAAGGGGATCAAGATGTTAAGCCTTAAAACTGTTTGAATGACCCACAATGACTAACCTGCAAGGCTTTTTCTATGTAATGACTTGGGGGGGGGGGGGTAGGGTTGATTTCTTTTTTCTTTTTTTTTTTTTTTTAGTTTTTTTTGTGTTGGTGGGGAGTTGTAGCCAAAAGTGCAGAAGGGCACTAATAAAGGAATGTAAAGTCCGTCCCTGATCACTGATGAGGAAAATTATCTGATCCATAGCAGCCTCCTTTTCTCTACACTGGGCACACTGATCATACAGCTGATCCTGAGAGCTCTTTGCTGCATTCCCAGTGCTTTTTAAAACACCGTTAGTGGTCTTAGTAACTGCAATCACAAAATATCACAGGCTGGATTGATAGAGTTTTACCCTGGAAGCAAATTTTGGCACTTATTGTTCCCCTTGGGCTTGGGAAAGAAAATCTTCCTTGGGGGTCTGAAGGCTGATTCATTAAATCTGATCTGTCTGCTGAAGTGCTCAGTAAAAGTGACTCTGATTTATTTGGATTTGTCACTATAAAGGTCTCTGGAGACAGCTATTTATCCTATGGGATTCTTGACAAATTGGCCAAGTGGTCTGGGCAGTCCAGAGGGAGGATGGTCTTCTCTGACCCCTCACATGGCCAGAGAACAGGTAATCATTTCCCCGATCACAAACACACACAGAAATCACATCGTTGCCAAGACTTCTCCACCCACCCAGAAGCTGGTCATCCATGGCTCAAATCTCTGCTTGATCTCACCCAAAGGTAAGTCTGAGCTGAAAGAATAGTCTATAGCTATAGGAATAGCCAGGTAACAAAGAGCTCATGGGATGGATTTATGCTGATGAGGGCACGTCCTGCTGAACTGGAGCCTAGCAAAGGTGTTTGTCTGGTTGAGGACAGAATTTCTAAAATACTTGACTGTAATGCAGTAGGATCAATTCGGACCCTGACTTTAGCAGTATATTTTAACTCCCTCCCAGCAAGGCATCCTTCTAACTGCAAAAGGGAAGAGATTGAGCATGGCAAAAAAAGGAGGAGGGAATCTGCTGCTGTTTTCTTACGATCCCACTTGTGTGACTTTCCCCGTGCCACAGTGTATAAAGTGGTGTAGTGTCTAGTGTCAGTTCTTCCCTTTAATTATCTGCTAGCCCGGCTGAGAGCTGTATAAACACATTACGGTCACTTGCAAGTAATAGATACTGCAACTGCATCCATCTTTCCCTTTTAACTCTTTCTGTCTGTCCTGCCTTTTGTGTTCCTCTGAATTTTATCAAACAGTTCAATAATGTGCACTTTGGTCCAGTTTCTTCGGAGCTGACTTAAGCTACTGATCCATTCATGGTTGTCACAGGGAAATAAGCACCTTTGGGCATGATTAAGGCCACTTAAGATCTACGTTGCCTCTCAGATGCAGATGGAATAAATTCAGGATGTCATGTCCAGAAGTATTGTTCCAAATGAGAATGGAGGTGATAAGAAAAATAAAACTAAAGGGAAGTGTAGGAAAAACCTGGGAGAATGACAGCCCGCCTTGAAGTTAGCTTGCTGTTACTCAGGGATTTTATCGTCTTGGCACACAGTTCTCCTTCCCATTCATACCCGTGTGGCGCAACAGAGCTTTGGCTGATGCCAGCATAGTAGCATAGGCCTGAAACGTTCAAACTGGAGGAAACCAAGTTCAGTGGCAGCTGAAAGAAAGTGGGGGGGGGGGATTAAACGCAGTGTGAGGGCAAATTCTGCAGCAGTGACTGTTGTTTGCAAGGGATGCACACAGGAATGAGCTGGTCTTTGCTTGTCTTACAGCGGAGGATTCAGGCCCCGAATGAATCAATCCAGATTGCGTTTAGCATAAAAACAGTGTGAAAGTAGCTAAAGTTCATGTTACAACCTCAGAAAGAAACATCGACTATTAAAAGGCACTGGGGGTGGAAGCGTGTCCTGGAAAGGTAACAGCAATGGTCTCTTTACTCTGCTTGGTGGTTGGATGACTTCAACCTGGGGGTTTTGCTTGGCAATCTGTCTTGCTAAAAGTCAGGGTAAGATAAACTGTCCTCTGTCTCTGATTTCTGCAAGAAAGAAAACAATTGAACGACTGGTCATTCATCACTGAGCCACCCTCCCCCCTCTCCAACACCTTGTATAGGGTTGTATATCCTGGAGCTATTTAGCTTTCCTCATCCATTTCTTAAAAGGAAAACAAAGAATTTCAAGTAGCAAGATATGTATTTTACAACTTTCCTGTAATAAAGATAGTTCAGAATTGGAAGTGACTGATCAATAAAGAAATTACTTGTCTGTTGTTACAGTTGCCATATTCAACACATGTAACATCACATGCCACTTATGTTAAGGTAAGTTTAATATCAAAGGACCTCCTTTTTTAGCCCTGCTTCTGCAATTGTGGTCATAAATACATTTACTTATTCATAAAAAAAATGCATTCATCTTTGTGTACCGACAACCTCAAAGTCATCTCAGATGCAGCTTATGGACTTACAAATGTGTGCTTTTACCATTCAGTTGTGGAAAGCGGAGAATATCGTTTGAGAAGTTCCTTGAACAGTTTGAGTTAAATCAGCTATTTAAATCACTGATAAACAACCCCACACAGAACAAACTGCAAAAATTACAAAACTGCTGTGAGACAAGCAGACTGAAAAGGGGAAAGGTGGCATACAAAGATGGGAAACAAAAGTAGTTGGGATATATGGCCGTAGGAAAAAGCAATACCTCGGATGAGAAGAAACAGCTAGGCTTGCTCTGGTGATCTGAATGTATGCTCTGCTCTCAGGGAAGCAAATGAAGCTGTACTCCTCCTTCTAACAAATCCAGCTTCGTGCTGCTTGTGGTACAAAGTACTCTGCTTTGGGTGCTGAGCCTGCCTGGCTGCTTCCCACGCCCGTACAGAGAGATGCTTCAGAGCACGTTATCCTGCACATGGCTACCACACAGGTAAGTACCAAGGGAGTCTTAGAAACCAGTGAGGTGGAGCGGGGGAACTCAAAAAAAGGACATTGAAAGAAGATGGGCCTAAAAGCTGACTTCTCTGCAGCCCCATTGCACCCTGAGAGTCTGCATTAGCTCATGATTTGAGGAAGTAAGACCCTTCATGGTAGAGACAATTAGTTACAAAAAGGCATAAAGAAGCCTAGTAATGGATTTTAACTCTCCTAAGGGAATCCTGTGTTTTTACTGAGGAAGGATTACAGGAAACCAAAGTAACACTTTATTTTTCTTCACAGAGAGCTTGGGGAGTTTGGAGAAATTTAGTCAATGGTGATTTGCTACTTGTGCTATAGTGTTACCAATGATGGTACTCGTGGTCTGTTTATTAAACTTTTCGCTTGTCGCTCATCACTAACAGGATCAAAACTCATTGTTTTTCTTCTTATAAAAGCAACTTTTCTATCTTTCAGAATTACTATGAGGTTGAGGGATGAGTGCTTTCATCTAAATCAAAGTCAGGCAAGTATCCATTTTGTAAGACACGTAAGCATAAAAATGCGCCAATGTAAACATCAGGTATCTGAATGAAAAATGTTAATTGGCATTTCAAGAAATGGGGAGACATTACAAAGATATTTTAGGCTTTCAACATATTTGCAGTATTCTAACATCAATCATTTTCTTGCAACTATCAGGTTATTTATCTTAGCTACCCTTGGTATCCATTACCATAGTGCCTAAGCCTCTCATAATGTTCTGTAGGGCAGGGAAGTGTCCTCATCCCTTTTTTACCACTGAGGAACTGGAGCAGAAAGGATCTCCCTTTTGTGGCCACCTAGAAAGCCAGTAACATAGCAGAAAATCAACCTACATACCCTGGGTCTCCAGCTAGCACCTTAATCAAAGAAGACTCTGTCTCTTTTAAATTGGCCCAGTTTGCACTTCACTAATTTGCACCACAAACTGTAGAAGCAAGGCTGTGTTACACATATCACTGAGCCATTAGCTGTAAGACTAATTCCACCATTCCACTTAGAAACACAGGAACAACCAGGGCTTGCATCCCAAAAGGGGCTTTGGCTACACGCTGCCAAGGAGAGGTGAAAGATTACAGTGAGCCAGGCCATGGGGGGAGGAGAAAAAGAAAGATGACATGGTGTACTGCTACGGGTGCTGCACCGGGCAATTCCCAGAGGCTTTCCCTGGAATTGCTTGCTCTTCAGGGCAGAATATGGCTCTCGTCCTGGGAAGCCCAAGCTGGCCCCAGACGTCCGGTGTGCATTGGCACCCTATGGAAGTTTGCGTTGTAACTCCCCTTAAAGCCCCTGTGCTCAAACAGATTGGCTGAGCAGCTCCTTGGTGAGGGTGTTGTGTGGAAAACTTTTCTGAGGAATTCATCCGCAGTGTTGAGAGAAAACTTGTGGATACTATGTCACGCATATATGTCATCTTTTCCACTCTGTGGAATTTCAGTCAATACAGCTCATTGTGATCACATGTACATCTTTCTTCAGTCCTTACAGAGTACACATCAAGATATTTCTGCCACCAAATTTTGGTATATGGTGAATGGCACGGTATATGATGTCTGGTA